>NC_073239.2:94012500-94652500 GCF_029281585.2 Gorilla gorilla gorilla | reverse complement strand
CCCAACAGTTTTTCAACCCTTGCCCCCTCTCTCCTCCCCCACTCTAGTAGTCTCCCGCATCTACCATTGTCATCCTAATGTCCATGAATATCCGATGTTTAGCTTCCACTTTCAAATGAGAATATGTGGTATTTGGTTTTTTGTTCCTGCGCTAATTCGTTTAGGATATTCTATTTCTTGGACATTGGAGTGCTGCAAACTGTTTTTTGGGGAGAAAACTAGATCAGTTTTGAAGTCTAGGATGCCTGCAATTCAGTTCTGTGAGAGGCAATGGAGAATAGTTGTTTTCACTCCATTGCCCTCTGCCTAGAAGGATCATTTATTGTGTATTTACTGTGTTCCAGGTATTGAGCCACAGTTAAGCACCAGGCTGTGTTCCAAGGATACTGATATAAATAAGATGATGTTCTTGCCCTACTGAGAAGCCCATAGTTCAGTAGTAGGCACATTATTTTTTGTTGTAATTGTGCAGTTAATTTAACAAGTGATGTGCAGTGTGAAGCAAAGTTAATGGGAGGCCATCATTTGGACTAGCCTCCTGCACTGGGCCCCATCAGACCAGGCCAAACCAGAATGGAGTCACATGTGCTAAGTGCCACACAGTGAAACTAAAACAGGCCAGTTTTCCTTAAAAAACAAAACAAAATAGGAGGGTCCAGCTGGGCATGGTGGTTCACTTCTGTAATCCCAGCACTTTGGAAGGCCAAGGTGGGGGACTTGCTTGAGATCAGGAGTTCCAGACCAACCTGGCCAAAAACCAAGACTCCATCTCTCTTTTAAAACAAAAGAAAACAGAAGATTCCAGTCAACCGGAGTCAGCATAAAAAAGTAATCACCTCTGTTTTAACTCTTTAAGGAAAGTAACTTGAAAACAACCAATCTCCATTTTGTTCTCTGTTTTTGCTTTCTTTTTTTTTTTTTTTTTTTTTGAGACGGGGTCTCACTCTTATCACCCAGCCTGGAGTGCACTGGCACAATCTCAGCTCACTGCAACTTCTGTCTCCCAGGTTCAGGTGATTCTCCTGCCTCAGCCTCCCGAGTAGTTGGGACTATAGGCGTGCACCATCACACCCAGCTAATTTTTGTATTTTTGGTAGAGACGGGGTTTCACCATGTTGGTCAGGTTGGTCTCGAACTCCTGAACTCAAGTGATCTGTTCGCCCTGGACTCCCAGAGTGCTGGTATTACAGGTGTGAGCCATCGCACCCAGCCCGTTTTTGCTTTCTTCAGCCCTTTTCTACCTATAAAGCCAACCTCTCCTGCTCAGCTCATCAGAACACTCATTACTCATTCTATTTTCTAGAATGAGGTGTTGGCTGATTCTATAATTGCAAATAAAAACCAATTAAGATCTTTAAACTAAATTTGTTGTAATTTTGTCTTTTAACAGTAGACATGTGTGTAAAGTAATGCTAGGAGTGGGCGTGAGCCCCTCTGTTCCTGTTACAATAAAGCACAATGGGGGGCGGTAGCTCATACCTGTAATACCAGCACTTTGGGAGGCCAAGGTGGGAGGATTGCTTGAGCCTGGGAGATGGAGGCTACCATGAGCTGTGATCATGCCACTGCACCACACAGCCTGGGCAACAGAGCCTTGTCTCAAAAATAAATAATTAATTTTTTAAAATAAAAATAAAAAATACAATGGAGCACAATGAAGTTCAGGATTCAGCAGCTGGGTTCCAGTGTGGACTCTCCCAGTTGCTAGATGAGAGGCCCCAGGCAAGTCCCTGATGGTGTCTGCTACAAAAGGAGCAATTGCAATTCCTTTTAGAAGTCTGGAAGAATATACACCAACTTAAAATGAACATTGTCTCCGAGTGGTAAGATTACACATTTTTTTAATTTTCTTTTGCTTGCTCCTATTTTTAAAGTTTTCCATGGAGGAACAAAATCCTTTTAAATCAGAAAAAGAGAATGACCAATTTTTTTTTTCCTTTGAGACAGAGTATCACTCTGTCACCCAGGCTGGAGGGCAGTGGCGCAATCTCGGCTCACTGCAACCTCTGCTTCCTGGGTTCAAGCAATTCTCCTGCCTCAACCTCCCAAGTAGCTCAGATTACAGGCACACGCCACCACACCCAGCTAATTCTTGTATTTTTAGTAGAGACAGGGTTTTGCCATGTTGGCCAGGCTGGTCTCGAACTACTGACCTCAAGTGATCCACCTGCCTGAGCCTCCGAAAATGCTGGGATTACAGGCGTGAGCCACTGGGCCTGGCCGATAATCACTAAATTTTTAAAACATGGCTTAATCCTCAGAAATATGCTGCAAGATACACTCTTTTTTTTTCTTTCTTTCTTTCTTTTTTTTTTTTTTTTTTTTTTGTATTTTTAGTAGAGATTTCTCCATGTTGACCAGGCTGGTCTCAAACTCCTGGCCTCAAGTGATCCACCCGCCTCACCCTTCCAAAGTGCCAGGATTACAAGCAGGAGCCACCGCGCCCAACCAAGATACACTCTTTTAAAGCATTTTCCCTCCTCTTCCCCTATTCACTCTCTCTCTTTCTATCATTCTGTCTGGCAATGTTCCTCAAAGGTTAGTTTTTAGGACTACCTACTTCAAAATCATTTGGAAGGCTTACTAAAATACAAATTCCAAGCCCTACACCCAGATTCAAGTTGTCTGGAGTGGGACCCAGAAATCCATACTTTTTTTTTTTTTTCTTTTTGAGACAGGGTTGCTCTATCGCCCAGGCTGGAGTGTGGTGGTACCATCACACCTCACCTAAGCCTCAACCCCCATCCTCAAGCGATCCTCCTACCTCAGCTTCCCAAGTAGCTGGGACCACAGGAGTGTGCCACCTAGCTAATTTTGTTTATTTTTTGTAAAGATGGGGTCTCCTTGTGTTGTCCAGGCTGGTCTCGAACTCCTGACCTCAGGTGATCCTCCTGCCTTGGCCTCCCAAAGTGCTGGGATTACAGGTGTGAGCCACCATTGCCTGGTCCAGACACCTATATTTTAACGTGCTCCCTAAATGATTCTTTTCTGCACCATAAGCCTGAGCAAATGAAGCATTCTATTTACACTAATTTTCCAGATAGCTAAGGCTTCCATATATGAAACTTTAAAAAATGTTTTACACATACCTCTAAAATAAGTTTGCTAAATAGAGTTTAAGATTTTCTTGGGGACTAAGGCTCACATCCGTGTGATGGTATGATATGATATTAAGATGCATTCATTCCTTCAGGGCCTGTTAAGTTGTGAGACTATCTCCCCCTCACTAATGGGGTCTTGGGCTGCAATACCTTCATAGTTCTATCAGTTTTGTACTGTTATTCATTATCTAGTATCTGTTATTTCTTACTTTTAAAAATCATTCACTTACCACCTTATAGCATGCAAATTGCCCCACTAAAAGAAACCAGGGCCTCTTACAGAAATGAGTCATTCCAGATCTGGGGATGGAAATGTACAACATGAACCTGGAATACCTTTTTTTTTTTTTTTTTTGAGATGGAGTTTTGCTCTTGTTGGCCAGGCTGGAGTGCAATGGTGCAATCTCAGCTCACTGTCACCTCCCGGGTTCAAGCAATTCTCCTGCCTCAGCCTCCCAAGTAGCTGGGATTATAGCCGCCCACCACCAGGCCCAGCTAATTTTTTTGTATTTTTAGCAGGGACGGGGTTTCACCATGTTGGCCAGGCTGGTCTCAAACTCCTGACCTTAGCTGATCCACCAGCCTTGGCCTCCCAAATTGCTGGGATTACAGGCATGAGTCACCGCCCCCAGCCTGGAATACCTTTTATACCAGAAAGCAGGGAAGCCATCAAAGACTACTGGGGTTGGTTTAAAAAGGACTCAGAAGCTAACATGGAGAAGCTTCTACTTGCTAAAAGGAGGATAATTTGAGAATCAATAGGCTAAAAACATCACTGGATGAAAGCATATTAAGTGTATTTAACTCTGTGAGTTTATAATGTTACTAAAAAAAATTTTATCAGTCACCACTGAAGCATGCTAGGAAAGCACCTAATTATTTTTAAAACTGGTCATTAAAGAGAAAGAATCAGGTATTTATTTTCTCTTTCCTTTTTGATCTCTTCCAAAGAGTACCTAAATAGTTGAAGAAAAAATTCTCTTGGAATATGGAGCATTCTAACTACTAAATGGAAAAGAAACAATAGAATAAGAACATCGCCAATTTGCAATCCCTAATGATGTATGGGTGTGGCAATGATCATAAACAGTTGCTAACATCACAAGAAAGACCATCAGACACTGGATCCTTCAGATAGAAGTAAACGCCGCCCCTTGAGAAGTTTCTTCGTCCCTTCTCCCACTGTACTGCACAAACAAAACAAAAAACTCTGAGTCTGATCAAGCCTCTAGGTCTAATGAAGAATTTACAGGAAACAGACAGATGAGGGACATGTTAAACAACATCATGAGCTACAATTAACAAAACCAAGGCTATGGCAAACTAACAGGCAAATGACCCAATTTCTTCAACAAAATATTACATGAGAAAAAAGAGATGGAGGGGGAGCCTGTAAGTAAAAGAGATAAAACATATAAAACACATAAAAACACAGTCAGGGCAATGTGAATATTATTTGGATATTTGATGATACTAAAGAATTAACTATTTTAAATTTAGGTGTGATCATGGTACTGTGGTTGTGGTTTTTTAAAAAAGGAGCCCTTGGCCAGGTGCAGTGGCTCATGCCTGTAATCCTAACACGTTGGGAGGTCAAGGCAGGAGGACTGCTTGAGCTCAGGAGTTTGAGACCAGCGTGGGCAACATAGCAAGATCCTATCTCAACAAAAAATTAAAAATTAGCCAGACGTGGTGGCATGAGCCTGTAGTCCCAGCTACTTGTGAGGCCAAAGCAGGAGAATTACTTGAGCCCAGGAGTTCAAGGCTGCAGTGAGCTATGATCGCACCACTATACTCCACCCTAAGCAAGAGTGAAACCCTGTCTCAAAAAAATATAAAAATAAAAAGGAGCCCTTATTGGTTAGAGAAACATGCCAAAATATTTACAAATGAAATATGATGTTTGATATTTGCTTTAAAATAATGTGAGTGAGGGAGAAGGAATATGACAGGCAAGATTGGCTTTGTGTTGACAATAATTAAAGCTGGGGCAAGTTCATCTCATTTTTCTCTTTTCTCTAGCTTTGAAAATGTTTGAATTTTCTTCTTTTTTTTTTTTTTTTTTTTTTTTTTTTTTTTTTGAGAGGGTCTTGCTCTCTTGCTCAGGCTGGAGTGCAGTGGTGCAATCATAGCTCACTGCAGCCTTGACCTCCCAGGCTCAAGTGATCCTCCCACCTCAGCCTCCCAAGTAGCTGGAACTACAAGCATGGGCCACCACATTCATCTAATAACTTTTTTTATTTTTTGTTTTCTTTGTCTTTTTTAAATTTCTTCTCCTTTTTTTGTAGACAGTCTTGCTCTGTTGCCCAGGCTGGTCTTGTATTCCTAGGCTCAAGCAATCCTCCCACCTTGGCCTCTGATATGGTTAGGCTTTGTGTCCCCAACCAAATCTCACCTTGAATTGTAATCCCCATAATCCCCATAATCTCCAGGTGTCAAGGGAGAGACCAGGTGGAAGTATTTGAATCATGGGGCTCAACAAACAAACAAAGAAAAAACTAGTCAGGCATGGTGGAGTGCACCTGTAGTTCCAGCTACCTAGGAGGCTGAGGTAGGAGGTGGGAGGATCGCTTGAGCACAAGAGGTTAAAGCTGCAGTTAGCTGTGATCACACCACTGCACTCCAGCCTGGGTGACACAGCAAGACCATGTCTATTAAAAAAAAAAAAAAAACTTCCAGAAGAGTAAGCTTTTGGGAAAAGAGGAATTCCACGTCACTACTGGTAGGAACAGAAGTGGATGTAGCCTTTCTGGAGAGCAGTTTGGTAGTACTAAACACCTGTAAATGTTTATATTCCTTTAATAAGTAATTCTACTTTTAAAAAAATCAGTGTTGTCTGAAAATAAAGATTTTCAAGAATGTGTATAGCAACAAATTTTTAGAGAAAATAGAGCACTGATTAAGTAAATGTTAGAAACTAAAATACCATTGCAAACATTAATAATAATATTTTAGAATTTTTAATGACTAGAAAAAAATACTATCTTAAGAAAGCAGGCCAGGTGCAGTGGCTTACACCTGTAATCCCAGGACTTTGGGAGGCCAAAGTGGGCAGATCACTTGAGGTCAGGAGTTCCAGACCAGCCTGGCCAACATGGTGAAAACTTGTCTGCACCAATAATACAAAAATTAGCCAGGTGTGGTGGTAGGCGCCTATAATCCCAGCTACTTGGAAGGCTGAGGCAGGAGAATCGCTTGAACCTGGGAGGTGGAGGCTGCAGTGAGCCGAGATTGAGACACTGCACTCCAGCCTGAGTGACAGACTCCATATCAAAAAAAGAAAGAAAGAAAGAAAGCAGATTACAAAACAATATTCACAGCTGGATTTCTATTGCATATATTATTTAAAAGGCTCAAAGGATATACTATAAAATGATAATAGTGATTATCTCTGCAGAGTAGGATTATGGATAATTTAAATTTTCTTCTTGTACTTTTCTGAAAATTCCAAATGTCAATCGAAAACTTGTAGAACATTTTATCTATGAAAAAATGCAGGCTGCGTGTGGTGGCTCATGCCTGTAATCCCAGCACTTTAGGAGGCTGTATTACTCCAATTTCATGCTGCTATCAACAACTGCCTGAGTTGTTGTTATAAATTACTGGGTAATTTATAAAGGAAAGAGGTTTCATTGACTCACAGTTCAGCATGGCTGGGGTGGCCTCAGAAAACTTATAATCATGGCAGAAGGCAAAGGGGAAGCCAGAAACCTTCTTCATAAGGTGGCAGGAAGAAGTGCCAAGTGAAGGGGGAAGAGCCCCTTATAAAACCATCAGGTCTTGTGAGAACTCACTCACTATCATGAGAACAGCATGGGAGAAACGTTGTTTATAGAGATGGGGTCTCACTATGTTGACCAGGCTAGTTTTGAACTCCTGGGCTCAAACAAACCTCCTGCCTCAGCCTCCCAAAGTGCTAGGATTAAAGACATGACCCACAACGCCTGTCCGGGAAGTTTTTGTTTTTGTCTTTGTTATTGTTTTTTTGAAACAGCTCCCGGGCTGGAGTGCAGTAGCACTATCTCAGCTCATTGCAACCACTGCCTCCTCGGTTCAAGTCATTCTAGTGCCTCAGCCTCCCAAGTAGCTGGGATTACAGGCAGGTGCCACCACACCTGGCTAATTTTTTATTTTTAGTACAGAGAGGGTTTCACCATGTTCGCCAGGCTGGTCTCAAACTTCCGACCTCAGGTGATCCACCTGCCTTGGCCTCCCAAGGTGTTGAGATTATAGGCATGAGCCACCACACCCGGCCTCCTGGAAGTTTTACATTTGCTCTATTTAATAATAAGTTAAGGCCGGGCACGGTGGCTCACGCCTGTAATCCCAGCACTTTGGGAGGCCGAGGAGGGTGGATCATGAGGTCAGGAGATGGAGACCATCTCCTGGCTAACAGGGTGAAACCCTGTCCTTACTAAAAGTACAAAAAATTAGCCAGGCATGGTGGCAGATGCCTGTAGTCCCAGCTACTCAGGAGGCTGAGGCAGGAGAACGGCCGTTAACCCGGGAGGCGGAGCTTGCAGTGAGCCGAGATCGTGCCACTGCACTCCAGCCTGGGCGACAGAGCGAGACTCCATCTCAAAAATAATAATAATAATAATAATAATAATAATAATAATAATTAGTTAAAAGACCAATTGATAAGTGTGCTGGAGCCAGTCAAGGCTACCTTTGAATTCCATTAACTGTGTGATACTGAGAGAGTTACTTAAAATCTCTGGACCTGTTTCCTCCTCTCTAAAAAGAGTAACACTGGGAGATCATGGCCATTGAATAAGATCACTAGTATAATGATATATTATCTGTAAATACCTTAGCACAGGTAAGGCTTTGTAATTGGCTTTGTAATTGTTATCTATAACTATCAACACCACCATTATTATATTATTATATCATTGTTGGCCCCCATAGAATAAAATTCATAGTTTTGTGACAGTTATTTTCCTTTTCACGAAGAGGTCTTTTTACTTGCTTCTGCAGCCAAGCCAGTATTTAAGATAGCTTATGGATAAGTTAGGATGCTTTCAGTGGTTGCAAATAACAGAAACCCCAAGTTAAAGCGATATAACTGCAGCACTTAGGAGGTAAGAAGGACCCAGACATTGTCTGACTCTGTTCTTAGTGATTCTCTTGGCTCTGCCCTTCTGAGTGTTGTTTTCTTTTTTCTTTTTTTTTTTTTTTTTTTGAGACGGAATTTCACTCTTGTCGCCCAGGCTGGAGTGCAATGGCACAATCTCGGCTCACTGCAAGCTCTGCCTCCCAGGTTCATGCCATTCTCCTGCCTCAGTCTCCCGAGTAGTTGGAATTACAGGCGCCCACCACCATGTGCAGCTAATTTTTTGTATTTTTAGTAGAGATCGGGTTTCACTATGTCGGCCAGGCTGGTCTCAAACTCCTGACCTCGTGATCTGCCCACCTCGGCCTCCCAAAGTGCTGGGATTACAGGCGTGAGCCACTGCTCCCAGCCTTTGTGTGTGTGTGTGTGTGTGTGTGTGTGTGTGTGTGTGTGTGTATGTGGTGTATGATGGAGTTTCACTCTTGTCACCCAGGCTGGAGTGCAACGGCCGGATCTCAGTTCACTGCAACCTCCGCCTCCCAGGTTCAAGCAATTCTCCTTCCTCAGCCTCCCAAGTAGCTGGGATTACAGGTGTTAGCCACTATGCCCAGCTAATTTTTGTATTTTTAGTAGAGACGGGGTTTCACCATGTTTGTCAGGCTGGTCTGGAACTCCTGACCTCAGGTGATCCGCCTGCTTCAGCCTCCCAAAGTGCTGGGATTACAGGCATGAGCCCCTGCACCCGGCCGTGAGTGTTGTTTTCAACCCTATACTAATGTGCCTAGAATAAGGCAGCTGTTGACAGAACCTAAATCTACATGCTTTTCATTCATGTCCAGGTGGAAAAAGAAAGAGTCCTGGCTCACTACCATTCAGTTAGATCTTGAGATTTCTACTGATTGGGAAAATGGTTTTGTTCCATTGTAGGGTTTTGTTTGTTTCTTTGTTTGTTTTTGGTGGAACTTAATTAGCAGATTCTAAAAAGGATCAAGACAAAACACTATTGAATAAGGAGAACAAGGTGGGAGGACTTACTGTAAAAGGAACAAAATAAAGAGCCCTCAAACATATCAATACATGACATTTGCTACATAACACTTGCTACTTGACAGAGGTGGTCTGCAGATGAGTAAGGAAAGAACAGGCTTTTTAATATATGGTGCTGATAAAATTGAGCATCTACATAGAAAAAATTGAAATTGCGCTCAGTCCTATATTAGATCGTGCACAATATTCAATTCCAGGTGGAAATGACCTAAGTGTAAAAGGAAAAACTATAAAGCTTTCACAAGATAAGACCTCAGGACAGGGAAGAATTTCTTGAACAAGACACAAAGAGAACTAACTACAATGAAAAAGATTCATAAATTTGCTCACTTCTGAATTAAATTTTTTTGTTCATCAAAAGATACCACTGGGGCCAGGCACGGTGGCTCACACCTGTAATCCCAGCAATTTGGGAGGCCAAGGCGGGTGGATTGTTTAAGGTCTGGAGTTCGAGACCAGCCTGGCCAACACGGTGAAACCCCGTCTCTACTAAAAATACAAAAAATTTGCCCGGCGTGTTGGCAGGTGCCTAGAATCCCAGCTACTTGAGAGGCTGAGGCAGGAGAATCGCTTGAACGTGGAAGGCAGAGGTTGCAGTGAACTGAGATAGCACCATTGCACTCCAGCCTGGGCAACAAAAGCAAAACTCCATCTCAAAACAAAAACGAAAACAAAAGATACCACTGGCAGAGTAGAAGTCAAGCAGAATAGTGGAAGGTATTGAAATAGATAAAGAATTACTCAGTACCCGAACTACGTGAAGAATTCTCACAATGCAACAAGAAAAAGACGTATAACTCAGTAGTAAATGGACAAGAGGCTTGAACAGGAATGTCACAAGAAGGAAATCAAAGGTGCTCCTCCTCATCAGTAACCAGAAAAATGCAAATTAAAATTGATGCTGTCATTACATACCAGGGTAAAATTTTAAAAGATGAGCCTATCAAGTATTGGAGAGGTTCTTACTGGAGGTGGGAATGTAAACTGAATCATCCACTTTGGAAAACGGTTTGGCATATCTGTAAATACGGAGGTAAACATACCCTGTGCCTCAGCAATCCACTCCTAAGTGTATACCCTAGAGAAAGTGATGCACAAATATTCAAAGCAGCATTACGCATTTGTAACCTCGAATTGGAAACAGCTCAATGTTCATCAACAGCAGAACAGATAAAACCTCGGACAAGTTAACCATTATCAACTCTAATAAAAATAAGTAAATAATGATAATATTAATAGCTAGCACTTATATAGGGCACTTACTATGTGCTAAATACTATCCTAGGGGTGTAATATATGACTATTAATATGTATAACATATATTAATATATAAATAATTATTACAAATACTAATACAGGATTTATTATGTGCTAGGTACTGTTTAAACATAGTTCATATCTGTGGTCATTTTAGATTTACACTTACCCTATGAGGAAAGGGCTGTTATTATCCTCATTTTTCAACTGAGGAAATTGAGGTCCAGAAGTTAACTAGCCAGGCATGGTGGCTCACGCCTTTAATCCCAGCACTTTGGGAGGCAGAGGTGGGGGGGATCACCTGAGGTCAGGAGTTCAAGACCAGCCCGCCCAACCTGGTGAAACCCCATCTCTACTAAAAATACAAAAATGAGCCAGGCACAGTGGCAGGTGCCTGTAATCCCAGCTTACTCTGGAGGCTGAGGTAGGAGAATCACTTGAACCCAGGAGGCCGAGGTTGCAGTGAGCTGAGTCGCGCCACTGCATTCCAGCCTGGGTGACAGAACAAGACTCTATCTCGGGAAAAAAAAAGAAGCAGTTAACTAGGCCATGAGGCCAGATGTAATGGTTCACACTTGTAATCCCAGAACTTTGGGAAGCCAAAGTGGGAGAATTGCTTGAGCCCAGGAGTTCAAGACCAGCCTGGGCAACGTAGTGAGACTCCATCTCTACCAAAGAAAAAAAACCCTAGTGATATGGTTTGGCTGTGTCCTCACCCAAATCTCATCTTGAATTGTAGCTCCCATAATTCTCACATGTCATGGGAGGGACCCCGTGGGAGGTAATTGAATCGTGGGGGCAGGTCTTTCCTGTGCTGTTCTCATGATAGTAAATAAGTTTCACAAGCTCTGATGGTTTTATAAAGGGGAATTCCCCTGGACACACCCTTGCCTGCCGCCATGTAAGACATGACTTTGTGCCTCATTCACCTTCCACCATGATTGTGAGGTCTCACCAGCCATGTGGAACTGTGAGTCCATTAAACCTCTTTCCTTTATAAATGACCCAGTCTCGGATATGTCTTTATTAGCAGCATGAGAACAGACTAATACACCTAGCTGGGCTTGGTGGTATGTGCCTGTGGTCCCAGTTATCTAGGAGGCTGAGGTGGGAGGATCACTTGAGCCCGAGAAATCAAGGCTGCAGTGAGTCATGATGGTGTCACTGCACTTTAGCCTGGGTTACACAGTGAGACCCTGTCTCTGAAAAAAAAAAAAAAAAAGAAAAAAGTTTTTTTTTGGCCAGGCACTGTAGCTCATTCCTGTAATCCCAGCACTTTCAGAGACTGAGGCAGGCAGATCACTTGAGGACAGGAGTTCGAGACCAGCCTGGCCAACATGATGAAACCCTATCTCTACTAAAAACACAAAAATTAGCCAGGCATCGTGGCGCATGCCTGTAATCCCAGCTATTCAGGAGGCTAAGGCATGAGAATCACTTGAACCCAGGAGGCAGAGGTTGCAGTGAGCCAAGATCACACCACTGTGTGCCAGCCTGGCAATAGAGTGAGACTCTGTCTCAAATACTAATAATAATAATTTTATAAATTAATTAACAGACTATTAAACATTTTAAAGAAATTAAGTAAAGAGAGGCTCATGAATTTTTGTTGTTGTTTAGATGGAGTCTCGCTCTGTTGCTTAGGCTGGAGTGCAGTGGTGCGATCTCGACTCACTGCAGCCTCCACCTCCCAGGTTCAAGCAATTCTCCCAACTCAGCCTCCCACGTGGCTGGGATTACAGGTGCAACACCATGCCTGGCTGAATATTTTTTTAAAATAGAGGAGAAAGAGGGAAAAGTCCATTGTGGTTCCTGGTTATCTTAGGGGTAGTCTGAGGAAACCTGGAGCAGATATATTTTGAAAAAACAGATTTTTTTTTTTTTTGAGACAGAGTTTTGCTCTTGTTGCGCAGGCTGGAATGCAATGGCACGATCTCAGCTCACCACAACCTCTGCCTCCTGGGTTCAAGCAATTCCCTTGCCTCAGCCTCCCAAGTAGCTGGGATTACAGGTGTGTGCCACCATGCCTGGCTAATTTTGTATTTTTAGTAGGGACGGGGTTTCTCCATGTTGATCAGGCTGGTCTCAAACTCCTGACCTCAAGTGATCCGCCCACCTCGGCCTCCCAAAGTGCTGGGATTACAGGTGTGAGCCACCACGCCTGGCCAAAACACAGATGGATTAAGATATAATTCACATACCATAAAATTCACCCTTTCAATGTGTACAATTCAGTGGTTTTTATGATTATTCACAGAGTTGTACAACCATCACCATTATATAATTTTAGAACTTTTTACCTTTCAATACTCCAAAAAGAAACTCCAATCCACTCGCTGTTTGTTCCCTTTCTCAGTCCCTGCTTCCTGCCCCACCTCACCGGCCCTATCGCCAGGCAACTGCTAATCTGCATTCCGATGGATAGGCCTATTGTGAACAATTCAAATAAATGGAATTATATAATATCTAGTCTTTGTGACTGGCTTCTTTCACTTAGCATTATGTTTTCAAGGTTCGTGTAAGTTGTATCCCGTATCGGTACTTCATTTCTTCTTATTGCTGAGTAATATTTCAATGTGTGGATATACCACCTTTTGTTTATCCATTCATCAGTGTGTGGCGCATTTGAGCTGCTTCCACATTTCAGCTATTATAATGCTGCTATGAATATTTGTGTATAAGTTTTTGTGTGAACATGTGTTTTCATTTCTCTTGATAATATTAAGAGTAGAGGCTGGGAGCGGTGGCTCACACCTATAATCCCCCTCAGTACTTTGGGAGATAGAGGCTGAAAGATTGCTTGAGTCCAGGAGTTTGAGACCAGCCTGGGAAACATAGGGAGATCCTGTCTTTACCAAAAAATTTAAAAAAAAAAAAATAGCCAGGCATGGTGGCATGGGCCTGTAGTCCCAGCTACTCAGAAGGCTGAGGTGGGAGGATGACTTCAGCCCAGGAGGTTGAGGCAGCAATGAGCTGTGATTGCACCACTGCACTCCAGCCTGGGTGACAGAGTTAGACCCTGTCTCAAAAAAAAAAAAAAAAAAAAAGAATGGAATTGCTGGGTCATATGGTGTACTAAGGTATGAGGTTTAATTGACTCACAGTTCTGCAGGTTTAACAGAGGCATGACTGGGAGGCTTCAGGAAATTTACAATCACGGCAGAAGGCAAAGGGGAAGCAAAGCACCTTCTTCACATGGTGGCAGAAGAAAGAGCAAAGGGGGAAGTGCCACACACTTTTAAACCATCAGATCTCACTCACTATCATAGGACATCAGAACTCACTATCATAGAACAGCAAGGGGGAAATCTGCCCCCGTCATCCAATCACCTCCCATCAGGTCCCTCCCCCAACATTTGGAATTATAATTCAACACGAGATTTGGGTGGGGACACACAGCCAAACCATATCATATGGTAACTCTCTGTTTAAAGTTTTGAAGAACTGCCAAACTGTTTTCCAAAGTGGCTGCACCATTTTACATTCCCACCTGCAATGTACAAGCATTCCAGTTTCTCTGCATCCTCACTAACTCTTATTATGTCTATTTGGTTATAGCTATCCTAGTGGGTAAGAAGCGGTATTGTGGTTTGGAGCAGAGTTCATGACTGTAGATTGGATTTAACCTTGAACTCCACAAGTAAAGTCCCTTTCATCCTCAACCTTCACCCAGCCTCTGCCAAATCTCTCAGATCGCTGGTGGGAATGGGCTTCTGTTTGTGAGCAAGGATAGGCTTAAGTCAGTCCCACCTGTCAGACCTAGGCCTGCTCTATCCCTTGTGAGATATCCTCAAAAAAAATTGGGGTGGGGGTCTTAGAATCTACCCACTATGAAGGAAATTATTTTTCCTATGAACTCAGTCTGGCCCTGCCTATTTAGATAGGTTTCTATCCTCCTGTTGGAAGGAGCTAGACTCATTCTCCCTCAACTTTTCTGGATTCCCTCCAGAGAAACACTCTCACCTATGGAGGCTTCTCTTTATTGCCCTGGGAGGAATTTTTGGTTGGTCTTTGTTAGAAACAGGCATTTAAGTGTGGTTTATTTCATACACAGGCTGTAAATTCCACCTGCCACACTGACTCTGACTTCTATTTTAAAACTAACATATTCTCAGCTCTTCATCTGAAGGAATAGCCCTATGTTATTGTTGGTACATAACTGGGTGATGGGTGTAAAAAGTCCTACTTTAGGAGCCTGTGTTGATGGCATTTTGAAGGGTGGTCCCCAAGGTACATGTATGTCTGGTGAGCCAAGAAGAGTCTAGAGATGTGAGTGCCACTAATATATGGAGGCTTGGCCATTGACTGGGTTCAGTTATCTTTCCTCTGCCAGTGATGAGATCGCCAGAGACACCATCCCCCTTGAGAAGGTGTCTGGGTAGGAAGTTCAAAGGCAGATGAACAGATCAAAATCTCCCAACTTACTTTATATTATATTTTATTTTTTTGAGACAGAGTCTCACTCTGTCGCCCAGGCTGGAGTACAGTGGTACGATCTCGGCTCACTGCAACCTCCACCTCCTGGATTCAAGCGATTCTCCTGCCTCAGCCTCCCATGTAGCTGGTATTACAGGTGCCGCCACCATGCCTGGCTAATTTTTGTATTTTTAGTAGAGATGGGACTTCACCATGTTGCCCACGCTGGTCTAAAACTCCTGACCTCAAGTGATCCACTGGCCTCGGCCTCCCAAAGTGCTAGGATTAGAGGTGTGAGCGACCATGCCCGGCCAAAATCTCCCAACTTTTAAATGTCTGGAACTAATTCAAAAGTTTTAAAGCATGTGAAGGACAAACAGAATATGTATGGGGGCCAGATTCAACCCGCAAGTCCCAGATCTACCAGCCCACTGGTTTTGTTTTTTTGTTTTTGTTTTTTGAGATGGAGAGTTTCGGTCTTGTTGCCCAGGCTGGAGTGCAATGGCGTGATCTCAGCTTACTGCAACCTCTACCTCCCGGGTTCAAGCAATTCTCCTGCCTCAGCCTCCCGAGTAGCTGGGATTACAGGCACCCACCACCATGCCCAGCTAATTTTTTGTATTTTTAGTAGAGATGGGGTTTCATATGTTAGCCAGGCTGGTCTCGAACTCCTGATCTCGTGATCTGCCCACCTCAGCCTCCCAAAGTGCTGGGATTACAGGTGTGAGGCACTGTGCCCGTCCCAGCCCACTAGTTTTTAGGGCAAGACTATGCAGTCTTTAACTTTGAATTCCCCCAAATTAGTACCGGGTTTAGTACAGAGAAAGGACTTGATACATTTTTATACACTTTTGAAGAATAAATTGATATTTATTTAGTACTCAGTGTCAGCCAAGCACTTAAACACTTTACATTCATTACCCCATGGCATCCTCACAGCATTCTGAGGTAGAAAGACTCACCGAAGGTTCAGTAAAGTGGGGAGGAAGGCACGACTTGAACTCAGGTCTGTCTGACTCCAGATGTCTTAGAAAGGTAGAATCTTTCACTTGGGAGACAGTATGGTTAAGATCATGTTCTCCGGGCTGGGCACAGTGGCTCACACCTGTAATCCCAGCACTTTGGGAGGCTGAGGGAGGAGGATTGCTTGAGCCCAGGAGTTCAAGACCAGCCTGGGCAAAATAGTGGAACCCATCTCTGCAAAAAATAAGAAAATTAGCTGGGCGTGGTGGGCCTCGCCTGTAGTCCCAGCTACTTGAGAGGCTGAGGCAGGAGGATAGATTGAGCCCAGGAAGTCAAGGCTGCAATGAGCCATGATTGCACCCCAGCACCCCAGCCTGGGCGATAGAGTGAGACCCTGTCTCCAAAAAAAAAAAGAAAGATCATGTTCTCTGGGTTTAAGTTCCAGATTAGTCACTTTCTATTTGTCATCTTGGGCAGCTAAGCCTCCATTTTCTTATCTGTAAAATGTGGATAAAAAGAGTTAACTACTCACAGGGCTGTTACAAGGAATAAATGGGATAAATCGGCATAGAGAAGCTAATCAATAAATAATAACCATTATTATTATCCCAGTGTTTATCTCCTTAGGGTTATCAAATCACAGCCTTAGCCTACAAACAGGCATATTCTGGTGGAATATCTTGTTACTGGAGAAGAGAGGGAAGAAATGTAGGCAGTCACTTCAGCTATCAGATGGCTGCCTTCTGGGCCAACAGCACATTTGATAGGAATGAAAATGATCAAAACAAATGACAGGGCTCAGGGCAAGGGGCAAACTGTTCCCCTGCCAGGCTGTTTGATAGAAAAAGGAATGGTTTTCTTAGTTCTAAAGCTTCAACCACACTGGATCCTTGTGTTTTCACAACCCTTAAGGTTAAAGCCAACTTTCAAAAAGAATAATTAAATCGGGAAAGAAGTGGGGTCAGCAGGTTTCGTAGTGCTTTTAAACAGGAAGTCTCAGAACTCATGGAGGGAAGTAGCTGACAGCAAAACTGCTTTCCTACACATCAACCCAAAGAACTGCTTAATTCCAGAAGAAGATAGAGGAGCACATCTCACCAAAGACAAGTTGACCCTAACTCTTAAGTCATCTACAGCCAAAAAACTGATTCTGTACCTGGTTGATCATGCCTGTAAAAAATAAAAAATAAAAAAAATTGATTCTGCCTATAAAATGACTGACATGTTTCAGAACATTTTTGACTTACTTAATAAAAATTACTGTTCTATTTAGTAATCATATAAAAACAGAGATTGCATTCGTGATTTTAAAAATGAAATACCAAAATTAATATCCTGAAAGATGTGTACAATCTATATAAAGACAACTTCAAAACGTTATTGAAAGATATGAAGGAAGATTTTAATAAGTTAAAATCTAAACAGTGTTCCTGGCCAAAAGCAGTGGCTCACGCCTGTAATTCCAACAGTTTGGGAGCCCAAGGCAGGCAGATCACTTGAGTTCAGGGGTTCGAGACCAGCCTGGCCAACATGGTGAAACCCTGTCTCTACTAAAAATACAAAAATTAGCCAGGTGTGATGATGCATGCCCGTAATCCCAGCTACTCAGGAGGCTGAGGCAGCAGAATCTCTTGAACCCAGGAGGCAGAGGTTGTAGGGAGCCAAGATCGTCATCTGCACTCCAGCCCAGGCAACAGAGCAAGACTCCAACTCAAAAACCAAAACCAAAACCAGCGTTCTTGAGTGAGAAGACATAAAATTGTAAAGATATTGGCTCTCTCAAAATTAATTTATGGACAATTCAATGCCGATCAAAATGCCTACAGATATTTTTCAATAGAATGCAACAAAATAATTCTAAATTTCATTTGGAAAAAAATGAAGAGATACTATATTATACTTTTTATTCACTTATTCATTTTATTACTTTTGCATTTTACTTAACTTTGCTTCTACAGCTTTATTGAAATGTAGTTCACGCACCATAAAATCACCTTATTAAAGTATGCAGATTAGAGGTGTTTAGTATATTCAGAGTTGAACAACCCTCACCACTAATTTTTCAACCCTCCCCCAAAAGAAACTCATACCCATTAACAATTATTCACCTTTCCTAACACCCCCACAGGATTTGTTTATTCTGAACATTTTATATAAAGGTAATAATACAATATCTGGTCTTTTGTGACAGGCTTCTTTCATTTAGCATAATGTTTTCAAGGCTTCTGTAATAACAAATTTAACCTTGTCCAAAGAGAGATCTGGCTTTTGTCCTTAGCTTCTTGGAAGTAATCTCTAAACTCCTGAAATGTCATGCCTAATAGGAATGTCTTTGTTTGCCTGAAGGTCTTGGGACTTTTCACTTTCTTTCTTTTTTTTTTTTTTTTTTTTAGACGGAGTCTCGCTCTGTTGCCCAGGCTGGAGTGCAGTGGCACAGTCTTGGCTCACTACAAATTCTGCCTCCTGGGTTCACGCCATTCTCCTGCCTCAGCCTCCTGAGTAGCTGGGACTACAGGTGCCCGCCACTACACCAGGCTAATTTTTGTATTTTCAGTAGAGATGGGGTTTCACCATGTTAGCCAGGATGGTCTCGATCTCCTGACCTCGTGATCCGCCTGCCTCGGCCTCCCAAAGTGCTGGGATTACAGGCGTGAGCCACCATGCCCGGCCCTTCACTTTCTTGATGATGTCCTTTGAAGCACAAAACCTTAACTTTTGATTTAGTCCAATTTCTCTATTTTTTCCTTTGTTGTTTATGCTTTTTGTATCTTATCTAAGAATTCTTTGCCAAATCCAAGACCATGAAGATTGACCTCTGTGTTTTCTTCTAAGAGTTCTATAGTTTTAGTTTTCACATTTAGGTCTTTGAGTTATTTTGAGTTAATTTTTGTATAGGGCGTGAAGCAAGGGTCCAACTGCATTCTTTTGCATTTAGACATACAGTTTCCCAGCACCATTTGTTGAAAAAACTATGTCAATAATAGTTGTAGATGGTCTTGGTACCCTTGTCAAAAATCAGTTCACCATAAACATATGGGTTTATTTCAGGACTCTCAATTTTATTCCATTGATCTATGAGTCTATCCTTATGCCAGTACCACACTGTCTTGATTACTGCAGCTTTGTAGTAGGTTTCTGAAATTGGGAAATGTGAGTTCTACAACTTTGCTCTTCTTAAATTTTTATTATGAAAATTTTCAGGGCTGGGTGCAGTGGCTTACGTCACTTTGGGATGCCAGGCAGGAGAATCACTTCAGTCCGGGAGTTCAAGACCAGCCTGGGCAACATAGTGAGACCCTGTCTCTACAAAAAATAAATTAGCCAGGCCTGGTGGCACATGCCTGTAGTCCTAGCTACTTGGGAAGCTGAGGTAGGAGTATCGCTTGAGCCTGGGAGATTCGGGCTGTAGTGAGCCGTGATCATACCACTGAACTCCAGCTTGAGCAACAGAGTGAGACCCTGTCTCAAAAAAAGAGATAATTTTCATATATATATAAAAGTTGAAACAATAGTTCAATAAACACCTATACAGTCCACACTCCCCCATCTAAGCTTAAATAATCGTTAACATTTTGCTTTCCCTTTCATGCTCTCTCACACTCTCTCACTATAAACACACACACACACACACACACATTTTTTGTTGTTGAGATAAACTATTTGAAAGTAAGTTGAGGCTGGGCATAGTGGCTCAGGCCTATAATCCCAGCACTTTGGGAGGCCAGGTGGATGGAGCACCTGAGGTCAGGAGTTCGAGACCAGCCTGGCCAACATGGTAAAACCTTGTCTGTATTAAAAACGCAAAAATTAGCTGGGCATGGTGGCAGGCGCCCATAATCCCAGCTACTTGGGAGACTGAGGCAGGAGAATCACTTGAACCCGGGAGGCAGAGATTGCAGTAAGCCAAAATTGCGTCACTGTACTCCAGCCTGGATGACAAGAGCAAAATTGTGTCTCAAAACAAAAAACAAACAAAATCCCTCTCCCTCTCCCTCTCCCCATGGTCTCCCTCTCCCCATGGTCTCCCTCTCCCTCTCCCCACGGTCTCCCTCTGATGCCGAGCCGAAGCTGGACTGTACTGCTGCCATCTCGGCTCACTGCAACCTCCCTGCCTGATTCTCCTGCCTCAGCCTGCCGAGTGCCTGGGATTGCAGGCGCGCGCCGCCACGCCTGACTGGTTTTCATACTTTTTTGGTGGAGACGGGGTTTCGCTGTGTTGGCCGGGCTGGTCTCCAGCTCCTAACCGCGAGTGATCCGCCAGCCTTGGCCTCCCAAGGTGCCGGGATTGCAGACGGAGTCTGGTTCACTCAGTGCTCAATGGTGCCCAGGCTGGAGTGCAGTGGCGTGATCTCGGCTTGCTACAACCTCCACCTCCCAGCCGCCTGCCTTGGCCTCCCAAAGTGCCGAGAGTGCAGCCTCTGCCTGGCCGCCACCGGGTCTGGGAAGTGAGGAGCGTCTCTGCCCGGCCACCCATCGTCTGGGACGTGAGGAGACCCTCTGCCTGGCTGCCTAGTCTGGAAAGTGAGGAGCGTCTCTGCCCGGCCGCCATCCCATCTAGGAAGTGAGGAGCGTCTCTGCCAGGCTGCCCATCGTCTGAGGTGTGGGGAGCGCCTCTGCCCCGCCGCGACCCCGTCTGGGATGTGAGGAGTGCCTCTGCCCCGCCGCGACCGCGTCTGGGAGGTGAGGAGCGTCTCTGCCCGGCCGCCCCGTCTGAGAAGTGAGGAGACCCTCCGCCCAGCAGCCGCCCCATCTGAGAAGTGAGGAGCCCCTCCACCCGGCAACCACCCCGTCTGGGAAGTGAGGAGCGTCTCCGCCCGGCAGCCACCCCACCTGGGAGGGAGGTGGGGGTCAGCCCCCGCCCGGCCAGCCGCCCCGTCCGGGAGGTGAGGGGCGCCTCTGCCCAGCTGCCCCTACTGGGAAGTGAGGAGCCCCTCTGCCCGGCCGCCACCCCATCTGGGAGGTGTACCCAACAGCTCATTGAGAATGGGCCATGATGACAATGGCGGTTTTGTGGAATAGAAAGGGGGGAAAGGTGGGGAAAAGATTGAGAAATCGGATGGTTGCCATGTCTGTGTAGAAAGAAGTAGACATGGGAAACTTTTCATTTTGTTCTGTACTAAGAAAAACTCTTCGGCCTTGGGATCCTGTTGATCTATGACCTTACCCCCAACCCTGTGCTCTCTGAAACATGTGCTGTGTCCACTCAGGGTTAAATGGATTAAGGGCGGTGCAAGATGTGCTTTGTTAAACAGATGCTTGAAGGCAGCATGCTCCTTAAGAGTCATCACCACTCCCTAATCTCAAGTACCCAGGGACACAAACACTGCGGAAGGCCACAGGGTCCTCTGCCTAGGAAAACCAGAGACCTTTGTTCACTTGTTTATCTGCTGACCTTCCCTCCACTATTGTCCTATGACCCTGCCAAATCCCCCTCTGTGAGAAACACCCAAGAATGATCAATTAAAAAAAATAATAAATAAAAATAAAAAAATAAAAAATAATTAAAAAAAACAAAAAACAAAAAAGAAGAAAGTAAGTTGACACATTTCATCCCCAAATCCTCTGGCATGCATCTCCTAAGAATAAGGATGTTCTTCTACTTAACCACAATGTCATTAATACTCCTAAGAAATTTAGCAAAAATTCTACAATGTTGTCTATTATCACTCCATATGCAACTTTCTCCAAATGTCCCAAGAATATTTTTTATAGTTTTCCCCAACTGAACCAGAATCCCATCAAGGTTTACTAATTTTATGTGTCATGTCTCATCAGTCTGTTTTCATCTATTCTATTCACATCCATTCCGTGACATTGACGTTTTGTAGAGTCCTGGTCAGTTGTCTTGTAGAATGTCTCACATTCTGGATTTTACTGATTGTTTCCTCATGCTTTTAAACTTGTTGCTCTATCCCCTGAATTTCTTGTGAACTGGACGTTAGGTCTGGTTTGCTCAGAAAATTGGTGAACTTCCGGCCAGGGGCAGTGGCTCATACCCATAATCCCAGCACTTTGGGATGCCAAGGTGGGTGGATCACTTGAGGCCAGGAGTTCAAGACTAGCCTGGCCAACATGGTGAAACCCCATCTCTACTAAAAATACAAAAATTAGCCAGGCGTGCTTGCTCATGCCTGTAATCCCAGCTACTCGGGAGGCTGAGGCAGGAGAATCACTTGAACTAGGGAGGCAGAGGTTGCAGTAAGCCGAAATCGCACCACTGCACTCCACCCTGGGCAATGGAGGAAGACTCAGTCTGAAAAAAAAAAAAGAAAGGAAAGAAAGAAAGAAAGAAAACTGGGGAACTTCCTATTAAAAGCACCTAGTGTCAGATTGTTCCACTGTTTGTGAAGCAAAAGTGATGACAGCCAAATCTCTCCATCGTAAAGATACGTTATTTCTTTCGCAGTTCCTAAGTAATCATTGCCTCTAGCCTTTTAAACTATGCTTTAATGCAAACCAATATTTTAATTAAAAAAAAAATTTAAACATTGAGAGGACACGTAAAACACATCCAAAAAGTAAGAACGGTGAGGTGGAGCAGCTCTACTTTTTATCAGAGAATGATTATAATAATATAGCCATAATAACTAAAGCATAATGGCATCAGAGCATAAAATACTGTCATTGAAGTAAATTTAAACATACATCCTATAGCAGAAAATGTTAGTTGGAAGGTACCCCAGAAATAAAATTGAGTTCAACTGCCTCACTTTGCAGATGCAAAACCTGAACCTTAATAAATTAAGGCCAATTCATTAAAGCCAGAAAGCATAATTAATTTTTGAGCGCTTACTCTATGCTGGACATTTTTCTAAGCACTTCACATGATTAACTCATTTAATCCTCCCAATAGCTTTATTGAGGATAAGTTATACTGATTCCACGCCCCTCACCCTTTTTATTGGCCAGTGAGAAAACTGAGACAGAGAGAAGTGACTTATCCAGAATCTACAGCTCATAAACTAGGGAGCTGGGATCAGAAGGCAGGAAAGCTGACTCCAGAATATGTGCTTAACTTGTCCTCCCTACCACCTCACAAGCTATATTACTTGTGGCTACATAGCCACACCTACTTAGGAATCAAATTAGGCCCTAGGTTCTCTGAGAACAATTATACTCTCTATCCAGAATTCTAAGACTGGAGTGAATTGATGGCTTCTTGCAACCTGGCGCATTACTGATTCCAGCATGCACTGGGCTCTCTACATGAGCAGGCAGCTGCTAATTACCTATGATAATGAGGGATGGATAGGCACTGAAGATTCAGCATAGCTTAACACCAAACCCCCTCCCCAACAAAACCAAAGAAAGCACTAGGCCTTTGGGTATAATATTGTATCACGTTTGCAGTAGATTTGCTTTCTTAATTGTTTTGATAGGATTGCTATTAAAGTCAGTTTCTATTCTTTACACACCCCCAAAACAGCGAGGGACTATGACTGGTGGAAATGCCTTGCATGATGTGCCTCTGTGGAAAATGAGAGTGGATTGCAAAAGCTCTTCTCCACCCTGTTCTTTCAATCCTGCATCCCAGGTCTTGGTCTATGTCTTACTGATTTCCCATGTTAATTATTTTAACCTTGTCCTCAGTAGCCTCCTTTGTCTCTCATTGCCATAGAAACCCATTCTGCCTTAAGAATTGTCTTTCTTGCCTGTTCCTTTGACCCAGGCCCTCTACTTAAGTCCTCTTTCAGCTGCAAATCACCTGCTGAACTAAATCTAAGCTCTTTGATCTTGGCTTCCAGGACGTTCTGTAATTTGCTTCTCTGTTTTTCTCCTTTTAGAAATAATACATTCCTGGAGCAGAGGTTGAAGTAGATCACTGTCAACCAAAATATTAACTGTAATAACTAACATATTTACATAGTACTTAAGAGTTAAGTAAAAACATATCCACCTACATTACCTCATTTAAGGCTCATACTCTGCTGTATTGTATATAATTATTTTACATTTATATAAATATAGGTAAAGCAGATAACATGATCAGCATTTTAAGTTCAATAAAACTGGGGCCCAAATAAATTAAATGACTTGCCCTATAAGAATTTATTGGCGCTGAAGCTACATCTTTTTTTTTTTTTTTTTTTTCTGAGACAGTTTCACTCTTGTTGCCCAGGCTAGAGTGCAACAACGCACGGATCTCGGCTCACCACAACTTCCGCCTCCCGAGTTCAAGTGATTCTCCTGCCTCGGCCTCCCGAGTAGCTGGGATTACAGGCATGCACCACCACGCCCGGCTAATTTTGTATTTTCAGTAGAGACGCAGTTTCTCCATGTTGGTCAGGCTGGTCTCGAACTCCCGACTTCAGGTGATCTGCCCGCCTCAGCCTCCCAAAGTGCTGGGATTAAAGGCACAAGCCACCACACCCAGCCAAAGCTACATCTTAAACTCTAATCTTCGGGCTCCCAGGCCATGCAGGTTATATTACACAATGTGATTAATAATCCTGTATTTACCAAAAGATTTTTTCTTTTTGTTTTTTTGGTTTACATGCTGTGGCAGGCAGAATTCTAGGATATCCCCCAAGATCTCCTCCTCACCCAACCCCCACAGTACCTGACCTACATAACCCCTGCGGCCATGACTATGAAGATTCTGATTCTGTTATGCGGTGTGGCAGAGTTGATTTTTTTTTTTTTTTTTTTGAGACAGAATTTCACTTTGTCACCCACGCTGGAGTGCAATGGTGCAATCTCGGCTCACTGCAACCTCCACCTCCTGGGTTCAAGCGATTCTTGTACCTCAGCCTCCCAAGTAGCTGAGAAAACAAGAGCACATCACCACACCCAGCTATTCTTTTATATTATTTATTTATTTATTTACTTACTTTTATTTTTTGAGACGCAGTCTCACTCTGTCGCCAGGCTGGAGTGCAGTGGCGTGATCTCGGCTCACTGCAACCTCCGTCTCCTGATTCACACGATTCTCCTGCCTCAGCCTCCCCAGTAGCTAGGACTACAGGAGCGCGCCACAACACCCAGCTAATTTTTGTATTTTTAGTAGAGACAGGGTTTCACCATGTTGCCCAGGCTTTGTCGAACTCCTGAGCTCAGGCAATCCGCCCGCCACGGCCTCCCAAAGTGCTAGGATTACAAGTGTGAGCTACCGCGCCCGGCCAAGAGTTGATCTTAAAATAGGGAGATTATCCAGGTGCTCCTGATCTAATCACATGAGCCCTTTAAAAGCAGAGCATTTTTCTCCAACAGTGGCAGAAGAGGAGTCAGAAAGATGTGCTTCAGAAAGCAAATATCCATGTTGTGAACTACCAATAAATAGGGCTCATGTGGGAAGGACTCGAGAGTGACCCCTAGGAGCTGAGGGTGGCCACCACTAACAGCACAAAACAAAACAGGGAACTCGATCCCACAACCGCCAGGAACTGATTTTTGCCAACAAGAATGAGTTAGGAGATGGATTTTTCTCCAGAGCCTCCTATGAGATTTCAGCCTTGTCATACCCTGGGCAGAGAACCCAGACACTCGGTAAATTACCAAGGATTACGAAATATCTCCCCAAGGGAGTGTTTTGGGGAGTGAGAGGATACGGTTTAAAGAAAAGTTTTGAGTGTGAATGTTTTCAGAGAGTCCAAGAACTCTCCATTAGCTAGTCTCATTATTACCTGTCGTTTTAAACGCCCTATCACTCTTACTTAAAGTAGCTGTCCCCGGGAAGCTTTTGTATTTTGTACCCCTTCTCGGGGAACGGGACTGAGTAAGGAACGTAATACAGCGGCCTAAAAGGCATCTCCCTGTATCTTTGATATTTTGCCTAGGGAACGCCCTATCATGTCGCATATAAGCCATCGAGTTATGCATTTGTTGCTAGCTGAAGACATTATTCCTTGATAACCGCTTGGTCTGGTCAGAATACAAACGGTACTCCTGTTCAAAGAACTACAAATCCCAGAAGGCCTTTTCGGCCAGAGCGCCTGCGCATCGCGCACTCCTTCCTTTCCGCTCCTCATCATCTGAAAAGACCCGCCCAGCGGTGCTGTCGCTCGCGTTGGAAGAAGCGGAAGAAGATGGCGCTCACCAGGTGGGTTGTTGATTGGGGTCCTCGATACGGAAGGGTCTGGGAGTACCAGTCTTCTTCATTTCTCTTCCCATATCCTCCGGGCGGTGACCTGACCCGGGGCACAGAATGACGTGGGCCAAGACTACGGCTACGCCCTCCCGCTGGCCGCCGCTACGACTAGGCCTAGTCGAAGCTGGGGTCTTTCAGCGGTTTCCCGGGTTTAGTTCACCCGCTCACCGAGGCCGAAAGCTGCGGAGTGGCCTCAGACACTGAAGAGTGGGTTTTTCGCGTGAGCATCTTGCGGGGAGCGGACAGCGCTCCCTCAGGTCCGCGGCTCGGGCGAACGAGATGGGGTTGGTGACCGTAGTGGCTTATTTGGGCGGAGTGAAGCGCGCGGGCTGCGACTGCGCGGCTTTCCGGCCGTTTGCCTGTGGTGGTCTCTCTCCTTTCGCTGTCCACTGGGTGTCTCGAAACAAGGATTCCTGAAAAAAGAGGCCCGGAGCTGAACACAGATTTAAATGAGCCACAGTAGTGACCGCCGTCTGCTGATATGCGCCACTGCTCCGCATTTTAACTTTGGAGCTTAGAATTTCTTCCGTAGATAGAACCACCTCAGTTTTGCTGTTTCCGGTTACCTTAGTAACCGTCTGTAAAGTGCTCTCCGCCTTTAA
The DNA here is from genome assembly GCF_029281585.2 of Gorilla gorilla gorilla. Taxonomy (NCBI): domain Eukaryota; kingdom Metazoa; phylum Chordata; class Mammalia; order Primates; family Hominidae; genus Gorilla; species Gorilla gorilla. The sequence goes on along the minus strand of NC_073239.2, from coordinate 94,625,971 downwards.
GAAAAAGATGCTTTTCAGTGGGAGAGTCCGAGAAGTTACGCTACTCCTACTAGTCCCCAGCCTTGCTGCCCCATTTTAAGTGGAAAAACTTTCCATGCGAACTCAACAGGAAAAGGCTAGTGTTCAGGAAGGTTGTAGAGAAAGTAATCCTTTTAGGACATCAGCTTGAGCTCTCTTAACACCCTTCATTCTCCTCACGCATGGTTTTTTTTCTGGCTGATGACAGTATGAATCCAAAAGTTTTAATCAAAAAATTATTTTGGGAATTACTGTTGGTGCCTTGCTCTGTCCTGGGGGTTATGTACACAGAAGAAAATCTGTCTTTGGCAACAGGGAAGATAGGGGTCCAAGGTATACAGACATAAAACTATTACAGAACACAAAATGTGCATTTGTGTAATACTAACCTTAGTGCAAAAAGAATTGAATGGAATAAGTTATGTGGGCTGGAGAGTTTTCTTCCCCCCTTCGTTTCTAAAATTTTTTTGCTTTTTTTTTTAACTTTATTTTTTGAGATGCGGTCTCGCTGTGTTGGCCAGGTTGGTCTTGAATTCTTGGCCTCAAGCAGTCCTCCTGTCTCGTCCTCCGAAAGTGCTAGGATTACAGGCATGAGCCACCATGCCCGGCATCTGAAATTTTTTTTAAAAAAAATTAGAAATGGGGTGTTACTGCGTTGGCCAGGGTGGTCTCCAATTCTTGGCCTCCATCAGTCTTCTCACCTAGGCCTCCCAAAGTGCTGGGATTGCAGGCATGAGCTACCATGCCCAGCCAAGAGTTTGTTTAGTAAATGTTACAGGCAGCAAACATTTGAGTGCCCCCCAGGTGTGAGACACTGTGTCATAGACTAGTAAAGTTATGAGGGGAGACTTTGTGGAAAAGGTGGAATTTGAAATGGACGCACAGGAAAAATTTCTAGAGATGTCATGGGTATTTTTTATTTATTTAATTTTATTTTTTGATACAGGGTCTCACTCTTGCCCAGGCTGGAGTGCAGTGGCCCAATCACAGCCCACTGCAGCCTCAACCTCCCAAGGCTCAGGTGATCCTCCTGCCTCAGCGCCCGAGAGTAGCTGGGACTCTAGACGCTTGCCATGATGCCCAGTTAATTTTTGTTTTTTTTAGTAGAGATGGGGTTTTGCCATGTTGCCCAGCCTGGTCTTGAACTGGGCTTAACTGATCTGATCTACCCATCTCAGCCTCCCACAGTGCTGGCATTACTGGCGTGAGCCACCACATCATCTGGCCTGTCATGGGTATTGTGTGCTTAAAATTGCAGTGGCAGAATGCGATCTTTAAATGGCCAGTCTTGAGGACTCCAGAGCTTTCCATACCTACCATGTGGTGTTCCTCAGTATTCTTTGTAATATCCTTTAAATCAGTAAACACATTTCCCTGAGTTCTGTGAGCTGCCCTAGCAAATTAGTTGAACCTGAAGATGAGGTCATGGGAACCCTGGTTTGTAGTTAGTTGGCCAGTGGCCTTGGACCTACTGTTGGCATCTAAAGTAAGGGCAGTCTTGTGGGACTGAGCCCTCAACCTGTAACATCTGACAGTATCTCCAGGTAGATAACATCAAAATTGAATTGAATTAGAGGACACTTGACTGGTGTCCAGTAGACAGTTGATAGCTTGCTTGATATGTGGGGAAAAACCATCACACATCTGGTATCAGAAGTGTTGTGTGTTGTTGATTGTTGAGTGAAATAATAGGATAAACTGAGTTTGTTTTAATTTTATACTCTATCCACATGGAGCTTACATTCTAATGGGACAGAATTAGAATTCTAATGGGACAGAATTCTAATTAGCTTACATTCTAATGGGACAGAGTGAGTAAAATCATAATGCAATTTCAGGTAATACATGCTAGGAATAAAATAAAGACCGGGTTAGAGAGTGACTCAAAGTTTGGGGTGAAGTGGCTATTTTGGGTAAGGTGGTCAGAAAACAGCTCTAGAGAGAGGTAACTGAGCAGAGACAAGAGTGCTGAGATGCAAGCTGTTGAAAGATCTGGGGCTACTCTAGGCATACTGCCTGTGGGATAGCCCTGCCCGGCAAGGAGCAGTCAAAAAAGAAAAGATCTGGAGATCTGGAGAAGAAATTTCTATAAAAGCATACGAAAATTTGTTCTTTTTTTTTTTTTTTTTTTTTTTTGAGGCAGAGTCTCACTCTCACCCAGGCTGGAGTGCAGTGGAGCAATGTCAGCTCACTACAAACTCCACCTCCCAGGTTCAAGTGATTTTCCTGCCTCAGCTGGGATTACAGGCGTCCGCCACCATGCCCGGCTAATTTTTGTGTTTTTAATAGAGACAGGGTTTCACTATGTTGGCATGGCTGGTCTCGAACTCCTGGCCTCAAGTAATCCACCTGCCTTGGCCTCCCGAAGTGTTGGAATTACAGGTGTGAGCCACCTCGCCCAGCCGGAAAAATTGTGATTGATTGATTGCAATAGATAGAGAAAAATTGTGATTGATTGATTGCGATAGATAGATAGATAGATAGATAGATAGATGATTAGATTGATTTTATGGCAGAAGGAATAGCCAATGTAAAGATCCTGAGATGGCTTGTTTAAGGAAAGATAAGAAGGCTGTAGTGAAATAAAGATGGTGAGTGCTGGGGAAGAGTGTATTTATTTCTCCTACAACATTTAAGGAGCTCCAGCTGTGAGCTAGAAGTCTTGGAGCATTAGGGATGAAAGAAGCATAAGGCGTGATTCCTGCAGAGCTGCTCACAGTCTCATGGAAACAGAATAGTTAAATGAGTAGATGATTGCAATACAGTAAGGTAATGTTGTAGTAGTGGTATATAGAGCGTTTTGGGGGAGCATAGAGACAGGCAGTTAACCCAAACTGGAAGAGTCATGGAACAGCCCTAAAATAATCAAACATACAGAACCTGTATTGAAAGTGTCTAGATACTATACCAACTGGTTCCTGGATTTCTCTCACTTAATACTTATAAGAACCTTATGAAGTAGATACTCTTATGAACTATTATTACAGATGAGAAAACAGATTCAGAGAGGTAAGTAGCTTATCCAGGTTAGTAAGTGGCATAGGTCGGATCTGAATTCTGAGCCTAGCCATCACTTACCTCCCCAGACTGGATTAGATCCCTCTCATGTAGACTGTCATAGCATCTATATTTTTCCATCATAACTTAACATAATGTGTAATTATAGATTTGTGTGATTTTTTTTTTTTTTTGGTCTCTGTCTGCAAGACTAAGCTGTCTTTCTCCATTTATAGTCTCATGCCTAGCATAGTGCTTGTACCCAAATAATAAATATTTTTGAATAATTAATAAGCTCTGCTACTTAGGTATGCTTACTATCCAAGAATCACAAAGGAACTAAGGTTATTTTCTCCATATTCATCCATCAGGATCCTTTTGTAATACTTTGGAGTATCACTGTAATACTTTAATACTTAAAAGTTGTTAAGAACCATTTAGTAGAAAGGTTACCTTGACTAAAGAATAAGCTGCATCTTCAGGGCTTCTGCTTTGATTCTTTGGCCTCTAAGGGTTTTTTTGTTGTTGTTTGTTTGAGATGGAGTTTTGCTGTTGTTGCCTAGGCTGGAGTGCAATGGTGCAATCTTGGCTCACTGTACCCTCCACCTACCGGATTCAAGTGATTCTCCTGCCTCAGCCTCCCGAGTGGGATTACAGGCGCACACCAGCACGCCTGGCTAATTTTGTATTTTTAGTAGAGACAGGGTTTCACCATGTTGATCAGGCCGGTCTTGATCTCCTGACCTCAAGTGATCCACCCGCCTTGGCCTCCCAAAGTGCTGGGATTACAGGTGTGAGCCACCATGGCTGGCCTGGCCTCTAAGTTTTAAATTTCATTGTAGATACCCTTGACACTTAAATATGCAACTTGTGTTTATTTTATCCACCTCTTTTTTACATTCAGTTTTAATCCTAGTTCTTTTGTATTTACACTGAAGTAGTTTAAAGTAAGGAGCATAACGGTAAAAATGTTAAAAACAAGGAGTAGCCAGGCGTGGTGGCTCATGCCAGTAATCCCAGTACTTTGGGAGACGGAGGCTGATGGATCACTTGAGGTCAGGAGTTCGAGACCAGCCTGACCAACATGGGCCAACATGGCAAAAACCAGTCTCTACTAAAAATACAAAAAATAGGGATGTGGTGGCATGCACCTGTAATCCCAGCTACTCGGGAGGCTGAGGCATGAGAATCACACGAATCCAGGCGACAGAGGTTTCAGTGAGCCGAGGTTGTGCCACTGCACTCAAGGCTGGGCGACAGAACGAGACTCTGTCTCAAAAAAAAAAGGAGTATAAGAATAGCAAGTATATACTGGACAGTTTATCCCTGAAGTATTAGGAATGTTTACTTGTTTGTTATAAGAAATATGGAAACAGGCTGGGCGTGGTGGTTCACACCTGAAATCCTAGCACTTTGGGAGGCCGGGGCGGGCACATCACCTGCGGTCAGGAGTTCGAGACCAGCCTGGCCAACATGGCGAAACCCTGTCTCTACTAAAAATACAAAAATTAGGTGGGCGTGGTGCTGAACATCTGTAATCCCAGCTACTTGGGAGGGTGAGGCAGGAAAATCACTTGAACCCAGGAGGTGGAGGCTGCAGTGAGCTGAGATGGTGCCACTGCACTCTAGCCTAGGTGACACAGAGAGACTCTGTCTCAAAAAAAAAAAAAGGAAAGAAATATGGAAGCATGGCCAGGTGTGGTGGCACACGCCTGTAATTCCAGCACTTTGGGAGGCCAAGGTCAGCGGATCACTTGAGGTCAAGTTCAAGACCAGCCTGGCCAACATGGTGAAACCGCATCTCTACTAAAATTGCAAAAATTAGCCTGGTGTGGTGGCGCATGCTTGTAATCCCAGCTACTTGGGACGCTGAGGGAGGAAAATCACTTGAACCCAGGAGGCAGAGGTTGCAGTGAGTGGAGATGACACCACTGTACTCCAGCCTGGGCAACAGAGTGAGACTCTTTCTCAAAAAAAAAAAAGGAAATATGGAAGCATAAACGCTTAAGAGTTTGTCTGTTATGTGAAATATCTGTTAATTTTTTATTCTGGACATCATTTGCTGTTGTCCTAGTCAGATGTTTTTACTGTGTATCTTTGAGTACTTCTGTCTTCCACATATTATAAAATGGCTAGTATTGAGTACTACCATAAATCATTGAAAAATCTGCTCTTTTTCTGAAAAGTAAAAGCATCGTAGGAAAAATTGTCTCTGTGGCCAAGTTGCAGTGGTCAAATTAAACATAAGAGTTTTTTAAATTTCTGACTTTTATTATCTTTGCTTATAGCTTTTTACCTGCACCTACTCAGCTATCTCAGGACCAGCTTGAGGCTGAAGAAAAGGCAAGATCCCAGAGATCGCGGCAGACCTCACTGGTCTCCTCCCGAAGAGAACCTCCCCCGTACGGATACCGGAAAGGCTGGATACCTCGGTTATTAGAGGTACATATAGATCTTAAGTTTAGATTTGTTAAATTGTGCTGAAATTTATTATAGCACACTATAACATAAATTTAAATGTTAGAACCTCTGATTATGAATGTCAGTGTGATAGAAATTCTGGTTATGTGCTCTCAAGATGTATATTTCCCTCAGAAGATGTATCATTTTCTTTTTGCTTATTATCTATCACTGCTTTGTGGTCGCTAGAGAACTGTACCATTTGTCTATTCCTATATCAAACTATTAAATATTTACAAGAAAACTAATATTTTATAAATTCAGGAATTACAGAAAATAATGGGAAAGTAAAAGATAAGAGAGATGAAAGTGGATTTCATATTTGGGCTTCTCCTCCTCCTCCTCCCCTCCGATAATACCACATAACCCTGAAGAGATAACTTTCCTTCAGGGAAAACTCCAGTAGCACTTCCTTTGCTGATTTCTTTCTCTTCACCTGTTTTCTTACCTTTAATTTGAGAGTGTTAATATATATCTGATATATAGATTAAATATATTTTTGCGGATAGACAAAATTTGGTTGATTTGAAGGCAATGAGGGAGAAGGAACCATCTGGAATAGCTCTTTCTATCTCTAGCTTGTTGCCAAATAACAAGCTTCCGGTTGGGCGCAGTGGCTTACACCTGTAATCCCAGCACTTTGGGAGGCCAAGGCGGGCAGATCACCTGAAGCCAGGAGTTCGAGACCAGCCTGACCAACATGGAGCAACCCTGTCTCTACTAAAAATACAAAATTAGCCAGGTGTGGTGGCGCATGCCTGTAATCCCAGCTACTCCGGAGGTTGAGGCGGGAGAATTGCTTGAACCTGGGAGGCAGAGGTTGTGGTGAGCCAAGATCGCACCATTGCACTCCAGCCTGGGCAACAACAGCAAACCTCCATCTCAAAAAAAATAAAAAATAAAAATAAAAAGAACAAGCTTCCTTGGCAGCACCTATTCTAATTACTCAGGATCCTTTACATTAATTAATTAATTTTTATTTTTTTTATTTTTGGGATGGAATCTCACTCCGTTTCCCAGGCTGGAGTGCAGTGGTGCAATCTTGGCTCACTGCAGCCTTCGCCTCCTGGGTTCAAGCGATTCTCCTGCCTCAGCCTCCCAAGTAGCCAGGATTACAGGCACGTGCCACCACACCCAGCTAATTTTTTGTATTTTTAGTACAGACAGGGTTTCACCATGTTTGCTAGGCTGGTCTTGAACTCCTGACTTCAGGTGATCCACCTGCCTCGGCCTCCTAAAGTGCTGGGATTACAGGTGTGAGCCACCGCGCCTGCCCCACACTCTTTATTAGAGTTTATAAGAGGAACACCCAACTAGATCATATCTTGTCCTATGTATTCCAAAAAACCCACATATAGGTCTTTTTGTTGCTTTTTTGTCAGCTTTCCTCTGGTCCTTATGAATGCTGGTGTGTGAAGGCCAGTCATATTGCAATTATTAAGGGATTTTTGTTGCTTTTGTTCTCTCTGATAGTGTAATTTGTGGGAGGCAGAGGAAGATGAAAGATTATCAAGGAGTCTTACCTGGGGCAAAAAAGTAGTGGTTGGCATCATCTAATAGAGCAGTTGAGTGTCTCTGTTGAGGCATTATAAATATTGTTTGGTCTGTCAGTACATTGCACAATGAGGGTGACAGGCATCATCTTACATAGAATGTAAATCTCATCCATGCATTTCAGCATTACGATACTTGGTTGCTATTAGATTTTTAGATTCTTACTTGGCTATCAGTGGTTTCATATATCCTGGTGAAACAGAACAACTTATTTGAAAATCAAGTTGAAATGGCTAGCTAATCTGGAAATGCTATGGATGCTGCTTGAGGGGAGTGAATGTTCTGTGGAAGAAGGCATTTTGTTCTAGTTTTCAAAATAAAAGCTATGATTTTCTGGCAAGCTTAATGACCACATAATGCTACAGCTACAGTTCTGAAGTACTTATTATAGTTGAAAAACTCTAGCAAATCCAAGCATGTGTCAGATTGATGGCTTGGGTACGGAAAGCACTTTTCTTAGGAATGCTTTAACTCTTTCTCATTTACAAGAAAATGTCTCTCAGCTTTATTCTCTTGGTTTTCAAAAACTTCAAACATCTCTTAAGCAAATAAGCATATTGTACTTAGGAACTCATATATCTTAGATCTAATGGAGTATTACTTAAAGAGGTCTTGTAAAAGTGAATATTTTCTTTTTTTTCCATCAAACCCCCTCTAAATGATTAATTTTAATTTGTGTTTTCTATTATTTCTTAATAGTACTCATTTGGCTGTTTTGAGCTAAAAGAAAGGTATTTCATAGTAGTAGAAAATACAAAGCTTTTCGGAGTCTCAAAAGATCTGGGTTCAGGTGCTGCATATAATACCTATGAGATCTCAGGAACACCGCTTAATTTTTCTAAGCCTGAATGTTTCCATTTAAAATGATGTTAAAGAGTTACAAGGATTAAATGAGATAATACGTGTGTGAATCATGTTTAAAGTGTACTAAGCAAATACTACTGAATTTTTTTTAACTACTTAAAAATTATACTTGATCCTCATGTTTATTTGATAAACCTTTTTAAAATACTACATTTCATCAGCAAACTTTATTTAGCTTGTTCTACTTTAGCAGTCTCAGTTCTCTCTCCTAAATAATTATGTATAATCACTAGTAGAAATGCAGTAAACTCATTTCTGGATCCTTCCTATTGTATTCATTTGCTTCTCACATAACAATGAATAAATAATATGTTAATAAAATCTGATTCCAAGAAAAAATCTTTTATATTTCTGCCCCAAGTATAGCTTTACCTGTTCCTCACTAAAATATGTATTTATATGCTAAAATATATACACATATATTTTGCCTTGTCCTAGCCATTTTACTTAGTTTCATCCTGCATATATGAAATCCACATTTTCTTGCTGTAGCATGTAAGTCCCTTTGTGATCTGGTGTTTTTTACTCATGTAACTTGTGCCTCAAGCTCTGCTGTCCTTATTAAGCTGTTAGCCCCACTGAATTCTCATTTCCTAAAATATACCAAGCTCGTTCTTGCAGCAGGGCCTTTGCATTGGCTATTTGATCCATCTAGAAAATGCTTCGTGTGTGTGTGTGTGGTGTGTGTGTGTGTATGTGTGTCTTCCCATGACTGCTTTCTAATCATTCAGGCTTTAGCTCACATGTTACTTCTTCACAAAGGCTGTCCCCAACCACCCTATCAAAAGTAGCCCCTTTTCCCAGTCTTTTTCTTTTATATTACCTTCATGGTACTTATCACAAGCCAAAGAATGTGTTTTTTATATCTTTGCCTACTAGAATGTAAACTCCACAAGAGGCAGGGACCTCTGCTGTATCTCTAGCATCTAGCATACTAAGGACTCAACAATTACTTGTTGAATGAATGAATATATCTTGAATGTCAAATGATGATTAACTATTTTATTTAACTACTTCTAATGTGTAGGATTTTGGAGATGGAGGTGCTTTTCCAGAGATCCATGTGGCCCAGTATCCACTGGATATGGGACGAAAGAAAAAAATGTCAAATGCGCTGGCCATTCAGGTGGATTCTGAAGGAAAAATTAAATATGATGCAATTGCTCGACAAGGACAGTCAAAAGACAAGGTAATCCTCTCATGTTTTCCCTGAATGATGAATATTTTAGGAAACATTTTAAATTTTGTGGACACGATAAATCTCTTGCTGTTTGAATTATGTTAAAAGTAGCAGTGGCTGGGCATGGTGGCTCGTACCTATATTCCCAGCTACTTGGGAGGCAGAGGTAGGAGGTTTGACTGAGCCCAAGAGTTTGAGGATACAGTGAGCCACTGAACTCTTGCTTGGGTGGCAATACCTTGTTTTAAAGGGGAAAAAAAGTACATTTTAAAACAGTTACTTTATATTACTAGCATTCTAAAACTGCCAGTAAATTTTTTAAAATCTGCAACCCCAGAGCCTTACCATCAACTTTTAATTTATCCTGTAGTTTCTTCTAGTTTTTTCCTATAGTCTTGACTCATTTCCTCCATGTACTTAGAGTACTTACATGTACTCTATTACAAGTATTTAATAGTTTATTTGAGTATAATAAATTACACAAACTTCTTTTGCCCTAGATTAAGTACAAAACTAGCATTTGCTATCCAGATTTAGGATGGCCCTGCTACGAAGTAATCCATAGGCCAAAAATAAAATTTGCTTAAAATAATCTCATCACAGAACAGCTACACTCAGGGCCAAGGAACTATTTTTAAGAAGACCTAGTTTTTTTTTTCTTGTAAATAAATACTCAAGATAGAAGTGAAAGATTTCTTTAGAACTGATGATGTTTGGAAAAATACTTGAGAGCTTTCAGTGCCTATCATTGGCCTCTCTCTCCCCCCAAACTTTTTCAATTTACCCTCTAAAATAGCACTAACAACCCATCCTTTGCTTCTGCATCATGGCTGCTGAGCTTTGGGGGAAGACAATTATGCAATCATGCAGATTTATATCTCCTATTTCAGCTCAGCTCCCTTGTTACTCCCGCCAAACTTTAATTCCTACTCCTTTCATCCCATCTCATCCTTAGCAGGTGACTCCCCCATCTATTTGAATATAAAGCTATTGGAAGACAGTTGTCAATTTTCTTCATCCTGCACTTGTCCTTTTTCCTCGACTTTTACTTTTGTTTTTGCACGAAATGCCTTCTTCTGTCTAAGCCTAATCTTTTTTTATTTTATTTTTTATTTGTTTTTTTGAGACAGGGTCTTGTTCTGTTGCCCAGGCTGGAGTGCAGTGGCACGATGATGGCTCACTGAAGCCTCGACCTCCTGGGCTCAAGCAGTCCTCCCACCTCAGCCTCTCGAGTGGCTGAGAGCACAGGTGTGCACCACCATGCCTGGCTAATTCATTATTTTTTTGTAGAGGTGGGATATCCCTATGTTACTCAAGCTGGTCTTGAACTTTTGGGCTCAAGCAATCCTCCTGCTTCTGCCACCCAAAGTGCTGGGATCACAGGCGTGAGCCACTGCACCTGGATCTACACCTGATCTTGCCATATATATTCTGGATCTCAATCCCTTCCCTCTTCCTCTATGAACCTTACCTACTAGTTAATCTTCTCAGCAGTTCTTCATCCCTCCTCTTCTAACGGCTCTTTCCTGTTAGCATTTGAATGTGCTTGTTTTTCTTGTCATTTGTTTGTTTGTTTATTCTTTTTTAGATTGTAGTGCCATGGCACCCTCATAATTCATTGCAACCTTGAACTCTTGGGCTCAGGCGATCATCCTACGTCAGTCCCCCGAGTAGCTGGGACTACAGGCGCCTGCCACCATGCCCGGTGAATTTTTTTGTATTTTTAGTAGAGATGGGGTTTCACCATGTTAGCCAGGATGGTCTCGATCTCCTGACCTCGTGATCCGCCCGCCTCGGCCTCCCAAAGTGCTGGGATTACAGGCATGAGGCTGCCTGGCCTTTCTTATCTTTTGAAAGATAGGCTTTTCCCTGAGTACCTACTCGCAGTGTTCTGTCTAGCTACCACCTAATTTTCTTCACTTTTTTCAGGCTTGTTTCAGGAGTTGTTTTTGCCCTCTCTGTTTCTTCACTTTCCTTTCACTCTTCAATTCACTACAAAATGACCTCACCTAAACCAGTTTGATGAGGTGCTCTCTGGCAAAAGTCTCTTAACACATTTTTTTACAGCACATTCTCTTTATATATTTTTTTTCTTTTAATCATTCTGTGACTTTAACCAAAAAACACAGCACATTCTCTTTAACTAATGTAATTTATTTGCCACTCATATGCTGATGACTGTTCAATCTGTGTTTCCAGCCCAGTATTCTCTGCTGGGCTGTAGGTCCTTATATCTTACTGTCTACAAGGGCAAGTGTATCTAGATTTCCCTAAAGTGCTACTTAATCAAATCCAAACCTAAATACATAATTGTCCACTTAATCTACCTGCTATTTCTGTAACTCAGTAAGTGGTAGTGATATTTTCCTAATTGTTTATGCTGAAAGCCTGGGAGTCATTTTTTCTTACTATTATATTGATTTTTTTTAAAAAAATTATACAAATAGGCTGGATGTGGTGGCTCACACCTGTAATCCCAGCACTTTGGGAGGCTGAGGTGGGTGGATCACGAGGTCAGGAAATTGAGAACATCCTGGCTAACACAGTGAAACCCCGTCTCTACTAAAAACACAAAAAATTAGCTGGGCATGGTAGCGGGTGCCTGTAGTCCCAGCTACTCGGGAGGCTGAGGCAGGAGAATGGCGTGAACCTGGGAGGCAGAGCTTGCAGTGAGCTAAAGATGGCACCACCGCACTCCAGCCTGGGCGACAGAGCAAGACTCTGTCTCAAATAAAAAAAAAAGTTATACAAATAATATATTATAGTAAAAGATACCATAAGTATATATCACAAGTATATACAGTCCTGCCCGCTTTTCTCCTACTTTACTTCCCAGAGGTAACTGCTGTTACTACAGTGATATATATAATTCCAAATTTTTTTTTCCTAAAATATTTTATTTATTTATTTATTTATTTTAGTATTTATTGATCATTCTTGGGTGTTTCTCGGAGAGGGGGATTTGGCAGGGTCATAGGACAATAGTGGAGGGAAGGTCAGCAGATAAACATGTGAACAAGGGTCTCTGGTTTTCCTAGGCAGAGGACCCTGCGGCCTTCCGCAGTGTTTGTGTCCCTGGGTACTGAGATTAGGGAGTGGTGATGACTCTTAAGGAGCATGCTGCCTTCAAGCATCTGTTTAACAAAGCACATCTTGCACCGCCCTTAATCCATTTAACCCTGAGTGGACACAGCACATGTTTCAGAGAGCATGGGGTTAGGGGTAAGGTTATAGATTAACAGCATCCCAAGGCAGAAGAATTTTTCTTAGTACAGAACAAAATGGAGTCTCCTACGTCTACTTCCCTCTACACAGACACAGCAACAATCTGATTTCTCTATCTTTTCCCTACATTTCCCCCCTCTCCATTGGACAAAACCGCCATTGTCATCATGGCCCGTTCTCAATGAGCTGTTGGGTACACCTCCCAGACGGGGTGGCCGCTGGGCAGAGGGGCTCCTCACCTCCCAGATGGGGCGGCCGGGCAGAGGCGCCCCCCACCTCCCGGATGGGGCGGCGGCCGGGCAGAGGCACCCCCCACCTCCCGGACGGGACGGCTGGCCAGGCGGGGGCTGGCCCCCACCTCCCTCCCGGACGGGGCGGCTGGCGGGGCGGGGGCTGCCCCCCACCTCCCTCCTGGACGGGGCGGCTGCCGGGCGGAGACGCTCCTCACTTCCCAGACTGGGCGGCTGCCAGGCGGAGGGGCTCCTCACTTCTCAGACGGGGTGGCCGGGCAGAGACGCTCCTCACCTCCCAGACGGGGTCGCGGCTGGGCAGAGGTGCTCCTCACATCCCAGACGGCGGTGGGGCAGAGGCGCTCACCACATCTCAGACGATGGGCCGCCGGGCAGAGACGCTCCTCACTTCCTAGACAGGATGGCGGCCGGGAAGAGGCGCTCCTCACTTCCCAGACTGGGCGGCCGGGCAGAGGGGCTCCTCACATCCCAGACGATGGGCAGCCAGGCAGAGACGCTCCTCACTTCCCAGACAGGGTGGCGGCCTGGCAGAGGCTGCAATCTCGGCACTTTGGGAGGCCAAGGCAGGCGGCTGGGAGGTGGAGGTTTTAGCGAGCCAAGATCACGCCACTGCACTCCAGCCTGGGCAACATTGAGCACTGAGTGAGTGAGACTCCGTCTGCAATCCCGGCACCTTGGGAGGCGGAGGCTGGCAGATCACTCGCGGTTAGGAGCTGGAGACCAGCCTGGCCAACACAGCGAAACCCCATCTCCACCAAAAAAATACGAAAACCAGTCAGGCGTGGCGGCGTGCGCCTGCAATCCCAGGCACCCGGCAGGCTGAGGCAGGAGAATCAGGCAGGGAGGTTGCAGTGAGCCGAGATGGTGGCAGCACAGTCCAGCCTCGGCTCAGCATCAGAGGGAGACCGTGGAGAGAGAGGGAGAGGGAGAGGGAGACCGTGGGCAGAAGGGGAGGGGGAGGGGGAGCTATAATTCCAAATTTTTATTATGGATTTAGATATTTATGTATATCCTCATTTTATGTATACATACAAACTTAGAAACTGTTGTTTACATGAATGGAATTTTGATGCCCATAACTTCCTTTGACTTGCTTTTTTTTTTACTTAACACATTTGACAATTTTTGTTAGTACATATAGGTCTACTTCATTTTTTTTTATTAATCTATATAGGATTCCATGGCATGGTTATCTGCTAGTTTTTTTAAGCATTGGTGGTTTTTAGTTTTACAAACAAATGTATTCAAGATCCACATACAAACATCTTGTTGAACATGAGTATTTGTTTAAATTCTTAGATGTGGACTTACTGGCTCAAAGGCTATTCAGATTTCACATGTGACACATACTGCCCATATGTTCTCTCTGCTCAGCAATCATTCTAGTTCTTGTTTCCCTCAGACCTTCCATCTATTTATTCTCTGTGAACGATCTTATTTCCTTAACACTTCTCAAGTATGTTCCCCTCTCTGCTACTTAGTTCAGGCTGTTTTCATTTTTTTTTTTTTTTTTTTTTTTTATTTATTTTTTTTTTTTTTTGAGACGGAGTCTTGCTTTGTCGCCCAGGCTGGAGTGCAGTGGCGCGATCTCGGCTCACTGCAAGCTCCACCTCCCGGGTTCACACCATTCTCCTGCCTCAGCCTCCCGAGTAGCTGGGACTACAGGCGCCCACTACCACGCCCGGCTAATTTTTTGTATTTTTAGTAGAGACGGGGTTTCACCGTGTTAGCCAGGATGGTCTCGATCTCCTGACCTCGTGATCCGCCCGCCTCGGCCTCCCAAAGTGCTGGGATTACAGGCGTGAGCCACCGCGCCCGGCCAGCTGTTTTCATTTCTTGCTTGATTTACTGCAGCCAAGCCTGCAACCATCTCGTTGACATTTGTCTTGCTGGCATGAACAAACAAATTCATCCATGTCTGTTTGTCTTTCTCATCATGTATATACACATACACGCAAGTGTGCACAATTAAAATCTTTCTACGGCTTCCATGGTCTTTAGGGTAAGGACTAAGCTGCTATGGCATGCTTGACCCCTTACTCACTTTTCTGGGCTGGCTTCAACTCTCCTGATCGGAATACTGAAATCCAAAAATAAATAGTTCAGTTTTAGCCATTCTGTTTGTTTTCACTATAAAATAAATACTATTATAGGTGTTGTTGTTTGTTTTTGAGACAGAGTCTTGCTCTGTCACCCAGGCTGGAGTGCAGTGGCACAATAACGACTCGCTGCAGCCTTGAACTCCTGAGCTCAAGTGATCCTTTCACCCCAGCCTTCTGAGTAGTTGGGACTACAGGTGCACACCACCATGCCCGGCTAATTTTTGTATTTTTTGTAGTGACAGGGTTTCACCTTGTTGCCCAGGCTGGTCTCAAACTCCTGAGCTCAAGTGATCTGCCTGCTTTGGCCTCCCAGAGTGTTGGAATTACGGTTGTGTGCCACCGCACCTAGCCAAGGTGGTTGTTAAGAAGAAAAAAACTTTTTTTCTGAGACCAAATCTTGCTTTGTCCCTCAGGCTGGAGTGCAGTAGGGCAATCTCAGCTCACTGCGACCTCAGTCTTCCCAGTTCAAGCAGTTCTCCTGCCTCAGCCTTCTGAGTAGCTGGGATTACAGGCGCCCGCCACCAGGCCCAGCTCGTTTTTGTCTTTTTAGTAGAGATGGGTTTCACCATGTTGGTTAGGCTGGTCTTGAACTCCTGACCTCAAGCAGTCCACCTGCCTTGGCCTCCCAAAGTCCCGGGATTACAGGCATGAGACACCATGCCCAGCCAAGAAGAAAAAACGTTCAAGCATTCCCTATAAATATTTGCCATGAGGAACTACTTGTAGTTCCCATAATATGACACATTCTCTCTTGAGACTTCCCATGGATATTCTTTTTCCTAGAAAGTTCTACCCTTATTCACTCTCTGACTTAATTCTATTGCTTTCCATTCTCAGCTCACTCTTCACTATTCCAGAGTGTTGTCCTGGACCTTCCCTGGCTAGACTAAGTGTCCCTCTTCTCTACTCTCAATGTTTATCATAGCAGTCTTCACCTTTTGTTGTAATTATCTGTTCACTCATAATCTATATCATTTGACTATAATGTTTTTAAGGGCGGGGATTATATATTTATATTTCCGTCTTTGGTGCCTTACTTACTGCCTGAAAGTTTGACACATAAGGCGTCCACCAGTGTTTGTTCAGCAAATAATAGTGGTTTTCATTGTATAACACAAAACCACTTCTGAAGCCAGTGAGGAAGTATAGTCCACTCCTGCAAAAGGAAAATTAGGCCCCTATACATGGAGAACATATACTGGAAATTTACCCTATACCATGGAGGCGTTCACTTGACTTCAGTTGCCTTTGTTTTGGTGCATCTCTCCTTGGGGGTAATCACTCTTCTTTATTGGTATGTGCTACCTCTCCAGTCCTATTTGGTAGGAAAAAACAACATCTAAGGGCAACAATTTGGCATTGGCAGATTGTGTTATTTTGAATGAAATACAGCTTTGGTCCGTTTTGCATTATATTTCAAGACTGGAAAGGAGTTTTATCTGATTTCTAGGGAATGATGTTTAAATCACTGTCTGTATTGGTGATTATTTTGTGTTCAAAATAGAGTAGAACTGTTCAGACTGAACTATCTATTTTTGGAGTTTAGTATCTTGGCCAAATAAGGTCTCCAAAGCATTGTTCCTTGTTTTTTCTCTTTTTTTTCTTTTCTTTTCTTTTCTTTTTTTTTTTTTTTTTTTTGAGATGGAGTCTTGCTCTGTTGCCCAGGCTGGAGTGCAATCTTGGCTCACTGCAAACCTCTGCCTCCCAGGTTTAAGTGATTCTTCTGCCTCACCATCCCACGTAGCTGGGATTACAGGCGCACACCACCATGCCCAGCTAATTTTTTTGTATTTTTAGTAGAAACAGGGTTTCACCATGTTGGCCAGGCTGGTCTTAAACTCCTGACCTCAAATGATCCATCCTCCTCAGCTTCCCAAAGTGCTAGGATTATAGGTGTGAGCCGCTGTGCCCAGCCTATGCTATTTTCTTTTTTTCTTTTTTCTTTTTTTTTTTTTTGAGATGGAGTCTCACTCTGTCACCCAGGCTGGAATGCAGTGGCACGATCTTGGCTCACTGCAGCCTCCCAAAGTGATGGGATTACAGGCATGAACGACTACGCCCGGCCAGATCGTTGCTTTTGTCTGTAATGTAGCCACTAGAAACAAACCCCAAACTGGGACCACTCTCAGGTTTATATCTTTTTGTTTGTTTGTTTTCTAGAAGTGGATAGATTCATGCATGAAGTTTGGAATGCACTGAGTAATTCAACATTAATCAAGTAACTATTATGTGCCATTGGCACTGGGGGAGCACTTTGATTGTTTAGGACCATCTTCAGCATTGTACAATGTTTAGCATAAGTGGTACTACCTATAAATCCCAGTAGTGTCCCCATCCTACCCCCATTGTCTTAACTAGAAACACCTCACACATTTACAAAGGCACTGGGAGAGAGGAGTTAGAGGTGGCAGTGATGCCCTGTTTGACAATCACTGGTTTTCCTGTTTTAGAAGAAATAGAAATGGACTGCATAATATATAAAATAGGATTTAAAAAATTTGTTATTCCAGAGACTGAACAGGTTATTGGATTTATGAATTTGGACTAAGATTTCTGATTTGCTTCCGAGAGGTCTGGTATTCTTCAGAAACGAGGGAGTTCTCACTGAAATATTAATAGTGAATGAGTAAGAATGGAAAATACTAGGTGTTAGGTATAAGAGGTGAGAAGAATCAGTGAGGATTCTAAGACGTAATATTCTAGGACAAGTCTAAGGCAATTCTCTATATGTGAAGTAAGTACTGTGTATACGACTTATTAGTCATACAAAATTGGGGATGAAAACGTTTTTTTAGTGTAAATCTTGATACAACCAAATGCTTTTTTTTTCCTAATTATGAAAGTGATAAATCTTTTTTTTTTTTTTTTGAAACGGAGTTTTGCTCTTGTTGCCCAGGCTGGGGTGCAATGGCACGATCTCAGCTCACCGCAACCTCTGCCTCCCGGGTTCAAGTGATTCTCCTGCCTCAGCCTCCCGAGTAGCTGGGATTACAGGCATGTGCCACCACGCCTGACTAATTTTGTATTTTTGGTAGAGACGGTGTTTCTCCGTGTTGGTCAGGCTAGTCTCCAACTCCCAACCTCAGGTGATCCACCCACCTCGGCCTCCTAAAGTGCTGGGATTACAGGCATGAGCCACCACACCCAGCCAAGTGATAAATCTTGAAATAAAGGGCTTGGTGTATGTATTTTTCCCTCTGAAATAGTTATGTAAGAAATACTACATACAGGCCAAGTGCATTGGCTCATGCCTGTAATCCCAGCACTTTGGGAAGGTTGAGGTGGGAGGATCATTTGAGGCCAGGAGTTTGAGACTAGCCTGGGCAATATAATGAAACCCTATCTCTTAAAGAAACGAAATGTTACACACATACTATACCCAAAAGAATGCCTTCAACATATTACCCCTAAAAAACCGTAACAACTTTAAACTGACCCCATGATAAATTATATGTTATCTTGTTTGTATGATTTCACACACTAGCTAAGCTAGATTAGCGTTTTCTTTCTACCTCACATAGTGAATGTTTTGACAGGCTTATCCTTTTAGTCAGTCTAGTTCTTTGCCAGTTTTCTGTAATAAAATATCTGTTTCACAGATGAGTTACCACTTTATCTTGTTGACAAAGCTTATTTGTGCTTCTGATACTTTCAAGAGTATATTGTATTTTTCAGAAAACGCTCCCCAGCCCATTTGCCTCCTGGTACTCAGTTTCCTCAGCACATTTAATTCTCAGACTATAAAAATTTGGGGTTTTGGCCAGGTGCCGTGGCTCACGCCTGTAATCCCAGCACTTTGGGAGGCCGAGGCGGGTGGATCGCCTGAGGTCAGGAGATCGAGACCAGCCTGGCGAACATGGTGAAACCCCATCTCTAATAAAAATACAAAAATTAGCTGGACGTGGTGTCATGCGCCTGTAATCCCAGCAACTTGGGAGGGAGGCTGAGGCAGGAGAATGGTTTTAACCCAGGAGGCGGAGGTTGCTATGAGCTGAGATCATGCCATTGCACTCCAGCCTGGGCAACAAGAGCAAGACTTCGTCTCGAAAAAAAAAAAAATGGGGGGTTTTATAATTAATTACTATGGAGGAATCTTGCTCTTCAGATGTCCTTCATTCAGCCTTGTGAGATACTAGAATCTTATTGATGCTCATTTGAAGGGTTATTAACTTTGGAATGCCCAAATAAGGAGCAGCAAATGACTCTTGTATGCTAAATTAGTATTGACACTTTATGTTGAACATACATGACTACCAGGGAGCCATTTACTTAGAATCCTTTCCTTATAACCGTTGCTATGGAGAAGTGATAAACTCTTCATGATTAACTCTTCATAGAATTGGTATTTTTTTCTTGTGTTGTTATATAATTTTCAGCTTAGGGTTGTATAGGTTTTTCCATGCTGAGAGGAAATAAGACTTTTGAGGTCAGATAGTAGCTGTATGATCTTAATGTACTGAACCTCACTCTTTTCAGTAGAGTGAGCTTTATGGTCCCTTCCAAAATCAACACTCTTAGAGTATGGTGACACTAATAACTCACATATCAGTAGTACGTGTTTTGTGCTAAATCACCTTAGGCTTTCTTACCTGATCCCTCTTCTCACTCCTGAGAAAAACAAGCTGGAGATTTTAGTGTATAGCCATGAGATAGTTTTTTCTGGGAAATCAGTAGCTTATAGAAAGTTCTGTAGGGCCTAAAATATAAACTTATTTATTTATTCATTCATCCATCCATTCTTTAAAATAGAGATAGGTCTTGCCATGTTGCCCTGGCTGGTCTCGAATTCCTGGGCTCAAGCTATCCTCCAACCTTGGCCTTCCAAAACGCTGTGATTACAGGCGTGAGTCACTGTTCCTGACCTATAAACACCTTTAGCTTGTAACAGAATATCTCTAAAATTCATTTATTTATTCATTTGTACAAAAAATATTGACCAAATATCTCCAGTCATTATTATAAAGCACAGGAGACACTTTTTTTTTTTTTTTTTTTTTGAGACAGTTTCACTCTTGTTGCTCAGGCTGGAGTGCAATGGCATGATCTCGGCTCACTGCCACCTCCGTCTCCTGGGTTCAAGCGATTCTCCTGCCTCAGCGTCTCATGTAGCTGGGATTACAGGCACCCACCACCATGCCTGGCTAATTTTTCTGTTTTTGGGAGAGACAGGGTTTCACCATGTTGGTCAGGCTGGTCTTGAAATCCTGACCTCAGGTGATCCACCCGCCTCGGCCTCCCAAAGTGCTGGGATTACAGGCGTGAGCCACCGTGCCCTCCCCGTTTTTATTGTTTTAATAGGGGAGACAGATAATAACCATGTAAAGTAGATAATTTCATGCTGTGAACAGTCTTGATCACAGTAAACAGTGCTATGGAGCAAATGATTGGGTGGGGAGGGGTTACTACTAAGGCAATCAGAAGAAGCCTCGATAATGGAGGACCTTTGATCTGAGACACACAGATTGAGAGCTTACTTGAAGAATGATAAACGGAACTCTGTAAAGGCCTAGAATTGGGGAAAAGTATGTTATGTTCAAGAAACAGAAGATGAGCTAGTGTGACTGAAGCATAATGAGTGAGAGAGTGAGAGTTGTAAGGGGAGATTGAAGGCATAGGCAAAGTCAGGTCAAGTTGCATAAGCCATAAAGTGGCTCACACTTTTTTGCTCTGTTTGGAGTAGAAAATTAGAAATAGCATGCATTTCCTTTAAACTTTTTTAATGAATGATGTATGATAGACTTATTAATAGAAGACTTTGGCTTGTAGTGGTAAACAGTTCTACAAAAAAAAAATTCTGGAGATCTCAAGTGCCTAGGAATTTGATTTTCTTTGATATTTATAAGTTGTCCTTTCTTTTTATGTACCTCAAAGAATTTCTGACTAAAGCATTAAAGGTAGAATGCCTATTATTTATTGAATTTTCTGTATCTCTCTCTTTTTTTTTTTAATATACAGTGTCTTGCTCTGTCACCCAGGCTGGAGTGCAGTGACGCAATCTTGGCTTACTGCAAGCTCTTCCTCCCGGGTTAAAGCCATTCTCCTGCCTCAGCCTCCCGAGTAGCTGGGACTACAGGCGCCTGCCACCACAACCGGCTAATTTTTTGTATTTTTAGTAGAGACGGGGTTTCACCATGTTAGCTAGGATGGTTTCGATCTCCTGACCACATGATCCAGCCACCTCAGCCTCCCAAAGTGCTGGGATTACAGGCGTGAGCCACCGCGCCCGGCCCCTCTGTATCTCTTTTTTACTTTAAAATATGCCATGTAACTTGTTATGAAAATATTTAAGAAGTATAGATGGACCTGAAAGTAACCAGTATTCTATTTGTTAAGAGCCTACCACATCAGTGTCAGCCTAATAGAAACCATGTTGGGCATAGTAGAAGTCATATAACAGGCCTCAATTTGGATAATGGATATAAAATAAGTTGTATATATAGAATATATTTTTCTTTTTCTTTTTTTTTTTTCTTTTGTCTTCTCATGGAAGAAAGCATTCTGGGTTTTTTAACTGTGGCACATGTTTATTTTCTTAGTCTGTGAATAGAGTTGATGGCAGAAAAGAGAAGCGTTATAAATAGGATGAGGTCAATAAAATTTTTCAGGCCCAGTGAATTTGGAAATTATTTGGTAACCTGACTTAAATTCTGATGAGTTTGTAATCTAGGTTAATGGTGCTATAGGCAATTTATATTATCATTAATTTCAAGTTTTAGTGGGCCTCAAAAATAGTGATCATCAATGCATGATTTTGTTGGCATGGTTTATTTGGATACTAACTTGATTAGAAGATCTCAAACAATTTAAATGCATGAGGTCAAGGGAAAATTACTAACTTGTAGCCAGGGTAGCAATTTGTTTATATATTTTAAGCTTCCTTGGTTTTAAAATCTAAAAGAGAAAATCTGAGTGTCCTAAATTTTTAAGTGTGCTGAGAGGGCATGTTGACATCTGAAATGGCTAATGAGGTTTCTTTTCGTTGTTTGCTTTTCTTAAGCCTGCTTGTGTTTGAACATTTTAGGTCATTTATAGCAAATACACTGACCTGGTTCCAAAGGAGGTTATGAATGCAGATGATCCAGACCTGCAAAGGCCCGATGAAGAAGCTATTAAAGAGGTAACTGGGAATTGATATATTCGATGACTATTTACATCCTGATTAACTTCCAAACTCTCAATGTGATATTTCCTATTTCAGATAACAGAAAAGACAAGAGTAGCCTTAGAAAAATCTGTATCACAGAAGGTCGCCGCAGCCATGCCAGTTCGAGCAGCTGACAAACTGGCTCCTGCTCAGTATATCCGGTATGAATCATGCCTAGAAGACTTAGTTTCATTCTGAACTTGATTCAGCTTGGGGGGTCATGGTATTCTTTCACTAACCCACTTAGCAACCATTATAAATGCATTGTTTTCAATAATAACTCAAAGCCTGTCTACTGTCTTTGCAGACAATTGAAAGCAGAATTTTTTAAGGTGTCCACTTTGGTTTTTGTTTGTTTTCTGAGATAAAGTTTCTCTGTTGCCCAGGCTGGAGTACGGTGACACCAACACAGCTCACTGCAGCCCCCACCTCCTGGGCTCAGGTGATCCTCCTGCCTTGATGCCACCATGCCTGGCTAATATTTTAATTTTTTGTAGAGACAGGGTCTCGCTGTGATGCTCAGGCTGTTTTCGAACTCCTGGGCTCAAGCAGTCCTCCTGCCTTGTCATCCCAAAGTGCTGAGATTACAGACTTGAGCCACCACACTTGGCCTCTTTTTATGCTTTTTTTTGGGGTGAGGGACAGAATCTTGCTCTGTTGCCCAGGCTGGAGTGCAGTGGTGTGATCTTGGCTCACTGTAACCTCTGCCTCCCAAGAGATTCTTCTGCCTCAGCCTCCTGAGTAGCTGGGATTACAGGTGCCCACCACCATACCTGGCTAATTTTTGTATTTTTTTTAGTAGAGACAGGGTTTCACCATGTTGGCCAGGCTGGTCTCGAACTCCTGACCTCAAATGATCCATCCTCCTCAGGTTCCCAAAGCGCTGGGATTATAGGCGTGAGCGACTGTGCCCAGCCTATGCTATTTTCTTTTTTTTTTTTTTTTTTGAGATGGAGTCTCACTCTGTCACCCAGGCTGGAATGCAGTGGCACAATCTTGGCTCGCTGCAACCTCTGCCTCCTGGGTTCAAGCGATTCTCCTGCCTCAACCTCCTGAGTAGCTGGGATTACAGGCTTGCACCACCATGCTCAGCTAATTTTTGTATTTTTAGTAGAGACAGGGTTTCACCACGTTGGCCAGGCTGGTCTCAAACTCCTGACCTCAGATGATCCGCCCACCTCGGCCTCCCAATGTGCTGGGATTACAGGCATGAGCCACCCGGACTGGCCCTATGCTGTTTTCAAATTATATTTTTTGTTTTTAGAAATTAACAGTTACTTGTGGTATATGACCTAAATCACAATTATTATTTATAGTTTTCCATTTATAAGTAATAGATATCTTTATAATACTTCTAAATTTTGAGGCGTTTTACTTGACTAAATCTGCATAGAGAATTGAATCACATACAGATATTGAGGGAAAATTCAGAGCTGGTAGGGCTGCTGTCATTATTCTTTTCTCTGTTTTATAACCTATGATTAATCGAAAACTGCTAACCGTAAGTTGCCTGCTGGGATTATTATGAGTGTTTTTTCCTCAGATGCAGGCATACTAAATAGGTACTATTTTCTAGACTGCTTATCTGTGAAACTGAACACGGCACCTTCCATGTTGGAAAACATATGAGGATGGGTTATTTGCAAACTAATACCACTCAAGTTTATATTTTGACTGTAACTCATAATTTATGTTCTTTTATCCCTCTTGCTGTCTGCTTTGTCTAAATATTTTGTTAATTTTCTGTTAATACTTTGCGAAAGGAATTGAAAATGTAGTCTAGCTTAAGATTGTAATAGAAGGAAAATACCTACTGAAAGCTTGAACTAATTACACCTTTAGTTTTTATCTGCTTTCTTCAGATACACACCATCTCAGCAAGGAGTGGCATTCAACTCTGGAGCTAAACAGAGGGTTATTCGGATGGTAGAAATGCAGAAAGATCCAATGGAGCCTCCAAGGTTCAAGTAAGTGAAAAGGAATAGGCTACTAATACACACAATAACATGGATGAATCTCAAAACAATTATGCTGAGTGAAAGAAGCCAGGCAAAAACAAGTACATACAGTATGATTCCATTTATCTAAAACTCCAGGAAATGCGAACTAACCTATAGTTACAGAAAGTAGATAGGTGGTTGCCTCTGGGGAAGGAGGTAGGGACAGAGAGGAGATGGGAGGGACAAGAGGAATAGGCAAGGGGCAAGCAGAAACTTTTGGGGATGATAGACGTGTTCACTATCTTGCTTGTGATGATGATTTCACAGGTGCATATTTGTGTCAAAATTTAATCAAATCGTATGCTTTAAATATGTATAGCTAATAAATGTCAATTATCTCAATAAAGCTGCCTTTTTTTTTTTTTTTTTTTTTTTTTTTGAGAGACAGTCTCGCTCTGTCACCCAGGCTGGAGTGCAGTGGCATGATCTCAGCTCACTGCAACCTCTGCCTCCTGGGTTCAAGCGATTCTCTTGTCTCAGCCTCCTGAGTAGCTGGGATTACAGGCGTGTGCCACAATGCCCAGCTAAGTTTTTGTATTTTTAGTAGAGACAGGGTTTCACCATGTTAGCCAGGATGGTCTCGATCTCCTGACGTCAGGCTATCTGCCCACCTTGGCCTCCCAAAGTGCTGGGATTACAGGCATGAGCCACTGCACCCGACCTAAAGCTGCTTTTTAAAGTGGAAAAAAGTATATTACTCTGCAAAATGACAATAATGTGGAGGTGGGGTGAGTAACAGTTTCAAAGTTGGCCATGTTTTATTCATTGTCGAAGTGGAGTGGTAAATGTATATCATTATACAGTCTCTGTTTTTGTCTATGTTTGAAACTTTTATGCAAGAAAAAGGAGGAGAGACTTGATATGATGACTAAAAGGGAGGAAACTATATCACTCTCTGGTTGTGTTTTTATGCTTCAGGATTAATAAGAAAATTCCCCGGGGACCACCTTCTCCTCCTGCGCCTGTCATGCATTCTCCTAGCCGAAAGGTATTCTTTGCTGTAGTCCAAAATATTTTTTTCTACTCATGGTTATTAATTTTATAGATAACCTCCCTATGCCTATACAGGTGCATGTCACCACACTGACTTGTAGTTTCTTTTTTTATTTTTCAAGATGAAGTTTCAAGAATGCTTATGAGAATGTATATAACATGTTAGCTATAAGTTTTGTTATTAGTAATGCAAACCCTACTTTTAATGGAATGGGCAAAGTCTGCTGTTTCAGTTTAAGGATGTTATAGGAAGTGAATATATGGGTTCATTAGGTCCCTGGTAATTTGACTTTTTAAGATATGTTTTGTTAATCAAAAGAACAATTTTTCATCCAAAAGAAGTCACATCGGCCGGGCGTGGTGGCTCACGCCTGTAATCCCAGCACTTTGGGAGGCCAAGGCGGGCAGATCACCTGAAGTCGGGAGTTCAAGACCGGCCTGACCAACATGGAGAAACCCCGTCTCTACTTTAAAAAAAATTAGCTGGGCGTGGTGGCGCATGCCTATAATCCCAGCTACTTGGGAGGCTGAGGCAGGAGAATCACTTGAACCCAGGAGGCGGAGGTTGTGGTGAGCCAAGATTGCACCATTGCACTCCATCCTGGGCAACAAAAGCGAAACTCCGTCTCAATTAAAAAAAAAAAAAGAAGTCACATCACTTTAAATATGGAAAAATACTAGCCAACATTTATAACTGTCAAGAATAATTTCTAGATTATTTTCCATTTTTCACACTAGTTCAAAGTTATTACTAGAATTATATGGTAAACTAGTGCTAGCAAACAAATGGACTGCTGGCCTTTTACTACGGCTGTGCATATGTCAGTGTATATGGAGCTGTCTTTGAAGATAAAGATTATACTTAGATTTACTTTGTAGACTATAAATCTAAACTTGTCTCTTCTTTCCCTCTTCTCTCAGATGACTGTAAAGGAACAACAAGAGTGGAAGATTCCTCCTTGTATTTCTAACTGGAAAAATGCAAAGGTAATTAAGTTGTCAAATCAGTCTCTATTAGTATAACCTACTGGAAAACACCAGTAAAACAACTACAGCCTGCATAACTGTAGTTGAAACAACACGTGGTTTAACTGAGCATTTTCAAAAAGGAATGCCCGATTTGGTGACTTTTTTAATGTAATAGAAATGTTAGTATGCCAGGTACGTGAATACCGTGTCAGTTCCTTTTTTTTTTTTTGAGACAGAGTCTCGCTCTGTCACTAGGCTGGAGTACGGTGGCGTGATCTCAGCTCACTGCAGCCTCCACCTCCCAGGTTGAAGCGATTGCCCTGCCTCAGCCTCCTGAGTAGCTGGGACTACAGGCGCATGCCACCATGTCCGGCTAATTTTTTGTATTTTAGTAGAAACGGGGTTTCACCCTGTTGGCCAGGTTGGTCTTGATCTCCCGACCTTGTGATCCGCCGGCCTCGGCCACCCAAAGGGCTTAGATTGCAGGTGTGAGCCACCGCACCCGGCCCCATATCAGTTCTTTTAGTGAATTGTAGCTAGCAGAAGCACATAGAGAAGGAATAAGTAGAATAAAGTGTCATATAAATACAAGATGGTATTTAGAAAACTCAAATTTATATCTAAAAATTATTTATAAAAGAAAGTAAACTGATGTAAAAGATTATATGACAAAAGAACAGAGTAAATGTTTGGATACTTTAAGTGCTTTAATATTCAACTACTTGGCTCTGTAGTAGTGAAGGCTTAAGCTATATATCTCTAATAATTGCCAAAGTTTCTAGGAGTTGTTAAGAATCTGTAGATTGTGGGATAGATTTGCTAGTTACTGTTTCATCTTCCCTGAATCATAGTTCATGATTTTATTTTTGATGGATAAAGAAGACCATTTCAGGTTTCTTAAGAGAATTTATATACTCACCCTAAACAAAGAAGTTGCCGACTGGTCTGATTTGAGTTGATTAGTATTATGTAACTGGATGGTATCTTGAGCTGGTTCTGTAATGCTTCATTTTATTATGAGACCATGGACTAAAAGTCAACATTTGAGAGACTAGTCAGATATCTGGAAAATAAAGCTAAGCCTGAAAGTTACATAGACATTCAAGTACAGTTCTTGAGTTATTGAAATGGGATGCAAAGTTTTAGAATGTAGAAATTCAGTTGTTTAGCAAACATTTTTTTTTTTTCCTTTGGTTTTTTTTTTTTTTTTTTTTTTTTTTTTTTGAGACGGTCTCGCTCCGTTGCCCAGGCTGGAGTACAGTGGTATGATCATGGCTCACTGCAGCCTCAACCTCCCAGGCTCAGGCGATCCTCCCACCTCAGCCTCCCGAGTAGTTGGGACCACAAGTGTGCCCCACCATGCCTGGCTACTTTTTTGTATTTTTGGTAGAGACGGGGTTTCACCATGTTGCCAGGCTGGTCTTGAACTCCTG
The DNA here is from genome assembly GCF_029281585.2 of Gorilla gorilla gorilla. Taxonomy (NCBI): domain Eukaryota; kingdom Metazoa; phylum Chordata; class Mammalia; order Primates; family Hominidae; genus Gorilla; species Gorilla gorilla. Next base: position 94,598,781 of record NC_073239.2, on the reverse strand, counting down.
GGCTCAAGCAATCCACCTGCCTTGGCCACCCAAAGTGTTGGAATTACAGGCTTGAGCTACTGCACCCAGCCTTTTTTTTTCTATTTACTAAAACTTCAGGATTCTAAGAATATAACAGATCATTAAGACAGTACAGCAGATTTAACTTCCTGTAGATGCTAAGATTATAGTGATTCTACCTTTGTTTGACTGTTACATTTACTTGAGGAGCAACTGTTGAACTGTTTGACAGTGATTTCCTTTTATTAAAATCCACAATTATTAACACAAATATCTATTTTTCCAGAGCTTGGGTTCTGAAATCCTGCTGTCTGAGTTTAAATCCTAATAGCCCACTTACTAACTGTATGACCTTGGGGATGTTACCAAAGCATCAGTGAAATGGACACAATAATGTTAGAAGCTTTATAGAGTTATCGTGAAGGTTAAATGAGACCATAGGTGTAAGTGCTTGATCTTCTACATAAAGCACTCATTGATAGCTGCTGTTGTTTTGCATCATTGTGAAGAAAGATGCAAGGAAAAAGAACCTCCAGTTAAGTGGTTCTCAAAATGTGGGCATATTTAAATTTAATTTTAGGCTCGATGGCTCATGCCTGTAATCCCAGCACTTTGGGAGGCCAAGGGCGGATCACTCAAGGTCAGGAATTCAAAACCATCCTGGCCAACATGGTGAAACTCCGTCTCTACTAAAAATAGAAAAACTAGCCGAGTGTGTGGCGCATGCCTATGGTCCCAGCTACTCGGGAGGCTGAGGTAGGAGACTCGCTTGAACCCAGGAGGCAGAGGTTGCAGTGAGCCGAGATGGCACCCCTGCCCTCCAGCCAGGGTGACAGAGCAAGACTCCAGCTCGAAAAAAATAAAATTAATTTAACTTCAAATAATTAATTGAAGCACTTCTGTGACTGGGTTTTCTGTCTGCATTCACTCTAGGGTTATACAATTCCATTAGACAAACGTCTGGCTGCTGATGGAAGAGGACTACAGACAGTACACATAAATGAAAATTTCGCCAAATTGGCAGAAGCCCTCTACATTGCTGATCGGAAGGTTGGTTTGTTATAATTTGTTTAATGCTCTTGTTACTTTTAAAATCCATTCTTGGTTACCTAAGGTACTGATAATTTAACTATAGTACCAAGCACCCAAAGAGAGTCTCACCCACGGTACGTGTGTCAGAAATGGCAGCTGCTAGTTGGCAGCTCTCTGCATGCTCCCAGCTTTTGTAGATGTGTACATACACCCCACAGTGGTGATCCGGCTCCCTCACAACATGTCAGAATAATGGTTTCCTAGGATGATCCCATTTTTTGAAGATTGCTAGGTTTCATAATTTTTGATTTCAAATTTTCCTCTATTTTAGATGTAGATGTCCCCCAAAAGGGCAGTTGCAGGAAAAGGCAGATAAACATTCTAATGAATTGAATACTACATAAAATGGCGTTCATAGCATTGGCCATCTATTAATGTTACATAATGTATTAAATATTATGGAATTAGGCTGGGCACAATGGCTCATGCGTATAATCCCAGCATTTTGGGAGGCCAAGACTGGTGGATTCCTTGAGGTTGAGAGTTCAAGACCAGCCTGACCAATGTGGTGAAACTCCATCTCTACTAAAAATACAAACATTAGCGGGATGTGGCATGCACCTGTAATCCTAGCTACTTGGGAGGCTGAGGCAGGAGAATCTCTCGAACCCAGGAGGTGGAGGTTGCAGTGAGCCAAGAACGCACCACTGCACTCCAGCCTGGGCAGCAGAGTAAGACACTTCATCTCAAAAAATATATGTAAATATAAAGATTATGGAATTAATATGTGATATTGAAGTTCACATGCATCATAGCATGTGTTTGGAACATAAAAAAAAATGTCTTTTGTATCACAGTGAGTACCCTTATAAAAATTATCTAGCAGATGTAAGTTAAGATTTTATCTTGAGTTGACTTGATTAACTTTGAAAGTGTTATTAATTTTGAAAATGTTATTTTTTTGAGATGGATCTCACTATGTTGCCTAGGCTGGTCCCAAGCTCCTGAGCTCAAGCAGTCCTTCCACCCTGGCCTCCCAAAGTGCTAGGATTGCAGGAGAGAGCCACTATGCCTGGCTTTAATTTTGTTCTTTAGATTGTTTCTGAGAAAGCATTAGTGAAATACTTGACTTACAAGATTAACTGGGGTCACGATAGTTTCAATCACTAAAATATTCCCAGAGAAAAAAGCTGACCTTGCAGTGTCTTCCAGGCAGGATATCTTTTAGTGGACAAGACTCTTTGTTTTAATTAGCAATAACAAATCTGAATTCTGTATAATTGCTCTTACCAGCCAGATGTTAGGGAGTTGGATGATAGCCATAAATATTTATCCCATGATAGTGTCCTGTTTAACATGTGACTTTACCAACAGGCTCGTGAAGCTGTGGAAATGCGTGCCCAAGTAGAGAGAAAAATGGCTCAGAAAGAAAAGGAAAAACATGAAGAGAAACTTAGAGAAATGGCCCAGAAAGCCAGGGAGAGAAGAGCTGGGATCAAAACTCATGTGGAAAAAGGTATGACATTCTCATTACTGAATTGAATTTTGCTTGGTGAACAAAATATATCTTATTTTAGAAAACCTTTTTCCTACTGCATATAAAGTAGGTACATATAAACAAAATTTAGGTACATCAGATATAGTGTAGAAATGGAGAGTAATCTCTGCCTTAGTAAGCTGAAGCAACAGGAGATAAGAAAAAGTGGGTCTTCAGTTTGGGACTGTACCAGAAATTTTTAAACTTCTGAGCAGTGTACTTTTCAAAATTGCATTATTACTCAAATGATAGGCTTGATTTTCTCTTATTTTAATCTCAAAACTTAAGAGAAATTAGGTATCTAACGGAATAATTCAGCTCCCTCATATGGTGAAGTAATCCAGAGTTTTTCTATCTTGTAGGCTCCAATGCATTTCTCATCATTAAATCTGCCAGTATTTTCTCTCTGACTTTACTTAGTGGTCTACATTGGTGTATTAATTCAATTAGAGTGGGAAGTCGAGTCCTAAGTATAATTCAAGAAATTTTGTGAGGGTGGTTATTTTTTTTTCATTACTAAATTCTTACCTGGTACATTTATTCATTCTTTCATTTATTTAGTTCATATTGAGCATCTGCTGTGTGCAAGGTTCTCTTTTAGACACAAAGTGTTTTTGCTAGACAGGGGTAGGGGGATGGGATATAACAGTCAACATTCTGGTGAGTGTAGACAGACAGAAATTAATCATGTAGTATAGTAAAAGGTAATAATTGCTGTGGAGGAAAAATAATACAGGGAAAGAGGATATAAAATTGCCAGAAGGTGAGAGTGGTCAAATAGCCCTCACTTCTGAGATGGTGCTGTTAGCAGAAATACTTGAAGAAAGTAAGGAAGCAAACCATGTGGATTTCTGGGGGAAGAGCATCCCACACAGAAGGCCAGCAAGTACATGGCTCTGAAATGGGAGTATGCCTAGTGTGGCCCAAGGAAGAGCAGACAGGCCAATATGACTGGATTTGTATGAGAAAGAAGGGGATAAGTAGGAGATGAGGTGTCAGAATAGTTAGGGCAGGTGGGAAGAGTAGTGGCCAGATCATGTATGGCCCTTTAACCTAAAGATAAAGCTTTTACTACAAGTGAAAAGGGAAGCAATTGCAGGGTTTTGAGCAGAGTAATGACCTGACATACTGTTTTCCAGCTTTATTGAGGTATAATTGGCAAATAAAAATTGTATAAAGCATACAACATGATGTTTTAATATACACTGTGAAATATTCATTACTGCCAAGCTAATTAACTTACCAGTCATCTCTGATAGTTACTTTTTAAATTTTTTGGTGAGAACACTTAAGATCTACTCTCTTGGCAAATTTCAAATATACAATGCAGTACTGTTAACTATAGTTAACATACAGTATATTAGATCTCCAGAACTTACTCATCCTGCATAAATGAGACTTTGTACCATATGACCATTTCCCCTAACATATATTTTTAAAAGACCTCCCTGGCTGCTGTGTTAAAAATAGAATACTGTGGAATGGGCATGGGCTAATGCCTTCCAAATAAACTGTAAGAGAGATGGTAACAAGAGGTAACAAAACATGGTCCCATATTGGTTGTATTTTGGTGGTAGAGTTGACAAAATTTGTTTGTGGGTTAGGTGGAGATACGAAAAAAAGTAGGAGTTAAGGATGACTCCAGAACTTTTATCCTAAGCAGTTGGGAAGGATTAAATTGCCAACTGCTCAGGATAAAAGTAAATATTACTTTTATTTACTAATATTGGGAAGACTGCAGGAGGAACAGGTTTGGGAGGGAAAGATGAAGAATTTATTATAGTTAAGGATATGTTAAGTTTAAGATGGAGGTGCCAGGTAATTGGTTACAAGAGTCTAGAGTTCAACCATAGGGAAATAACCAGGGTTTTAAGTAGTGATCCACTTCCCTCAGTTATATATGAATGACTTAATAAGGTGAGATATAAATACCTGCCTGGTTGTATACCTAACCATAGAAGATAATTAGAAGTAAAACTTACTGCATTTGAGTTCTCTAAACTAATAAGAAAAAGACAACAGAATCGTTCTCAAGAAATTAAAAATTTTAATGAATCTCTTGCCAGATAGTAGTAAAAACTAACATTTATCAGGTGCTTCTTATGGTGGACACCACTCTGAGTACTTTATTTGCATTATCTCATAATCCCTGGGATAACCCTATGTAGTGATACTATTATTATGACTGTTTTACAGAGGAGGAAACTAAGGCTTATAGTATTAAGTAATCTGCCCAGGTCACATGGTTAATTGGCTATAGAAACAGGATTTGAATCCAGACAGGCTTGCTCCAAATCTTATGCTCTTAACTGTACTCCATTCCCTCAGACTGGCGAGGGTAGAAAAAAATGAAGATAGATATAAATGCAGTGGAAATCAAGATCCAGCCAGCCCCTAAGGGAAATAAGCCGACAGTTCTTTATTCAATAGAATCTTTGAAAATATAAGGGAAACATTATGCATAATTCTTTTTTTCTGACTTTTTTATTATTATTATTATTTGGTTTTTTTGAAACGGAGTTTCGCTCTTGTTGCCCAGGCTGAAGTGTAATGATGCAATCTCAGCTGACTGCAACCTCCGCCTCCTGGGTTCAAGCAATTCTCCTGCCTAAGCCTTCCGAGTAGCTGGGATTAAAGGTGCCCATCACCATGCCCAGCTAATTTTTTGTATTATTAGTAGAGACGGGGTTTTACCATATTGGCCAGGCTGGTCTCAAACTCCTGACCTCAGGTGATCCACCTGCCTCAGCCTCTCAAAGTGCTGGGATTACAGGCATGAGCCACCACACCCAGCCTTTCCTGACATTTTATTATGAACATTTTCAAACATACAGAAAAGCTGAAAGAATTATATGATGAACACCCGTATCTCCTACCACCTAGATTCTACACTAAATTTTTTTTTTTTTTTAACCATTAACATTGCTCCCATGAAAGAAAAGCTCAGGATTTGACAGCTTCACTGCCGAATTTTTCCAAACATTTAAAGAACTAAATACCAGTTCTACTCAGACTATTCCAAAAAATTGAAGAGAAGGGAATGCTTCCAAATTCATTCTACAAGGTCATTAGTATACTGACACCAAAACTAGACAAATATACAACAAAAAAGAAAACCACAGGCTAACATCCCTGATAATCTTAGATGCAAAAATCCTTAACAAAATTCTAACAAACAGAATTCAACACATTAAAAAATATCATTCATCATAATCAACTGAACTATCCTTCATTCCAAGGATGCAAGGATGGTTCAATATATGCAAATCAGTAAATGTGATACATCACATTAATAGAACCAAGAATAAGAACCATAGCATCATTTCAGTAGAAACTGAAAAAGCATTTGAAAAAATTCAACATCCCTTCATGATAAAAACTCTCAACAAAGTGGGCTTAGAAGGAACATAACTAAAAATACTTAAGGCCATATATGACAAACCCACAGCTGACATTATACTGAATGGAGAAACATTGGAAGTCTTTACTCAGAGATCTGGAAGAAGGCAAGGATGCCCACTTTCACCACTGTAACTCAACATGGGACTGGAAGTCCTTGCCAGAGAAATTTAGGCAAGAGAAAGAAATAAAGGGCATCCAGATTGGAAAGGAAGGCCAGGCACAGTGGCTCACACCTGTAATCCCAGCACTTTGGGAGGCTGAGATGGGCGAATCACTTGAGGTGAGGAGTTCAAGACCAGCCTGGCCAACATGGTGAAACCCCGTCTGTACTAAAAATACAAAAATTAGCTGGGTATGGTGGCGTTCACCTGTAATCCCAGCTACTCAGGACGCTGAGTCACAAGAATTGCTTGAGCCCAGGAGGCAGAGGTTACAGCGAGCTGAGATCATGCCACTGCACTCCAGCCTGGGCAACAAAGCAAGACTCCATCTCAAAAACAAAAAAAAACAAGACATCAAATTATACTTTGTCAGAGACAGTATGATCCTATATTTAGAAAAACCTAATGATGCCACCAAAAAACTTAAAACTGATAAACGAATTCAGTAACATTACAAGATACAAAACCAACATACAAAAATCTGTAGCATTTCTATATACAAATAGCATACCCAAGCTGAAAAACAAGAAGGCAGTCCCATTTATAATAGCTACCAAAAACTACCTAGGAATAAAGGTGTTTTTTTTTTGAGACGGAGTCTCACTCTGTCACCCAGGCTGCAGTGCAGTGGCATGATCTCAGCACACTGCAACCTCCGCTTCCCAGGCTCAAGCAATCCTTGTGTCTCCGCCTCCTGAGTAGCTGGGACAACAGGCGCACACCACCACGCCTGGCTAATTTTTTTTATTTTTAGTAGAGATGGGGTTTCACCACGTTGGCCAGGCTGGTCTCAGACCTCAGGTGATCTGCCTGCCTCGGCCTCCCAAAGTGCTGGTATTACAGGCATGAGTCACTGCACATAGCCTCCTAGGAATAAACTTAACCAAAGAAGTGAAAGATCGCCACAAAGAAAATGATAAAAGACTGATGAAAGTAATTGAAGAGGCTGGGCATGGTGGCTCACACCTGTAATCCCAACACTTTGGGAGGCCAAGGCAGAAGGATTACTTGAGGTCAGGTGTTCAAGACCACCCTGGGCAACATAGTAAGACCCTATCTCTTTTTAAAAAAAAAAAAAATTAAATTTTAAAAACACAAATTGTAGAAGACACACTAAAAATGGAAAGATAGCTCATGCTCATGAATTGGAAAAATTAGTATTGTTAAAATGTTCATACTACCCAAAGCTAGCTCTAGACACAATGCAATCCCTATCAAAATACCAATGACATTCTTCAAAGAAATAGAAAAAACAATACTAAAATTTGTATGGAACCACAAAAGACCCCAAATAACCAAAGCAATCCTGAATAAAAAGAAAAAAAACTGGAGGCATCACACTGCCTGGCTTCAAAATATACTACAAGGCTATAGTAACCAAAGCAGCATGGTACTGCCATAAAAACAGACACATAGACTAGTGGAACAGAATAGAGAACCCAGAAATAAATGGATCGGCTATAAATGCATAGAATTTTTGATTGTTTGGAGACAATGTCTCACTCTGTCATCCAGCCTGGAGTGCAGTGGTGTAATCTTAGCTCACTGCAACCTCTGCCTCTCAGGCTCAAGCTATCCTCCCACCTTGGCCTCCCAAGTAACTGGGACTAAGGCACGCACCACCACGCCTGGCTAATTTTTGTGTTATTTTAGAGACAGGGTTTTGCCATTACACCCAGGGTGGTCTCAACCTCCTGGCCTCAAGTGATCCACCCGCCTCAGCCTCCCAAAGTGCGTTACAGGCATGAACCACCACCATGCCCAGCCAATGCGTGGATTTTTAACACTGATGCCCAAAGCATACATTGGGGAAAGGATAGTCTCTTCAATACATAATGCTGTGAAAACCGAATAGTCACATGCAAAAGAATGAAAATAGACCTCTTATTTCTTATCACATACAAGAATCAAATCAAAATGGATTAAAGACTTAAATGTAAGGCCTGAACTGTGAAACTACTAGATGAAAACATTGGGGACATGCTTCAGGACATTGGTCTGGACAAAGATTTTTTGGGTAAAATCTCAAAAGCACAGACAGCAAAAGCAAATATAGACAAATGGGATTGCGTCAAGCTGAAAAGCTTCTGCACAGCAGTCAACAGACTGAAGAGGCCACCTACAGAACGGAAGAAAATGGTTGCAAACTATCCATTTAAGAAAGAATTAATAACCAGAATGTACAAGAACTCAATCGCAAAGAAACGAGATAATCTGATTTTAAAATGGGCAAATGATCTGAATAGACAGTCTCAAAAGAAGACATACTTATGGCCAACAGGTGTATGAAAAAATGTTCAGCATCACTAATCATCACGGAAATTCAAATCAAAACCACAGTGAGATATTATGTCACTCCAGTTAAAATGGCTATCATTAAAAAGGCAATAATAGATGCTGGCGAGGATACAGAAGGGGGGAACACTAGTACGTTTTTAGTAAGAATGTAAATTAGTACAGCCACTATGGAAAACAGTATGGCAGTTCTTCAAAAAACTGAAAATAGAGCCACTACGTGATCCAGCAATTCACTGCTGGGTATATATCCAAAAGGAAATCAGTATATCAAATCAAAAAGGGATATCTGCACTTCCATGTTTATTGCAGTGCTCTTTACAGTTACCAAGATACGGAATCAAGTTGTGTCCAGTGGGTGAATGGATAAAGAAAATGTGGTCTATATACACAATGGGATATTACTCAGCCATAAAAAAGGATGAAATCATGTAATTTGCAACAATATGGATGGAACTGAAGGTTATTAAGTGAATAAGCCCGGCACAGAAAAACGAATACTGAATCTTCCCACTTGTATGTGGGAGCTAAAAAAGTTGGTCTCAAGGAAGCAGAGAGTAGAATGGTGGTTACCAGTGGTTGGGAAGGATGTTGGGGACAGGGAATGAAGAGAGATTGGTTGATGGTACAGAAATACAGTTAGAAAGAGTAAGTTCTAATGTTCCTAGTACAGTGGGGTGAATAGTTAATGATAATTTATTGTATATTGCAAAATAGCTAGAAGAGAATAGTTAATGATAATTTATTGTATATTGCAAAATAGCTAGAAGATTTAGAATGTTCCCAACACAAAGAAACAAATGTTTGAGGTGATGGATATCCTAATTACCCTGATTTGATTATTACACATTTTGTTCATGTATCGAATATATATACCCCATAAATATGTATAATGATTATATATCAAAAATAAATTTTAAAAGCAATTAACATTGATAAATTTGCTTTATCACATATTTGCCCATCTTTCTGTCCATCTGTCTGTCCGATTTACTGCATTGCATTTCAAAGTAAGTTGAAGACAGCAATACATTTTACCCTTAAATATTTTAGCTGCATGCTTGATTCTAGAATTCACATTCAAAAATTAAACTAATATCATTTATTAGACTTAAATTAATTGCAAGTAAGGTTTAAAAGGCTGAGTGTGACTACAAAGAAGTTTGGAATTTTCTAAGGTTAAAAAATATTCTCTTGTTCAGAATATTGGCTGGGTGCGGCAGATCACTTGAGGTCAGGAGTTTGAGACTAGCTTGGTTGAAACTCCATCTCTACTAAAAATAAAAAATTAGCCCGGCATGGTGGTGCACACCTGTAATCCCAGCTACTTGGGAGGCTGAGGCAGGAGAATCGCTTGAACCCGGGAGGCAGAGGTTGCGGTGAGCTGAGATCGCGCCACTGCATTCCAGCCTGGGCAGCAAGAGCGAAACTCCGTCTCAAAACAAACAAAATACTAATGGGGCTGAGTGCAGTGGCTCACACCTGTGACTCCAGCACTTTGGGAGGCCTAGGTGGGAAGATCACTAGAGCCTGGAGTTTGAGACCATCCTCGACAACATAAGTGGGACCCCATCTTTACAAAAAATTTAAAAATTAGCCAGGCATGGTGGCACACATCTGTGGTCCCAGGTACTCGGGAGGATGAGGCAGGAGGATCACTTGAATCCAGGAGGTAGTGGCTGCAGTGAACCATGTTCATGCTACTACACTCCAGCCTGGGTGACAGAGTGAGACGCTGTCTCTTTTTAAAAAATTATATATATAGACACATGTGTACACGTATGCACACATATAATACATATTACAGTGAAGTACTTTTCAACTGTTCACACAGAGGATGGGGAGGCACGTGAGAGGGATGAAATCCGGCATGACAGGCGAAAAGAGAGACAGCATGACCGGAATCTTTCCAGGGCAGCTCCTGATAAGAGGTAGGTGTTATTTAAGATGTGTACCAATCATGGTGGCCAGGCGCAGTGGTTCACCCCTGTAATCCCAGCACTTTGGGAGGCCAATGCGGGCGGATCACGAGGTCAGGAGATCGAGACCATCCTGGCTAACACGGTGAAACCCTGTGTCTACTAAACATACAAAAAGTTAGCCGGGCATGGTCGTGGCAGGCGCCTGTAGTCCCAGCTACTTGGCAGGCTGAGGCAGGAGAATGGCGTGAACCCGGGAGGCGGAGCTTGCAGTGAGCCGAGATCACGCCACTGCATTCCAGCCTGGGCGACAGAGCGAGACTCCATCTCACAAAAAAAAAAAAAAAAGATATGTACCAATCATGAAGAGTGGCCTTTTTGTACCTTTTAGAGCAGAGTTTTAGTCTACTAAGATCAGTTTTGCTTCTCTCCCTTTCTTCTTTAGTTTGATAACTTAATAAATTAGCACTTAATTTTCTTGTACTTAACTACTTTGTCTCAGCTCTAGTTGACTGTCTTTGGAATTAATCTTTTCTTCCATCACTTAAGTCAGAATTGAGAATGATGGGAATATAGAAAACGGAATCGAGATCAGATTTTTGAAAAGGATGTAGTAGTAAATTTGGACTGTTACAGTCCATTCTTTTTCTACCTCAAATGGTGAGATAAATGGATTATGTGCCTCTTTAGACAGGAAATAGCTTTCATGCTTTTATTGAGATCATTTTATATGCATAGTACTGCATCTAGTACAATTGAGGAGAAGAGCAGTTTTGAAAGAAGTAGAAAATCAGCTGATTTTTAGGAGTAGTTTAACTTACAGTTCAGAAAGACAGAGCTATCCATAAAATAATTTGAGAAAATTTGCAAAGCACTCTTAGTAAGTATAAACGTATAGAACAAACTAAATATATATATGAGGGCATAGAGTAAAGTAGGAATTGGGGAAGTTTATGGCTCACCAAAGGCTGAGGACTAAAAGTTCTGAAAAGTAGAGGGAATGCTGCAATACTAAGGTGGAATTCTGAGTGAGGGTTAAATGCAAATATAAAATATTTTCTTCCCAAATGAACAGTTTTCTGTGCTCTGATCATCCCATGAGCCTAATACATTTTTCAAGTCATATTTTAAACACAAAAAAGAGGCCGGGCACAGTGGCTGACACCTGTAATCCCAGCACTTTGGCAGGCCAAAGCACGCGAATCACTTGAGGTCAGGAGTTCAAGACCAGCCTGGCCAACATGGTGAAACCCCCATCTCTACTAAAAATAGAAAAATTAGCTGGGTGTAGTGGCACATGCCGGTAGTCCCAGCTACTCGAGAGGCCGAAGTGGGAGAATCACTTGAACCCTGGAGGCGGAGGTTTCAGGGAGCCAAGATCGTGCCACTGCATTCCAGCCTGGGCGACAGAGTGAGACTCCGTCTCATAAAAAATAAAAAATAAAAAAATAAAAATAAATAAGCATGAAAAAGATTCCTGCTGATATTAATTGGCATATTTCATCTCCCTGGATAAATGATGTCATGGAGAAGCAAAGACTCTTACTCTTGAGAGTTGAGGGTAAAGTACATGTAGAAGGAGGAGCAAAGTGTGAAAGTGTTTAATTAATGACAGTCTTGGTTAGTAATTCCTGAGTTGTAAAAGTTACAATGGCTCTGTGGATAAATTGGGCCCTCAAAACGAGTAAAGTGGCTATCAGAATTGACAACATAGAAAAGCTGTAAAATTGTAACTGGATGAAAATCAAATAGCCTATAGAAATCATGCTGTGACCTGAGTTTTTAGTAAAACAAGTAATGACAGTTACCATGGTTTCATTGGGATGTAGATTGCATATATAATGCGACAGCCAGGAAACCAAATTAATCTGAATGTCAAAAATCATACTAATTCAGTCATTGACATGTTTTCCTCAAAATTCTAGTGGGATAAAATTACTAAATGTGGTTAGATAAAAGAGCTGTTTCTAGCTTATTTAAAATGTTTCGTGTGCTATATCTAAATTGTATCCACTTCCCCAACCCCCAAACCATCATATAATGATAGTAAATATAGACCATAGCAATTTTATATCTCAGTATGGTTGTAAGGTGATTGCTTATATTAAAGAATTCCATGTCAACGAATCTGTTAGATGTTCTTTTGAGCTAACAGGACGTCCTAATTGTAAAACTCTCCCTCTAATCTGAAATGCTTTATAAGGGCTGCCAGCTTGATTATGTATCATCAAGGAATATATATGTTCACAAGATGTGAATGTGACATATTCACATCCTTTGCTTCTGAGATTGGTTGTATTTCTATTGAACATATTCAGCTTGTCTATAAAGAGTTTTCAGTTAGTGATGTCGTATTTCAAAATAGGTCGAAACTTCAGAGAAATGAAAATCGGGATATCAGTGAAGTTATTGCTCTCGGTGTTCCTAATCCTCGGACTTCCAATGAAGTTCAGTATGACCAAAGGCTCTTCAACCAATCCAAGGTACAAGTTTAGGAACAGCATATTGTGTGTGTTGATGTGAATACCTATCCTCAGGGAAACGAAAATTAACATACTTTACATTTGGATGTAAATGCCAGCATGATGACAAAAAAATTGGAAGTTGTATGTTGAAACTTGAGACAAGATGAAACAGTTCTGATTTTAACTTCTTATAGTGGGCTGAGATTTGAGACACTAGGAGAAGAAAGAAATTAGGTGATTAAAAACTTGGTGTTGTGGTACGTCAACCTTTTGTTTCTAAAATAGAACCAGGGAGCCCAGGCATGGTGGCTTTTGCCTGTAATCCCAACACATTTGGAGGCCAAAGCGGGCAGATCACCTGAGGTCAGGAGTTCACAACCAGCCTGGCCAACATGGTGAAACCCCATCTCTACTAAAAATACGAAAACTAGCCAGGTGTGGTGGTGCACGCCTGTAATCCCCACTACTTGGGAGGCTGAGGCACGAGAATTGCTTCAGCTTATGGTGAGCCAAGATTGTGCCACTGCACTCTAGCCTGGGTGACTGAGACTCTATCTCAAAAAAATAAAAGAGTCAGTGTCCTACAAAAGTGCCTCTTGGGTTTTTTTGTTGTTGATTTTTGGATTTTTTTTTTTAATGCTATAGAAATATGTCAATTTGGGATTCTTTTAAAAATGAAGCTGTAAAACGGGATTAAAGTACTAGGCTGGCTGTCAGGAAATCTGATTTCTAGTACCAATTGCCATTAGCTAACTAGGACACTTTAAGCCTAGGAAAACACACGCGGGCACGTGCGCACACACAAGAATACAGAAGTGTAAGTTCTACTGGAAAGTAGAGTGGGAAACTTAATTATGACTTGGAGGTTTTAAGTAAGCTCTTCTAAGTGATAATTTATTAGATGAATTTGATATTCTTGGCATTGTTCTAAGTCTTGTTATTATCTCAATTCTTACAAAAATCCTATGAAATAATACTATTATCTCTTATGTTATAGATGAGGAAATTGAAACACAGGTTTAGCTTGTGACTGATGGAATTAAGATTCAAACTGGGTGTCTTGATTTCAAATTTTTTTTTTTTTATATGGAGTCCCACTCTGTCGCCCAGGCTGGAGTGCAGTGGTGCCATCTCGGCTCACTGCAACCTCCACCTCCCAGGTTCAAGGGATTCTCCTGCCTCAGCCTCCTGAGTAGCTGGGATTATCACAGGGCATGTGCCACCATGCCAGGCTAATTTTTGTATCCTTAGTAGAGACAGGGTTTCATCACGTTGGGTCAAGCGGGTCTTGAACTCCTGACCTCGTGATCCTCCTGCCTTGGCCTCCCAAAGTGCTGGGATTACAGGCGTGAGCCACTGTGCCCGGCCAATTTCAAAGCTTTCTTAACCACTATACAATGGCAACTTACCAGCTGAGCAAAACGATCTAGGGGTGAAATTTCACATAAGTAAATATTTTCAAGATAATCACCTGTTAGAAGCTTAAGCTTAAAACATTTAAAAATTGTGATGAAAATATTTCTGGCTGGGCACTGTGGCTCACGCCTGTAATCCTAGCACTTTGTGAGACCTAGGCAGGCAGATTGCTTGAACCCAGTTTAAGACCGGCCTGGGCAATATGGCAAAACCCTGTCTACAAAAAATTAGCTGGACATGGTGGCACACACCTGTACTCCCAGCTACTTGGGAGGCTGAGGTGGGAGGAACACCTGAGCACAGGGAGGTCACAGCTCCAGTGAGCTATGTAGCACTTTGTGAGACCAAGGCAGGCGATCACCTGAGGTCAGGGGTTCAGGACCAGCCTGGCCAACGTGGTGAAACTCTGTCTCTACTAAAAATACAAAAATTAGCTGGGTGTGGTGGCACATGCCTGTAATCCCAGCTACCTGGGAGGCGGAGGCAGGAGAATCACTGGAACTGGGAGGCGGTGGCTGCAGTGAGCCAAGATCACACCACTGCACTCCAGCCTGGGTGACAGAGCAAGACTGTCTGAAAAAAAAAAAAAAGAAGAATCCAAAGTTGTTATGAAGTTTATGTGCTACCAGTTTTTTAATGAAGACTTTTTAATTTGCAGTTCAGATTGTTGAAAATGTGAGCTGTACATTAGCAAGGGTTTACTGTAAACATGTTATGATTCAGCTTTTGATAAACAATGTTTACACTTTTATTTAATGTCATCCATTTTTCCACAGGGTATGGACAGTGGATTTGCAGGTGGAGAAGATGAAATTTATAATGTTTATGATCAAGCCTGGAGAGGTGGTAAAGATATGGCCCAGAGTATTTATAGGCCCAGTAAAAATCTGGACAAGGACATGTATGGTGATGACCTAGAAGCCAGAATAAAGACCAACAGGTGCCAAGCCATACAACTCAATTTCAGTGTTTACACTGGTGAAAGCAAAGTAGTTCATAGTTTTTTCTCCTTTTCCTTAGATTTGTTCCCGACAAGGAGTTTTCTGGTTCAGACCGTAGACAGAGAGGCCGAGAAGGACCAGTTCAGTTTGAGGAAGATCCTTTTGGTTTGGACAAGTTTTTGGAAGAAGCCAAACAGCATGGTGGCTCTAAAAGACCCTCAGATAGCAGCCGCCCCAAGGAACATGAGCATGAAGGCAAGAAGAGGAGGAAGGAATAGGCACAGGTCTCTTCAAAGTGAATGAACTCTTACCCATAACCCTAATGATGCAAGTCATATGGGGGAACACTTTGTAAATGGTCAGGATAAAAACCAAATCTGGGTGCCAGATCCCAGCACTACTTTTTATTACTGGAGAAATGGGGGGGATAGAAAATTCTACTTTGAATTATTTAGTTTTTTTTAAAGAGTGGGTTGTGTTTGTGCTTCTCCCACCTTTCAGCATTTATAGAACATGCTGCCCCACATACAAAGTCAAGACCACTTCCTTTTGTGTGACACTAGTAGTTTGGGGTTAATGTTTTGTGTAAGAACAGCTGCATATGAGTAAAGTTACCCCAACCACAGTGAGGAGGAGGATGTTCACATACTGGAACCGTCCTGCCAAATAAATTTTGCCCCTATTGTGCTCTGTTTTAATTTGGAGTGGGCAAAGTAACCTCTTGCTTGGTGCAACTATTTGTTTCAAATAAAAACATTTAGACAAAATTCTCAGTTATGTTAACTTTATTAATAGGCTGCAGTCTCAAAAATCTTTCTTTTCATCATCAGATGTTTGCGGAAGTTTTGGCCTTCTAGTGTGAACCTGGACCTGAAAAAAATAAGCACTGTAAGGGAGGAAAGGCAATGTCTGCAAAAACATTCAAACTGAAAATCACTTTATTAGGGAGTCAGTATGAATAACCCAGGCAGTTTTTATTTGTCCCTTGTTCTTTCGTTTTCTCCTCAAATTTCTTTTACCATCTTTGTTGATATTATGACTCCCTAACCCTCAATTAAAAATTGTAAATCAGACCAGGGGCAGTGGCTCAGGCCTGTAATCCCAGCATTTTGGCAAGCTGAGGCAAGAGGGCTGCTTGAGGCCAGGAGTTCAACACCACCCTGCAACATAGCAAGGCCCTGTCTCATTAAAAATAAAATTTAAAGTAAAATAGTAAATCAGTTTGGCCCAGGATCACATGGTGGAAGCCAAGATTTCAGCCCCAGCTTGCCTGACCTGAAAAGCAGACTGCTGGCCAGGCGCTGTGGCTCACGCCTGTAATCCCAGCACTTTGGGAGGCCGAGGTGGGCGGATTGCCTGAGGTCGGGAGTTCGAGACCAGCCTGACCAACATGATGAAACCCAATCTCTACTAAAAATACAAAAAAAATTAGCAGTGCGTGGTGGCGCATGCCTGTAATCCCAGCTACTCGGGAGGTTGAGGCAGGAGAATCGCTTGAACCCAGGAGGCGGAGGTTGCAGTGATCCAAGATCGCACCATTGCACTCTAGCCTGGGCAACAAGAGTGAGACTGTCTCAAAAAGAAAAGTAGACTGTTATGTCCACTGTGTTACATATCTTGCTACCCATTAAAGGGTCATCTTGTACTTTCCTGGACCTTTTAAAACTGGGCACTCTACCACCCCCCCTTTTTTTTTTTTTTTTTGAGATGGAGTTTCGCTCTTCTTGCCCAGGCTGGAGTGCAATGGCGCGATTTTAGTTCACTGCAACCTCTGTCTCTTGGGTTCTCCTGCCTCAGTCTCCTGAGTAGCTGGGACTACAGGCATGTGCCACCACGCCCATCTAATTTTTTTTGTATTTTTAGTAGAGACGGGGTTTCTCCATGTTGGTCAGGCTGGTCTCAAACTCCTGACCTCTGGTGATCCCCCCCGCCTCGGCCTCCCAAAATGCTGGGATTATAGGCATGAACCACTGTGCCTGGCCTACCACCGCACCATTCTTTTGTTGTTGTTTTGTTTGTTTGTTTGTTTGAGACGGAGTTTCGCTATCACCCAGGTTGGAGTGCAGTGGCGCAATCTCGGCTCACTGCAGGCTCCACCCCCTGGGGTTCACGCCATTCTCCTGCCTCAGCCTCCCGAGTAGCTGGGACTACAGGTGCCCGCCACCTTGCCAGGCTAATTTTTTGTATTTTTAGTAGAGATGGGGTTTCACCGTGGATGGTCTCGATCTCCTGACCTCGTGATCCGCCCGCCTCGGCCTCCCAAAGTGCTGGGATTACAGGCGTGAGCCACCGCGCCCAGCCTCCACCCCACCATTCTTAACAAGCATTAAGGCAGCTTCAGTTACAAATCTCTGCAAGTCCCCATCATTCCACATTTATGATCTATTTAATTGATACATAATTAAATAGTACCTACATGTATATCATGTATGTATCTGGCATAGAAATAAATTTACCTTTACTCCATCTATAATATGATTTTCCTGTTGTAGTGCATTCCGAAGTCCTTCTTCTGAAGAAAACTGAACCCAACCCAAACCTCTGTGAAAGCCAGTCTCCTTGTCCTAAAAATTCAAAATATAGGAAAAGATTAATCATGAACTTCAGAAAGTTTCCATGAGTTCCAAATCAAACTACCAACTTTTTCATCTGCCAAAAATCGGACTTTTTAATTTAATTTTATTTTATTTTTAGGCAGGGTCTTGCTCTGTCACCCAGGCTGGGGTGCAGTGGTATGAACGCAACTCACTGCAGCCTCAACTTCCTGGGTTCAAGCAATCCTCCCACCTCAGCCTCTTCAGTAGCTGGGATCACAGGTACATACCACCATGTCTGCCTCATTTTTTTTTTTTTTTTTTTTAATTGATCATTCTTGGGTGTTTCTCGCAGAGGGGGATTTGGTAGGGTTACAGGACAATAGTGGAGGGAAGGTCAGCAGATAAGCAAGTGAACAAAGTTCTCTGGTTTCCCTAGGCAGAGGACCCTGCGGCCTTCCGCAGTGTTTGTGTCCCTGGGTACCCCTGGGTACTTGAGATTAGGGAGTGGTGATGGCTCTTAACGAGCATGCTGCCTTCAAGCAACTGTTTAACAAAGCACATCTTGCACCGCCCTTAATCCATTCAACCCTGAGTGGATACAGCACATGTTTCAGAGAGCACAGGGTTGGGGGTAGGGTCACAGATCAACAGGATCCCAAGGCAGAAGAATTTTTTCTTAGTACAGAACAAAATGAAAAGTCTCCCATGTCTACCTCTTTCTACACAGACACGGCAACCATCCGATTTCTCAATCTTTTCCCCACCTTTCCCCCCTTTCCATTCCACAAAACCGCCATTGTCATCATGACCCGTTCTCAATGAGCTGTTGGGTACACCTCCAAGCCGGGGTGGTGGCCGGGCAGAGGGGCTCCTCACTTCCCAGTAGGGGCGGCCGGGCAGAGGTGCCCCTCACCTCCCGGACGGGGTGGCTGGCCGGGCAGGGGGCTGACCCCCCCCACCTCCCTCCTGGTCCGGGCGGCTGGCCGGGCAGAGGGGCTCCTCACTTCCCAGTAGGGGCGGCCGGGCAGAGGCGCCCCTCACCTCCCGGATGGGGCGGCTGGCCAGGCGGGGGGCCGAACCCCCACCTCCCTCCCGGACAGGGCGGCAGGCTGGGCAGTGGGCTGACCCCCCCACCTCCCTCCCGGACGGGGCGGCTGGCCAGGCGGGGGGCTGACCCCCCACCTCCCTCCCGGACGGGGCGGCTGGCCAGGCGGGGGGCTGACCCCCCACCTCCCTCCCGGACAGGGTGGCAGGCTGGGCGGTGGGCTGACCCCCCCACCTCCCTCCCGGACGAGGCGGCTGGCCGGGCTGAGGGGCTCCTCACTTCCCAGTAGGGGCGGCCGGGCAGAGGCGCCCCTCACCTCCCGGACGGGGCGGCTTGCTTGGCGGGGGGCTGACCCCCCCACCTCCCTCCCGGACGGGACGGCTGGCCGGGCGGGGGGGGCTCCTCACTTCCCAGTAGGGGCGGCCGGGCAGAGGTGCCCCTCACCTCCCGGACGGGGCGGCTGGCCAGGCGGGGGGTTGACCCCCCCACCTCCCTTCCGGACGGGGTGGCTGGCCGGGCGGGGGGCTGACCCCCCCACCTCCCTCCCGGACAGAGCGGCTGGCCGGGCAGAGGGGCTCCTCACTTCCCAGTAGGGGCGGCCGGGCAGAGGCGCCCCTCACCTCTCGGACCGGGTGGCCAGCCAGGCGGGGGGCCGAACCCCCACCTCCCTCCTGGACAGGGCGGCAGGCTGGGCGGTGGGCTAACCCCCCCACCTCCCTTCCGGACGGGGCGGCTCGCCGGGCGGGGGGCTGGCCCCCCGACCTCCCTCCCGGACGGGGCGGCTGGCCGGGCGGGGGACTGACCCCCCCCCCACCTCCCTCCTGGATGGGTTGGCTGGCCGGGCGGGGGGCTGACCCCCCCACCTCCCTCCCGGACAGGGTGGCAGGCTGGGCGGTGGGCTGACCCCCCCACCTCCCTCCCGGACGGGGCGGCTGGCCGGGCTGAGGGGCTCCTCACTTCCCAGTAGGGGCGGCCGGTCTGCCTCATTTTTTATATTTTTTGCAGAGATGGGGTCTTCCCATCTTACCCAGGCCGGTCTCAAACTCCCGGGCTCAAGCAATCTTCCCATCTGGGCCTCCCAAAGTGCTGAAATTACAGGCATAAGCCACCATGCCCAGCCAAAAATCGGATCACAGACATTTATAAGTGTCAGTAACCTTGCTTTACACCCTTCCTGATTACCCAAGGCTAAATCCCTGTGTTGTTAAACTTCCTGTTTTCCTTGCTGCCATTAGAGAAGATACGGGTCATGAGCTTTCTGTGTCCTTCTAGATGCAAACCATACTAACAGTAATAGCTAAGGGAAATTTTGATCAGTACTCTTGTTCTAAGCTTCGTTTCTAGAAACTAGAAAATTAAGCCTCAAAGCCTTGTTGCACTCATTTCTGAATCCAATCACCCTCACCACCACCACGACGACTATCATCACGTGTTCCTAATGAAAAACAAGAAAAGATAATATTTAGCCCTTACTCAACCTAGTTACAGACTTCTGGTTAATTTAAACAATTTTGCTATTTTCCCTTGTGCAAAAGTTTCAACCTATACATCGCATACGGAAAACAGATTCTAGAGTGCTTGGATGTACCCTGCCCCTCCAGCCCTTCAACAGAAAACAGATATTAAGATGTCTAGTACCTGTAGATGACAAACTGGTCCTCATTAGTCTCATTCAAGTTATGCTGTGCTTTGCCAAAAAAAAACAAAATCTTACAATTGCTCCTCTACTTCAAGGATAACTTTATAAGGATTAACCTAGAAGACAGGGAAAGTTTCTGGTGATGTCCCAATGATCCATTCATTGTAGATACAACAATTTCTAAAGCATTCCTTTATTGTCATGTGACCACTTCCACAGTCAAAGGCATTAAGAAATTTGTTTATATTAAAACATAGGCCAGGTGCAGTGGCTGAATCCCAGCACTTTGGGAGGCTGAGGTGGATGGATGGCTTGAGGTCAGGAGTTCAGGACCAGCCTGGCCAACATGGTGAAACTCCATCTCTACTAAAAATACAAAAATTAGCTGGGTGTGGTGGCCCATGCCTGTAGTCCCAGCTATCTGGGTGACTGAGGAAGGGGGATCACTTGAACCCGGGAGGCAGCGATTGTAGTGAGCTGAGATCGCGCCTCTGCACTCCAGCCTGGGCGACAGAGCAAGGCTGTCTCAAAAAAAATAACTCAGTCCAGGTGTGGTGGCTCATGCCTGTAATCACAGCACTTTGGGAGCTGAGGTGAGTAGACTGCTTGAGTCCGGGAGCTCGAGACCAGCCTGGGCAATATGGTGAAGCCCCATTTCTACAAAGAGTACAAAAAATTAGTCAGGTGTGGTGGCACACGACTAATCCCAGCTACTCAGGAGGCAGAGGCAGAAGGATCCCTTGAACCCAGGAGTTCAAGCCTGCAGTGAACGTGATTGTGCCACTGCACTCCAGCCTGAGTGACAGAGAGAACCTGTCTCAAAAAAGGAACCAGGATTTCCAACTAGAGTACAATGAATGGAACAAAAAAATATTTTTTTTGTCATATTTTATTTTGTTTTACCAACATCAAAGCCGCCTTTTATTTAAATCTAAGATCTATTCTTTGCAGGTCCTATTTTATTTATGGACCAATAAAAATCTATTCTTTTTTTTGCAAGGAACTTTTTATTTAAATGCTCTTGAAAAAACTGAAGTTTTCAAACTTACAGAAAATATTTCATGTCCATAATACATGTGCCCAACTTTTCTATTCAACTATATAAAATTCCATTGCATCAGTGACTTAATATCTAATCAATCCCAGTGATGAACATTTAGGTTTCTTCTTCTTACTTGATTGACATTAAATAATGCTGCTTTGGAATATTCTTGACCACACATTTCTGTAGGATAAATTCTTAGAGAAGTAACCGCTAGATCAAAGCAAATATAAATTCTTAACTTTGGTATTTTGCCAACTATAACAGAACTGAAGGTACCAGTTGAACTTCTCAACAACTTGAGTGCCAGATTCCCTACACCTTCACCGGCACTATATATAACTAATCTGTTAGTCTTTGGGGGTCAAGTAACATTAAACCAAGAATTAAGAATTTAAGTTCCTTTATGTTGTTATTTTACCACAGCCCTTACAGTGCTGCAAGGAAAAAAGGGTTTCAGTGAAGTGTGTGTAAACTCTATGTACTCACATCACACCCTAAAAAAGCCCACAGAAAAATACAGCCCAGGATAAATTTATAGACTGATTTCTAAACCCTCACAAGAAAGCAAAGGAAATGTAATTAATATAAAAATATTGTTTTATTAGTTATAAATCTAAAAAAGAAAATGGTACTCAATGAAGATAAAACTTAAAATATCCTCTGCCAATTATTAGAAATCTCAAGTCCTTATTAGAATACTGTAGTAGGCAGAATTCTAAGATAGGCCCCATGATCTCCATGCATTCCCCACGTTACACCCTATATAATCTCCTCCCCCCTTGGGTGTAGGAGAAACCTGACTTGCTTCTAACCAAAAGAATACAGCGAAAGTAATGGGATGTCACTCCTGTGATTATGTTCTATATAAGATGCCATCTTAAGCAGACTGGAGAAGCCCTTGCTGGCTTTAAAGAAGCAAGCTGCCATATTGTAAGACAGCCTACAGATAAACTAGGTAACAAGGAACTGCAGGGAGTTCCTAGGTGAGAGCAGCTCCCAACTCAGAGCCAAAGGTCAACAAGAAAACAGACCTCAGTCCTACAGTTAAAGATGAATTATGGCCGGGCATAAAGGCTCACACCTGTAATCCCAGCATTTTGGGAAGCCCAGGCGGGCGGGTCACTTGAGGTCAGGAGTTCAAGACCAGCCTGGCCAACATAGCGAAACTCCATCTCTACTAAAAATA
Source organism: Gorilla gorilla gorilla (assembly GCF_029281585.2). Lineage (NCBI taxonomy): Eukaryota > Metazoa > Chordata > Mammalia > Primates > Hominidae > Gorilla > Gorilla gorilla. The sequence goes on along the minus strand of NC_073239.2, from coordinate 94,576,161 downwards.
CAAAAAATTAGCCGGGCATAGTGGTGGGCGCCTGTAGTCCCAGCTACTCAGGAGGCTGAGGCAGGAGAATGGCGTGAACCCAGGAGGCAGAGCTTGTGGTGAGCCGAGATCGCGCCACTGCACCCCAGCCTGGGCCACAGAGTGAGACTCCGTCTCAAAAAAAAAAAAAAAAAAAAAAAATAGCCGGTCGTGGTGGTGCGTGCCTGTAGTCCCAGCTACTCAGGAGGCTGAGGCAGGAGAATGGCTTGAACCCAGGAGGCAGAGGTTGCAGTAAGCTGAGACTGCACCACTGCACTCCAGCTTAAGCAAGGGAGAAAGACTCCATCTCAAAAAAAAAAAAAAAAAGGAGTTTTGCCAACCACATGAGGGAGCTTGCAAGTCAAGTCTTTTTCCCCAGCTGACCCTTTGATGAGACACACCACAGTCCCAGCTGACACCTGGAATATATAGCTATGTGAGATCCTAAGGAGAGGACCCAGCTAAACTGTGCTCAGCTGTGAGAGATGTGTTGTTTTTGAGCCATTATGCTTGTGGTATTTTGTTATACAACAATAAAAAAACTAACACAAATACCTATGATAAAGCTTTTTCACTTTTTAATCAAGTATCACTCAAAATGTAATCAATAAAGACTGTAGGCCGGGCACAGTGGCTCACGCCTGTAATCCCAGCACTTTGGGAGGCCAATGCAGGAGGATTGCTTGAAGCCAGGAGTTCAAGATCAGCCTGGGCAACATGGCAAGACCCCCCATCTCCACAAAAATAAGCCAGCACAGTGGCTCACACCTGTAATCTCAACATTTTGGGAGGCCGAGGTGTGCGGATAGCTTGAGCCCAGGAGTTCGACGAGACCAGCATAAGCAACATGGCGAAACCCCATCTCTACAAAAAATACAAAAATTACCCAGTTGTGGTGGTGCATGCCTGTAGTCCCAGCTACTCACGAGGCTGAGGTGGGAGGATCACCTAAGCCTGGGAGGCAGAGGTTGCAGTGAGCCATGACTGCATCACTGCACTCCACCTGGGGTGACAGAACAAGACCCTGTCTCTTAAAGAAAATGAAAATTTAAAAAATTTTCTAGTCTGGGCAGTATGGCGAAACCCTGTCTCCACTAAAAAATACCAAAAAAGTTAGCTGGGCATGGTGGCACATGTCTATAGTCCCAGCTACTCAGGAGGCCAAGGCAGGAAGATCACTTAAGCCTGGGAGGCAGAGGCTGCAGTGCTGCAGTGAGATCAGGCCACTGCACCCCTGCAGGGGGACGGAGCAAGACCCTGTTGCAAGATAAGAATTTTTTAAAACACTTTAAGCTTTTTTTTCAACAATTTTTGTGAGTGTATAGTAGGTGTATATATTTATTTGGGTATTTATATATATTTATATATTATTAGGTGTATATATTTATATATATAAATATATATATTTATTATGGAGTACATGAGATGTTTTGATACAGGCATGTAATGTAAATTAAGCACATCATGGAGCATGGGGTATCTATCCCCTCAAGCATTTATCCTTTGACTTATGGGGTATCCATCCCCTCAGGCATTTATCCTTTGAGTTACAAATAATCCAATTACACTCTGAGTTATTTTAAAATGTACAATTATTATTGACCATAGTCACCCTGTTGTACTATCAAATAGGTCTTATTCATTCTATTTTTTTTATACCCATTAGCCATCCCCACCTCCCACCTACTTTTCCTTAATACTTACAAAAGGTAAAATGCACCTTCTGACATGGCCGAACTGTGCAAAGTGTTCTTTCAGCTGACCTGTGTGGCAGAAGAAAACATTAAAAGTAGTTACTATATTTTGGATTCTCTATCTTAGACTGTAGAAAGAAACTAAAAGTGGTCCCAGGGTCACCAGATTTCTTGGGGACAGGAACTACTTTGCATTTCCTTAAAGGCTTAAGATTTAGGAAGCAGCTATGGTACTGACTATAAAGCCATAATGTACCAGACTTGGTGGTGAGGAGGTGAGATGGACAGAGAAGTAGTTGAGTTGGCTGCAGTCTCCATCCTCAGCAAATATCGAGTGTTTTCATACCAGTTACTGTGCTATGTGGACTATGATCCCTGTGAGCAGATCACAATGAAGAAAAAGACAAATTACAATCCAGTGTGTTTCCCGGTATACTGAAGATTTCCAAATAAAATCCCAACTTACTGGTCTTTCACAATTTAGTAAAATGTGTTGAGTTGCCCTCACCTACCCTTCCTGCCTTATTTCCCCACTGCTAGCCCCTAGTTACTCTCTAGTACAACTAATTGAATTATCTTTATCTGTCCTGCGGGTTACCCTCTTTGCATATGTTGTTCTCTCCCCTCCATATGTTGGTAATCCTATCTCCCCCTGGCTAACTTGTAACTATAACTATCCTTCAAGACCCAAACCAAGTACATCCACTGAGTATTACTTTATTGGGCTCCTATCACAGTACAAGACAATGTACCAGCCCTGTGAGACTTCAAAGATTTAGAGTATATAATCTTAAAGACTAAAAACTACACGACCTGTTTCTCTTCTGAACTACAGTGCTTGTACTTCACTGATTTACTTTTTATAATATCTATTTAGTTCTCCTAGTTCACCAAAACCTCACTGGTTCAACAATTGCCTATATTTGTTCTAAGTCTCTTCATCCCCACCACTAATTGTAAGCTCCCTCAGCATATAAACCACTATGTTTACAGTGACCAATAAACAGCAGGGCCTCAATATTGGCTAAATGAATAAGTAAAAGTCCACTAATCCTTCCAATAATCCACAGAGACTAAATTTTGAAGGGCTCTAATGGTTAAGTCAAACCAACTGGCAAGATCAAGGTCTCACAGAATATGATACTGGAGAACAAAATAATGTTAAACATATGTTTTATACCAGATAATTAAAGTCCTAGAAGACACTGATTTCAAAACAAACCAGCTCTGGAAGGTAACCCTCTTCCTAAATTGCCTAAAACGGTGAAGGAAAAACAGCTGCAAGCACCAAGAACAATGCCTACCACAGAATAGATACTCAAATATTTGCTGAATCAATGGAACAACAAAGAGAAACTGTTTCGAAGCTGTACATAATGCTGACTCTTTTTAAGGGTTTTAAACTAGCCCTTTATTGTCTGGAAACTTGCATCCACAAGATGCTAATGAAACTCCTCAGCCTTTCCATAAAGTTTCACAGGGACTACGGGAGACTTTACTGGGCTTGGTCTTCACCAACCACATGTTTAAAAGATGGGGCACAAACCAACCTATTTCCCATTCTACTACTCACATCTGAGCCACAAAAAACTTAGAAGAAACTAAATCTTGCTCCATTTTGTTTCCAGGGGTTGACCTGAAACATGAATATCTACAAAAAGAGTGACCACGAATGTTTACATGTTGGTAAGCAAATATAAAAACCTCATCTCAAAACTGCAGCTGACAAAAATTGAAGGTGGTGAAAGATTTCAGAACTAATTATTCCAACCTTTATCTGTAGACTAGGCCTCTCCCGTAAGTTTCAATTTTAGTTATCGTGAAAATAACTATCATTTGCTGAGTACTTACACTGTATCTAACACAAGTCTAAGAAGTTTGCATATAAACTCAATCCTCTCAACAATCCTATGAGTTGGGTATTATTGACTCCATTTTATCGATGAGTAAACTGAGGCCCAGTTGTGAGCCCTTTTCCCATACTAACTTCAGTTATTCAAGTGATACAACGATTAAATGGCCAAGTTGGAATTCTAACCCCAACGGTCTAGCTTCGGAGTCCACTTCTCAGCCACAATGATATACAACCTTTGTCCAATTGCCTGACGGAAACCTCACAAGTTTCTCAAAGTCAACACATTCAAACTTTACTCATCTTCTCTTGGCCTGCTCCTAACTTCTAAACAAACAATTCACCAATGCTAAAAACCCAGAAATCATTCCTCCCTTTCCTTTATTCCGTACACTTCTCCCACTTAAGCCATCATGAAACGGCATCTAATTTGCTTTTAAAACATTAATGCATCTGACCACCATCCTTCTACCATCGCCCTAATTCAGGTCCTCACGTTTTAAGTAAATTAATGAAATTGCCTTTTAGCTCCTCTGCACGCCTACAATCTTGCCACCTTGAATCCATCCTCCACACTACAGTCAAAATTATCCCTTCTAAATTGTAAATCTTGGTTACCAAGTAATAAATCTTTACACCAAATCACTCCTAAAGGCAAGAGCCGGTGCATTCGTGACCCCAAAAGCTCAAGGGACATCCCTAAACGGTTAACTGCAAACAAAATTTCTTTCTGCTCACGTGCATGCTCAGGAGCAGTCTCCTAATTCAGCCACCACGCTGACTTAAGTACCCTGCAAAAAGCAGAAGCTTTGAGGATCACTTGGACCTAAAAATTCCACTACTCCCACATCTCCATCACTCACTCGACGCCGCAGTCCAAGGAATTCTTCTCACAAAAGCAACCGGCTGATTGATACTTCTACGCAGCGCCGCAGCACCTCGCGCTGCTGAGGCTGCCATCTTCAGACTAAAGCACCTTCTCGAGCCGAGGTCGCGGCCCCGGAAAAAATTTCCGGATCCGGAACACGAGAGAATCTGCTTCCGGATCGGAGGGTATAGGCCGCGAGATGGGGAAGATGGCAGCGGCCGTGGGCTCTGTGGCGACTCTGGCGACTGAGCCCGGGGAGGACGCCTTTCGGAAACTTTTCCGCTTCTACCGTCAGAGCCGGCCCGGGACCGCAGACCTGGAAGGGGTCATCGACTTCTCGGCGGCCCACGCAGCCCGTGGCAAGGGTCCTGGTGCCCAAAAGGTACAGAGAGAGGAGTGGCGTGCGTCTCTCCATCGCTTTGCCCCGCGTCTTGGAGGGACTTACGTGTCTTCTTCGCCTCTTTTCACCTCCAGACCGATTGTTATTGAACGATTCCTGCCCTCCTTTGGCTGCAGAGTCGAACTCCCCACTAACCGTCACACTAGCAATAAAGCGTTGAGATGCCTGTTTCTTTAGGCGGCCATTCCTGGCGGGGGCGCTCAGTCAAAAGAGCCTGGGAATCCGTGTTTATTTCTTACTGTAACTGTCTCCTCACATTTCTGTTTGGGTTTTTGTAAAACCCCATAGAACGTCTTTGTAGACGGTAGGGTAGACTTCTGCAGCTTAAAAAAAAACCACTCCCGAGGAATCCCAGAACTGACAGGGATGCGGGGCTGTTTGTTAAGCCGCTGTGCGTAAAACTAGTCCCTGTCTTCTCCTCTGGCCTTTTTAGAAGGAGGTCATTGAAGGATTCTGAGAATCCCTCCGTGTTGAAAATAAATGGCAAACAAGTATATATGGAATACAGGCACCGTTCTCTCTCTCAACTTTTCCCCATAGAGATTAAGAAGGGGAACACAGTCCGGGAGCGGTGGCTCAAGCCTGTAATCCCGCACTTCGGAGGCCGAGGCGGGTGGATCGCTTGAACCCAGGGGTTCGAGACCAGCCTGGGGCATGGCAAGACCCCCGTTTCCGCCAAAAATACAAAAAATTAGCCAGTCTCATAACCTGTTCTCAAGTAAATAGATTTTTAAAAAATTATTTTTTTAAGAGAACATAACAGGCAAGAGGGAAAACGGGGAACCAAAACTGTAGTCCAATTTATATTTTCTTTCTTTACAATCCACTTTAACGTTGAGGATATGCAGTCCCTTAATTTGCTCTTGGTGTTGTCCACAGATGTCTAGATGAGGCATTCTTTCCAAGCTTCCTAACAGCTCTGATAAAATTGGGATGCTACAGTATTAAGTGTTAATGATTGCATACTTGAGCTGAGCTTTTCAGCACCTTCGTTAGGGAAAAAAGTGGTCTTAGAGTTGTCAAAATACAGAAAGTCCACACCCCAATAATAATATACTTTTTCTCTCCAGAGCGCTTCAGACTCTCATTCAGCTCCTTTTACCTACATTTTACCATAATATGTACATGCTTTTTAGAATGTCAGCCATCAGGGAATGAGCCATTATGTGTCTAGTACAGGACCTAAAACAGTACTAAGTACAGTATGTGTTGAGTACATGAAAACTTGGGTGTTTAGTTCCTCAGCTCAAAGCAGATTAAAGTACTAATTAAGAGAAGTTACTATTACAAGCCAGCTGATGAGACTGGTGGGGAAAGTGGTGGTTAACAGTCTGGCAAGGGAGGAAAGAGAAAACCTTTTATAAAAGCTCAGTGGTGTCGTTCAGTTTAGCATATGATAGAATAGGTCCACTAACATCACCTCCGAGAGTGTGTTGAATTATAGTGCAGTATTAAGTATGGCCTATTAAAGAAATCATGACAAAATGCTTAAAAGTGTTTTACCAGTGCCTAGGTACCTGGAAAACTCAACTGATAGTACTGTCAGAGGGTTTCAGATAGCCCTTTTATTATAGAGACTGGTTATACGTCAGCAAACTTTTGGTATTTTGTCCAGGAATCTCCACACTTGGAGAAGTTGATAAGATAAAAGATCATTCTCTTTCAAAGAGAATGTTTCATATATATATATATATATATATATATATATGTGTGTGTGTGTGTATATATGTGTGTGTATATATAATATATATACTTTTTTTTACTGAGACAGCGTCTCACTGTGTCACCCAGGCTGAAGTGCACTGGCGTGATCTTGGCTCACTGCAACCTCCGTCTCCTAGGTTCAAATGATTCTTCTGCTTCAGCCTCCCAAGTAGCTGGGACTACAGGCACGCGCCATCATGCCTGGCTAATTTTTGTATTTTTAGTAGAGACGGGGTTTCGCCATGTTGGCCAGTCTGGACCCAAACTCCTGACCTCAGGTGATCTACCTGCCTTGGCTTCCCAAAGTGTTGGAATTACAGGTGTGAGCCACCGCTCGGCCTGTTTCATATATTTTAAGGCAAGGCAGACCCTAGGCTTACTATTCAGGGAAGAATAAAGGTTTTTTCCTTTAATGTTTTGACTTCAATGACTGCATAGTGGGTCTCTTAACCAATGTAATGAGCCATCCATTAGATACTCACATACAAAGAAAACTTCAGCCCCTGAAATACTAAATTCATTTCTAAGTAATTAACAGAAGCAGAAGTTGTAGCGTCAGTTGGACATTTCATCTAGAAGAGGGCAAACAGGATTTTTTAGCTTTTACTTTTAGCAAACAGGATTCCCAGTGTCTCACTGAAACATTTTTTCTGTCTGTTTACAGCACTCTCTTTTCATTCTCTTTTTTTTTTTTTTTTCTCAGACGGAGTCTTGCTCTGTTCCTAGGCTGGAGTACAGTGGCACAATCTCAGCTCACTGCAACTTCCACCTCCCAGGTTGAAGCAATTCTGGTGCCCCAGCCTCTCGTAGCTGGGATTTCAGGCGCCCGCCACTACACCCAACTAATTTTTGTATTTTTAGTAGAGACGGGGTTTCACCATGTTGGCCAGGTTGGTCTCGGACTCCTGACCTCGTGATCCGCCTGCCTCAGCCTCCCAAAGTGCTGGGATTACAGGCGTGAGCCACTGGGACCGGCCTTCTCTTTTCATTTTCTCACCCTGTCCAGCTTGGTGTTCCTTATAGCTCTGTTTAAATACCAACTCTATACAAGTGTCTCAAAAGCATTACTGTTAGCCCTAACTGAAGTAAATAGCTTTGTGACTCAAGATATTTCAGTACACCAAGCACCTTTCATGATTCAACCCCATAAGAAGTTGGAAAGGTGTGATGTCATAGGAAAAAGTAGTTTTGAAAGCCAAAATTAGCCTGCTTAAGTTTTCTTATTACCATTTTGCTTTAATTTTGGGTGACTCTACTGTTACTATATAGATGAGAAACTGAGGCTCTGAGACATTAAATGACTCATCTAAAATGCCCAGATCAAGTAAGCAGTACAGCTAAGATTAACCCCAGACTTAATACTCCTTGCTTTGGCCAGGCACAGTGGCATATACCTCTAATCCCATTGCTTTGGGAGGCCAACACAGGAGGATCACTTGAGTTCAGGAGCTTGAGGCTGCAGTGAACTATGATCATGCCTCTGCACTCGCCTGAGCAATAGAGCAAGGTTCTGTATCTTAAACAAGAATCCTAGCTTTGCCTCATACAAGAAATGTCTTTGGAGGTTTGAGGTTCCCGGGGTTGACCTGCAAAATAGATTTAGTCCTTTAACTTCTGTTTCCTTCCTGCAAGGTGATCAAATCTCAGCTAAATGTGTCTTCTGTCAGTGAGCAGAATGCATATAGAGCAGGTCTTCAGCCCGTCAGCAAGTGGCAAGCCTATGGACTCAAAGGCTATCCTGGTGAGTGTAACTGACCTCAGAAAAGGCAATATCACTCAGTCATTTATGTCTTCATGTCTTCAAAGAAGGTACTGTGTGTGAGCAAGTAAATAGACAAAGGATACACATAATAAACAGATAAATGTTTCATTTCCAAACCCATTCTAGACTGTACCTTGTCTAAGACATCCGTTTTGAAAGGATAGAACAGGAGTCAGCAGTGCCTGCAAATGTGGCTGAAAGTGGCATGACCATTGAAAAAATAAGGACATTGCCTCTGGGCTCCCTGCCACAACTCTGAACATCTGATTTGGCAGAAGTGCTGTGAAGAATAATTTATCATTATCATTGTAATAAATGTCATATAATAGTTATGAATAATTCATAATTGTCCCTCTAGTCACATTCTCAAATGGCATAACAACTTAAAACTTGTTGCTATCAAGGCTGAACATATTTAATAAAGAATTACAATTAATGACATCAAAAGTCCTCGCCAAGTGTGGTGACTCATGCCTGTAATCCCAGAACTTTGAGATGCCAAGGTGGGTGGATCACCTGAGGTCAGGAGGTCAAGACGAGCCTGGCCAACATGGTGAAATCCCGTCTCTACTAAAAATACAAAAATTAGCTGGGCATGGTGGTGCGTGCCTGTAATCCCAGCTACTTGGGAGGCTGAGACAGGAGAATCGCTTGAACCCAGGAGGTGGAGGTTTCAGTGAGCCAAGATCGCGCCATTGCACTCCAGCCTAGGCAATAAGGGGGAAACTCTGTCTCAAAAAAAAAAAAAAAAAAAAAAAAGCTGGACGCAGTAGCTCACGCCTGTAATCCCAACACTTTGGGAGGCCGAGGTGGGCGGATCACGAGGTCAGGAGATTGAGACCATCCTGGCTAACAAGGTGAAACCCCATCTCTACTGAAAATACAAAAACAAAATTAGCCGGGCATGGTGGCAGGCCCCTGTAGTCCCAGCTACTCAGCAGGCTGAGGTGGGAGAATGGCATGATCCCGGGAGGCAGAGCTTGTTGAGCCGAGATTGTGCCACTGCACTCCAGCCTGGGCAATAGAGCAAGACTCTGTCTCAAAAAAAAAAAAATAAAGAAAGTCCTAATAGGGACCAGGCGAGGTGTCTCACACCTATAATCCCAACACTTTAGAAGGCCAAGGTGGGAGGATCATTTGAGCCCAGGAATTTGCAACCAGCCCGGGTAACATAGTAAGACCCTGTCTCTACAAAACAAAATTTTTTTTTCCCAGACAGTCTCACTCTGTCGCCCAGGCTGGAGTACAGTGGCACAATCTCAGCTCACTGCAACCTCCGCCTGCCAGGTTCAAGTGATTCTTCTGCCTCCCGAGTAGCTGAGACTACAGGTATATGCCACCACGCCCAGCTAATTTTTGTGTTTTTAGTAGAGACAGGGTTTCATGTTGGCCAAGCTGGTTTCGAACTCCTGACATCAAGTGATCCACCCGCCTCGGTCTCCCAGAGTGCTAGGATTACAGGCGTGAGACACCTCACCTGGCCAAAAAAAATGTTTTTAATTAGCCAAGTGTGGTGGCATGCCTCTGTAGTCTCAGCTACTCAGGAGACTGAGGTAGGAGGATTGCTTGGGGTGCAGTGAGCCGAGATTGTGCCACTGCACTCCAGCCTGGGTGACAAAATGAGACCCATCTCATTTTGCAGAATAGATTCGTCTGCAATTTTAAATTTAGTAATGTTAGGTAGCTGGTTTTACAGAGAATGAAATTAAGAAAATAATGAAGAATAGGTAGTGTTATTAACCTTTTTTCTAGGCTCCTGGGGCCATTGTAAAAGTTAACATTGCACTTGTGATTTCAAATATGGGTTAAAAGTAAGAGAAATCTTTAAAAAGAAATGTTAGTTTTCATTGTGCCAATGGCCAGGACTCTATGGTACAGCTCTTAATATGTTATGACCACCGAAATACTTGTTAATAGCTTGGGAAGATATAACAGCCTGGCTCCTCCTGAGTTTGGGTAAATGTAGAGCATGCATCACCAATAGTCTTGTTCTTGGAGGCCGCTCTTCACCTTTCAACTCTAGCACTTATTTTTATTTATTTATTTATTTTGAGACAGAGTCTTGCTCTGTCGCCTAGGCTGGAGTGCAGTGGTGTGATCTCGGCTCACTGCAGCCTCTGCCTCCCAGGTTCAAGCAATTCTCCTCTCTCAGCCTCCCAAGTAGCTGGGACTACAGGCACCCGCCACCACGCCCAGCTAACTTTTTTGTGTTTTTAGTAGAGATGGGGTTTCACCATGTTGGTCAGGCTGGTCTTGAACTCCTGACCTCAGGTGATCCACCTGCCTTGACCTCCCAGAGTGCTGGGATTACAGGCGTGAGCCACCACGCCCGGCCTCTAGTACCTATTTTTAAGGCCATGATTCTCTGTTGCTCTAGGCTTTCTCCCCTTAACAGATTGTTCATGCCACAAACTTAACCCCACTTGAGTTTTAAATTGTCTAAACTGCTGTATTTGCTTTCTGAGGCTTTCTAGGATTTACTGCTTAATTAAGCCACATCTTTTGGGTGGGTGTCTCATTATATCCTTGGAGAGTTTATTCTGTCTCTCTTGCCATTATAAGCTATGTTTATTTTATTTATTTATTTTTTACTTACTTTCCCCTATAAGCTGTATTTAATAGAAATATAATGTCCAAAATACAGGAGAGAACAGTCTCTTCTTACTCTGAGTTGATCAAAAGGATTGTGTTTACTTCTGGATCTGACTTAATCTGAAGGAAGCTGAGTATACTACAACCTGTCCTCACACTTGTGTGAGGACACATCCTCTTGAACAAGAGGATAATAGGCCTGGAAACCAGAAACAGAATCTAGGGAAGAAAAGACTTATGGGGGAACATGACAGCATTAAACATTGAAAAATTGTCCTGCACAAGAAGTGGTGGGAAGCAGTGCACACCAGTGGTTAAGGCATAGGTTCTGGTGCCAGGTTACCTGGGTTCATATCCTGGCTCTGCCATCTACTAACTGTAAGACTTTGGGCAAGTTTTTAAATTCTCTTGCCCTCAGTTTCATCATATGTAAAATGTATATAAAAATAGTACCTACTTCATAAGGTTCTTTTGAGGATTAAATGTTAATGTATATGTTAACTGCTTAGATCAGTGCATTTATCAAGCACTTAAAAATGATTTGGGGTTGCTCTAGGTGTCAGAACCCAAGACCAATGACTGAAAATTATAGAGAGGCAGATTTTTTTTTTAATCTGGAGAACATGTAGATGCAAGATAGGCAGAGTTTGGTTTTGTTTGTTTTCTTGAGACAGGGTCTCATTCTGTCACCCAGTGGGGTGCAGTAGCACAATCACGCTTTACTGCAGCCCTGACCTCCCAGGCTTAAAGGTTCCTCCCACCTCAGCCTGCCTAGTAGCTGGGACCATTGGCTTGCACCACCGTGTCCAGCTAATTTTTTTTTTTTTTATTTTTTGTAGAGATGGGGTCCCACTATGTTGCTCAGGCTAGTCTGGAACTCCTGGACTCAAGTGATCCCCCTGCCTCGGCCTCCCAGGGTGCTGGGATTACAGACCTGAACCACTGTGCCTGGCTAGGAGGCAGATTTTAACCCACTAAAAAGAAGACAACAGTTGTCTAAAATGGACTGCCTGAAGAGATGTTAAATTTCCTGTCACCATTCAAGCTTGGACTAAACCAGAAGTATTATTCCTTTAGTCTAATATGTTTGGGAATATTATAATATTCTTTATTTCGTGAAATTGTGGTGATAGCAGGTGGTAGGTTGTCGGGGGGTTTCCTATCTTTTTCCATAATATTGATGATCGTATCATTCTCCCAAACTATTTGGAGAATTTTACTGATAAATGAAACATAAAATCCAAATGTATTTTGGAGCTACTTTAGAAGACATATGAAAAATCAGATTACTGGTAAAAATCTTTGTATGAGGTTTCCTTGATGCCAAAAGCTCATTGACTTTGGTCATTAGGTTTAGTTTGGAGTGTATGCTATTGATAATATTAAATGGTGGAACAGGATTAATCAACTGCAATGAGGAACCTGTCCACATTGAATATCTCTAAGCTGTCTAGTTTTTTTCTATATCTGCAAGAATCTAGACATAGAATTTTAAGTGCTTTTAGTAAGATTTAGTACAGTAGAGGAATCTTCAGGTTATTTCCTGTGTATTTCTACAATGGCATAACTTCCTTTCAGCTGAACCATATGTGGTTTTAAATCTCTTTGAAATTCTGATAGTGGACCATTGATGATATTGTTCAGAGATTTGTTTGGTTAGAGCCTAGTATTTATTTATTTATTTTTATTTATTTATTTATTTTTTGAGACGGAGTCTTGCTTGTCGCCCAGGCTGGAGTGCAGTGGCGCGATCTCTGCTCACTACAAGCTCCACCTCCCGGGTTCACGCCATTCTCCTGCCTCAGCCTCCCAAGCAGCTGAGACTACAGGCGCCCGCCACGACGCCCGGCTAATTTTTTGTATTTTTTAGTAGAGACGGGGTTTCATTGTGTTAGCCAGGATGGTCTTGATCTCCTGACCTCGTGATCCGCCCTCCTTGCCTCCCAAAGTGCTGGGATTACAGGCATGAGCCACCGCGCCCAGCCAGAACCTAATATTTATAACGCAAAGAGCATAGGTTTGTTGCTTATGTGGGCTTACTGGTTTTGCTTGTTCCATGGCCACAAATCCAACTCTGTTTGTCGTATCCCAGATTGTTTGTTTGTCTTATCCCAAATGTGTGCTAGCCTTGTGATGGGCCAGGAGAGAGGGATGAATCAGTGAAGCCATGTTACCCCTCTGAAATTCTGTTCTCTTATCTGCAAAACTGGATTAATAACTTCCTCATAGAGTTACTGAAGATTAATGAGATAGCATAAGGTTGCTGGCACAGTGTCTGACACTTGTAGGCATCTAGTTATTTTTAGCAGCTACTATAATTAATGACTTAGGAATAAACTTACTTATTGTTAATTGCTGTTATTAAACTTTATCATTATTCTATTAATTTATGACTAAATTATATGCCAAAGAGAAAAGAGGAAAAGTAGTTAAGTAATAACAAAGTTGTTTCTGTTTTAGGCTCTCGGCTCAGTGTCTTTACTGTCTGCTTTCCATAGTAATTCTCCCTAAGGATATTTCCACAAAATGTGTCGTTATTGCTAATAGTCTATGCCAGGACTTGGCAAACTGCAGTTTTATTGTAAATACATTTTATTGGAATACAGCCACACCTTTTTGTTTACTTACTATGTATGGCTACTTTCTGGCTACAGTGACAGAATTGAGTGCTAAAGAGACCAAATAAGGGCAAGCGCAGTGGCTCAGGCCTGTAATCCTAGCACTTTGGGAGGCCGAGGCGGGCAGATCAGTTGAGGCCAGGAGTTCGAGACCAGCCTGGCCAACATGGCAAAATGCCGTCTCTACTAAAAAATAAAAATAGAAAATAAATTAAAATACAAAAATTAGCCAGGCATGGTAGTCCAAGCCTGTAATCTCATCTACTCAGGAGGCTGAGGCAGAAGAATCGCTTGAACCAGGGAGGTGGAGGTGGCAGTGAGCCAAGGTTGTGCCTGGGTGACAGAGCAAGACTCTGTCTCAAAAAAATAAAAATAAAGAGACCAAATAACTGTCAAAGCCTAGTCTTTACTATCTAGTTCTTGACAGAAAACATTTGCTGACCTCTGGTCTAGACTAGATCTGGAGTTCAACCAGGAACTGAAGAAGACTTTCAAATTATTGCCAGCATTTAATTCAGAAATCCTTAAGCTTTAGTCTGTTCATCTGTTTTTAAAATCCTTTTGCAAGGGGAACATTACACTAATATATGATGCTTGGCTTTTATATCATTGCTTGGATTCCTTCTTGTTCCTCAGGACCTGTCCAACCATGCTCACTTTTGTTGAGATGACCTTGCTATTTATCTTATTGGGAAAACTGAGTCCCTCAGGCACAAACCCTTTGAGCCTTCAATGCCCCCAACACTTATAAGCAAATGTTCTCATTTCCACCATCCAGTCGTAGAGGAGGAGTTCCTTTAGTTCAAAGCCAGTCTCTCTACCCTCTTGATCCATCTCACCTTCTTAAACCTCTTCCAGCTTTCAAGACCTTGCTCTATTTCTTTCCTCTCTTCTGTTTCCAAGTGGCTCTTCCCTGTTGGCTCTTTCTTCACAATCTGTAAGCATACTTAGGTCTTGCCAGTCCTTAAAAACCAAAAACTACCGTCTTAACTCTATTTTTCTATGACTGTGCCTAAGCTTTTATTTTCTTTCATAGCTGGTCTTACAAAAAGGAGTTTAACTTGTCTTTATTGCCCCCTCTCCAGACAAGGTTTTTTATCACTTTATCTCTAATTCTTTTTTTTTCTTTTGAGGCAGTCTGTTTTTGTCACCCAGGCTGGAGTACAGTGGTGCAGTCTTGGCTCACTGCAACCTGTGCCTCCTGGGTTCAAGCGATCCTCCCACCTTAGCCTCCCAAATAGCTGGGACTACCTGTGTATGCCACCACGCCTGGCTAATTTTTGTATTTTTTGTAGAGACAGGGTTTCACCATGCTGCCCAGGCTGGTCTCGAATTCCTGAGCTCAAGTGATCTGCCTGCCTTGGCCTTTCAAGTGCTAGGATTACAGGCATCGGCCAAGCCACCATGTCCGGCTTCTAATTCTTTTTTTTTTTTTTTTTTTATTACAGCAAATGATTTTATTTGTAATTTCTACCCCACTCAGTGCCTCCTCCCAAAAAACCTGCACATGAATTTACAAACCTATTAACGTATAAATAATGAGAAACATCCTGGCCAGAGTCTCCCGGTTGTCTTTGCTGGAGATTAAGACTGGAGGGGACGCTATCTTCATACAGACTTCCAGTGACATCGAGAGTCACTTGGTGGCTGTTCTGGGCCCACAGCTGGCTTTTTCAACACCTCCAAGTTCAACCACCAGTCTGTCTGGTGTGTCCAAGGTAGAGCCCAGGGACTGCGAGCATGTGCAGCTCCATTGCCCGTCATTGCTCCAGCTGAGGTCATGCTGGAAGGGGTGCTTCCTCTCCTGACAGTGCTTCATGGTGGCCAGCCCGCTCCTGCTGGCACTCAGAGCCTCAGTACTGGGCCACCTGGCAGCACCCACAGATTTTGAACTCCTGGAGCTACTTCTCAATCACTGTGCAGGAAGGGTAATGCTACTGTAGTAGGTGTAAGAATTCAACTCTTCCACCACGTCTCCATTGGTGTTATAGTACCAGGTCACAGTTAGGACAGGTCACTGCTCTTCTTTGGGGTCCATGGGAAGCTGCTGAATTGCAAGCCAGTACAAGCTTTGCTACCTCTTCTGGAGGTCTCTTTGGCTTTGGGCCACCAGCCCCACAGCACCAGCTACAGGTTGTCCAGGCAATTGTCTCAGTCAGGGCATTGAGATGTACCACCTGGAACCCAGGGGTCATGCCTCTTCTGTGCTCCCACAGCAACTCATGAAGGAGTCTTCCCAATCCTCTTCCTCAGTGCTTGTCGAAAGCGTACCTGAATATCTTAGTACCATTTCTATCTGCATCTACTTCCATTTGGACCTCAGAGGAGTATCTCTCCACCAGCAGGATATCTTTGCGCATCTATCAGTGTATTTGGTCATTATCTGACTGCATACTGCCTATACTACTCTCTCCTACCAGAAGCTACAGCCACTGGTGACAGGAACAGAGCTCTCATGAGGGTAAGGTCCCTGGCTAGTACAGCTACACAGGTAGCTCCCTCACAGCCAATGAGCTGAGCCATGTGATGTCCAATTTGAAGTCAGTCACGGCCAGGCCTATGCGCTCAGCCAGCAGTGCCACTCCCATGGGAGACAGGGGTGCTGGGGCAAGGCCAGGGCTAGGGTCAGGCCAGGCAGGCCCCAGGTAGGACAAGACCAGGCCCGGCTCACCTTGTTCATGCCAGACCTCCCAGGCACTGACCTCTAATTCTTAAGAAAGTGCCTAGTACAGACCAGCCTGGCCAATATGGTGAAACCCCGTCTCTACTGAAAATAAAAAAAATTAGCTGGGTACAGTGGCAGGCACCTGTAATCACAGCTACTTGGGAGACTGAGGCAGGAGAATCACTTGAACCCGGGAGGCGGAGGTTGCAGAGGAGCAAGATCACACCACTGTTCTCCAGCCTGGGCAACAGGATGAGAGAGACCCCCATCTCAAAAAAAGAAAGAAAGAAAGTGCCTGGCACATATTGTGTGTTTGATGAATGAATGAATCTTTACCATGCGTAGGATTCCAGTTAAATATTATTATTTATCTTTTGTTTTTGAGACAGAGTCTGGCTCTGTCGCCCAGGCTGGAGTGCAGTGACGTGATCTTGGCTCACTACAACCTCCACCTTCTGGGTTCAAGTGATTCTCCTGCCTCAGCCTCCTGAGTAGCTGAGATTACAGGTGCGTGCCACCACGCCCAACTAATTTTTGTATTTTAGTACAGACGGTTTCACCATGTTGGCGAGGCTGGTCTCAAACTCCTGACCTCATGTGATCCGCCCACCTCAGCCTCCCAAAGTGCTGGGATTACAGGCGAAAGCCACCACGCCCGGCCTATTTATTAATCTTTTACAGAGAAAAATGAGGTTAGGTTGCTGTCAAGGTCACAAAGATCTTTAACACACGTGCTGTAGTTGTTTACAAACACTGAGATAATACAGAGACACTAACTGCAGGAATTTGCAAACACTGAGATATTACAGAGACAGTAACTGCAGGAAGCAACTGTCACCCCTGCAGCTGAGAAGAACAACAAAAGAGCTTGGGATTACTACATTGAGAAGCTTGGAAAAGGGACTACATGGAACTGGGGCTTAGACTTCTGAGGAGAGGACATAATGAGGCTGATTCTAGTGATGTGGAAAAGCTACATTAGAACCAACTTCCGCCCTCCAGTCTTCCATTAGTGACCCTTATAGGCACAGGTTAGCAGACAGCCAGCTGGCAAATAAGAAATGTAGTTGGCAGGGTCTCAGCCCCATATTATGAAGCTAAGTATAGAAGAGTGGATTTGAAACTGAGAGAAAATAGACCAATAATGAGCACGCCATTCATTAGACGATGACTTTCAAATCTATGTTTTAGCTAAAATTCATTATAAGATTTCGTGTAATCATGCCTGTAATAAATGAAATAGGGAGGTAAAGAAGTCTCGGATGACTCTAAGTGTCAAGACCTGATAAAAATTAGAGGTATACTTTTACCACTTCCAATTCTAAAGTTTGCTTTGGGATAACAGTTGTTGTGGAATATTTATTTCTCTTGAGAATACCCAGAAAGCCAGACACATTTGCATAGGGGTAGATGTCTAATGTTCATCAAAACCTACCTGTTCATTAACTTGAAGCATGACCAAAAAATATGGGGAGTAAATAACAAAATAGTGAGTATAAAGATGTCAAAATTATTTGAATAACTGATGGAGAATTTCCCTCTCTTCTTTTTTTCCCACCCATCTTTTGTATAGGGTTTATTTTTATCCCAAACCCCTTCCTCCCAGGTTACCAGTGGCACTGGGTGAAACAGTGCCTTAAGTTATATTCCCAGAAACCTAATGTATGTAACCTGGACAAACACATGTCTAAAGAAGAGACCCAAGATCTGTGGGAACAGAGCAAAGAGTTCCTGAGGTAAGTCTTGTCAATCAGAATGAAGTGTTAATACTCAGCTCAGATCATCACAGGTCTTTGAAGGAACTGTTCTATAACAATGCAGTAAAAGTGACTGGCTGGGTTTTTTTTTCCCTTCATTGTTTCCAAGCAAAAACAGCACAGTTGTATTCTTTCCCCAGGAACATTTGGACAGATGCTTTGACAGTTATAGTAAATTGAGATCCATTTTAAAGACTTGCTTATCATAGCTTAGATAATTGAGTTCATCCTCATTAATCATCACATGATCCATTTCCATTAGCTTCAGCCATTTTTTTCTACTTAAAGTGAGTTCCTTTGAAGGCTTTTGGTATCCTAGGAAAGGTAACATCGAAAGCTCTTTGCTTCTACCCTCCTAGATGGATTCAGTGGTACTAGCCGTTTTATGATAGGTCAGTTGTTCCTCATGAGAATAACTAATATTTTCACCTTCATGCTTCAACATTCATTCATTCATTCCACAAATACTTAATGAGGGTCAGTAGTGTGTCAGGCATGATGCTAGGCACTGGACACAGAAAGATAAAGGCACCCTCCCTGCACTCAGCAGTGCATAGTGTCTGGCAAGAATGCATTACCTATGAGAATAATTACTGTAGAGCTCAGAAAGTGTTATGATGGGATTTAGAAAAATACTGTGGGAGCATAGAGGAGGAAATAATTATTCCAGGCAGGGTAGAAGTGTGAACGAAGAAAAAATGATTTTTTGTTTGTTTGTTTTTTGTTTTTTGAGATAGAGTCTCACTCTGTCACCCAGGCTGGAGTGCAGT
Source organism: Gorilla gorilla gorilla (assembly GCF_029281585.2). Lineage (NCBI taxonomy): Eukaryota > Metazoa > Chordata > Mammalia > Primates > Hominidae > Gorilla > Gorilla gorilla. Next base: position 94,557,461 of record NC_073239.2, on the reverse strand, counting down.
GGCACGATCTCAGCTCACTGCAACCTCTGCCTCCTGGATTAAAACGATTCTCCTGCCTCAGTCTCCTGAGTAGCTGGGATTACAGGCATCCACCACCACGCCCCACCAATTTTTGTATTTTTAGTAGAGATGGGGTTTCACCATGTTGGCCAGGCTGGTCTCAATTCCAGACCTCAAGTGATCCCCCTGCCTCAGATTCCCAAAGTGCTGAGACTACAGGCGTGAGCCACCAAGCCCGGCCTGAAAAAATGATTTTTTGATTGGGTTATCCTCCTTTCACTGTCCATTTGAACTAATCTTCAAAAATGAGTAGGGGTTTACCAGTCAGAAAAGTAAAAAGTCTCTACTGAGTAGAGAAAGCAGCCTGAGCAAAGATACAATATTTAAGACAGAATAAATCGTCCTGCGAGACAAGAGCATAGGATGTGTACTTTCTTATGTTTATTCAGTCGTTATCTATTGAGTTTCTGCTATGTGTCAGACACTGTGCTTTAGTGTTAGAGATTCAAAGGCAGATAAAAAACAGTTCCTGTCTTCAAGAAATTTGTACTTTAGTTATGTTCAAAAACATACAAACAGATAATTAGATACAATTTGGGTCTGGGCTTGGTGGCTCATGCCTGTAATCTCAACACTTTGGGAGGCCAAGGTGAGAAGAACACTTGAGGCCTGGAGTTACCAGCCTGGGCAACATAGCAAGACTCCATCTCTATGAAAAAAAATTTTTTCTTTTTTTTTTTTTTTTTTTTTTTTTTTTTGAGACGGAGTTTCGCTCTTGTTGCCCAGGCTGGAGTGCAATGGCATGATCTTGGCCCACTGCAACCTCCACCTCCCGGGTTCAAGCAATTCTCCTGCCTCAGCCTCCAGAGTAGCTGGGATTACAGGCAAGCGCCACCACACCCGGCTAATTTTGTATTTTTAGTAGAGGTAGGGGTTTCTCCATGTTGGTCAGGCTGGTCTCGAACTCCCGACCTCAGGTGATCTGCCCACCTCGGCCTCCCAAAGTGCTGGGATTACAGGTGTAAGGCACTTCCCGGCCCCAAAAAAATTTTTTTTAATTAGCTGGGCATAGTGGTGTGTGCCTGTAGTCCTAGCTACTCGGCAGGCTGAGGAGAGACTGTCTCTAAAAATAAATAAATTAATTAATTAATTAATTAATTAAATACAATTTGGTAGATGCAGGGATAGACATTATAAGATATAATGGGAATGGTCACTTAAGTAGCTAGGCTGGAGGTAGATTATAGAAAATGCTTCCTGGAAACCATGAGTAGGTGGAATTGGTAAAACATGAAGGAGGAGAGGTGGATTTGGGCCAGATGGTAAAGGTTTTAGTGATGTGTAGAGCAGGGGGGTCCCCAACCACTGGGCCGCAGACCCAAGCATTACCACCTGAGCTTCGCCCCCTGTCAGATCAGCAGCAGCATTAGATTCTCATAGGAACGCGAACCCTGTTGTGAACTGTACATGCAAGGGATCTAGGTTGCGCACTCCTTATTGAGAATCTAATGCCTGTTTATCTGAGATGGAACAGTTTTCATCCCCAAACCACCCCCCATCCCCACTCCATCCATGGACAAATTCTCTTCCATGAAACTGGTCCCCAGTGCCAAAAAGGTTGGGAACCACTAATGTAGAGCACCAGTTCTGGAGTCAGACTGACTGTGTTCAGATCCCACCTCCACCACTTAATAGCTGTGTAACCTTGAGCAAGTTGCTTCACCTTTCTGTGTTCATAACAGTTCTTTCCTTATTGAATAGTATGAGGATTAAAGATAATACGTGAGAAGTCCTTTAAAGTGCCTGTTAAAACCATTTTACCAACTTTGTGTCCCGTTTGGTGTTACATGGCCTTAATTTTGTAGTTTTCAGAAACTGTCATGCCGATCCTAACAGAGTAAAGAGAAGATTTTCTTAAGGGGAAAGGAGAAGTAAAATTCAGTGGTTTTTTTTAAACCTTGGTCTGTAGGTTATGGTATCAACAGGAGCAGTGAGGAAAATCCTGTCCATGAGCTTTTAGTAGTGTCTTCTTCACAACTGAGAGCAGGGGAAAGGAAGATGGTGGTTAAGTAAAATTAGTCCAAGAGAACCTACTGCTATTAAACCAGCCTGTGTTTTCAAGTAATTTTTTTTCCTTCTGATATATGACTCTGCAGAAATCCCAGCTGTCTTTTAAGATAGCTCAGATGGATCTCTGCAATAAATCATCCTGTAAGCAGTGGTGAGATACCTTTTTTTAGGTCTAATAAATTAGCAAAAATAAAAAATTTGATGGTCGTACCTTATGTTGTCAAGGGTTGGAAGAAATTGGTATGCTCAAGACATTGTACTGGCAGCACTGAAAATCGATTAAGGCCAAGTTTTCATTGTATCACTATGTGATACGTGCTTCAGTTTCCTCATGTAAGAAATGAAGGTATTGGACTGGATAAACCATTCAAGGTAATTGAATCATGGGCAGTCAGGGTCATGTGGACAGTACATGGCAGCTCTCCCAACTTTGCCAGAGTCTCTCAGAACAGGAGAGAGTCTGTTGTTCAAAACAGTTCCCCTGGAGATTTTGATTAGGTATCATAACATCCTCTGACATTGAGAACCACTGAAGTAAAGGACCTCTAAGATCCTTTTGGTTTTAATTTTCTAGAATTCTATGGTCAGGGAAGAAAAAGCTTTAAATAGGAAATGAAGAAGAAATACTTGAACTTAAGCAAAAACAAAAATTATTTAAAAAAAAATACTTGAACTTAAGGACTGTTCAAAAAATTAGAGTACCTCAATTCTGTTCTTTTTTTTCAAATTGAATGGCGTAGCTAGAGATTGTTGTAAAAGTGTACAAGAGTTATGTGCAGGCCGGGCACAGTGGCTCATGCCTGTAATCCCAGCACTTTGGGAGGCCGAGTTGGACAGATCATCTGAGGTCAGGAGTTCGAGCCAGCCTGACCAACATGGTGAAACCCCGTCTCTACTAAAAATGCAAAATTAGCCGGGCATGGTGGCGCATGCCTATAATCCCAGCTACTCAGGAGGCAGAGGCCGGAGAATCACTTGAACCCGGGAGGCAGAGGTTGCAGTGAGCCGAGATCACGCCATTGCACTCCAGCCTGGGCAACAAGAGTGAAACTCCGTCTCAAAAAAAAAAAAAGAGTTATGTGTAAACATCTTCATTGTGACATTGTAACAGAAAAAAAAAATGCAAAACAGCCTAAGAGTTCATCAACAGGAGACCAGGTAAATCTAACGTGACGTATCCCAGACATAGAATGCAGCTGCTGTGCAAGGATTAAAAAAACTTTAAATGCAACCCTCTAGTATATATTCCAGACTTCAAAGCCAGAATAAATTCAGTCATTTCTCACCATCTCCATCACAACTGCCTTGGTCTAAGCTGCCATCATTTCTTATCTAGAGCACTGCAGTAGCCCCCTAACCAGCCTCCCTTCGTAGTACAAACTCAGGTGTGGTTCCAAGGGCCCACCTTGATTAACAGTGACACTTTATCACTCAGGAAATTTCAAGGGTTTAGAAGTTCCCTACCAGGAGCCAGGGACAAAGACCAGTCAAATTCTTTGTTACATAACATCATCACATTTAGAAAAAATCCAGAATTCTTAACCATGGCTGTAAGGCCGAGATGTCCTGGCCCACAGCTACCTCTCTACTCTCATTTCCTACCATTCCTACCTCATTTCCTTTTCATTTGTTCTTTTCTGCCACATTGACCTCCAATGCTATCCTTAAACACATTAGGCATGCTCAAGATTTTTTTTTTGTACAGGCTGTTCTACCTAGGAAGCTCTTCCCTTAGATCAACAGTGTCTTGCTTCTTGTAAGTCTTTGTTCTAATATCATCTTAGAAGAAAGTCTTCACTTATCATTCAGTCAACAAGAATCTCCTACTTCCCCTCATTCTTTATCTTCTTGCTTTGGTTTGTTTGTTTATTGCCACTTTTTTTTTAGAGATGGTGTCTTGCTATGTTGCCCAGGCTGCCTTGAACTTCTGGGCTCAAGCAGTTGTCCCACCTCAGCCCCCTGAATAGCCAGAACTACAATTTTCTGTCTATTTTTTGTTTTCTAAATTTTTTTGCTTGATTTTTTTAATTAAGTGCAACATAGTTGCCAAATAACAACTTAGCTTTATTTGTTCTGTAAATTAGCTTATGAAATACTCTATTTTTATGTATATGAAAGCTTTTTTCCCACTGTTACCCTCATTGTGGAAGCAGAATTAATCCTCTCCTCTTTCTACTTAAGACTGTTTATAATGCTAGTATAGCATTTATTCTAGTGAATTGAGTTATCTACCCCAGTCTCCTTCCATTGCCTTCCTCTCCCATCTTGAAAATTTTGTAGCCTTGATTCTTACCACAGTTCTTTGTATATATTAGAAGGTGCTCATTAAATATTATTTCAATTAAATTCATATTGCCTCTTTATTAATCCAATAAGAACAATGCTAAATTTGAGAAGGATCATTTAGAGACTATATGGCTTTTCTTCTTATTTTCACTAATTTATTAAATAATGTACATTTGTGTCTTAGAAAATATGTGATGCTAGGATAGCTATGAAGAAGAATAAAAGCCAGTGAGGGAGGGACTGTTAAAGGAGGAACCCAGGTACTTAAATAAGGAATTTACAATACCAAAGCATGTATACTTGAATAGAAGTTGCAAGGTGCTTTGGGGGCACAATATAGGAAATGGCTGGGAGAAAGACTTCCCAGAAGAAGTGAGTGTAAACTGTATGAAAAAACAAATTGGAAAAATCTGCTAGGCTGAGAGTGGAGTAGAGCATTTCAGTAGAGAAAACTGTATAGTCAGAGGCACGGCCATGAAAAACGTGAGAAGAGCATACCTTGTGGGAAATGCTTGGAGATGAGACTAGAAAGGTTAGTTAGAGCCAGAATATAAATGGCTCTGCATGCCATCTAAGAGTGTGGACTTTGTCCTATTAACAGTGGGTATTTATCAGGATTAATAACAGATTTTTCACTTCAGAAAAATAACTCTGTGGTAGTGGAGGAAATTGACTGAAAATGCAGTGGTTGCAAAAAGCACAATTAAGAATTTAGTTCAGGCCAGGCGTATGGCTCACGCCTATAATCCCAGCACTTTGGGAGGTCGAGGTGGGGGGATCACCTGAGGTCGGGAGTTCAAGACCAGCCTGGCCAACATGGTGAAACTCCGTCTCTACTAAAAATACAAAAAATAGCTGGGCATGGTGGCAGGCGCCTGTAATCCCAGCTACTAGGGAAGCTGAGGTGAGAGAATTGCTTGAACGTGGGAGAATCGCTTGAACCCGGCAGGTGGAGGTTGCAGTGAGCCAAGATCGCACCACTCTACTCCAGCCTGCGCAGCAGAATGAGACTCTGTCTCAAAAAAAAAAAAAAAAAAAAGGCTGGGTGCGGTGGCTCACACCTGTAATCCCAGCACTCTGGGAGGCTGAGGTGGACGGATCACGAGGTCAAGAGATTAAGACCATCCTGGCCAACATGGTGAAACTCTGTCTCTACTAAAACTACAAAAATTATCTGGACATGGCAGCACGCACCTCTAGTCCTAGCTACTCAGGAGGCTGAGGCAGAAGAATCCCTTGAACCTGGGAGGAGAGGTTGCAGTGAGCTGAGATCACGCCACTGCACTCCAGCCTGGCGACAGAGCAAAAGCAGAGCAATTGAGACTCTGTCTCAAAAAAATAAAGAAATTTAGTTTAATCCATGCAAAAGATGATAAAGGCCTCAAAAAGATGTTGTCTACAGAACTTAGTTACCAAGCAATTATAAAAAGTGAGAGAAAAGAAAGTTAACAATTATCTACAGATTTCTACATGGCAGTGAGGGTAATACTGAGGCTTGTAATGGAAATAAGTATTGAAAGAAGAAAAGAATGAGCAGAGACTATACTTAGTGTAGTTGGGGCCATACTGTTTTTTGAAATGCCTGTAGGGTATCCAGGTGGAGATGTCCAGCATGATTTTGGAAATACAGAACTGAGCTTAGGAGTAACGTAAGGGTGAGAGGGACATGAAGAGAAAGAGATGAGATGAGGGAGTTACACGTAAAGGCCGTAGTGAAGCGCTGAAAATAGATGTGGTTTTCTTTCTTCTTTTCTTTTCACTTTTCTTTCTCATCTATAGAAAAGAAGGCTGTTGGCCCCAGGAAGCATCAGCACAGGATGATAGAGCAGGAAAAGACATCAAGCAGCCAGAAGGATATGAGGAAAAATAGAAGAAATGCTGTTAGAGGCTAAGACAGGAAAATGTTTCAAGAAGAGAAGGGCCAGCCATGTCAAATAGGTCTAGGATTTGATAATTAATTGGTGTAATGAAAACTAAGAAACTAGATTCAGTAGTGGTATAAACAAAAGTCAGATTATGGTGAGGGGAGAGAGTGAGGGAGGCAAATGTTGAATTTTTTAGAAGTTTAATTATAAAGGGAAGGAAAGATAGGTAGGGGGTAGAAGGAGGTGAGATATAAGCAGGGGAGCTTGCATAAGTGACAAAGAAAATGTTTTTGTTGTTTATTCTTAAGTACGTAGGAGTATTAAACATGTTTGAAGGCCAAGAGGAAAAAACAAGTTCAGAAGAGGACTTGAAAGTATGAGAAGAAACATTCTATTAATGGAGAAAGGCCTCAGAGGCTGTGTCAGGGAAATAGGATATAGTATAGGTAGAGAATTAGCTTTGGAAGAAAGAAGTAGGACCACTTCTGAAACCAGGAGGATCAGGTGAAAATTTAGAGAAGTTTAGTGGTGTGGGGGAGGAAAGTTGAAATTGTTCACTGGATCATTTGAGCAGGCTTCTGTTTTCTCACTGACATAGAAGGAAATAAGAACAAAACTAAGGACTTGAGATGAATGGTGAAGGTTTAGAACAGAAGACGGTTAGATAAGACTGAATATTTGCAGGATAGCAAAAGGATGTTAGCAGTTACGGTGGCATTGGATGTCCATTTACAGTGAGTGACTGGGAGTGTCAAGTTGAGAAGGGAGAGAGAAAACTGGAAGCACTCAAACACTGAAAGAATGGGGTGGCCAGGCGCAGTGGCTTACGCCTGTAATCCCAGCACTTTGGGAGGCAAAGGCGGGTGGATCACAAGGTCAAGAAATCGAGACCATCCTGGCCAACGTGGTGAAACCCCGTCTCTACTAAAAATACAAAAATTAACTGGGCATAGCGGCACACATTTGTAGTCCCAGCTACTTGCGAGGCTGAGGCAGGAGAATCACTTGAACCCAGGAGGCAGACGTTGCAGTGAGCCAAGATCACGCCAGTGCACTCCAGCCTGGTGACAAAACGAGACTCTGTCTCAAAAAAGAAAAAAACGATTGCTAAGAGAAATGCCAACGCTTACATAAGGCACTTACCCATGACAGAAACCAAGCAAACTGCTGTATGAGCACATTCACCAGGGGAGAATGTGGCCAGCCCACCCATCCATCATCCTTCTGCTAGTGCCTGGAGAAGGCAGCAGGGAGCATAGCATGTTTCTTTTTTAGTGAGACCCAATAATTAGGGTCATGTTTGCTTGAACACATTCTCTTGGATAATTGGATAAAGATGTATTAGGTGCCAACGTATTTCCTGCATTCTTCAAGGTGAGAGTTGTATTGGTACTGATCCTTCTTGACCTCCTTTTGGACAAGTCAGGTTTAAAAAGAGAACAACCCACCCCCTTCAGTGATTCTCTCAGTATTTTATGCTTAAAAATGATCCGGAAGCATGTTAAATGGTTTTGGTCTTACTATTCACAGTGTTCAAGAACAAATCTTGGAATTTCTGTTACTCAGGAGGCCCATGATTAAGCAGAAGGGTCCTTAAATAGTACTAAGACAAGAAATGTTTGGTGCTGGCCAGTCCTGCTCTCAACATATTGAAGGCAGATATTAAGAGTTGTTGCTACTTTCCTTTCAGAAAATACAAAGGCAAGAATTGAAATCAGGTTTTCAGAAGAGAATATAAAATGAGGGTCTAATGCACTTACATGGGTCTAATACGTTACAAAAATATATATGTCATTGCCCCCAAAATGGCATAGACACTCAAAGATCACAATTTTTCTTTTTGTTATGAGGACTGAACTTAATGCTTTTCAATGTAAGACTCAACTCTGGCTTGTTTTACATCCCTGGACCAGTCATCCTCCATAATATAACGCAAAAACTCAAAGCCTTTTTTTTTCCCCCGAGACAGGGTCTCACTCTATTGCCCAAGGCTGGAGTGCAGTGGCACAATCTTGGTCTACTGCAGCCTTCTCCTCCCAGGCTCCTGCCTCAGCCTCCCGAGTAGCTGGGACTACAGGCGTGCACCACCATGCCTGGCTAATTTTTTGTATTTTTAGTAGAGACGAGGTTTCACCATGTTGCCCAGGCTGGTTCTCCAACTTCTGAGCTCAGGCAATCCGCCCACCTCGGCCTCCCAAAGTGCTAGGATTACAAGCGTGAGCCACCACGCCCAGCTCAAAGCCTTTCTTTTAATCATACAGTTAGAGTCCTTTTTTTTTTTTTTTTTTAAGACGGAGTCTTACTCTGTCGCCCAGGCTGGAGTGCAGTGGCATGATCTTGGCCCACTGCAACCTTCTGGGTTCAAGCGATTCTCATACCTCAGCTTCCTGAGTAGCTGGAATTACAGGCACCCACCAGCATGCCTGGCTAGTTTTTGGTTTTTTAGTAGAGACAGTGTTCCACCTTGTTGGCCAGGCTGGTCTTGAACTCCTAGCCTTAAGTGATCCGCCCATCTCAGCCTCCCAAAGTGCTGGGATTGCAGGCGTGAGCCACCGCTCCCAGTGAGAGATGTTATTTTGGCTTCTTAGGAAAGGAACTGAATTAGAAAAGGTATATTACAGGATGATTCTATTCATGCTGTCACTATAATTTCGATAATTTTTATTGTTAATAACATAAACCTGTGTTTATAAAATGTATTCTCTCTTCTTGAATATTAGACTAAATCTTTTGGTGGAAAAGCAGTTTGTTGCGGCCATATCAAATGTCTAAAATACTGTCACCTTTTGAATTATTTCCAAAGCTGCATTATTACGTTTATTGTTTCAGATCAGTCTAACATTGATATAATGTATGGATTCTTCATAAAATGAGGCTGGGCATGGTGGCTCATGTCTGTAGTACCGATACTTTGGGAGGCCAACGCAGAAGGATTGATTGAAGCTAGAAGTTCAAGACCCACCTGGGCAACATAGAGAGACCCCGTCTCTACAAAAAAATTAAAAATTAGCCAGGCATGGTAGCACACACCTGTAGTTCTAGCTACTCAAGAGGCTGAGGTGGGGAGGATTACTTGAGCCTGCAGCAAGCTGTGACTGTTAGGAGGCTGAGGCAGGTGGATCACCTGAGGTCCAGAATTCGAAACCAGCCTGGCCAACATGGTGAAACCCCATCTCTACTAAAAATACAAAATTAGCCGGGCGTGGTGGTGCATGCCTGTAATCCAAGCTCCTTGGGAGGCTGAGGCAGGAGAATCACATGAACCTGGGAGGCAGAGGTTGCAGTGAGCCAAGATCGCACCATTGCACTCCAGCTTGGGCAACAAAAGCAAAACTCCGTCTAAAAAAAAAAAAAGAAAAAGAATAAAACAATCTGTTATTGAGCTAGAAAGAAACGGAAGGTATTGTGTTTTGTTTTTTAGTTTGGGCTAGAATAGTGGTTTTCAAAGTGTAATTCCTGGACCAGCAGCATAAGTATCATTTGGGAACTTACTAGAAATGCAGTTCCTAGGCCCCCACCCCAGACCTGCTGAATAAGAATTTATAGGCCTGGACCCAGCCATGTGAGTTTCAACAAGCCTTCTAGATGATTCTGATGTAAACTAAAGTTTGAGAAACACTCGGCAAAAATTAAGTGGGTTCTGTAATTAAGACAGGTTCTGTAAAGGCTTTCAGTAGAGCTCTTAAGACACTTTGCGCCTTTCAGCTGGAACTGCCATCTTCCAGTAATTTGCCAAAATGACGAAGACAAAGGGAAAGAGGAGAAGTACCTGATAGATGTTTTCTAGGCCTTTTAGAAAATGGAGTTTTTCCTTTGGCCATGTATATGCGCATCTATAAGAAAGATGATATTGTCAGCTGGATGCAGCGGCTCATGCCTGTAATCCCAGCACTTTGGGAGGCTGAGGCGTTTGGATCACCTGAGGTCAGCAGTTCAAGACCAGCCTGGGCAACATGGGGAAACCCTGTCTCTACTAAAAATACAAAAATTAGCCAGGCGTGGTGGTGCGTGCCTGTAATTCCAGCTACTTGGGAGGCTGAGGCAGGAGAATCGCGGAACTTGGGAGGTGGAGGCTGCGGTGAGCCGAGATTGCACCACTGCACTCCAGCCTAGGTGACAGAGCAAGACTGCATCTCCAAAAAAAAGGAGGATGATATTGTCGACATTAAGGGAATGAGAATGGGTACTGTTCAAAAAGGAATGGCCCACAAATGTTGCCATGGCAAAACTGGAAGAGTCTACAGTGTTCCCCAGCATGCTGTTGGCATTGTTGTGAACAAGTAAGTTAAGGGCAAGATTCTTGCCAAGAGAATTAATGTGCGCATTGAGCACATTAAGCACTCTAAGAGCCGAGATAGCTTCCTGAAACGTGTAGTAAAATGATCAGAAAAAGAACCCAAAGAGAAAGGTACCTGAGTTCAACTGAAGTGCCAGCCTGCCCCACCCAGAGAAGCACACTTTGTGAGAACAAATGGGAAGGAGCCTGAGCTGCTGGAACCTATTCTCTATGGATTCATAGCATAATAGGTGTTAAAATACCCCTGGACTGTTTGTAAAAAAAAAAAAAAAAAGACTTTGTAGCTTGGCGCGATGCCTCACTTAGCACTCTGAGAGGTCAGGGCGGAAGGATTGCTTGAGGTAAGGAGTTCAAGATCATCCTGGACAACATGGTGAGACTACATCTATATATTTTTCTTTTTTGTTTTAATTAAACAGTAAAAATAGGCCAGGTGCAGTGGTTCACGCCTATAATCCCAGCACTTGATGAGAGGCCGAGGTGGGTGGATCACCTGAGGTCAGGAGTTCAAGATGAGTCTAGCCAACATGGTGAAACCCCATCTCTACTAAAAATACAAAAATTAGCCAGGCGTGGTGGTGCATTCTGTAATCACAGCTACTTGGGTGGCTGAGGCAGGAGAATCACTTCAAACTGGGAGGCAGAGGTTGCAGTGAGCCAAGATCGTGCCATTGCCCTCCAGCCTGGGTGACAAAACGAGACACCGTCTCCAAAAAATAAAATTTTTGAGAACACTCTTTGCCATTTAGATACTTAGGGTGCCATCTATTTTGAGTTCTAGATTCCAGTCTTAGATGACCAACTTCTTTCATCTTTTACTACCACTTCTACCATCTCTCTTTTCCCCCTCCTCAAAAACACATAGCTTCAGTATTCATAAGATCATCATCATCATCCTTTTCTTCAACAGCATTTTCTTGTATCCTAGAGATTACCTTAAAATATGGAATTGGCTACGAAGTAATACCTTGGAAAGAGAAATAGAATGGATCACCTCTATAAGGTGCTTATGTAACTCTAGAACTACGTTTATATTTCCATTAACCACAAAGTCCACATGAGTCATACTTATTTTTCTGTCTCAGGCTACTAAAATAGAACATATTCTCTAGAGGAGAGCATCAAGAAGTTCTTTTATTTGTACCTTTAGCTGAATAAACATTGGTAGACCTCAAGTTGTGTTAATAACTACATTACATTTTTTTCATTTTTCAGTTTTTATGCACAAAAATAATGTGTGGTTGTTATCCATATTGTAATTGTTCAAATCAGCTAGTTGCTGTCAGTGGCCAAGCCTTATATTTTTCCCTAAATTATTAGTTGTCTGTCTCCTGTTGTGTCAGGGAGTCCCCAAAACCACACCCAGATTTGATGATTCGCCAGGAAGACTCACAGGACTCAGCATATGGTTGCACTTACAGATTTATCACAGTGAAAGCATACAAAGCAAGATCAGCAAAGGGAAAAGGCACCTGGAGCAAAGTCCAGGAAAAACCAGGTGCATGCCTCCAAAAGTCCTCTGCCAAGGAAGTCACACCGGATATGACAATGGGTTGTGACAAAATCTGTGAAATGTCTACCAAAGAAACTCAGTGCCTAGGTTTTTACTAGGAGCTTGTCATGTAGGCAGCCTCTGCCTGACACATGCCAAAATCACAGATTCCCAGAAGCAAAGCAGGTGTTGACCACAAACCATATTGTTTGCACAGTTTAGGTGCAGTAAGCCACTCTTAACACTTCCAGAGAATTGTGTGAACCTTGCCAAGGACCATCTTTGTAAGCAGACCATCAGTCAAGTCTGCTATGTCTCTTCTGCACACCTGTCCTAAATAAATCAGTGTTTGTTCGTTTCTTTTTATCTGCTGGTCCTGATGTATGTATGTGTCATGATGTCTTTCTTAGAATGTAAACTCTGTGAGGACAGATAGCATCTATTCTGTAAACTCTTTGTCAAACATCAAGATGAGTGCCACTGAACAGTGTGGGTCTCAATAAATCCTTTGCTTTTGCTTGTGCTGTGTGCCCATATTGCCTACTGCATCACTCCGTATTTAAATGCTGCCCATTCTTCAGTGCCGTGCTCAACTCCCAACTCTGCCAAGAAGCCCCGACTGATTCGACAGCTGACTTTGAGCTCTCCTTTTTCTTAATTCTCGTGCCCCTCAAAGTCTGCTGTTTACTTTAGTACTAGACTTTATACTGCGTTCAGTTTCCCTCTAATTTCTCCTTAGACTTTCTATTACATTTGCCATTTCCTGTCACAATCAGATTCCTTAAAGGAATCTGATTTTTTCTTTTTTAAACAGCCATAGTTTTGGACAAAAAAATTTTTGATTGATCAATGATGTAAATAACAGAGAAAAATTAAATCATTAGACCTACCATTCTCATATTTTTAGATATTTGGAGGTGAGCCAAACAAACAAGCTTCCTCTTTAGAAAAAGAGTAGTGGGCCGGTTGTGGTGGCTCACGCCTGTAATCCCAGCATTTTGGGAGGCCAAGGCAGGCGGATCACCTGAGGTCAGGAGTTCAAGACCAGCCTCAATATGGAGAAACTCCGTCTCCACTAAAAATACAAAATTAGCTGGGCGTGGTGGTGCATGCCTGTAATCCCAGCTACTTGGGAGGCTGAGGCAGGAGAATTGCTTGAACCTGGGAGGCGGAGGCTGTGGTGAGCCAAGATCGCGCCATTGCACTCCAGCCTGGGCAACAAGAGTGAAACTCTGTCTCAAAAAAAAAAAAAAAAAAGAGTAGTTAATCACATAGATTTGATCAGACGAGATGTAATTGCAGAAAGAGCACCTCTCGGTTGTACAGAAACCTCCTGTGGTTTGAACAAGGGTATGTCAGAAACCAAATCAGTTACAGTGGTGCCTTAATTGTTAGCTAAGCCTCAGTTATCTAAGCTATGTTATACAGAGTTAAAGAAGTCATGTTAAACCAGTTATTTTTTATTGTACTATACACTATATTTTGCTAAACTTTTTTTTTCCCAACCTGCAATTCTGGGAAGCCACCGTCATTATAGACATAGAAATCATTGTGATTAACCATACCCTGCTTTTAGCAAACCAAACTGAAAATGTTCTGTAAGTCAAATTTTTGATTGCCCATAGTGCTCTTGGTACCATTTCCCATGGACAGGTAAAGACATTTCTCTTGTCATTGTTGTCATTCTTATTTTATCATTACCAAGATGCTGGAGGCTTGTGATTTAAAGTTGACCCCATTCAGCAGAGGATTTAGAACAAAGGATTATAAATTAGAAGTGCTAACATGTTTTTCTCTGTTTATGTATCTGTGGTCTACTTATTTATCTCTTCTAATTTCTCCTACTGAGTCTTGGCTAACGGCTTATACCATGTAATACTAAATTTTAACTCCAGAGTCCATACAAATGGCTATTGCTGCCATTTTGCATGAATGATTCCTCTTTTGTCGCCAATCTTTGCAGGTATAAAGAAGTGACTAAACGGAGACCCCGAAGTTTGCTGGAGAAACTGCGTTGGGTGACTGTAGGCTACCATTATAACTGGGACAGTAAGGTATTCAGGTTTTCTTAATTCTTTTGTTTTCTGTTTATAGGCTTCTTTAGCCCACATAGTTGTATTTCTTCCTAACCACGCTTAAGATATCAAGATTATACATTTGTGGGAGGATCCCTTTCTTTTATTTCCTTAAAAAATCTCAACTGGGCCAGGTGCCGTGGCTCACATCAGTAATCCCAGCACTTTGGGAGGCTGAGGTGGGCGGATCACTTAAGGTCAGGAGTTTGCTGCCAGCCTGGGCAACGTGGCACAACCCTGTCTTTACAAAAAATACGAAAGTTTGCCGGGCCTGGTGGCACATGCCTGTAGTCCCAGCTACTCAAGAAGCTGAGGTGGGAGAATTACTTGGACCCAGGAGGTGGAGGTTGCAGTGAGCCAGGATCGCACCACTGCACTCCAGCCTGGGTGACAGAGCAAGACTCTGTCTTAGAAAAGAAAAAAAAAAATCTCTCCTCAGGTATCTCAAGAGGAATGAATTTTATTATATCAGAAGTCACCAGTGCTTTCTCACAGTAGGTTCCAGGAATATAGAACTCTTTTCAAGAGCAGTTCTCACCATCTTTATTTCCATTATTAGTGAGAGTTTGTTGAGCATATATTTTTCTTTTTCTTTTTTTTAATTTTTATTGTGCAACAAAAGCCACATTCAAGAGCACTTATTTTTCTATGTAATATCTGCCTGGAGTAAAAGAAGCTCCATGTATTTCAATTGTTCATTCGTCAACTCACAAAAGAACTTTCAACATATGGATACCGATGACACGTGGTGGCTCACGCCTGTAATCCAAGCACTTTGGGTGGCTGAGGTGGGAAGATCGCTTGAGCTCAGGAGTTCCAGACCAGCCTGGGGCAACATAGTGAAACCCCATCTCTACAAAAAATAGAAAAATTAGCCAGATGTGGTGGTGCATGCCTGTGGTTCCAGCTACTCAGGAGGCTGGGGAGGGAGGATCGCTTGAGCCTGGGAGGCAGAGGTTGCAGTGAGCCAAGATCGCACCACTGCAGTCCAACTGGGTGACAGAACAAGACCTTGTCTCAAAAAAAAAAAAGATATTTGCCTGCTCTATAATGTCTGGGAAGGAGGGAGGTGGGAAAGAATTTCCTACAGTTGACAGTTTCGTGTTTTCTTGAGCTACGATTTCTTCTTTCCTATCCTCTATGCTTTAGAAAATGCCTTGTAACTAGCAGTGCAGTGCCTCTTGTCTCAATTAGACATTTGCCACCAAGTGAATATACTGATTATAAGAAGAAAATGAAAAAAAAAATATTGGTATAGACCATTTTCTTTGCCTAATAACCAGTTACTTTGTCTGTTTTTTTTGTTTTTTTGTTTTTTTTTTTTTTTTTTTGGTAATGGTCTTAGACTGTCACCTAGGCTGGAGTGCAGTGGCACAATCACTATAGCCTCGACCTCCCCAGACTCAGGTGATCCTCACACCTCAGCCTCACAGTAACTAGTTACTTTCTAAAAGCTCCACAGTTTCAGCCAACCCAACTTATTAACAGATACATTAACTGCTCCAAATAATGACAGATTTGTTTTAAAAATATTTGTGATATAATTCTGACTTTCAGCAATACAGACTCAGTAGGAAACTAGATATTTTTTGAGGGGAAATGCCATGTGATTTTCTTTGGATTAGACAGCCCGAGTTTGAATCCTTCCTCCAGTAATGATAGTGCCTACCCCATAAGGCAGTTGTGAAAATTAAGTGATCAGTGCCTGTAAAGTGATCTCAATGGTGTCTGGCTATTCTAAGCAGTTAAATGCATTATCACAATAAATGTTAGCTTTTTTTTTTTTTTTTTGGTGATAATATTTTTACTGTTGATATTGTTATTCCCCAAGACCTCAAAGTTAACCTCATTGACTAAGAAAAATAGGGAGTAAAAATGACCAAAAACTGAATGAGTAGTCAGAGAAAAGTGAAAGAGAACTTTAAAAGAAAAAGTAGTGAGTAATGCAGAGACAGTTTGGACAGGGTTGAAAGCCCAAAAGGGTGATTATTTCATTATAGCAGAGGCTATCTGCAGCTAGAATGACAGCCTTGACTGTTTGATTATCTGAGGGACTAAAGCTTAAAATGATAGAGGAAAACTTAAAGTTCTTTAATCACACTTTGAGTTTTGAGAAATTAAATAGGAACTCTTCTAATTTACAGTTCAGTAAAAGGAGAAAAAATAAAAAACAGAAAAGTTCCAACTGAAGAGACCAGGCCATTCATCAAGAGTCTTCCTTACACCTGAAGTTAAAGGTCGCTTCTGGCCAAAGTAAATACTTGCTGTCCAGACCTATGACTCTGCTGCTTCAGCTAGAATACGTTCAGACAGTAGTAGAGATATGAGACAAAAGTAGATTTTCTGATCAGATTTGAGGTTAATTTAGCAAAGAAAGAAGTGAGAGCAGAGGAGCATCAAGACAAAAGAAGAGTGTGTCAGGTACATGTAGCCCAAATAGCCCTCAGATTCATCCATATAGGAACCTGTAAGTGAAAGTCTTAATCATAACTGCAGCCATGTCACTCATGCAGAAAGATGTTATAGAGAGTATTATGGCCAGGCCAGGCATGATGGCTCACACCTGTACTCCCAGCACTTTGGGAGGCCGAGGCAGGCAGTTCACTTGAGGTCAGAAGTTCAAGACCACCCTGGCCAACATGGTGAAACCCTGTTCCTACTAAAAATACAAAAATTAGCCAGGCGTGGTGGCAGGCACCTGTAATCCTAGCTGCTCAGGAGGCTGAGGCAAAAGAATCACTTGAATCTGGGAGGCAGAGGTTGCAGTGAGCAGAGATCGTACCACTGCACTCCAGCCTGGGTGACAGAACGAGACTCAGTCTCAAAAAAAAAAAAAAGAGTATTATGGCCTTTGATGTATTTTTTTTTTAACTGGAAAAAGATATTTGTGATCCTTAGGTGTAAAAAACAGAGACAGCCCAGGGAAGTAAGTTCAGGAAATTACTTCCAATTTAAAGGCCTATCTTGGCCATGCTATAAATGAGAGTTAGTTCCGATGTTTTGAGCATGTCATCCCATCAGATTGACCAGTCAAATTGCCACTAAGCCATGTTGCAAGCTGAGAGGTCCAAAACCAAACTGGCTATAGTATTTGAGTTGCCTTTTTATAAATTAACTTTTTAGTTTAGGATAGTTTTAGATTTGCAGAAAAGTTGAGAAGATAGTACAGAGAGAGCTTGTGCTCTCCCCCTATTATTAACATTTTACCTTAGTATGGTACCTTTGTCTCAAATAGTTAACCAATAGTAATACATTACTGTAATAGCATTTGTACTTCATTTAGATTTCCTTAGTTTTTAACTAATATCTTTGTTCTTATATCTAATTTTCTAATATCCAGGATCTTATCCAGGATACTACATTATATTTAGTCCTTGTGTTTCCTTGGGCACCTGTTGGCAATGACGGTTTTGAGTTGCATTTTTACCCTAATAGAACTGTCTCATTTACAGATAGAGTATACTAACTAGAGGGTGGTGGAGTAATTGCTTCATGTATAGACTCAATGCAGTATATAGCACAGTGCCTGTTATATAACAGGTACTTGGGTTTTTGAATGATTCATTATTAGATCATTAGATACCCCAAGAATGGATGGATAGACCGGGCACAGTGGCTCATGTCTGTAATCACAACGCTTTGGGAGACTGAGGCAGGAGGATCATTTGAGACCAGTCTAGGCAACATAGTGAGACCCCATCTCTGCCAAAAAAAAAAAATTAGCCAGGCATGGTGGCACGCACCTGTGGTCCTACCTACTTGGGAGACTAAGGTAGGAGGATCACTGAGCCCAGGAGGTCTAGGCTACAGTGAGCCATGATCACACCACTGGACTTTAGCCTGGGCAACAGATTGAGGCCCTGTCTTTAAAAAAAAAAAAAGAAAAGAAAAGAATGGATAGATAATGCTGTGTTAATATCTTTGTAAGTAAGATTATTTTAAAGTGGTAATTAATCTTATAGTTTCCTGTATTCCTGAGATCATTGTTTATTTTTCTTATTCTCTCTACATTTACCAAAGAAATACTCAGCAGATCATTACACACCTTTCCCTTCTGACCTGGGTTTCCTCTCAGAGCAAGTAGCCGCTGCCTGTGGATTTGAGGATTTCCGAGCCGAAGCAGGGATCCTGAATTACTACCGCCTGGACTCCACACTGGGAATCCACGTAGACAGATCTGAGCTAGATCACTCCAAACCCTTGCTGTCATTCAGGTGAGTTAGTTCCAGGGATTTGGGATTACTTTTTATCATTTAATTCTTTTTTCTAAGGCATTTTACTCTAAAATAAATACAGGTATTTAACTTTAAAAAAGTGGTTGGACTCTATAATCTTCCACTTCTGGGAATTTTAACAAATTATAGTTAGTATCTCTGTTTAAGACACATGGAGCCTACCTTTTATTTTTATTTTTTATTATTGTTTTTTTTTGAAACAGAGTCTCGCTCTGTCACCCAGGCTGGAGTACAGTGGCTTGATCTCAGCTCACTTCAACCTCCGCCTCCCAGTTTCAAGTGATTCTCCTGCCTTAGCCTCCTGAGTAGCTGGAACTACAGGTGCACACCGCCACACCCAGCTAATTTTTTTTTTTTTTTTTTAGTAGAGATGGGGTTTCGTCGTGTTGCCCAGGCTGGTCGTGAACTCCTGAGCTCAGGCAATCCGCCCACTTCGGCCTCCCAAAGTGCTGAGATTACAGGCGTGAGCCACTGCACCTGGCCGTAACCTACCTTTTATAATGAAAGGTATTGTCAGTGCTCTGTGGAATAGACAAGTGGAAAGCCATAAAAGCAAAGCGAGTGACCTTTGGTATAGAAGAGCAAACTATAGAGCAAAGCACAAAAGCCTGAGTAGTTTACTCTCCTTGTCTCCCTAAAAGTAAGTTTAAATTTGTGCCAAGTTTTGCACCTGTATCTCGGGAAAGTGCCTTTTATTAATTGCCTTATCTTTAAAATGAGGAATGGTAAACATAGTAAAGAACTCAAATGATTTTATTGAAAGACTCAAAGACACATCAATAGGCTGGGCATGATGGCTTACACCTATAATCCCAGTACTTTGGGAGGCCGAGGCCAGTGGATCACTTGAGTTCAGGAGTTTGAGACCAGCCTGGCCAACACGGTAAAACCCCATCTCTACTAAGATACAAAAATTAGTCGGGTGTGGTGGCACACGCCTGTAATCCCAGCTGCTCTGGAGGCTGAGGCACAAGAATCACTTGAACCCAGGAGGCTGAGGTTGCAGTGAGCCGAGATCGCGCCGCTGCACTCCAGCCACTCCAGCCTGGGTGACGAAATAAGACTCTGTCTTTAAAAAAAAAAACCATCAATAAAACTTAAATGGATAACATTAAAGCTAAGTTCTCCATTTGCTTATTTAACTGCATCCAATTTTATTTTGCAGCAGTTCTGTGGGCTGTCATAACTATAGGTAGAAGGTCATGAGTTGGTCACTCATAGACACGAGCCAGAAGAGAAGGATCTTAGCACAGTTTAAAAAGGAGGATTTGGGAGCAATAAATATCAACCTGAAATTACAAAATAACACAGTTGGCAGTAACTTTCCCAGTCATAGTTAATAAACAAAATTTATACTTTTTTATTGTTGTGTGTTTTTACTTATTTTTTGTAGCTTTGGACAGTCCGCCATCTTTCTCCTGGGTGGTCTTCAAAGGGATGAGGCCCCCACGGCCATGTTTATGCACAGTGGTGACATCATGATAATGTCGGGTTTCAGCCGCCT
This sequence comes from Gorilla gorilla gorilla, assembly GCF_029281585.2. Taxonomy (NCBI): domain Eukaryota; kingdom Metazoa; phylum Chordata; class Mammalia; order Primates; family Hominidae; genus Gorilla; species Gorilla gorilla. The sequence goes on along the minus strand of NC_073239.2, from coordinate 94,537,637 downwards.
CTTGAACCACGCAGTCCCTCGTGTCCTTCCAAATCCAGAAGGGGAAGGCCTGCCTCGCTGCCTAGAGGCACCTCTCCCTGCTGTCCTCCCGAGAGATTCAATGGTAGAGCCTTGTTCTATGGAGGACTGGCAGGTGTGTGCCAGCTACTTGAAGACCGCTCGTGTTAACATGACTGTCCGACAGGTCCTGGCCACAGACCAGAATTTCCCTCTAGAACCCATCGAGGATGAAAAAAGAGACATCAATACAGAAGGTTTCTGCCATCTGGATGACCAGAATAGCGAAGTAAAACGGGCCAGGATAAACCCTGACAGCTGAGACTTGGAGATCCCATCCTTTTTACTCAGGCACCTGCTTACCGTAAATGATCATGTTATTGTGTATTGCCGTGGACTTCAGCACCCAGACAAGCCAAAAACAGAGACAGGGAAGAACTCATTGTTGATCACGCTGTTGCCTTGGAACCCACGCAGAAGTAAACTCAGCCACTTTGCTCAGAGAAGTGTTTGACATGGTCTGTTCCTAGTTACATGTTGGCTGTAATGTATGTTGAGAGGTCAGTCCAAGGAGGTATGTTCTTCCACAACAGCCTTCTCAGCCTCTGCTATTTCCTTTGAGGAAGGTAGAAGTGAGTTTCCATGTTTGCAGAGTATTTAAATACCTCAGATTTTATTAATGAGAAATACAGTACCCCTCCCTCCACTCCATCTGGTAATTTATGGTAAAATTGTGGTTCTGTGAACCAGCTATTAGTCTCATCTTCTTAACTCCCTCAGGCATCATCAAATTCTTTGATCTTCTCTTCCACCTCTCTGGCTCTCATGGAAGAATCCTTTACACATGAAAACAATGGAACTGGAAAATCTTGTCTCTTAGAAAAGAAATTAATCACAACTATCTCTCTTGCCTAAAAGATAAATATAGGTAAACCCAAGGAAAGGGGAATTTAGTTTCTGTACATGTCATTTCGGTCTCCAAACTCCCTGTTGGCTTTTTAATGCAATTTTAATTGTTGGAATAAAAAAGTCCCAAGGGTGTTTTGTTACTGTTTTCTCCATGAATAAACTCACTTGATTTTAAATTAAAGATCTATATCTGTCTTTGGGGTTTAGTCTATCTGGGATTAAGGTTTTTTTTCTGTTTTTCTTTGCCGTATTGTTCATGCTATTGAAGCCCTCTAGCTGTTTCTGCCCTACACCATTCTGCTGTGCCCTAAGTATTCTTTGTGGCTATCTCACAGAAGAGAACATTTCTTAATATTCCAGTCACTGCTGTTATTGTCTGAGGGTAGGCAGCTTGGAAAATGTAGGCAATACCAAGTTTTAATCTTTATACCCCCAACAATTTGACTGACTGTATCATGGTCCAGGTTACTTTACATTTCTCTGGACCTCGGTTTCCTCATCATAAAATGAAGATACTGTAGACTACCATCTTCCTAAAGGGATATTGGTATTTGAAAGAGAATTAAGTGCTCCTTTCTAGAAACATGATGTGCCAAAATTGTTTTATTATAAGGGCTCTTTGAAACATCCTAACTTCCTTGTGTGGAGGACTGGCTGGAAGCCCATTTGGTACCTACTGTTTGCAATGCATGTTATTAAGTTTACATGTCTCCTCTGTCCTGCTCTGCCCCTTTTTTAAATTACTGGCATTGAATATTGAGTTCATATGGTAATAGCAGGGTTTTTTAAATGAATAAAAATTATGGATTTATCTCTTATGTGTAAGCTAGGTTCTTTGTTTTTTGTTTTTTGTTTTTTTTGAGTCAGAGTTTCACACTTGTTGCCCAGGCTGGAGTGCAATGGCACAAGCTCAGCTCACTGCAACCTCCACCTCCCGGGTTCAAGCGATTCTCCTGCCTCAGCCTCCTGAGTAGCTGGCATTACAGGCATGCGCCACCACGCCTGGCTAATTTTGTATTTTTAGTAGAGATGGGGTTTCTCCATGTTGGTCAGGCTGGTCTTGAACTCCTGATCTCAGGTGATCGGCCCGCCTTGGCCTCCCAAAGTGCTGGGATTACAGGCGTGAGCCACTGCACCCAGCCTAGGTCCTAAAATTAATACATAGGAAATCTTTATATAATTAAATAATACCACTGGATAAGATTACCACTGTTAACCTTAAATTTTCTACAACGTATGTTAAATGTGACCTACAGAAACCAACATACTGTCATTTAGTAAATCCAACAGACAGTCTAGCGTTAAGACAGATTATTCTTTCTTCACTTGTGTGTCAGATAAAGGCATTGGTTTGTGTATGGGAACCATGTTGTACAAAAAACACATAACTAAATTGTAGACTCACTCCATGAAGTGAGATGTTTATGCTATGAGAAGCAGGTAGAAACAGGCCAGCCAAGAGAATAGCACATTCCTGTCTCCTGGGATGGTGAACAGATCATTCGTACAATTAAATATTCACGCTCTCTCTCTCCCCGACCCCATCTCCTCCCTCTAGCCCTCCCCACTTTCTCTGGCTCTCTCTCTACTTTTATTTATATATTTTTATGAAGCACATATAATTGAAGACGTATATAATGTAACTCAGTCGGACGTGGTGGCGGGCGCCTGTAGTCCCAGCTACTCAGGAGGCTGAGGCAGGAGAATGGCGTGAACCCAGAGGCAGAGCTTGCAGTGAGCTGAGATCGCGCCACTGCACTCCAGCCTGGGCGACAGAGCGAGACTCCGTCTCAAAAAAAAAAAAAGAGTAGGCCAGGCACAGTGGCTCATGTTTGTAATCCCAGCACTTTGGCAGGCTAAGACGGGAGGATCACTTGAGCCCAGAAGTTCAAGGTTACAGTGAGTTATGATTGTGCTACTGCACTCCAGCCTGGGCAACAGCAAAAACCTGCCTCTAAAAACAGGGCTGGGCGCTGTGGCTCATGCCTGTAATCCCAGCACTTTAGGAGGCCAAGGCAGGTGGATCACCTGAGGTCAGGAGTTCGAGTCCGGCCTGACCAACATGGTGAAACCCAGTCTACTAAAAATACAAAATTGGCCGGGCGTGGGGTGGCTCACACCTGTAATCCCAGCACTTTGGGAGGCCGAAGTGGGTGGATCACTTGAGGTCAGGAGTTTGAGACCAGCCTGGCCAACATGGTAAAACCCCATCTCTACTAAAAATACAAAAATTAGCCAGGCATGGTGGCAGGCGCCTGCAATCCCAGTTACTCAGGAGGCTGGTGCAGGAGAATCGCTTGAACCTGGGAGGCAGAGGTTGCAGTGAACTGAGATTGTGCCATTGCACTCCAGCCTGGGTGACAACAGCAAGACTTCATCTCAAAAAAAAAAAAAAACATAATAATTAGCTGGGCGTGGTGGCGGGCGCCTGTAGTCCCTGCTACTTGGGAGGCTGAGGCAGGGGAATCATTTGAACCTGAGAGGCGGAGGTTGCAGTGAGCCAAGTCGTGCCATTGCATTCCAGCCTGGGCAACAAGAACAAAACTCCGTCTCAAAAAAAAAAAAAAAAGTAAAGTCACAGACGTTAGGCCCTGAGAAATTGGTTTTCTAATACTCTGTTAGTAGGGATGTAAATTGCTATAGCCCCTAAGGCACAATTTGGCATCATGTAATGTGTGACTTTTTATCCTACTTTGACCAGGGTAGTCCTGGATCTCCTTTTCCACCCAGAAGTGGTCTTTCATTCAATGATAATTTATGTGGTCATCCTAATAATGTTTTCAAATGTATACCCTTTGTCCCAGTAAATTTCACTTCTAGGAATTGAGTCTGTGGAAAGTAATCAGAGCTGTCCAGAAAGATTTTTGTGTGAGAATATTCATAGTAGAGAAAATATGAAATATACTCAATATCCAGCAACAGGGAGTTAAATTCATTTACTTTTCAGCACGTGGCTACTGAGCCCTGTTCTTTGGCTGCACAAGTACTTTCCTTTGTGGAGCTTGTATACTGGATATGCCATAACCCTATGTAGCCTTTAAAGGCCATGTTTTACAAGAATAGTTAGAGATAAGGGGAAATGTTTATACTATATTTAGGTGAGAAATCCAATTATGAAACTGTCCATAGTAACCTAATTTTGTATAGAATGTTGACATTTTTATTTTACGTTTTTTTGTTCAGACCTCTCAGAGATGAAATGTTTACGTATTTTTTTAAACTGGAATGATGTGAATACCAAAACATGAATGATGGTGGAATTACAGTTGATACTTACTTGTGCTTTTCTGTATTTCTGATTTTTAATTTTTTTTTCTCTTTCTGCGCACCCCCCTCTCCCCCTGCCCCATCTACTGGGCACCAGAGTTATTTGATTTTTTTTGTTTGTTTTGTTTTTTTGAGACAGGGTCTGGCTCTGTTGCCCAGACTGGAGTGCAGTGGTGCAATCATAGCTCACTGCAGCCTCAATCTCCTGGGCTCAAACAATCTTCCCACCTCAGCCTCCCAAGTAGCTGGGACTACAGGCACCACCATGCCTGGCTAACTTTTCTAATATTTTTGTAATGACAGGATTTCACCATGTTTCCCAGGCTGGTCTTGAACTCCTGAGCTCAAGTGATCCACCTGCCTGAGCCTCCCAAAGCTCTGGGATTACAGGCATGAGCCACCGTGCCTGGCTTGTCTGATATTTTTGACATTAAAAATCTTTTTAAAACATTTTTTTAAGACTGGGCACAGTGGCTCATGCCTGTAATCCTAGCACTTTGGGAGGCCGAGGTGGGCAGATTGCCTGAGCTCAGGAGTTCAAGACCAGCCTGGCCAACATGGTGAAACCCCACCTCTACTAGAATACAAAATAATTAGCCAGTCACCATGGCACGTGCCTGTAGTCCCAGCTACTCGGGAGGCTGAGGCAGGAGAATCACTTGAACCTGGGAGGTGGAGGTTGCAGTGAGCAGAGATCACGCCCCTGCAGTCCACTCCAGCTTGGGTGACAGAGCGAGGCTACGTCTCAAAAAAAAAACTTTTTTTTTTTTTGAGGCAGAGTTTTGCTCTTGTCGCCCAGGCTGGAGTGCAATAGCACAATCTCTGCACACTGCATCCTCTGCCTCCCGGGTTCAAGCAATTCTTCTGCCTCAGTCTCCCTAGTAGCTGGGACTACAGGCGCCCGCCACCACACCTGGCTAATTTTTGTATTTTTAGTAGAGACAGGGTTTCACCATGTTGGGCAGGCTAGTCTTGAACTCCTGACCTTGTGATCCACCCACCTCGGCCTCTCAAAGTGCTGGGATTACAGGCGTGAGCCACTGCGCCCAGCCAAAAAAAAAAAAAAAAACTTTTTTTTTTTTTGAGACGGAGTGTCGCTCTTGTCCAGGCTGGAGTGCAGTGGCGCAATCTCGGCTACTGCAACCTCCGCTTCCCGGGTTCAAGTGATTCTCCTGCCTCAGCCTCCTGAGTAGCTGGGACTACAGGCACGTGCCATGATGCCTGGCTAATTATTTTGTTTTCTAGTAGAGATGGGGTTTCACCACGTTGGCCAGGCTGGAAGAGGAATTTTCTCTGCACTTCCTCTTATTTTAAAATATGTCTGGCTAAGGTGGATCCACTCACTACTCTCTGCTTATTATTTTGGTAGAGCCTCTTGCCTGTTGCTCTTTTTTTGCACCCCATGTCTGGTTTTTCCTGGAAGGGTGCCGAGGCCTCAGACATAGATGTCCTGCTGAACAGGACAGACTCAGCGAGACTTGGCTTTCCAGTGTTCTCATTTTTTCAGTTCTTTGGTCACTAAGATGAGCTGGTCTTACCCCATTTCTCTTTTCCCTTAATCTAAAATATTGGTTTATTAGAGTAAAAAAAAAAAAAAAAAGACCCTACCCTAGGTGGATCCAATAAGGCAAATTAGAATGGTAATGAGGCAGAAGGGAGCCCTTGGGGTGACTTGATCTCAATGTGATTGACAGGAGGACCTAGAAAGAAAGACACCTCACCTGTTTTCTCCTGTTTCCAAGGTCACAGTAGAAGCAATGCAAATCTAATGCCTTAGGCTGAATGGTAAATTTCTACTGATTTTGATCAGCTACCTATACAAATTTGAGCCCTCCTGGAGATAGGTTTGTTGGCTCTAATTTTATTGGTAAGACAGACTTCTGGCCAGGCACAGTGGCTCATGCCTGTAATCTCAGCACCTTGGAAGTTCGAAGCAGGTGGATCACGAGGTCAGGAGTTCAAGACCAGTGTGGCCAAGATGGTGAAACCCCGTCTACACTGAAAATACAAAAATTAGCCAGGCATGGTGGCACACGCCTGTAATCCCAGCTACTCGGGAGGCTGAGGCAGGAGAATCGCTTGAACCCGGGAGGCAGAGATTGCAGTGAGCCGAGATCGGGCCACTGCACTCCAGCCTGGGCAACAAGAGCGAAACTCTGTCTTAAAAAAAAAAAAAAAGACAAACTTCTTATTAAGATAAGATGGTACAGTAGATGGAAAGTAACATTGAGTGGTTACCAGAAAAGCTAATTCTAGTAAAAATTCCAACACTTAGCTGTGTGACCTTGACTAAGTCTTCAGCTGAGCCGCAGTGAACCTTTTTGGGCCCCAGTTATCTCATCTATAAGGAGCTTGCCAAGTAATTCTTGTGTTGCCTACCACTTCTGCAATACTATATTTCTAAAATGAGAAGTTAATCTCACAGAGGTTGGATAAACAGCAAACAAAAGTTACCCCATGAGCAGCAAGATTTTTGGTAAGGAAATGAAGTGTTAACCAAGTAAAACTAAAGGAGAACAAAGCAAAACTGAAACTTCTCTGAAGAAAACAATACAAATAGCCAATAAACATCTAAAAAGATGCTAACCTCACTAGCAGATAGAAATGCAAATTAAAGCAATAGATGTGTATTTGTACCCATTTATTTGGCAAAATTAATTACATTATCTCTTGACTGTCTTTCACTCACATTATTCTACTTTTTTTTTTTTTTTTTACTCCCGTTCTGTCACCCAGACTGGAGTGCAGTGGCACTATCTCTGCTCACTGCATCCTCCGCCTTTTGGGTTCAAGCGATTCTCCTGCCTCCGCCTCAAATAGCTGGGATTACAGGCGTGTGCCACCACACCCAGCTAATTTTTGTATTTTTAGTACAGATGGAGTCTCACCATGATGGCCAGGCTGGTCTTGAACTCCTGACCTCAAGTGATCCACCCACCTTGGCCTCCCAAAGTGCTGGGATTACAGGTGTGAGCCATTGTGCCCGGCCCACTCAATCCTACTTCTAATACCACAGGAAATGTTGGCTCTACCTTTCAAGTATCCAGAGTCTAACCACTTGTGTTTACCTCACTGTTACTGTCCTGGCCCAAGCCACTATCATCTCTCAACTGGGTTATTACAATAGTGTCCTAATAGCTCCTCCTTCCATGCTTTGCCCCCTTCTCTTCCCCCATATTTTATCCTCAAGATAGCAGCCAGAGTGAGGCTATTAACACCTGAGACAGGTCATGTCACTCTTGTGCTCAAAACTCTTATGTTGCTCCTCACTCTGAGTACAAGCCAAAGTCCTGTCAATTGCCTACAAACCCCAACCCATCTGGTCCCCAATTTCCTCTTGGTCCTCTCACCCACTCTGTCTCAGCCACACTGGTCTCCTTGTTTTACTTCTGAAGATGCAAAGCACATCCCTGCCTTGAGACTTTCACACTGAACTGTTTCCTTTGCCTGGAATGCTCTTCTCCCAGAGATCTGCACCCTCACTGCCTTCCAGTCTTTGCTCAAATATCACTTTGGTGAGATCTTCCTTGACTACCCTCATTGAAAGTTTCAATTCTGCTGCCATTCCTAGTTTTCTTTACACAGTATGGTAAATAGTCTGTTTTTTTCATAGCATTTCTGATATAACATTCTACATAATTTACTAAATAACAAAATAACCCTTTTAAGGAAATAATGATAAATAATTATTGTCCCCTCCACTAGGCTGTAAGTGCCGCATGGCAGAGACGTGCCCTGGTGTCTAGTACAGTTCCTGGCACATAGTAGTTACTCAGTATATGTTGAATGAATGGATATTCACTGTAGGTGTGGACGTGTGGAAATGGGCACTCATGTACTACCGTAGGAATGTAAATTGGTAAAGCTCTTTGGAGGCTAATTATCAGTGTTCACATAAATTTTGACCCAGCAATTCTACTTCCTTAGTATCTTCCCTATAGAAATAGATGGACACAATATGTGTAAAAAGATATTTATCACAGTGTTGTTCATAACAGTGAAAAACTGGAAACAACCCAAATGTTAATCAGTACTAAAAAGATTAAATTATGGTTCATATGCACTATGGAATATTATGAATATGTATTCCTTCACAAGAATGTACTGACATCAACAGGGCTCCAGGATATTTTGGTTAGTAAAAACAAGTCGCAAAATAATAAATACAGTGTAAAAACATGTAAAACTATTATATATGTAAATATATATATATATAAACTAATATGTAAAAACTAAACAAGTCTTTCTTTTTTTTTGAGATGGAATTTCACGCATATCACCCAGGTTGGAGTGCAATGGCGCAGTCTCGGCTCACTGCAACCTCTGTCTCCCAGGTTCAAGCGATTCTCCTGCCTCAGCCTCCCAAGTAGCTGGGATTACAGGCGCCGGCCACCATACCCAGCTAATTTTTGTATTTTTAGTAGAGACAGGGTTTCACCATGTTGGCCAGATCGGTCTCCATCTCCTGACCTCAAGTGATCCACCTGCTTCGGCCTCCCAAAGTGCTGGGATTACGGGCGTGAGCCACCGTGCCTGGCCTAAACAAGTCTTATCTATATATGCACATATGTTTGTAAATGCATGGGGGGAAAGGATATGTCCAAGGATAAGGGTGGGGAGGAGAGAGATTAGAAGATTGTAGAAGGTACTTTCTACTATGTGATTTTTGGCCTTAGATTTTTTTTTAATTTTTTAAAATTTACATTTATTTATTTATTTATTTATGAGACAGGGTCTCACTCTTTTGCACAGGCTGGAATGCAGTGGTATGATCTCGGCTCACTGCAACCTCTGCCTCCTGGGTTCAACTGATTCTCTTGCCTCAGCCTCCTGAGTAGCTGGGATTACAGGCACACACCACCATGCCCAACTAATTTTTGTGTTTTTAGTAGAGACAGGGTTTCACTTCATCGCCCAGGCTGGTCTCGAACTCCTGGGCTCAAGCGATCCTCCTGTCTCAGCTTCCCAAAGTGCTATGATTAAAAGCATGAGCCACCATGCCCAGCCTGGTGTTTATTTTTTTATGAGAATTATTCACATGTTACTTATATATTTTTATTATTTATTTATTTATTTATTTGAGAAGGAGTTTCGCTCTTGTCGCCCGGGCTGCTGTGCAACGGCGCGATCTCCACTCACTGCACTCTCCGCCTCCTGGGATCAAGGGATTCTCCAGCCTCAGCCTCCCGAGTGGCTGGGATTACAGGCGCCCACCACCACACCCAGCTAATTTTTTTGTATTTTTAGTAGAGACAGGGTTTCACCATTTTGGCCAGGCTGCTCTCGAACTCCCGACCTCAAGTGATCCGCCCGCCTCAGCCTCCCAAAGTGCTGGGATTACAGGTATGAGCCACGGCGCCCGGCCACGTATATATTTTTAAATTATTTAAGTTATATGTAGCAAACTTTAAAGAATCATATGCAGTAATAAAAATTTGAGGAAATGTATCTTTCTCCAAATTCTCTGAAAGTTTTTGTGTTGTTATAAATAAGATCTGGTAGTGTGTTAAATCATGGGAAAAGCAGCTGATTTTGGCGGCCGTCATAAACACTAGTTCTGGTCTCTGAGTTGGATTCTCCATGGGCTGGCCAGAGAATGTTCGATTGTACCTATTCAGGCAAGAGAAGCAGCCCCTTGTTTTTCTATATCCTAAATTCATGTATACTGCTGTGCTCAGGAACCCCAATAAAAATAGGAGGCTTTGGTTGCTAAGGCAATAGACAGTCAACCTTAAGGTTGAGCCGCTTGTGAGGGCTATAGTCCTCTGAAAAAGATTACTGTATTCTCCTAGGGACATAGCTAGCAGATAGCATTGATATCCACAGGGCCCCATGGTGTATTATTTCTGTTTTCTCTGTGGCAATGGCACAAGGGAGGAGTGGTGGAATCTGCTGTTTTTGGCACACTGAGAGGTATTTGTGCACATGTACACTGTGTATTCCCTTTTCTTGTTAGGTATTAATTGTCCTATCCCCCAAAGTGAGCGTAGGCCTACAAGTGTGGCCACCAGTGGCTGTCTGCTTCCGTCCGCTCTCATCCACAATAATCAAGCACTTCCTGAGAGCCACTGGATACTGGACCTACAGGCTTTATATCTTCATTTTTAACGGGTGCTCAGCAGAAGGGCACCAAGCTCAACAACAGGAAAAGCGTGAACAAACTGTGTTTCTGGCTATGGAAGATTTTTCTCTGTCTTTGAAGACAGTGATGCTATGTCTGTGTTATTAACCAACTCTTTTTGCCTTTGGAAGGTCACGTAGTGTAAGAATTGCCTAAGGGAGTGAAATAAACATCAGTATTGCTGCTGTCAGTTAGGTGTCAAGCCCTTGTTATTCATCCAGCAACTACTGAGCATCTATGAAGTGAGTCACTGTGTTAGGTGAATGTAACAGGCATTGTTTCTGCCCTCGGGTCCTTCCATGAGTGGGAAAAACACCTACGTAAGTAGGGTTGCCATAAAAGTATGCTCCCATGGGCCAAGTACAAGGTGTAGTGGGAGGGGCATTTAACCTAGAAATGGCAATGACAGGCTTCCTGTAGGAAGTGACATAAAAGCAGAGGAAGAAGGAGCTAGACTTAGCTTCACTACCCTCCTATTTGGCTAAAGGCCGTTTATTATCTCCTCTATTGTTTCATTGTTCTTGTGGGAATAAGAGCATCTGGAAAATCTTGAAGACCTTTTTAGCCTTAATAGTTTGTGATTCTGTATGACTCACATGATAAAAATCATTTATTTTGTTCATAGCCCTTAGCACTATCTGCTATTATATCTTTTTTTACTCTTTATTATTTGTGTCCTCCAAAGAAGAGCAGGCTTTTTTCTTTTTTTTTTCTGTCTTGTTCTGGGCTATTTCCCTGACACCTAGAATTGTTCTTGGTACATAGTAGCTGCTCAATTAAATATTGTTGAATGAAGAACATTTTATCATACTCTTAATGTGATGTTGTATATCACAGAAGTCCTTTGCAAATAGTTGGCTGGAGAAGGGGGACAGCTTCTTTTTAAGCATTTACACATATACAAGCAGTCTTTTTTCTAGGGATTCACTGTTTATCCTGAGTGGGGATGTGGCTCCAAAAGGCACTACTAGCATCACAAGCCAAACCTAACCCAAATACTCTAATGCCTTAATCAGGGATCATTCCACTACAAGACACAAACCCACTAAATTACAAAAAACAACCAAGGGTAGGAAGTGCAGCCAAGCCTCACTGGGAACTAGAATTGGTAAAAACATCAGGACTCACAGCAGCTGCCATATTCCACTCTCCCCTACTCTCCCTCCCTCTTGGTTTTTTTCTGCCTGTCTGCTTCCTTCTTATTGCAACCCTCTTTGTTAATTTTACTTGCACAGTGATGCCCCTAAATGGCACCTTCAGTCCCCAGTTTTCCAGGTTGCTTGCATATAGATGACCTAAATCCCGATTGCTCGAAGAAAATCAGGTTGGCATTTTTTGGATTAGTTGTCTACCCCAGATCAGTTACCTGTGGCCCTGATGATACAGAGGACTTAACTCTTCAAAACCAAACAAAGAACAATGGATGGATGGAAAGGAAGTAATTAGTGTGGGGAAAAGAAAGAGAGATCAGATTGTTACTGTCTGTGTAGAAAGAAGTAGACATAGGAGACTCCATTTTGTTCTGTACTAAGACAAATTCTTCTGCCTTGAGACTCTGTTAATCTATGACCTTACCCCCAACCCCGTGCTCTCTGAAGCATGTGCTGTGTCAACTCAGGGTTAAATGGATTAAGGGCTGTGCAAGATGTGCTTTGTTAAACAGATGCTTGAAGGCAGCATGCTCCTTAAGAGTCATCACCACTCCCTAATCTCAAGTACCCAGGGACACAAACATTGCGGAAGGCCGCAGGGACCTCTGCCTAGGAAAGCCAGGTATTGTCCAAGGTTTCTCCCCATGTGATAGTCTGAAATATGGCCTCATGGGAAGGGAAAGACCTGACCGTCCCCCAGCCCGACACCCGTAAAGGGTCTGTGCTGAGGAGGATTAGTATAAGAGGAAGGAATGCCTCTTTGCAGTTGAGACAAGAGGAAGGCATCTGTCTCCTGCTGTCCCTGGGCAATGGAATGTCTCGGTATAAAACCCGATTGTATGTTCCATCTACTGAGATAGGGGAAAACCGCCTTAGGGCTGGAGGTGGGACAGGCGGGCAGCAATACTGCTCTGTAAGGCATTGAGATGTTTATGTGTATGCATATCTAAAGCACAGCACTTAATTCTTTACCTTGTCTATGATGCAGAGACCTTGTTCACGTGTTTATCTGCTGACCTTCTCTCCACTATTATCCTATGACCCTGCCACATCCCCCTCTCCGAGAAACACCCAAGAATGATCAATAAATACTAAGGGAACTCAGAGGCTGGTGGGATCCTCCCTATGCTGAACGCCGGTCCCCTGGGCCCCCTTTTTTCTTTCTCTATACTTTGTCTCTGTGTCTCTTTCTTTTCCAAGTCTTTCGTTCCACCTAACGAGAAACACCCACAGGTGTGGAGGGGCAACCCACCCCTTCATCTAGTGGAAGAAATTACTGGCAACTCTAATGGTGTTATTATACACATTTTACTTCTGGAATGAAGTGCTAGGTGACTGGACCAGGAGATGATAAAAGTAGAGTGTGTCGGTGGCTCTCTCCAGCCCCCTTCACCAGACACTACTCCCAGGCCCCACCCCACCCCCAACAAACAAAATTCACCCGTGCCCCCTGTGCCATCTCCTCTGCTTATCGCCTCTTGGGCTTTGTCGAAAGGTTGGAGACAACAGTGAGGCATGCTCCCACGGTCCCATTGCTTTGGAGACCAGAGGCAATTGAGGTGCTTTCAGCCAGAAAAATATAATTTAAGGGCTTGGCATCTGGCTGGGAGCAGAGAGCTATGTTGCCATGGCAATGCCTCGCTTCATTTAACAGCAACATATCCCCAAGTTTGGTCACGTCCACACTCAGGCACATACAGCACCTCGTCAGCAGCCCCCATGACGTGCACACACTCACCTCTGGCAGAAATCCCTCTGCAAGGTGCAAAGCCCATTCCCTGCACCCTCCTCTCATCATAGACACCCACACTCCCCCATATCCTTTCCTACAACACCTCGGCCAATCAGGTAGATTCCAAAGACACCTCCAGACAGCACAGAACACTCCAGGGAATTTTGTTTTGTTTTGTTTTGTTTTTGAGATGGAGTTTCACTCTTGTTGCCCAGGCTGGAGTGCAATGGTGCGATCTCGGCTCATCACAACCTCCGCCTCCTGGGTTCAAGCGATTCTTCTGCCTCAGCCTCCCAAGTAGCTGGGATTACAGGCACCTGCAACCATGCCTGGCTAACTTTTTTGTATTTTTTAGTAGAAATGGAGTTTCACCATGTTAGCCAGGCTAGTCTCGAACTCCTGACCTCAGGCAATCCACCCACCTCAGCCTTCCAAAGTGCTGGGATTACAGGTGTGAGCCACCACGCCTGGCCATTCCAGGGAATTTTGAGTGCTCTGTGAGTGCAGACTCTCTTAAATAGGCCCACACCACGAAGGCTGCTGGAGTCCCTGTGCTTCTTCAGCATCCCTAATATGCAACTGTAGCTCCGTCTTCCTTTACAAATCTTTGTGTGTCATCTCCAATCCTTTAATAATGCCCAAGAGGATGGTAATGAGGGAGAGGAGCAGTGGTGGCCAGCGGTGCACAAATCTCTTTTCTTGAGAGCAGAGGTTAGCCTCTAGGGGTCAGGTACAAGGACCAAATCCCTGCAGTAATTATCCAGAAGCCCCCAAGTGCCTACTGATATTCTGTTTCTGCCCCTCCCTTAACCCAGGCAGTGGTAAACAGGATGGATCAGAGAAGAGAGACTTGAAAGCACAAGATCATTTACTGCAACAGTGTTTATAGTAGTGAAAAAATAGAAACTGCCTAAATGTCCGTTAACAGGAACTAGCTAAATACACTGTGGCTCATCTGTATAATGATGGACTCTATGGGGTTTAAAAGAATTATGCAATCCATGTGTATCATGTGAAAATATGTCAGTATGTAAAGTGTGATCCCACCAATTTTTTTTTTTTCCTGAGATGGAGTCTTGCTGTGTTGCCCAGGCTGGAGTGCAGAGGTGCAGTCTCAGCTCACTGCAACCTCCACCTCCCGGGTTCAAGCAATTCTCCTGCCTCAGCCTCCCAAGTAGCTGGGACTACAGGCACACGCCGCCACGCCCAGCTAATTTTTTGTATTTTACTAGAGACAGGGTTTCACCATATTGCCCAGGCTGGTCGCGAACTCCTGAGCTCAGGCAATCCGCCCGCCTCGGCCTCCTAAGATTTTTTTAACTTTAGTATATACACATGGATATTGATAATGTGAAGAAAAAGGTCTGAGAAAGCTGGACACAGTGGCTCACACCTGTAATCCCAACACTTTGGGAGGCCCAGGTGGCAGGATCGCTTGAGCCCAGGAGTTTGAGACCAGCCTGGGCAACATAGCAAGACCCTGTCTCTACAAAATATAATAATAACAATAAAAATAATAATAAATTAGCCAGGCGTGGTGGCATACACCTGTAGTCCCAGCTACTTGGGAGGCTGAGGTGGGAGGATTGCTTGAGCCTGGGAGGTCGAGTCTGCAGTGAACTATGACCATGCCACTGCTCTCCAGCCTGGGCAACAGAGAAAGACCCTATCCCCCACCAAAATTAATTAAATTTAAAAAAAGGAAAAGGTCTAAGAAGAGTGGGATCGAGAGAGGGGTGATGGTGACAGTTTCAGTTGTCCTTTGCTGCATGACAAAGTTAGAGGCTTAGAACAACAATAACTTGTTATTTTTCCTGATTCTGTGGGTTGGCTTGGTAGCTCCTCGACTAGGTTCCCCCAAACTCACTGATGCAGCTGCATTCACCTAGTGCTGGCTGCCAGCTGGGCTTCCCCAGGGGCCCACATGGCCTCTCATCACCCAGGAGGCTAGAGTGGCTTCCGTGGTGTCCCAGGACAGCAGTCCGAGACCATCAAAGCAGAAGCAGCAAGAGTCCTGAAGGCCGAGGCTCTAGAACTCAACAATATCATGTCTGTCATGCTCTGCTGGTCAAGGCAAGTCAGAAGTTAGCCCGATTTCAAGGGATGAGGAAACAGACTGAAACTCTTGGTGACATGCATGGCACAGCTACGTTGCCAAAGGGCCTATGGATTGGGATAGGGAGAATCTGTAGCCATGAAACAAACAACTGTCATGGGCACCTCTCACTTTTTACTCTATGCAATTCTGTACTTGCGTTCAGGTTTTCCTTGTGTAAATTTGAAGAAAAAAATAAGTGGAAGAGTGAATCTAAGAGAGAAAAGGAAGAATGATGAGGACTTTGTAGACACATAATTTAGATAGAAATATCAAAGATGACCTAAAGGCTACCAGCCTTGAATACTAACTCATAGCAAGCTTTTTGTTTTTTAAATCAACTGTGAAGAAGAGAAGATTGGAATATCCAAGGGTGGAGATGCAACGACATTGACTAGTGATTCAGTGGGTGAGAAGCATGAGTTTTAAAGAGCAGCAGAAGAAAGTATAGCTATTTCACTGGATTCCCATTTTACAGGAAATAAATGTAATCAGCCTTTGAAATAGCTATACATATGCAGAAGATGTATATATTATCACCAGCTATCAAAATGGATGGCAGGTTTTTCATTTTCTGCTGGCTCACTGCCTCTTCTTGCTGGACATTAAGTAAATTCCAGAACCACATTCCCACCCATAAAACAAAAGGATCCTTCCTTAGAAAGTATTTGTTTTGTTTTTGTTTTGTTTTTTTAAGTGAAGATTTCACATTTATACAACATTCTTGCAAAGTTGGTTTGTTCCATCCGCATGGATGATTTAACAAAACAACAGCCTCAAAGTCTTGGACATGGCCGGGCGCGGTGGCTTACGCCTGTAATCCCAGCACTTTGGGAGGCCAAGGCGGGCAGATCACCCGAGGTCGGCAGTTCGAGACCAGCCTGACCAACATGGAGAAACCCTGTCTCTACTAAAAATACAAAATTAGCCAGGCATGGTGGCACATGCCTATAATCCCAGCTACTGGGGAGGCTGAGGCAGGAGAATCGCTTGAACCTGGGAGGCGGAGGTTGCGGTGAGCCGAGATCGCACCATTGCACTCCAGCCTGGGCAACAAGAGTGGAACTCCATCTCAAAAAAAAAAAAAAAAAAAAAAGGCTTGGACAAAGACGGCCAGGAAAAAAGAAAATGAAACCTTCTTATTCTCAAAATAGCAAGTTTGTTGGAAGCATCGTGATTCCCTCTGTGTCCTGAGTCAGGGCCTTGTCTATATGCAGCACCGTGGAAAGCCTCAAGTTAACAGAGAGTTCCCAGGACACAGTAGGGACAGGCAGAAGAATAAGACGATCAGAAAAACACCAGGGATGCAGAAGTCATCTGGTCACTGACCCCACAAGGAAGAAAGATGTCATGGGCAGAGGACAGGACCACTGATGTAAGGAAAGGATATGACGGGGGAACCGTCTTCCTCATTTCTGATGTTTCCTTCCTGCAAAGGAAGCTTAATGAGTGGAACTTCCGGAACTCTCTCTGCCCCACTGCTCCCTCCTCTCCTGGTGGGTGTGGGGGAGGAGCAGTGACTGTTCCCACTGGTTTTTTGGTGGGGAGGGGAGGAAGGTTGTTTGTTTGTTTGTTTGAGACAGGGTCTTGCTTTGTTGTCCAGGCTGCAGTGCAGTGGCATGATCATGGCTCACTGCAGCCTCCGCCTCCTGGGCTCAAGCGATCCTCCCACCTCAGCCTCCCCAGTAGCTGGGACCACAGGCATGCACCACCACACCCAGCTCATTTTTCTATTTATTGTAGTGATGGGGTTTCACCATGTTGCCCAGGTTGGTCTCATACTCCTGGGCTCAAGCGATCTGCCCACATCACCCTCCCAAAGTGCTAGGATTACAGGTGTAAGCCACCATGCCTAGCCTGTTCCCACTGTTAATTTTGAGAATACCTGGGTATCTTTGGCTCAGATCAATACTTTTGTCTCTGTTGGGCATGATTCCACCTGTTGAGAAGTTTTCTCCCCTTCTTCATGCTTCTACTCTGCAAGGGGAGGTGTCTGCTCCACCCAGTGTTCCTTGGGTCTGTGTGGGTATCCACCTAAATTCTGGGGTTTGGGATTGTCAGGCTCAATTGGCTTAAGTCACATCCTGCAATTTGGCCTCTTATCACTAATGAAAGTGATATTTCACCTTCCATATTTACTTTTTGTTTTATTTCTTGGCCGCAAAACCCAGGAAAAAATAAGAGAGTGTCCTCTTGAAGCCTGTATCAGTTGTTTATTGCTGGAAATATGGCCACATTTACTTAAAACGATGAATCTTTATGTTCACACCCAGTGCCTCTGGGAGCAGCTTGCCTGAGTGGTTGGTGAGCCTCAGGGAGGCTCAGGAGGTTACAGGCAGGACGTTGGTCCAGGCCGCAGTTGTCTGAAGCTTGATGCGGCTGGGGCATTGGCTTCCAACCTGGCTGAGGGCAGAAGGCCTCAGTTCCACACACGTGGGCATCTCCACAGAGCTGCTGCATGTCCTCATGACATGGCAAGGGTCTTCCCTGAACAATGATCCAAGTGAGAAAGAACAGGAAGTTCCAGTGCCTTTTGTGACCTAGTTTCTGCAGTTGCACACCATCACTTTTGCTTTATGTTTTTAGAAGCCAGTCTCTGAGTCTACCCCAGGAGAGGAATTAGGCTCCCCATCTTCAGGAGAGCAGCAAAGAACTTGCAGATCTTTCTTAAAACCACAGAGACCTCGATAAAGGAAAAGTAACTGGGCTCTCATACAAGAAGCTGGTCCAGAGTTGGAGAAAGAGAAGCCATTCCTGCTGGGCGCAGTGGCTCACGCCTGTAATCCCAGCACTTTAGGAGGCCGAGGCAGGCAGATCACCTGAGGTCAGGAGTTTGAGACCAGCCTAACCAACATGGAGAAACCCCATCTCTACTAAAAATACAAAATTAGCCGGGCATGGTGATGCATGCCTGTAATCCCAGCTACTCGGGAGGCTGAGGCAGGAGAATCACTTGATCCTGGGAGGCGGAGGTTGCGGTGAGCCAAGATTGCACCATTGCACTCCAGCCTGGGAAACAACAGCAAAACTCTGTCTCAAAAAAAAAAAAAAAAAAAAAAAAAAAAAGCCATTCCTTCAAACAGCTCTTACTGAAAACCGCTAACTGCTCGGCTTTGTGCGGGATGTAGCCTGTGAAGGCAGAAATACTACAAGATTCTTTTGCTTGAGGTCTGAGTGAGAGAACACATCCTTAAGAGACGCTCTCCTTTGCTCTAGCCCTCCGTATCAGCCCAAGGGAAGTGCCTGCCCAGAGACCTTGGCCCCCTTGCGCTCTGAGGACCCAGGACCCCAACATCCTCTTCCCAAGTGGCCCCGAACCTGCTTCTCAGCCTCTGCAGCCTCATCCTCAAGTTCATCTTCCCGCCTGTGTACACACCCCCAAGCCCAGGGCAGCTCTTGGTGGGAACCGGCCAAAGCTTAGCCCTGCAAGCTGGGCTGTGGAGTGTCCACACTCATGGTGTGGGTCTGAGGCAGGGCAGGAGGAGAAGGAGGCCTCCCCTCCTGGAAAGGAGATGACGCACAGAGGTCTAGGTCTCCACAGTACATCGGGGTGTTCCTTTCCTTCCTCCTCTTACCTGTAATCTAGCAAGTGTATGCAGGGGCTGCATGCCTCTTCACAGCCCAAGACTAGCAGCCAGCCCCTCAACAATAGGTGGGTGTGGTGTCACTTCTGAGCCCAGGCCTCCCTCTAGCGACCAGTCGGGAGACAACAGCCAGAGGCTCTTTGCTACTCTCCTGCACCTCTTCCAGAACCTGCTTTCCAGAACACAGATCTGATCCTGTTGTTCCCGGCTTAGAAACCTCAAAAGCAAAGAGCAAAACCTCCCAAGCTCCCTGCGTTCCCACATGCCTTTAAGTCCCTTAGCCTGCTTTATGTTATCCCAGGGCCAGCCAGGAGGCCCTTCCAGGTTTAAGCCAGCCTACATCTCCAGGATGGCTCAGAGCCAGCTTCCAGCACACACACACACACACACACACACACACACACACCTCCCTCCACCACCTGTTAAACACACACACACCCCTCCCTCTACCACCTGCTACACACATACACACACATGCACACACACACACACACCTCCCTCCACCACCTGTTACACACAGACCTCTGCCCACCACCTGTTACACACACATACACGTCATCTCTGCTACATAAAGTGCACACACACACGTTTGAATTCTGCAACCCCTCTCCCACCCGCTCTGCTACACACACACACACACACACACACACTGTCATCCTCCACTGCCACACTGTTTGCCACACCAAACACACCATAGATTCCCTGCCTCCTTTTTTTTTTTTTTTTTGATACAGAGTCTGGCTGTGTCACCCAGGCTGGAGTGCACTGGCACGATCTTGGCTCACTGTAACCTCCGCCTCCTGGGTTCAAGCAATTCTTGTGCCTCTCTTTTGCTGACAATTAACCACCCACCTTTGCCCATCAATCAAACAAACCTTGACTCCTCCATAAAGACTCACGTAACAGCTTCTTTGTGGCTTGCTCCAGCCCCTGTGAGAGTTAACAGCGGCTCCTTGCTGGTTCCTGAAGCACTTTTGTGCAGAACAATCGCTAACATCTATTGAGCCCTTAACGCCAGCTGAAGGCTCCACAGGGATTACCTCATGTGGTCTCACGGTAACCCTGAACGCCAGGCGCTGCTGTCATCCTCGTTTTACAGATGTGGCAAAGGAGAAGAGAGGGGCTAAATCATGGGCCCAAGGTGACCCGGGCAGCAAGAGCTGTGTGGTGCCCACGTGCTCCCTGGGCCAGGGCTCTTCAGCAGGCGCCCTTGCTTCCTGCCCGCTGAGAGCCCCTTCAGAGAGAGGCCTGTTCTCCTGCCTCTGAATGCCCAGCTTGAAGCACCACAGCCCTGTGCTTGGAGCCTGCTAGACCCACCACGCATTTCCTGGATTGAATGGCAGGCAGGAAGCGCTAGCTCTGCCTACTACCATCTTTCTCAGGCCCTTCGCGTCTGAACCCTGATTCTAAATCTCCCACCTACAGCCAAAAATCTTGTTTCCCTGCACAGAGCCAGTCAGATATACTTAGCAAATGAAGGCAGAAGCTGTGGGCACAGTTTGCAGTGTAAGGACGAGGTATAAGTTGGGGCTAGTTATCAAAACAGCTGATCCTCCATTCCCCACCTGTAACCTAATTAGCCCCAAACCAGCCGGGAGTTGGCACTCATCCCCAGGTGCTCCCTCAGGACTCCAGCGTGTCCCAGAGGGCTGCCTCCCTGACCCAGGGCCCCGTCCCTGCTGCCCTTCCTCCTGCCACTGGGGGAGCAGCCTGCATTCGTCCCCTCTCCTTACTTCCTTTCTCGCCGCTTTCCTGTGTTCTGCCTTCACTCACTTTAACTTAGGCAACATGCATTAAATAAACTCCTTTTTGGCTCACCTGGAGTGCTCATTTGCTAAGTTGCATCCGTTTCCTCCTTTTTTTTTTTTTTTTTTTTTTTGAGATGGAGTCTCACTCTGTCGCCTAGGCTGGAACGCAGTGGTGTGATCTCGGCATGGCAATTCTCCTGCCTCAGCCTCCTGAGTAGCTAGGACTAGAGGCGCCCACCACCACGCCTGGCTAATTTTTGTATTTTTGGTAGAGATGGGATTTCACCATGTTGGCCAGGCTGGTCTCAAACTCCTGACCTCAGGTGATCCACCTGCTTCAGCCTTCAAAGTGCTGACATTACAGGCATGAGCCACTGCACCCAGCCCTTTTCTTCCTTTTCTTCAAAGTGGAAATACGAGGTCTCTTTGTTCTTCTGGATTATGAAAGTAGTATGGTTTTCCTGTAAAAAATTCAAACACAGCCGTCCATTTTCCCGTCAGCCACGAAGGACGTTGTTGTTAAGGCTGGCATACCTATCAAGGACAGTAACTGCCATGGCTTCCGGTGCTTTGACGAAACCCGATGCGTGGCCTTCTGGCCAAGCACCTGTGCTTTCATCTTGTTTGAGAACTCATTGTGTCTGTGGGGGTTGCAGCTCTCTATAAGTTTGCTGTGGCTGAACCAAGAAAAAAGACATACACAGATTTCTACAGTAATTATGAGTTCAATGAAAGATTTTTGAGGAAATGAGGAAGGCTGGTATCTTTCAGAGTGCAAAGTGATTTGGGAATATAAAAAATTTATTTGGGTTGCATCACCTAGAAGTTTGTCACTGACTCGTGTTCTTGAACTAGAAACATGAATGTGTGGGCTAAGAAATAGTTTACCTTGATAAAGAAACAACATATTTTTTAAAAAATCGAAACACAGGCCAGGTGCGGTGGCTCATGCCTATAATCCCAGCACTTTGGGAGGCCAAGGCGGGCGGATCACCTGAGGTCAGGACTTTGAGACCAGCCTGACCAACATGGAGAAACCCCATCTCTACTAAAAATGTAAAATTAGCAGGGCATGGTGGTCCATGCCTGTAATCCCAGCTACTCAGGAGGCTGAGGCAGGAGAATCACTTGAATCTAGGAGGTGGAGATTGCAGTGAACCGAGATCACACCATTGCACTCCAGCCTGGGCAACAAGAGCGAAGCTCCATCTCAAAAAACAAACAAACAAACAAAACCACAAATGTTTAAAGTAGAAAGTGAAAGTGGTCAGCCATCCCACTACAAGATAACCAGTGTTTTCAGTTTGGTTTATAGCATTCCAGATTAGCATGTGTGTGTATGAGTTTGTCATTTTACGTTTTTTTTTGTTGTTGTTGTTGTTTTTGGAGACAGAGTCTTGCACTGTTGCCCAAGCTGGAGTTTGGTTGCAGGATCTCAGGTCACTGCAACCTCTGCCTCCTGGGTTCACGCAATTCTCCTGCCTCAACCTCCTGAGTAGCTGGGACTACAAGCATGCACCACCACGCCTGGCTAATTTTTGTATTTTGGTAGAGACAGGTTTTGCCATGTTGGCCAGGCTGGTCTCCAACTCCTGACCTCAAGTGATCCGTCTACCTCAGCCTCCCAGTGTGCTGCGATTACAGGTGTGAGCCACCGTGCCCAGCCTAGTTTGTCATTTTACTTTAATTTGAATCACAAATGAAAATCTGTCTGTCTCTCTCTCTCTCTCTCTCACGGTAATTTTATTCCAGCAGCCCTAGGTTGAAATCATAATGCTGCTGCAAGGTCTTAGTCAAAAGCCACCCAGATTCATTCCGACAGAATGCTCTGGCTTCAGCTGGGGAGGAATCAGACAAGGTAGTATTGGAACCTTTCCTTCCAGAGGACTCCTAAGGTCCCTAGAGCAACTAGTCATACAAGCTCTACATATAGGCCGGGTGAAGTGGCTCACGCCTGTAATCCCAGCACTTTGGGAGGCCAAGGCGGGTGGATCACCTGAGATCAGGAGTTCGAGACCAGCCTGACCAACATGGTGAAACCCCATCTCTACTAAAAATACAAAATTAGCCAGGCATGGTGGTGGGCGCCTGTAATCCCAGCTGCTCAGGAGGCTGAGGCACAAGAATCGCTTGAACCCGGGAGGCGGAGGTTGCAGTGAGCCAAGATCGTGCCGCTGTACTCCAGCCTGGCAACAGACCAAGATTATGTCTCAAACAAAAAAGCAAAACAAGACAAAAAAACCCTACATATAAAATGGCATTTTCTAACTCATGGGAAAGTCTTTTTACACCATTTTCCCAGAACAAGACTTCTATTTACTCACATTTACCAAAACTAAGAGATCCATTGGCATCACATTTCCCCCTGTAATAATAAAATATCACCATACTCAGGTAATTTGCTGGCTTCCCTTCAGGACAAAGCAGAGGATGGCAGGGTACTGGGAGGCAGCGGGGACTCACTTTAGCAGACGTTCATTTATTCATTCCACAAGCATTGGCTGAGGAAACAATGATAATACACGGTTCCTGCTCACAGGCTATGGGAATAATGCGTCTTTTCCACAGAGTGCCAGCGGCATCGAGGGTAAAGTACTCAATAGAGGGTAAAATGCCAGACATGGGTAGAGCAATGATTACTGTGACACACTTCTAGACTCATGAGAGCTTGATGCTTAAAAACTGAGAGAGCCGTTACATTGTTTACTAATAAGAGATACAACCTTTTTTTTGAGATGGAGTCTGTCTCTGTCACCAGGCCTGGAGTACAGTTGCACGATCTCAGCTCACTGCAACCTCCGCCTCCCAGGTTCAAGTGATTCTTCTGCCTCAGCCTTCCGAGCAGCTGGGATCACAGGTGCCTGCCACCACGCCCAGCTAATTTTTGTATTTTTAGTAGAGACAGGGTTTCACTGTGTTGGCCAGGATGGTCTCCATCTCTTGACCTTGTGATCCACCCGCCTTGACCTCCCAAGTGCTGGGATTACAGGTGTGAGACACCATGCCCAGCCTGGAGATACAACTTTTAAATGGGCCAGGCATGGTGCCTCACACCTGGAATCCCAGCATTTTGGGAGGCCAAGGCAGGAGGATCGCTTGAGGTCGGTGGTGGGCCAGCCTGGGCAACAGAGTGAGACCCCAACTCTACAAAAAATTTAAAAATTGGCTGGGCATGGTGGTGCGTGCCTGTAGTCCCTGCTACTTGGGAAGCTGGATTGGGAGGATCACTTGAGCCCAGGGGCTCCAGGCTGCAGAGAGCTATGATTGTACCACTGCACTCCAGCCCAGATGACAGAGTGAGACCTTGTCTCAAAAAAGAAAAAAAAAGATTGGCTACTTTTGTTTACTGATCATATTCTCTCCTGTAGGTTTATAATTAAAAATGAGAATAATAATGTATATAATATAATGATAATAATAGTTACTCTTCGTTGAGTGCATACTATGTGCTAGGTACTGGGCTGAGCCTGTTATCTTCATTTTCTCACCTAAATCTCTCTACAACACTGTGTGGTGGGTACTGTTTCTTTTCTTTTTCTCTTTTTTTTTTGAGATAGGGTCTCACTCTGTCACCCAGCCTGGAGTGCAGTGGCACAATCTCGGCTCACCTGCAACCTCTGTCTCCCAGGTTCAAGCAATTCTGCCTCAGCCTCCCAAGTAGCTGGGACTACAGGTGTGTGCCACGACGCCCAGCAACTTTTTGTATTTGTTGGTAGAGACAGGGTTTCACTGTGTTGGCCAGGCTGAGTGGGTACTGTTTTATCCCCACTTTGCAGATGGGGTTCAGAAATGTTTAGGGCAAATAAGTTGAGACCCAGAATTCAAACTCAGTTCTGCCTGCCACCAAGACCCAAGCTCTGAATTGCTCACTTATGGTAACTCTTCCCATCTGGGAAACCAGATTGTAATCTGGACTCAGAAGAAGGGACATTAAATTAGGTGGAGATTCTTAAACACAACTCAGATGTAATTGAGCCTTTTTGGAGCCAGTCTCAACGCAACAATGTACCACAAACAAAGCACAAATCTGACTCCCAAAGCCTCTGTGCCAAAAGTCTGTTTTCCCAAAGGTTTTCTGAAAGAGCCAAGAGGTTACACATCACAAACCATCCTAAGCATTTTGTTTCAACATCTTTTCCCCAAAGCCCTCCTTCTTCCAGCAGCTGTCCACAAGCCCTTCCTCTACCTTCTCTCTACTTCATCCCACTCATTCCTTTTTTTTTTTCTTTTTTAAAGACAAGGTCTAGCTCTGTCACCCAGGCTGGAATACAGTGGTGTGATCCTAGCTTACTGCACCCTCAAACTCTTCGGCTCAAGCGATCCTCCCATCTCAGCCTCCTGAGTAGAAGGGACTACAGGCATATGTCACCACACCTGGCTAATTTTTGTATTTTTAGTAGAGACAAGATTTTGTCATGTCACCCAGGCTAGTCTAGAACTGCTGGCCTCCTGTGATGCTCCTGCTCGGCCTTCCAGTGTGCTGGTATTATAGGTGTGAGCCACTGCACCTGGCCCATTCCTTCCTTTTGAACTCTTCCTCTGCTTCATCTGAGACTTCTTCTCCTTCCTCCAGAATTTTACCCTCATTACTATCTCAGAGATTACAGACTGATAACTCCAAACACAGCCTACAAAAGTGTTTTGTTTGGCTGTTACTGCTCTTGGAAGTGGGGCAGGTGCTTCAGTTAATCACTGGATCACTGTCCTCCCTTCCCTATAGCCTGTGGACTGTGTGTCTGAGGGTCACTTGCTCTTCGTCATCCTCTTAACCCATGTAAGTAATTGGCCTGACCTCTTGGATCTTGGATTTCCAGTTATTGGCCTGACCTCTTGGATTTCTAAGCCCAAGGCCTTTTTCTTCCTTCCTTCCTTCCTTCCTTTCTTTCTTTTCTTTCTTTTTCCTTCTTTCTTCTTTCCTTTCTTTCTCTCTCTCTCTTTCAAGACATGGCCTCACAACCTCTGCCTCCCAGGTTCAAACGATTCTTCCATCTCAGTCTCCTGAGTAGCTGGGACTACAGGTGCGTGCCACCACGCCCAGCTAATTTTTGTATTTGTAGTAGAGATGGTTGCCCAGGCTGGTCTTGAACTCCTGAGCTCAAGCAGTCTGACTGTCTCAGCCTCCCAAAGTGCTGAGATTACAGGCATGAGCCACCGCACCTGGCCTCTACTTTTTTATTTAGAACCACAACATGATAACCAGTGCAGCCAGACTTTGGAGATCACCTTGGGGTGGATTTGTCTGCCATGTCTATGAGTGTATTTGGACACCTTGGAAATGTGCCACTGATTAGGAAGACTGTAGCTCTGGTTCCTTTAAAAAGATTCCAGGCCTGGGCACGTCGGCTCATAAGAAATTATCCAAGTGGGTGCACAATGAAGTGCATGCACCCTGCCCTCAATTGAATGCTGATCAAAGTTCAGGCGTATCTCCTAGGGACCCACTCTTATCACAGACTAAGAGTCAATTGTGCAATAAAAAGTGAATGCTTATCATATCACATGGTGATAAATAATACAGGTTATTTTAATACTCATTTTAAGATTTGATGCTTGTAGTCTAACTTATGATAAGTAAGAATCTCAGGGCTTAGGGATTCAACTTTGAAACAAACTTTCTCCTTTTCCTTTTGAGCTTGGGAATTCATTTAAATAGAGACTTCTTAAGATTGCAAGGTTAGCTTTTATCATTTCTAACAACTTTTCTGTTACTGCAGATTTCTACGGTATTTTGCTGTGGTGGACTCTGTTGTTGTTTATGAGTATTCTTTACTCCTTTCTTTCGTTCTTTCTTTTTTTTTTTTGATATGAAGTTTCGCTGTGTTGCCCAGGCTGTAGTGCAGTGGCACGATCTCTGCTCACTGCAACCTCCACCACCTGAGTTCAAGCAATTCTCCTGCCTCAGCCTCCTGAGTAGTTAGGACTACAGGCGTGCGCCATCATGCCCAGCTAATTTTTGTATTTTTAGTAGGGATGGGGTTTTGCTGTGTTGGCCAGGCTTGTCTTGAACATTTGACCTCAAGTGATCCTCCTGCCTTGGCCTCCCAAAGTGCTGGAGTTACAGGCATGAGCCACCAGCCCAGCCCTCTTGTCTCCTTTCTTGAGTAGGATCATATTTCCTTGCTTGTTGACATCAGGCTTTGACCATGTGATTTGTTTGGGCCAAAAAATGTGAGCAGAGCGATGTGTGTTAATGTTAGAGCCAGAGCTCTAAGAGCCAGCAGTGGTTTTACATGGTTCTCTCTTCCCTCTGGCACAGCAAGGACAGCCAGGCCCTGGCAGGAGGGCGACCTGTAGCAGGGCTGTGGCTGCCCCAGATGGATACAGGGCATGAGCGAGAAATAAACCTTTGTTGTTACATGGCACTGAAATGTTGGGACCAACCGTTACAGCGGCATAACCTAACGTATCCTGACCAAGATGTATGCAAGCAAACCACAACTATTAACTCTGATACTGAAGCTGACAGGACAGGAGATTGCAATAAACCCAATTTCATTTTTCCCTAATCATTAACATGATCTAATTGTTCTCATTGATTGAGAGGTAAGTGTTGTAAATTTAAACTTATAAAATAATTATATACTAATAAAATTCTCTATATAATATGATACATAATTTATACATACATACATATATAGTAGTCCGCCCTTGCACAGTTTTGCTTTCCATGGTTTCAATTACTCAGGGTACAGTATAGTAAGATATTTTGACAGAGAGATGAGAGAGAGATGGAGAGAGACCACATTCACATCACATTCATTATAGTATACTGTTATAATTGTTCTATTTTATTATTAGTTATTGTTGTTAATCTCTTACTGTATCTAATTTCGAAATTAAACATTATCAGAGCTATGTATGTATAGGAAAAAACATAGCGTATATAGAGCTTGGTACCATAAGCAGTATGAGGCATCCTCTGGGGGTCTTGGAATGTAGCCCCGGGAGATATTGGGGGGACTACTGTATACACACATATACATATATACAGTCTCTATAAATTTTTTTTTTTTGGGATGGAGTCTCGCTCTGTCGCCCAGGTTGGAGTGCAGTGGTGCGATCTCAGCTCACTGCAACCTCCGCCTCCCGGGTTCAAGAGACTCTCCAGCCTCACCTTCCCGAGTAGCTGGGACTACGCGCATGTGCCACTGCATCCAGCTAATTTTATTTTATTTTTTGTATTTTTAGTAGAGACGGGGTTTCACCATGTTGGCCAGGCTGATCTCGAACTCCTGACCTCAGATGATCCGCCCACCTCAGCCTCCCAAAGTACTGGGATTACAGGCGTGAGCCACTGCGCCCAGCCAGTCTCTGTAAATTTTTGAAAATAAAGTTCTGCTTGTAAAAATCATAAAATTCTCAGGACAAAATTCTGGTGTTTATGGGGCAGATCCCCCCCAAAACAAAGCTCAGGTGAGAGCTGTCAATCAAAAAAGCTGTTGGCTTTATTGGTGTCTCCTTTTCTAAGCATTTGCTGCCAGTCAGCCCCTTTCCGATGAACTTTTTTCTTGAAGTGGGTCCATAGCGTTGATCCACCTACTGTGTCAAGTACTGCAAACCTGGAAGCCATTCTACCTCCTTAACATAGATGGGTATCTCTGCTCAAATCCACTGTGAGTGAAATATTTTAAAATTATTGCAGTAATACATGTACATAGCAAAAAAGGCATACCAAAGATACGTGATAAGTAAATTATCTCTCCCTTCCCTAACCCGCAGTGCCACTTCTCAGAAGTAATTATGTGAGGAATTTCTTATCAGGGCCAGTTTCGCGGGAGTGTTACCGATACAGTCACACAGGCTCCGCACTCAGAAGGACTGTGCGCGCTTCATTTAATGCTCTGCCATTGCCTTCGTGAATTTTTTTTTTTTTTTTTAGATGGAGTCTCGCTCTTGTCGCCCAGGCTGGAGTGCAATGACACAATCTTGGCTCACTGCAACCTCCACCTCCCAGGTTCCAGGGATTCTCCTGCCTCAGCCTCCCAAGTAGCTGGGATTACAGGTGCCTGCCACCACGTCTGGCTAATTTTTGTATTTTTAGTAGAGATGGAGTTTCACCGTGTTGACCAGGCTGGTCTCAAACTCCTGACCCCAGGTGATCCGCCCGCCTTGGCCTCCCAAAGTGCTGGGATTACAGGAGTGAGCCACCGCGCCCAGCCAATTTTAGAAATGTAATTTAACTCATTGTGAGTGCTTGGTAGACAATCCACATAGCCTATGAGTAATGACAGCCTGAGCTATGGGTGTGACTTATAGAGCTGAGAACTTATTTTTTGTTTGTTTGTTTGAGACACAGTCTCTCTTTCTTGTCCAGGCTGGAGTGCAGTGGCACAATCACGGCTCACTGTAGCCTTGACCTCTCAGGCTCAAGGGATCTTCCCACCTCAGCCTCAAGAGTAGCTGGAACCGCAGGTGCACATCACCATGCCCAGCTAATTTTTGTATTTTTTGTACAGATGGAGTTTCACTATGTTGCCGAGGCTGGTCTTGAACTCCTGGGCTCAAGCGATCCTCCGCCTCGGCATCCCAAAGTGCTGGGATTACAGGCATGAGCCACCACACCTGGCCCTTCTCAGCTTTTCTATCACTAATTCTCTGCATTAAACATTCTCTGTTTCAAGTGCTCAAAGTGGTTTTCCCTTTCCCATTTGACCCCTGAATGATTCCCTAAATAATTCTTGCAGACATTACATGTCCTGTGATATATCTAGCTCTAGTCACTGGTGATACAGTGTGCTGCATATGAAACTCATTCTAAAAGTAGGCTGACTGGAGTTTGAATCCTGACTCCAACCATTTCCTAGCCTCAGTTCCCTCATCTGCAAAATCAGGATAATACTAAAATCTAGCCCGTAGGGGAAATAGTGCTTGAAACATACTTAGCATAGTGCTTGACACAGAGTAAGTGTTCAGTGTTAGCTAATATAACAGGAGGAAGATCAGGGGCTTGCGAGAAGCTGACAGGGTCAACCATAATTCCCGGACTGTTCTCATAATTTATGGTGTGTGCATTGTACAGCATTGTAAGCTCTTGTGTAGCATCCTAGAAACTTGTTTATAATCCCCTACCATGCCCGGAACAGTGATTAGAACATGGGAGAGCCTCAGAAAGTTGGCTTGTTCTTGATTTTACAATTACCACAGAATACCTTACATTAGGCACCCCCTTTTTCTATACTGCTTAAAGCTGGCCCTGATCTTGTCCTTAGTTTCTGGGCCTTTGTTTTTGAGACGGAATCTCGCTCTGTCACCCAGGTTGGAGTGCAGTGGCACGATCTTGGCTCACTGCAACCTCTGCCTCCAGTGTTCAAGTGATCCTCCGGCCTCAGCCTCCTAAGTAGCTGGGATTACAAGTGTGCACCACCATACCTAGCTAATTTTTGTATTTTTAGTACAGATGGGGTTTCACCATTTTGGCCAGGCTGGTCTTGAACTCCTGACCTCAAGTGATCCGCCCGCCTCGGCCTCCCAAAGCGCTGGGATTACAAGTGTGAGCCACCACACCCACCAGTTTCTGGGCCTTTAACCAAAGGACTCCAGTATCTGCGGAGTCCTGTCTCCTCTCCCCACTCACCCCTCACATACCCGACTCAGACCCCAGCGTTTAAAACCAAAAGAACTGCTGAGAACTCCAGACCAGAAATCAGCAAACTTTTTCTGTAGAGGGCCAGACAGTAAAGATTTTGGGTTTTCCAGGCCTCTTATAATTTCTTTTGTAACTACTCAACTCTGCCTTTGCAGTGTGGAGCAGCCATTAATGAATGAATGTGGTCGTGTAGCAATGAAACTTTATTGCTGGACACTGACATTTGAATTTTATATAATTTTCACACTTCATGAACTATTACTATTCTTTTGACTTTAACCATTCAAAAGTGTAAAGACCATTCTTGGCTCTCAGGCTGTACAAAAACAGGCAGCAAGCAGGATTTGGGTGGCAGGTCATAGTTTTCGGTTGGCTTTTGCTCAAGTTCCTGTCTTCTTTTTGTTCCCCTCTTTCTTTCCTTCTTTGCTGTGTGACACTAAGTTACTTAGCCTCTCTGGGCCTCAGTTCTTTACCAGTAACTCTGGAGTGGCAGTAGATGAGTGTTTTTCAAAACCAGATCATCAGTAAGAATGGGATGAAGGGAGGAACAAGAGAGAAGCTGTTGGTTTTGTAGTTTTATTGTTTTTCATCTCTTTTATCTGTTTAGACTTACAGGTAAAATTCTATTCTTTTTTTTTTTTTTGAGACAGAGTCTTGCTCTTTTGCCCAGGCCAGAGTGCAGTGGCGTGATCTTGGCTCACTGCAACCTCCGCCTCCAGGGTTCGAGCGATTCTCCTGCCTCAGCCTCCTGAGTAGCTGGGATTACAGGCACCCACCACCACGCCCGGCTAATTTTTGCATTTTTAGTAGAGATGGGGTTTCACCATGTTGGCCAGGCAGGTCTCCAACTGCTGACCTTAGGTGATCCGCCCACCTCGGCCTCCCAAAGTGTTGGAATTACAGGTGTTAGCCACCGCACCTGGCCAAAAATTGCATTCCTACACACAAACACACACACAGACACACACACACACATTTATTTATTTATTTATTTGAGACAGGGTCTCACTCTGTTGCCCAGGCTGGAGTGCAGTGTCACAGTCATAGCTCACTACAGCCTCAAGTTCCTGGGCTCAAGTGATCCTCCTGCCTTAGCCTCCCGAGTAGCTGGGACTACAGGTGCACACCATCACACACGGCCAATTTTTAATTTTTTTTTGTAGAGATAAGGTGTCCCTTTGTTGCCCAGGCTGGTCTCCAACTCTGGGCTCCAGCAATCTTCCAGCCTTGGCCTCCCAAAGTGCTGCGATTACAAGCGTGAGCCACCGCTGCCAGCCTTAACATTCCATTTAAACAAAAAGTACTCTTCCTACAAATACTTTTGGGAAATTGCCAATTGGTCCGGGGGTTCAACCGTTTTTCCTGCCTCCATCAATAACATTTCATGGGGCAGAGGTGAAACAGGTGTGAAAGTTATTGTCCTCCTTGAGCAACCCCTTCCTGACCGTCAGTGCATTTGTTTGTGTCTTGGGTCCTTTCAGTTCCAAGTTTCATTCGCTTAATCATGATGGAAACGTTTGTTGAGCGCCTCGGGTGCGCGGGGCCAGGACTGGATGTTCTGCAGCAGACGGCGCAGGCGCAGGAGTGGCTGAAGGTGCCCGCGCCCAGCGCTGCGGCCTGAACCACCCAGGAGCTCGAGGAAAGAGGGAGGACGGGAGGGAAAGCTGGATCCAGACAGACCCCAGCTCCTGGGTTCCCAGAATTGTCCGGCTATTCCTCCAAAGCCCCCGCTATCTTGCTTCCGACTTCCTTCCGGCGCTTTCTGTAAACACATCTTTCATTTTCCTGGGCTAGCCTCTCGCCAGCGCATCCTCCCCGCCCTTGGCTCTTCCCTGCACGAGGGAGCGGGGAAAGAGGGTGGAAATCACGCCCTTCTCCCCGCGCTGACCCCGGCTCCCGCTCGCCCTTCTCGGAATGACTCCGTGCCCACCCTCACCGCCCTGCGATCCTCCTGCGATCCTTATCACGGTCGGCCCCGTGGAAACCCGGCCATCCTCAGGGCGACGTTCTGGCCTCCGGTACAGTTTTCTGACCCCCGTGGGGAACCAGGATCAAGGCTGACCCCAATCTGTTTCAGTGACCTTTTTCTAGAGAGAAAGATTGTTGCCAGCGATTGCCGGGAACACACACACACCAACACAGTTCTCTTTGGGACTTCAGCCTAAAATAACCAGACGGCCTGATTTTCAGTCTTTGGGCGGGGAGAGGAGGGAATGGGGGATGGTCTAATCCTACCCAGTGTTTCCTCAGTGACAACTTTTCTTCTCTAGGGCCACTACTTTCCTTCCTTATTTCTCTTCTCACCACTTCCTCATTCCTCATTCAAGAAAAGGCCTTAGGAGATTGACTTTACCTTTTTTTCTTTTTTTTATAATGAGGTAGGGCCTCACTCTGTTGCCCAGGCGGGAGTGCAGGTGCACGATCTCGGCTCACTGCAGCCTAGAACTCCCGGGCTCAGAGGATCCACCCACTTTAACCTCCCAAGTAGGAGCAAAGGCGCACACCACCACGCCCGGCTACTGTTTTGTTTATTAGTTTGTTTTGCTTTTTCAGACAGGGTCTCACTCTGTCACTAAGGCTGGAGTGCAGTGGTGCTGTAACTGTCCAAGGGGTTCACCTTGCCCGCTGACTAGACAGAGTCCGATTAATCAAGACAGGGGAATTGCAATAGAGAAAGAGGAATTCATGCGGAGCCGGCTGTGCGGGAGACCAGAATTTTATTATTACTCAAATCAGTCTCCCGGAGCACTGGGGGAGCAGAGTTTTTAAGGATAACTTGGTGGTGGGGGGCGGAGGGGGACGGGGCGGGAAGCCAGTGAGCCAGGAGTGCTGATTGGTCAGGGAAGAAATCATAGAGACTGGAAGCTGTCTTCTCGGGCTGAGTCAGTTCCTAGGTGGGGGAGGGGGTGGGGGCACAGGATGAGATAAGCCAGTTTATTGAGCTGGGTGGTGCCAGCTGATCCATCAAGCGCAGGGTCTGCAAAATATCTCAAGCACTGATCTTAGGAGCAGTTTAGGGAGGGTCAGAATCTTGTAGCTTTCAGCTGCCTGACTCCTAAACCATAATTTCTTTTCTTTTCTTTTCCTTTTTTTTTTTTTTTTTTTTTGAGATGGAGTTTTGTCTTGTCGTCCAGGCTGGAGTGCAGTGTTGCCATCTCAGCTCACTGCAAACTCTGACTCCCGGGTTCAGGCGATTCTCCTGCCTCAGCCTCCCGAGTAGCTGGGATTACAGGTATGCGTCACCACTCTCGGCTTTTTTTTTTTTTTTTTTTGGTATTATTAGTAAAGATGGGTTTCACCATGTTGGCCACGCTGGTCTTGAATTCCTGACTGCAGGTAATCCACTTACCTTGGACTCTCAAAGTGCTGGGATTACAGGCGTGGGCCACCATGCCCGGCCTAAACCATAATTTCTAATCTTGTGGCTAATGTTACTCCTACAAAGGCAATCTAGTCCCCAGGCAAGAAGGAGGTCTGCTTTGGGAAAGGCTGTTACCATCTTTGTTTAAACTATAAACTAAGTTTCTCCCAAAGTTAGTTTGCCCAGGAATGAACAAGGACAACTTGGAGGTTAGAAGCAAGATAAAGTCGGTTAAGTTAGATCTCTTTCACTGTCTCAGTCATAATTTTGCAAAGGCAGTTTCAGTGCAATCTCAGCTCACTGCAACCTCCGCTTCCAGGGCTCAAGCGATCCTCCTGCCTCAGCTTCCCGAGTAGCTGGGACCACAGGCATATGCCACTGCACCCGGTTAACTTTTGTATTTTTTGTAGAGATGGGGTTCCACTGTTGCCCACGCTGGTCTCGAGCTCCTGAGCTCACGTGATCCACCCACCTCAGTCTCCCAAAGTGCTGGGATTACAGGCGTGAGCCACCGTGCCCAGCCTATGGCTACTGTTTTTGGTTTTATTTTTGAGATGTAGTCTCGCTGTGTCTAGCCCAGGCTGGAGTGCAGTGGCGGAGTGTCGGCTCACTGCAGCTGCCACCTCCCAGGTTCAAGTGATTCTCCTGTCTCAGCCTCCCGAGTAGCTTGGACTACAGGTGTGCACCACCACATCCAGCTAATTTTGTATTTTTAGTAGACACGGGTTTCATCATGTTGGCCAGGCTGGTCTCAAACTCCTGACAGGTGATCCACCTGCCTCGGCCTCCTGAAGCACTGGGATTTCAGGCATGAGCCACTGTGCCAGGCAGCTACTGTTTTTGTATTTTATTTATTGTAGAGAAGGGTCTCACTATGTTGCCCAGACTGGTCTCAAACTCCTGAACTAAAGCAATCCACCCACCTTGGCCTCCCAAATGGTGGGATTATAGGCTTGAGCCACCACACCCTCCAGAATCTTGACTTCTTAACTGAGGAATTTCTCAGCTACCTCCTACCTACCTCTTACCTCTCTCAGCTTTCCACCTGCTGTTAGAATCTGTTCCTTCTTGCTGGGGGCAAGAAGGATTACGCCTGTAATCCCAGCACTTTGAGAGGCCAAGGCAGGTGGATCACTTGAAGTTAGGAGTTCGAGACCAGCCTGGCCAACATGATGAAACCCTTCTCTACTAAAAATACAAAATTTAGTCGGGCATGGTGGCATGTGCCTATAATCCCAGCTACTTGGGAGGCAAGAGGATCGCTTGAGACAGGGAGGTGGAGGTTGCAGTGAGCCAAGATAATGCCACTGCACTCTAGCCTGGATGACAGAGCAAGACTCCACCTCAAAAAAGGAAGAGAGTCTGTTCCTTCTTCTCAAGCTTAATGTCCCCTTCCCACCCACTCCCTAGCATTCCTAACCTGACTCATCTCCCTTCCTTTCTGCCTCATGAAATATAGTAGACACTTTAGGGTTATCTTTTAGACCATGCATGCCTTTTCTCTGAGAATTTCCTCCACACAGATGCATACCCTGCAGTGGTGGGCCCCAGGCAGCTATGTTTGGGCGTGTGATTTGCCTCTATGGCATTAACTGAGACAGAGTGTACATGACTCACAACTGGGTCAAGCATATTCTCTTTTGTGGACTTTAGAAAGGCTTGAGAAGCTGGCTGCAGCCTGAGTTGGTTGGTCTCTTGGATGCAGGAAATGTAGATAGGGAGGGCTTTGCCATGTGAATATTGGATTGGTGAAAACTGGTCTGTAGAAAGTGCAAAGGATCCAGATTCCCAGAAGCAGAGATGAGGCTGGAGGAAAGAGGAAGTCCTTAGGGGTATGACTGCTTTCTAGTTCCTGCCTCCTGATCTTCAGGAGGAGCTGCCCTGGGGTCCCTTGAGACTCACAATGGCTGTGTTATAGTCTGTATGAATTAAGATGTACTTGCCTACAAGTAAGAAAGTCTAAATGATAGTGACTTGAACCACTAGCACATGTTGTTTCCTTAAGAAGTCTGGGCTGGGCACAGTGGCTTACACCTGTAATCCCAGCATTTTGGGAGGCCAAAGCAGGAGGCTTACTTGAGCCCAGGAGTTCAAGACCAGCCTAGGCAACATAGAAAGAACCTGGCTCTACAAAAATAATAATAATAATAATAATAATAATAATAGCCAGGCACAGTGGTGGGCACCTGTAGTCCCATCTACAAGGGAGGCTGAGGCAGGAGGATTACTTGAGCCCAGGAGGTCAAGGCTGCAGTGAGCTGTGATTGCACCATGATTGCACCACTGCACTCCAGCCTGGGTGACAGAGCAAGATCCCATCTCAAAGAAAAAAAGTCTGGAGTTAGGTAGAGCCAGGGTTTCATCAGCTCAGCTATGTCATCAAAGACTCAGGCTCTTTCCATCTTTTGGTCACTCAGCATGTTGACTCTTCATTATTTTGCTTATTGCCTCATGGTCTCAAAATAGCTGCCATGGCTCCAGATACCATGTCCTCCATTCATTGCATCAAGTCACTGGGAAAGCAGCAGGAGTAAAAGGGCTCAATTTTTGCTAAAGGAAAATCCCTCATTTTCAGAGGCCCCACAGACTTCCTTATCTCATTGGACAGAACTGTGTCACTTATCTACACTACCTGCAAGGGAGGTTGGAAGAGTAAGTGCCTGGCAAAGAAAAATTGGGTTTCCATGATTACCTTAGGCCAATTATGATTCATAGGGCTGGCAGGACATCTGCTTCTCTGAAATCAGTGAATTTCCTCCCTGTCCTTGAACAAAATCAGCAGGGAAAGAGGGGAGAGGTGATACATAGAAAACAGTATCTGCCACACCTTCCCAAAACTTCCTGTTCCATTTAAGCTAGTTTACTTATATTTGTCACTTGTAACCAAAAGAACTTTGACTAAGGATGCCTGTTAAAGAGAAGTGACTCAGCCAGGCACTGTGGCTCACACCTGTAATCTCAGCACTTTGGGAGGCTGAGGCAGGTGGATCACTTGAGGTTAGGAGTTCAAGACCAGCCTGGCCAAAATGCTGAAACCCCGTCTCTATTAAAAATACAAAAAGTAGCTGGGCATGGTATGGGTGCCTGTAATCCCAGCTACTCGGGAGGCTGAGGCAGGAGAATCGCTTGAACCGAGGAAGAAGAGGTTGCAGTGGGTCAAGATCGTACCACTGCACTCCAGCCTGTGTGATATAGTGAGACTCTGTGAGACTCTGTCTCAAAAAAAAAAAAAAAAAAAAAGAGAGAATTACCTCTTTCCATGTTTCTCAGGCTCACTTAATCACTCTTGACCTCTGCCCAATGTCTTTCTTCTCACCAGAGAGGGGGGTGGGGTGCCTGGTTGGTGTGGAACATGTTCCTCCACTGGATAAGAATGATCTATCAATGGTCCTGGCCTGGAGGATCTGGTCTCTTATTTCTTTTCTACCAGGACAAGTGGGAGAGCAGCATATGTACTTGTTGGGTTTCAAATTTTCTTTTAGGTGTGCTTCATCAAGGTCTAGTCTGGAGATCAGAAATTAACCTCACACTCAAGCCACATTCTCCCAGACCACTTATATCCATAATAAAGATGACATTTTATCAGGTGACATTTTTGTCTGCACTTAATTTGTGGAATCCAGTGCAAAATAAAAATTACCAAGAATTTCAAGATGGCAACAACAGAGCATTAAACCAAGTGCAGGGCCCTATGCAACTCACACAGGTCCCACGCCCATGAATTCAGCCGTGCACTTTAGTTCTGCATATGCTGACCCTTTTGTCTTATTTCTCTCTCTTTTTTAGATGTAATTAAAGCCTATGTCTTATTTCTCAATTGGTTCATATCTATGGTTGTTACAGTAGGTAATTGGTCAGACATGAGTGGGGCAGGAGAGGGCCTCCACCAACCAGGAGTGTCAGGAGACCATCAGATGTTGGTCAGGCAGTTGTTAACTGTCTCTCTAAAATAATAATCAGTCAGAGCCAGCCCAGGGAAAGGTAGTCTCTGGATAGATAGCAACACCTGAAACTGGTGTTCATCAGCTTCCCAATAAGACCTTGGGAGTTGGGTGAGTGGGCTCAAGCATGTGCCCACATATGCCCAGAGGCAAAATGGTAGAATTTAACTGGTATATGACCTTTCTCTAAGAACACTTCTAGGAACAAATCAGACATTGTCTTCAATAGGAGAAAGCCAAGGGAAACTCCAGAGGTGGCAAGTGAAATTACAAATTTCCCTTTTGCATTCAAGAGTGTGGGGAAAAGAAAGAGTGATCAGACTGTTACTGTGCCTATGTAGAAAGAAGTAGACATAAGAGACTCCATTTTGTTCTGTACTAAGAAAAACTCTTCTGCCTTAAGATGCTGTTAATCTGTAACCCAACCCCCAACCCTGTGCTCACAGAAACATGTGCTGTGTGGACCCAAGGTTTAATGGATTTAGGGCTATGCAGGATGTGCTTTGTTAAACAAACGCTTGAAGAGAGCATGCTTGTTAAAAGTCATCACCACTCCCTAATCTCAAGTACCCAGGGACACAAAACACTGCGGAAGGCCACAGGGACCTCTGCCTAGGAAAGCCAGGTATTGTCCAAGGTTTCTCCCCATGCGATAGTCTGAAATATGGCCTCATGGGAAGGAAAAGACCTGACCGTCCCCTAGCCCGACACCTGTAAAGGGTCTGTGCTGAGGAGGATTCGTAAAAGAGGAAGGCCTCTTTGCAGTTGAGGTAAGAGGAGGGCATCCATCTCCTGCTCGTCCCTGGGCAATGGAATGTCTTGGTGTAAAGCCCGATTGTATATTCCATCTACCAAGATAGGAGAAAACTGCCTTAGGGCTAGAGGTGAGACATGCTGGCAGCAATACTGCTCTTTAATGCATTGAGATGTTTATGTATGTGCGCATCAAAGCACAGCACCTTTTTCTTTACCTTGTTTATGATACAGAGACATTTGTTCACATGTTTTCCTGCTGACCCTCTCCCCACTATTACCCTATTGTCCTGCCACATCTCCCTCTCCGAGATGGTAGAGATAATGATCAATAAATACTGAGGGAACTCAGAGACCAGTGCCAGCGTGGGTCCTCCGTATGCTGAGTGCCGTTCCCCTGGGCCCACTTTTCTTTCTCTATACTTTGTCTCTGTGTCTCTTTCTTTTCTCAGTTTCTTGTTCCACCTGACCAGAAATGCCCACAGGTGTGGAGGGGCAGGCCACCCCTTAAAAGAGCTGCCTACTCTATGCTAACCTCCTTCTCTGAGCGACTCTCCAAATTCTATTGGGTAATGGCGACAAATGGCACCCACCCCCTAAAAGAAAAGATTCACATTTACTTGGAGCAAGATGGGTGCCTGCTTAATATTTACCCAACGTCTGAATTCATCTTTCTCTCTAATAGCCCTGTGTTTCATGGAAAAGCTACCTAAATCTTTAACCAATAACTTTAACCTGGTCAGTCCTACCTTAGGGGTTTAAAAATAGGCCACACTGGCTGGGTGTGGTGGCTCATGCCTGTAATCCCAGCACTTTGGGAGGCTGAAGCGGGCAGATCACGAGGTCAGGAGATCGGGACCATCCTAACTAACACGGTGAAACCCCATCTCTACTAAAAATACAAAAAAAATTAGCCGGACATGGTGGTGGGCGCCTGTAGTCCCAGCTACTCAGGAGGCTGAGGCAGGAGAATGGCGTGAACCCAGGAGGCGGAGCTTGCAGTGAGCCAAGATGGCGCCACTGCACTCCAGCCTGGGCGACAGAGCGAGACTCCATCTCAAAAAAAAAAAAAAATAGCCCACACTTACTCAAACAAGCCTGAACAAGAAATCTAACTGAGCAATCACTTTAGTGGGGGATAACTTCTACCATATATAGGTAACCTCTTTATCTGCTCCCATTTTACAGGACTTGCACAGCAACAAACCATAACTTCCTAACAGAAAGAAAATAACTTTTGTCTAATTCAAAAGTTATAAAGGTAAAGAGGTATTTTTGGTAAAGAGTGTTACAAGAAAAGAGACTTTGTATGAAAAAGGATCTTGTATGGTAAATTCTTGTCCTAAAATAAAATAACTGGTTGTTTAAAAAGACAGATATTTAGGACAAGTCAGAAAGTCCAACCATGTCATAGATGGTCTGTGTAAGTTGTGAAAAGATTCATGAAAGGAATTTACAACTTGCCTTCTTTAAAGCCATTAAATTTGGCCAGATGAAGTGGCTCATGTCTGTAATCCCAGCCCTTTGGAGGCTGAGGTGGATGGATCATGAGGTCAGGAATTTGAGACCAGCCTGGCCAACATAGTGAAACCCCATCTCTACTAAAAATACAAAAAATTAACTGAGTGTGGTCGTGGGCACCTGTAATCCCAGCTACTTGGGAGGCTGAGGCAGGAGAATCACTTGAGCCTGGGAGGCAGAGGTTGCAGTGAGCCGAGATCGTGCCACTGCACTCCAGCCTGGGTGACAGTGTGAGACTCCATCTCAAAAAAAAAAAAAGCCATTAAATTCTAGGTAAGGCCTGGGCACATACAGAGTTAGTCATGCCCCCTAACTATGCTGGAAAAAGTCAGACCTTATCTGCACTTCCGTCTAGTGTCCTAGGCTCCAAAGCTAGTACATAATTAGAATTGTTTTCTTACCAGGTTTTTCACAAAAAGTAAATGTTGCTAGGAGTTAACAGTGTAGGCCAATATGGTGAAACCCTGTCTCTACTAAAAATACAAAAATTAGCTGGGCCTGGTGGCATGCACCTGTAGCCCCAGCTACTCAGGAGACTGAGGCAGGAGAATCGCTTGAACCTGGGAGGTAGAGGTTGCAATCAGCTGAGATCATGCCATGACACTCCAGCTTGGGTGATGGAGTGAGACTCTGTCTCAAAAATAAAAGAAAAAAAAAAGAGTTAACTGTGTAACATTCACTTGAGACTACTGGAGAAAACAGTTTTCCATGCAAGGTGTATAAGAAAAGTAGAATGTGCTTTTGGTAAAAG
This sequence comes from Gorilla gorilla gorilla, assembly GCF_029281585.2. Lineage (NCBI taxonomy): Eukaryota > Metazoa > Chordata > Mammalia > Primates > Hominidae > Gorilla > Gorilla gorilla. Next base: position 94,497,120 of record NC_073239.2, on the reverse strand, counting down.
ATTACAAGAAGGCATGAAAGCCAGGTGCAGTGGCTCATGCATGTAATCCTAGACTTTTGAGAGGCCAAGGCAGGTGGATTACTTGAGGTCAGGAGTTCAAGACCAAGCTGGACAATGTGGCGAAACCTCATCTCTACTAAAAATACAAAGAATTAGCCAGGCATGGTGGCGCACACCCTTAATTCCAGCTACTTGGGGGGCTGAGGAAGGAGAATCACTTGAACTTGGGAAGCGGAGGTTGTAGTGAGCTGAGATCATGCCACTGCACTCCAGCCTGGGCAACAGAGCAAGACCCTGCCTCAAAAAAGCAAAACAAAACAAAACAAAATAAGTAATACAAAAAAGAGAAGGCATGAGAATGTGAATTTTTTTTGCCTCGTTTAGAGGGTTAAAGGATAGTTTTAAGTTGAAATAAAGCCAAAGGTTTGAGCAAATTGTGGAAGGATTGCAAAAGATTAATCTGTATGTGAACATATTGGCTACAATTAAAGGGGTATATTATTCAGTTTATCCATAAATTGAACATTGGAATAAAAGCATAACATAGTTTTCTTAGAGCATTGTTCTGCTCTTTAACAGAAAACTATAAATGGTCATAAAAGTTTTATGAGAATCTTACCTATGGTTAAATGAATTAAGATTGGATAGATTTGTCTATGAAGTTTTATTAAGAATTGGGTTTAACATCAATAGTACTCTAATGCAAAGGTAAAATTTGGCTTTCTTTGAACTGTATTTGTATAAATAGGTTGTTGGTATGTGTTCCAAAACTGTGTGAAACTCCTGTAATTCTGATATAACTTAGTATATGCTATCAGTAATAATTGTAATTGTTATGTTAAATTATTGCATACCACAGAGGTAACACATTTCCTTGTCAATTGTGTCTTTGACTGTGGTGGCCTTAAGACTTTTTGTCATCCACAGACAATCATTGTCTTGTTTTAACTCTTTTTAAAAGGTGGTTTTACAGGCTGGGCATGGTGGCTTATGCCTGTAATCCCAGCACTTTGGGAGACTGAGGCAGGAGGAACACTTGAGTGCAGGAGCTTGAGACCAGCCTGGGCAACATGGTGAAACCCCATCTCTACGAAATCATAAACAAATTAGCTAGATGTGCTGGTGGGTGCCTGTAGTCCCAGCTACTCAGGAGGCTGAGGTGGATGGATGGCTTGATCCTGGGAATCAGATGTTGCAGTTTGCAGTGAGCTGAGATCACACCACTGCACTCCAGCATTGGCTACAGAATGAGATCTTATCTCAAAAAAAAAAGGTGGTTTTATAATAAGCTATAGAACAGGTGCTCTTTGGAGATTTTAACATTAAAATGAAGAGGAAAGAACTTCCAAGATTGTCTTGGAAAACTAATGTGTTCATAAATGTCAAGCAAAACTGGAATTAATTGACTGAAGTAATCTTTTTTACCTTTTTGCTTAAAACATTGCTAATCCTTTGTTTTTCAAAGTCAAGAAAGCTGTTCTTTTGAGCTATTTACAGCTTTTAAAATTGAGTACTCCTGTAAACAAAATTTGGAGGATATTTGTTTCTCTCTACCTGATTTCTCCAGAATTTGGAAATGATTTGTGAGTATTCTTAACTTATGGCAATATGATTATTTATATAAGTGCAGTAAGAATATGTTTCTTTTGCAACAGGACACAATTGGAGAAACTAGTTATTTTATCAAGGCTTTGACTGAAATGTCATGCTTTCCTTTAAGGAATCAAAATTGACTTATAGAACCAATGAAGCTCCTTGGTAAAACAGACCTCATACCTTGTCTACACAGTCCCTGTATAGGATTCTTGACCTGTGGTAAGTAAAGAATATCACTTTCTAACAGGCCCAGGAGCCCCAAATTATCTTGCAATCTCAAGAGGAGAGAAATTTACCCAACTCATACAGGTATTTACTGGCATCAACCCATGGCTGGGAGTAACGCTTTGAAAAGTCTTATCTGAGTCCAGGCACAGTGGCTCACACCTGTAATCCCAGCATTTTGGGAGGCCAAGGCAGGCGGATCACTTGAGGTCAGGAGTTTGAGACCAGCCTGGCCAACATGGCAAAACCTGCTTGTCTACTAAAAATACAAAAATTAGCTGGGCATGGTGGCACACACCTGTAGTCCCAGATACTTGGGACGCTGAGGCACAAGAATTGCTTGAGCATGGGAGGCAGAGGTTGCAGTGAGACAAGATCTTTCCGCTGCACTCCAGCCTGGGTGACAGAGTGAGATTCTGTCTCAAAAAAAAAAAAAAAGTCATATGTGAGATTCCTTATGGAATGAAGTTCCATCAAAGCCAATTTAAAAAGGAGCCTGTATGTCAAATAATTATTCTTGCTGTGCTTTGTGCAAATAATCTGGCCAAGTATAAAAGACTAAAGCTTATTTTGCAAAGAAATCAGTCCTATCATGATATGTTATTAATGAAAATGAGAACTGAAGAGAGAAAAATTATGTTTCAAGAACTATGGTACACCTTTTATTATATTCTAGGGTCATCAGTTGCTTTTGAGTTTTTGTCTGTAATTTAGTTTAACTCTGCTTATTCCTATGAACCAACCAGTGATCTCTGGCTGCAGCTCAGAAAAACACAGAGGAATGGGTAATGTAAAAATCTTGATCAATATTCTAATTCTGGGCTGGGTGCGGTGGCTCATGCCTGTAATCCAAACACTTTGGGAGACTGAGGCAGGTGGATCACCTGAGGTCAGTAGTTTGAGACCAGCCTGACCAACATGATAAAACCCCTTCTCTACTAAAAAATATAAAACTTAGATAGGCGTGGTGGTGGGTGCCTGTAATCCCAGCTACTTGGGAGGCTGAGGCAGGAGAATCACTTGAGCCTGGGAGGCAGAGGTTGCAGTGAGCTGAGATCACACCATTGCACTCCAGCCTAGGCAACAGAGCAAGACTCCATCGCAAAAAAAAAAAAAAAATATATATATATATATATATGTATATATATATGTATATATGTGTGTGTGTGTGTGTGTATATATATATATATATATGTGTATATATATATATATATTAGACAAGTGTGGTGGCAGGCCAGCACCAGGGAAAGACAGTTTCCCAATAGATAGAAACACCAGAAACTGGAGATCAGCAGCTTCCTGATAAGATCTCAGGAGTTGGGCGAGTGGACTCAAGCATGTGCACTAAGAGGCAAAATGGCAGACTTTAACTGCTATATGACCTTCTTCTAGGAACACCCAACTGGTAAGAGAGGAACACCTCAAGTGAGCATGTATGTAACTTCAGTAAACACAGTGCGCATTTGGCCCCTCCCAGGTGCTAGCAGGCCACTGCAACGTGGATGGCTCACCCCAAGGGAAGAATCAGGGGAGATGTAACTCAGCCCTGGAAGCATGCTAACATATAAGACTCCAAGTCAAAGGTCAAATTGCGCACTTGAATCTCTCAAGTTGCCCACTTTGCCCTCTTCCAAGTGTACTTTACTTCTTTTTATTCCTGCTCTAAAACTTTTTAATAAACTTTCACTCCTGCCCTAAAACATGCCTCAGTCTCTCCCTCTGCCTTATGCCCCTTGCTCAAATTCTTTCTTCTGAGGAGGCAAGAATTGAGGTTGCTGCAGACTCATTTGGATTTGCCACTGCTAGCATGGTGAGGAAGGAAGTGTTATTTATTTGGTCCTTTTGAACCCTCAAAATATCATAATCATATCAATGCCTTCCTTTTTCATCCTCCTTCCCTCCTTCTATTCCTTTTGCATATCTTCTTCGGTGTAATGTCTATTCAATTCTTTTGCCCATTTAAAAATGGTGTTATTTATCCTTTTATTATTAAGTATTATAAGAGTTTTTGTGTATCCTGGATACAAGACTCTTTCTTTTATTGAGACAGAGTCTCGCTCTGTCGCCCAGACTGGAGTGCAGTGGCATGATCTCGGCTCACTGCAAGCTCCGCCTCCCAGGTTCATGCCATTCTCCTGCCTCAGCCTCCTGAGTAGCTGGGACTACAGGTGCCTGCCACCGCACCTGGCTAATTTTTGTATTTTTAATAGAGACTGGGTTTCACCACGTTGGCCAGGATGGTCTGGATCTCCTGATCTCACGATCCACCCACCTCAGCCTTCCAAAGTGCTGGGTTTACAGGCGTGAGCCACCACACCCGGCCCCGGATACAAGACTCTTAAGAGATATATGATTTGCAAAAATTTTCTCCCATTCTCTGGGTTATTGTTTCATTTTCTGATGGTGTCCCTTGAAAAACATTTTTTTTTTCATTTTAATGAAGTCCAATTTATCTATCTTTTCTTTGGATGGTTATGCTTCTGGTGAAATATCTCAAAACTATTGTCCAATCCACAGTCATGAAGATTCATACCTACGTTTTCTTCTAAGGATTTTAAAGTTTTAGCTCTTACATGTAGGTCTTTGATGCATTTTAACTTAGTTTTTTTGTATATGGTGTGAGGTAGGGGTCTAACTTTATTCTTGCTTGTAGTGATCCAGTTTTACAAGCACCATTTGAAATTAAGATCATTCATCGTCCCCTTTAATTTTCTTGGCATTCTTGTCCAAAACCAGTTGATTATAAATCTTAGGGTTTATTTCTGGATTCTCAATTTTATTACATTGATCTATATGTCTGTCTTTGTGCCAATAGCATACTGTCTTAATTACTTCAGCTGTATAGAGCTGTATAGTCAGTTTTGAAATTGGAAAGTGTGAATTCTCTAACTTTGTTCTTTTTTTTAATCAAGATTCTTTTGGCTATTCTGGGTCCCACATTTCTGTATAAATTTTAGGATCAGCAATGTCTCCAAAAAAGGCAGGTTGGTTTAGATACAGATTTCACTGAATCTGTAGATCAATTTGGGTAGTATTGCCATCTTACAATATTAAGTCTTCCAATCACTGAACATGGGATGTTTTTCCATTATTTAGATCTCCTTTAATTTTTCTTTCTTTCTTTTTCTTTTCTTTTTTTTTTTTTTTTTTGAGATGGAGTCTCACTCTGTCACGCAGCTGGAGTGCAGTGGCTCAGTCTCGGTTCACTGCAAGCTTTGCCTCCCAGGTTCACGCCATTCTTCTGCCTCAGCCTCCCAAGTAGCTGAGACTACGGGCACCTGCCACCACACCTGGCTAATTTTTTTTGTATTTTTAGTAGAGACAGGGTTTCACCGTGTAAGCCAGGATGGTCTTGATCTCTTGACCTTGTTATCTGCCCACCTCGGCCCCCCAAAGTGCTGGGATTACAGGCGTGAGCGACCATGCCCAGCCTAGATCCCCTTTAATTTTTCAACAATGTTTTATACTTTCCAGTACACAAATCTTGCACTCTTTTGTTAATTTTTTCCTATTTTATTATGTTTGATGCTATTGCTAATTGGATTGTTTTCTTACTTTCATTTTCAGAATGTTTATTGTTAGTATATAAAAATATAACTCTTGGCTGGGCACTGTGGCTCATGCCTATAATCCTAGCACTTTTGGAGGCCAAGGCGGGTGGATCACCTGAGATTAGGAGTTCGAGACCAGCCTGGCCAACATGGTGAAACCCCCGTCTCTACTAAAAATACAAAAATTTTCTGGGTGTGGTTGTGTGCACGTGTAATCCCAGCTACTCAGAGGCTGAGGCAGGAGAATTGCTTGAACCTGGGAGGCGGAGGTTGCAGTGAGCTGAGATCATGCCATTGCACTCCAGCCTGGGCAATAAGAGTAAAACTCCATCTCAAAAACTAAAATAAAATAAAAATAAAAAATATGAATATAAATATAACTCCTTTTTGTATATTAATCTTGTATCCTTTAACCTGTTTAAATTGTTTATTAGTTCTAATCATTCTTTCAGTAGATTCTTTGGGATAGTCCATGTAAAAGATTACGTCATCTGTGAGTAGAGATCATTTCACTTGTTCTTTTTTAATCTGGAAGCTTCTTATTTTACTTTCTTCCTTACTAGCCTAGTATAATGTTGAATAGGAGTGGTGAAAGTGATCATCCTTGTGTTCTTCCTAATCTTAGAAGAAAGCATTCAGTGTTTTACCATTTAGAATAATGTTAGCTGTACAAATTTTGTAAATGTCCTTTGTCAGATTGAGGAACTCCTCTTCTACTCCTAGTGTGTTGAGGACTTTTATCACAAAGAAGTGTTAGTTTTTTTATCAAATGCCTTTTTTGTGTCTGTTAAATGACTATGTAGTTTTTGTTCTTAATTCTATTAAGATGACATTGTTTCTGGATATTAAAACAACCTACAGTCTCACTCTGTCAATTTGAGGTTTTTAATTATTGTAATTATAAATAGATACCTCATTTAAAAAACTGGGAAGTACCAAAAGGCAGGAAGACATTGAACCATTTACAACCTGAACACAAGATTTTTGGGTCGGATTCCTTGGGATGCAAATATCAGGTTCGTGCAAACGTAATTGTGGTTTTTGCAGCTGAAAGTAATGGCAACGACTGCAAATACTTTTGTATGAACCTAATACATGAAAAGAAAAGATACATAAATAACCTCACAGGAATAACTGAGCATGTTTTACTAGTTCCTACTTAGTGTATGAGAAAACAAACACAAACAGGTACACAAATAGCTTGAATATAAAATGGCACATATTGAGTGCTATAATCTCATTATGGGACTGCAGAAAGTGGACTACCCCTCTAGGACTCTGCTCAGGAGTGGTGTGCTGTCTGCCTACTTTGAGGTTGTTTTATTTCTTGTCACTGCTCATCCTGTTCACCTTCCCTAAAATTTTCTTTTTCTTTTCTTTTCTTTTTTTTTTTGAGGTGGAGCCTTGCTCTGTTGCCCAGGCTAGAGCGAAGTGGCACAATCTCGGCTCACTGCAATCTCCGCCTCCCGGGTTCAAGCGATTCTCCTGCCTCAGCCTCCTGAGTAGCTGGGATTACAGGTGCGTGCCACCACACCCAGATAATTTTTGTATTTTTAGTAGAGACAGGGTTTTACCATGTTGACCGCGATGGTCTCGATCTCCTGACCTCGTGATCCACCCGCCTTGGCCTCCCAAAGTGCTGGGATTACAGGCGTGAGCCACTGTGCCTGGCCTACTCCTAAGTATTTAACCAAGAGAAATGAAAGTTTATGTCCACACAATGATTTGTATACACATATTTATAGCAACTTTATTTGTAATAGCTCCAAACTAGAAACAATCCAAATGTCCATCATAGGTGGATGGATAAATAAACTGTGCATCCATACAATTAAAACTACTCGACAACAGCCAGGCGCGGTAGCTCACGCCTGTAATCCCAGCACTTTGGGAGGCCGAGGCGGGCGGATCACAAGGTCAGGAGATCGATACCATCCTGACTAACGCGGTGAAACCCCGTCTCTACTAAAAATACAAAAATTAGCCAGGCATGGTGGCGGGTGCCTGTAGTCCCAGCTACTCGGGAGGCTGAGGCAGGAGAATGGTGCGAAAACGGGAGGCGGAGCTGGCAGTGAGCCGAGACCACGCCACTGCACTCCAGCCTGGGTGACAGAGCCAGACTCTGTCTCAAAAAAAAAAAAAAAAAAGAAAAAAAACTACTCAGCAACAAAAAAGAAGAAAGATACAAGCAACAACATGAATGAATCTCCAAATACTATGCTGAATGAAAAAAGCCAAAGAAAGAATATACTACATTATTTCATTTATATAACATTTTTCAGAATGTTAACTAGTCTATAAGACAGGAAGTCTGGAAGAACAGTGAAGGAGGAGGGGGATTCCAAAAGGACACCAGGAATCTTTTGAGGATGATGGATATGTTCATCATTCTGATTGTGGAGATGATTTCACAGGTAGATATATATATGTCAAAACTCATCAAATCATACACTTGAATATATGCAGTTTACTTACTATTAATTATACTTCAATAATGCTGTGAAAAATATTGTGCTGAAGGATTGTAACAGTTAAGGTGCTTTAAGTTCCAATTTTTAAAAAACACAAAACTTCAACCTGCATAAACAACTAAAGAGAATTTCTTGACTCAGCATAATTGAAATATCTAGTGTGGGCCTCATGCGTAGTTTGATCAGAGCACCAGCTCCATGTGTCTGTGAGCTTCTCTGCTCACTTCCTGATGTTGCTTTTATTCTTAGTGGGGTTTTTCTTGTGGTAACCAAATGGCTGTAGCAGTTGTAGGTCTCACATTCACATACCACACCTTCTGGGAAAACAGATACGTTTCCTTCTCCCAGTCATTGAACCAAAATCTCAAGTCTTAAGTATGATTGAATCAACTACGCTCTTGTGTCTGTCCTTGAACCACTCCCTGTTGTCAGGGACTGGGAAATAGTCAACCCTCTAATAAATGACTGCTCACCAGTGAAGGAAGTGTGGAAAAGTTGCTGGAGAAGCAACCACCTGAAATGCAGAATATGGACCAGTAGATAAGGATGGGGCGGTCAGCATGGGAAAGGCTGGTTTGGATTAAAATAAAAGGTGACTCTAAAGTTGTCATTTATGCCTTAAAATATGCTGTTGATATAAAAGAGAAATGTACTATATTTTGAAATGTTCAAATGTCAATAGAAGAAAGTTCCTGGCCAGGAGGGGTGGCTCATGCCTGTAATCCTAGCACTTTGGGAGGCCGAGGCAGGCGGATCCCCTGAGGTCAGGAGTTCAAGACCAGCCTGGCCAGCATGGTGAAACCTCATCTCTACTAAAAATACAAAAATTAGCCAGCCGTGGTGGCGAGTGCCTGTAATCCCAGCTACCCAGGAGGCTGAGGCAGGAGAATCACTAGAACCCAGGAGGTGGAGGCTGCAGTGAGCCGAGACTGTGCCACTGCACTCCAGCCTGAGCAACTGAGTGAGATTTTGTCTGAAAGAAAAAAAAAAGCTCCTTTCCCTGTCAACTCTTTTGGGCATCCCTGTTGCATTCCCATTGCCTATTCTAATTCCCATACTTTTTGGGACATTTATTGAAGGAAGCTGTCATGTGGCTTTAGAGTCATTGGGAGCATAAACAACAGAATAGTCTTCTTCTAGATGTAGGTTAAAATGGCCCCCCAAGATATTAGGCACCAAAAATTATTGGTGTTGGAAGTGGTACACAATAGAGAAAAAATGTGAGAAAAAGTTAGCAAAATATTGAGGGTAGAGGAAGAACCCCAAAGGCCATTTTAAAAGAAGTTATGTTGTCCATGAATATGTAACATTGCACAGTAAATATAAAGAAAGTGATGGCGACAATAGCTAAATCTTCTAAGGGTTCTATGATGAAGTGGAAAAGAATGACAGCTTTCCCTTTCACCTATTCTGTTTAAATATGCAAATTCCGTCACACCATTGAATGCGTATGTCACATTGCCTAGGAACATATGCAACTTCTTATTTATGTCTTCTTTTTTTAAAAAGGCAATTTTTTTGTTTTTTTAATTGAGATATACTTCACATTCAGTACAATTCAATTTTTGCCATTCTAAGTTCACAATATATGATATTCAGAGTTGGTGGTGTGTTGTCTTATGAGTCCTTTATTGCTCCTTTTTTTTTTGTTTGAGACAGTCTCACTCTGTTGCCTAGGCTGGAGTGCAGTCACACCATCACAGCTCACTGCAACCTCTGCCTCCCCACTTCAAGTGATTCTCCTGCCTCAGCCTCCTTAGTAGCTGGGATTACAGGTGTGCGCCACCATGCCTGGCTAATTTTTTTTTTTTTAGTAGAGATGAGGTTTCACCATGTTGCCCAGGCTGGTCTTGAACTCCTGTCCTTAGGTGATCCACCCGCCTCGGTGTCCCAAAGTGCTGGGATTACAGGCCTGAGCCACTGTGCCCCACCGTTTATTGCTCTCTTAGAGAGTTAATGCTCTGTCTGTATTTCTGTTTTTCTTATACAGCTACATATACAAAGAATGTTTATTAATGGCTTTAGGATAATGATTTGATGAAGATGAAGATATCAATCACTTAAATCAGTTAAATAAACACACAGAACAGACAGTTACCATAGGGAGGGATTAACTTGAGATAACTTTTGTAGGTCAGATTTGTGGAGGAGGGAGAGTCTAAATGCAGTCTTTCTTGTAATATCATCTGAAAATGTTGAGACTCTCCAAGGCATTCCCACTTCCTGCTTCTTACTGTCATCATCATATTTAACATGATCAGTGCAATGGACATCTGTGGCTTATGCCTACTCAGCACCCTTTTTTCCGGCAACAGCACCCATCTTCTCCCAGAGGAAAACCAATGGTCTCCCCTTCTCTGAGCCTGTGGCTCAGAATTGGTGGAGTGGGTGGGCAGAAGATTCAGGCCTGGCCAATCAATTCAACAGTCACCTGATGCATGTGACCCAAGCTGGGCCAACAGAAGTCTACTTAGGAATCTCAAGAAGACTACAGAAAACAGGCAGTGTCTTTCAGCTGAAGTTTTAAAGCTGATTGAATGGAAGCTTGCCCACCACAAGCCATCTTTGCCATCACATGCTGGCAGCCTTTCTGGGAATAAAGCTAATTCAGAGGGACCCCAAGCCGGAGATGGAGACAGATTTCTTTTTTTTTTTTTTTTTGGAGATGGATTTCTGATGATATCGCTTGAGTACCTAGATCCAATCAGATCTACCCTTAGTTTTTGGTTATGTGAGTCAATAAATCATCTTTATGCTTAATTCAATTTAAATTCAGTTTCAAAACTTGCAACTCAGAGTCTTGGCTAACACCACCACCATTAATCTGCATCACCATCTCCTCTCCTCCCTCTTAAAGCCAGAAGTAAAAGTCCACTTGCTTCCTGGAGCAGAACCTGAAATGATTGCAACATTCAGCCAGGTGAGTGCCCAGAGGAAGTCCAGGGTGGCAGTGTGGGGTGTGGTGGAGGAAGCTCTCAGGTGCTTCTGGAGCAGAGGTAACTCAAGGGCAGAGACGTGCCATTGAGACATAAGCTCTGGCTGCCCATTCCTGGAGCACTCATCTGTACTATTGCAGAACTCCCATTGCAAATGCTTTGTTGGGTACAGATTAAAATCTCTACTAAGTGCTTAGCTGGCACCCTGGAGGTGTATAATCAGAAACCATCATTCCTCTTAAAGCTTCATGTTTGCATGCAAACATTCATTTAAATAGCTCAGGCCTCATGATCATAATGCAATTCTAAACTCTTGTCCCAGGACCTGCCCAGTTTTGTGGATGCAAATATTGCCACTGAAAATAGTCCAAAAACAGCCTCCAAGATTTTCCACAAAAGTAGGGTCAGAAACCCAGGGAGAGAATTAGTCTATTTCACTTACTCTATTAGATTAGGAATAATGAAAGGGGAAAGAGCAGACGCATTTCTTGTAAATCAAGACTGAAAGCTCCACAAGTGCAAAGACCATGTTTCTTTCTATTTGTCATTGTATTTGCGGTACCCAACATGATGGTCAGCAAAAAATACTTGTGTGATTGGCCTAATAGATAAATCAATGAATGAAGCAAGAAAAGTTTGAAAAGGGAAGACCAGGCCAGGCGCGGTGGCTCATGTTTGTAATCCCAACACTTTGGGAAGCCAAGGTGGGTGGATCACTTGAGGTCAGGAGTTCAAGACCAGCCTGGCCAGGATGGCAAAACCCCATCTCTACTAAAAATACAAAAATTAGCTGGGCATGGTAGCATGCGCCTGTAATTCCAGCTACTTGGGAGATAAAAGAATCACTCAAACCCAGAAGGCAGAGATTCCAGTGAGCTGAGATCGCGCCACTACACTCCAGCCTGGGCAACAGAGTGAGGTTCCATTTCAAAAAAAAAGAAAAAGAAAGAAAGAAAAAGAAAAGGGAATACCAAATGATGCTCTCAGAGTCAGGTTCAAATAATACCTCTGCATCGTCTATCTCTGGTTTTTGTGCAAAAGCAGATTACTTCTGAAGGGCCCTTTCCATTCCATCTTGTGGTTCTTCTTTTTTTTCTTTTTTCTTGAGATGGGGTCTTGCTATGCTGCCCAGGCTGGTCTTGAACTCCTGCGCTCATGTGTTCCTCCTGCCTCAGCCTCCTGAAGAGCTAAGATTACATGTGCATACCACAATACACAGCTCTATCTTGTGATTCATCTGCAGCCTTGACTGATATAAAGGACATTGGCCATTTTTGCCTGCCCAGTGTCCGTTCCCTTTTTCTATTAAGTCCCCCATTTCCCTTTGGGAAATCATCTCTTCTCATTTAACGTACTCTTCTTAAGAGGGTGTGTCTTGGTAAGCACCTCCCATCATGAAAGGTGAAGGACACTTTTTTCTTCTGTTTGCACCTGTAAGGACCAGTGCGACCTAAACTCAAACAAGCAGATATTCTCTCCAGTATTTGACTCTTGACCAAGTGACCCAACAATGGAAGGGGTAGTTAGAAGTCATTTATTTTGGCAGGGGTGTTGCTAAGAGAAAAAATTCAAAGAAATTAAATTTAGACCAGGCACAGTGGCTCGCGCCTGTAATCCTAGCACTTTAGGAGGCCTAGGTGGGTGGATCGCCTGAAATCAGGAGTTCAAGACCAGCCTGGCCAATGTGGTGAAACCCTGTCTCTATTAAAAATACAAAAATTAGCCAGGTGTGGCGGTGGGCGCCTGTAATCCCAGCTACTTGGGAGGCTGAGGCAGAAGAATCGCTTGAACCCAAGAGGCAGAGGTTGCAGTGAGCTGACATCGTGCCATTGCACTCCAGCCTGGGCAACAGGAGTGAAACTCCATCCTAAAAAAAAAAAAAAGAAAAGAAAAGAAAAGAAAAAAAGAAAGAAATTAAATTTAACAGAATTTAACTGAGCAAATAATGATCCTCAAATTGGGCAGCCCCCATCCAGAATCAGAAGGTTCAGAGAGATTCCAGCACTGTCACATGGTCAGACAGGATTTATGAATAGAAAAAGGAAAGCAACCTACAGAAAACAGAAGTGAGACACAGAAACAGTTGGAATGGTTATAGCTTGGCATTTGCCTTATTTGAACACTGAACAGTTGGCTGCCTGTTGAGTGGTTGAAGTATGGCTTCTGTGATTGCCTGAGGCTTGGCTACTTGTTTGGGTTTTTTTTTGTTTGTTTTTGTTTTTGAGATGGAGTTTTGCTCTTATTGCCCAGGCTGGAGTGCAGTGGCGCGATCTCGGCTCACTGCAACCTCCACCTCGCGGGTTCAAGCGATTCTCCTGCCTCAGCCTCCCGCCTGCCACCACGCTGGATAATATTTTTGTATTTTTAGTAGAGATAGGGGTTTCACCATGTTGGCCAGTCTGGTCTCGAACTCCTGACCTCAGGTGATCCGACCCCCTCGGCCTCGCAAAGTGCTGGGATGATAGGTGTGAGCCACTGCACCCGGCCAGCCTCCTTCTTTAACATCCATTCTAAGCTATTGTTATTTGTCCTTTTCCCTCCCTGGTTCTATCTCCTTGTAGTGAACACTGTTAGGGTTGTTCCTCCCTTCTCTGCTATGATTCTTCCTTGTCTGTAACTGATTCCTCCCCTCCAGCAGTTTGACCTTGTGCTCTGGCCATTGCGATTGGTCAGATTTACCCATCCTCACCATAAGCTAGGCCAATCAGATTTCTTTTTCCTGAGAGTGTAGAAGTTTGACCTCATGAATATGAAAGTTGTAGGTTGTTGAGAGCTAAGCACCAGAAGTGGTTTGGTTAGGAGGAAGGAAGGTCTATAATTTTCTGCTGCTGAGGTTTAGGATTTTCCTGAGTGCCAACACTTCCCTGTCTTCAGGAGAGTTCCAATAAATTTACCTTTCTTGAGTAAGTTTTTAAAAATTGGCTTATGTTATCTGCAACCAAAGAACCTCAATTAACACAGTCTCCATGTGATAGAAGGTTCCTTGGAGACAAGGCCAGATTTTTTTTTTTTTTTTTTTTGAGACAGAGTGTCTCTCTATCACCCAGGCTAAAGTGCAGTGGCACAATCTCGGCTCACTGTAACCTCTGCCTCCCAAGTTCAAGCAAGTCTTGTGCCTCAGCCTCCAAGTAGCTGAGATTACAGGCATATGCCACTACGTCCGGCTAATTTTTGTATTTTTTGTAGAGACGGGGTTTCACCATGTTGGTCAGGCTGGTCTCGAACTCCTGGCCTCAAGCGATCCATCTGCCTCGGCCTCCCAAAGTGCTGAGATTACAAGTGTGAGCCACCATGTCCAGCCAAGGCCAAATTTTAATTCATTTATCCATTTATGCATTCATCAAACATTTATTGAGCATTTGCTATGTGACAGACACGTGGTAGGTACTGGGAACCCAAAGATAAATTAGACAATCCCCTCAACTCACCAAGCTTGTTGCCTAGTTGTAAGTATAAATGTATTCAATCAATGATTCATTCACTTAATAAGTAATTCATTTATCCAATGAATAATTACCAACACTCATTTAATATTATGTAACAGGTCTTGGCACTAAATGCTTTTGTTAATTCTCCAACTCTATGAGGTATATCCCATTTTACAGAAGAAGTAACTGAGTCATGGAGAGGTTAGGCAGCTTTGCCTAAATCATAAGGATTCTAGGTGCTGAAACCGGTCTTCAATTATGGTATATCTGACTGCAGAGCTCTTGCTTCTAAGCATTGTGTAACCTCCCTCTCAAAGAATCTCAAAGCAGTGTGGTTCATGCTTACACAGGTGTGTATAAAGTTCACAGAGGAGAAAGCAACTAATTTTATGGGAAGGTTGGGGTTCAAAACAGGCTTCACAGTTGAAGTGGTTTGAGCAATCTTGAAGGAAGAGAAGGGTTGTCTTCCTGGTGCCTAGCATAGAACTTTGCATATGAACACTGTAAAATGATGATTAAGCGGCTTATGCTTCTGGAAGGAGTTGTTTTCTTGTTTACATGGAGTCTGGGGTGTTTCCTACTGCCTACTGCAGCATCATTTTTGTGATTTAGCAATGGCATGTGAAGTAATCAGAACATCTGTATATCACTGATGCTCACAGAAGCCTGTAAGGTAAGTAGTACAGGTACACACTTTGTAAGATGAGTGAGGAAACCAGGGCTGAGTTTGCATTACTTGTCCAAGACTATACATGGTGAGTAAGTGGTGGAACAAGACAAGGGGCCAGCCCCCTGAGGAGGGATTGGCTAACAGGATTCCTCAAATCTAGCCAGACTCCTTTACTCCTCTTAGCCTGCAGTTGAGGCTTTGATCTTTCTAGACTTGACACCCGAGTTTCTGAAGGTTTCCTCAGAACACCCTCCCCATCCTTCTCAGTTCCAGCTCTCCAAGTCCCGCTCATCTTCCAAGATCTATCTCATTGCACATCTTCCTTGCAGGCCTTCTCCAGAGTCATTCAGCTCACTCCCTAAGCTTCAGTTAAATCCCTTAGCCCTGCTTCCATCCAGATTCCTGCCCTGAAAACTTTCTACCTGGTTGGACTCATCACTGCCATTCAGCTTCCCTCATCAGAACTCCTGTTGCCTAATCTCTCCAGCCTTAGGTTGGTCTTTAACTATTGTTCTCTTTCTATGTGTATATCTTGTCTCTCACTGAAATGTAACTCCATGAAGCACAGCCACATGCTTCCTTTTTAGCCTTATACATACAGATGTATATTCACTTTGGGATCAATAGTGTTTGTCAACTCAAATAGGATATGTGGGATGAATGATCCCACCTTCTGTTAGATTATTCAGCTCCTAAGTCATGCAAAACCGATACCTTGTGGACCTCCTTTCTAAAGCTCCTGCAGGGTAGGGAAAGAATGCACGGATTCTTATAGGTGCATTTAGCAATTACTAGTAACCAACACTTAATGAATGCTTACTAATTGCTAGGTCCTGTACAAAATACATTACATACATAAACTTATTCAATCTTCACGACAACTATTATTGTCCCCACTGAACAGATGAAGACACATAGAGGTCACTCAGCTAGTAAGTGGCGCAGCTAGGATTTAAAACCCAGACCGACTCCAGAGTCCATACTCTCAATTATGATACTAAATTATTTATGGATAACAGAAAGTCTCTAATTGTAATGTAGATCAATTTCCTTGCTTTCTAACCCCATGGGAAGATGGAACTAAAAGGGTGAGAAAATAATATTTATTATACTCCTACTATAAGCCTAGTATTATAAGAGGTGCATAATGGGTTAATGATATAATTCTTGCTGTAAGTCTATGAAGCAGGAAGTATTAACTCCATTTTAAAGAATTTGGCTTCTAAAGTGGTTAAACACAGTGCTCAAGTTTTAGCTTCCAGTTATTGGCAGAGTTGGAATTAGACCAGGTTTTCTAACTTTGAAGGAAAGACTTAATTTAAAGGAGACTGTATAGAAAACCCTGCCAAGGGCAAATGTGAAGGGCACGTGAAAAGGCATCTGAATTATTACTTATAATAATTCAGAAATAGTGAATGTGTGGCGCATATTGAAGAATGATGAGAGATTGTCAAAAAATCTATTCTATAAACACTCACAGAGGAATCAGCTAATTAAATAAGGGAGCTGCCTGTCTTGGGCTAGGACATAAACCCCAGAACTTCCCACGAGGCAAGGGCAGAGAGGGCGCCACCTGTCCTGGAGAACCTGGGAACCCGCTCTAGAGACTTCGGCTCAGCCCCTTTTATTTCCTCACACTCTAATTGGCTACTTTTCCCTGGGCTCCGCCTCCTCTTCGGTCTGGACCATTAAACAGGCAAGCCCTACCCCGGACCTGGATGCGGCCTCCAATCAGGTGGCAGGCCCTGGAGTCCCTCTAGAGAAGCCCCCTCTCCACCGGCGAGGCGCTTTGCTCTCGTCCGTGATTGGCCAGGCAGCAGCATGGGGTCCGCCTTCTTCTCTTCCAGATTGGTCAGCGGTCCTCAGGACCACATCCCTCTCGGCCGGTCCCTGCCGCTTTTTCCCTTAGCTGCGTGGCCTTGGGCGAGCCCGGTCCTCTGCGGAGAGGGCCCCGCCCTCTGTGAAGGCCCGCCCGGGAATTGGCGGCGGCGCTGCAGCCATTTCCGGTTTCGGGGAGGTGGGTGGGGTGCGGAGCGGGACTTGGAGCAGCCGCCGCCGCTGCCACCGCCCACAGAGCCTGCCTTGCGCCTGGTGCTGCCAGGAAGATGCGGCCGGAGCCCGGAGGCTGCTGCTGCCGCCGCACGGTGCGGGCGAATGGCTGCGTGGCGAACGGGGAAGTACGGAACGGGTACGTGAGGAGCAGCGCTGCAGCCGCAGCCGCAGCCGCCGCCGGCCAGGTACGAGGGGCCCGCGCGGCGGGGCCGGGGTGGCGGGGTGGACTGGCGGAGGGGCGGCCGGGCGGGGCGAGGTCTCCGGGCCATCCGCTGGGCAATCCGCGGGGCGGGCGCCCCTCGCAGGTGTGGGCGGCAGTGTCCGGCCGCTGGCCCGACCTCCACGAGCCTGGAGGCTCAAGGACGGCTCGGGGGCTCCCCACCTCTCCGCGCCTGGAGGTCTTCCTCCCTTACTGCCGGAGCTCTGGGTTCTGCTCAGAGCTCCGGGTACTTTTCTCTGCCCCATTCTGCCAGAAGTGTGTGCTGTCCCCAGGGGAAGCGATGAGGGGCCCCTCGGACCCCAGTGGGAGCCGCCCAAGGGCTCCCGAGGGTCCCTTCTCAAACCCCCGAGGTTGTTGCTTCCTTTTAAAGTCCTGCAGTCTTCCAAAGAAAACCACCCATGGGGTCCTTAAGAAGCAAAGAAAGTTAGGCGGTGGTGTCAGATGGAAACACACCCAGGCTCTCCCAACCACATTCTGGACTACCACGTTCAGTCCCCAACCAGGACATTGGTCCGTAGATCTGGCAGGGAATCCAAGCTGGTCCCTCGAAAGCATCATTCTCTTAACTCTGCCCGTGGTGAGACTCTACCCCAGGCTCCAGGTTGGATTAGGTGTCCCCTTCGACCCTTTCCTGAACACGAGGGCTATCACACAAGGGGATTGTTTAGCCTGGTGGTGACTTGCGATGACTCTATACTAATTAACCATGCTGAATCATCAACCAAGTTCAGGCAGTTCTAAAATATTTTGAAAAGTTCTAAATTCAAGACAATGCTTATTATCAACCTTACAGTGGTCTGGACTGACAGATATTCTGTTGAAATGTGTTTTTAAAGATGAGCTGGTTAAAAAGATGCAAGATCGGTGTTCCTGGAAGAGAGTGTTGCGATAATTTCCAGTTGACTTTAATACGTTTAAGTCTTGTACAGATATTAAGGAACACTTAGAAAGTACTCTGTTTCCCTTTAGCGGGAGTGTGACTGTTGCAGTTTGATAGGATGGTGATCTTAATTTGGCTTTAACATAAATATCTGGCAGGCTCCTCCCCAGATGAGTAGTTATGATGGATAGATCTGTTACTGTTTGCTGCGAAGCAGAAAATAAAGCATTTTTCCAGGTCATGTTGAGATATTGAGACTGAGAGTTGAGGGGAAAAATAAGTAAAGCAGACTTGACCTCCCCTGAAGTTGTAAGGTGTCAAAGCAAAGTAATACACAGAGCAAAAGATTTGTTTTCACTTTTAAAGAAATAATTGTGTGAGGGAGAAAGTGATAACAGTCAGCTCATTATAAGCAGTGGAATAGTTTGTCGTTTTCCTAGCAATGTAAACGATTATAAGACAAAATTGTTGTGGTATAGAATGTAATACGGAAATTTAACGGGTAGGAGTTAGAAAATACATTTGCAGGTGAATTTCATTGAGGTATGATTTTTTTTGGTTCTGTTTTTGTTTTTGTTTTTTCAGACAGTTTCGCTCTTGTCACCCAGGCTGGAGTGCAATGGCGCGATCTTGGCTCACTGCAGCCTCCACCCCCTGGGTTCAAGCGATTCTCCTGCCCCAGCCTCCCGAGTAGCTGGGATTACAGGCGCCCGTCACCACGCCCAGCTAAATTTTGTATTTTTATTAGAGATGGGGTTTCACCATGTTGGCCAGGTTGGTCTCGAACTCCTGACCTCAGGTGATCAGCCTGCCTTGGCCTCCAAAAGTGCTGGGATTACAGGCGCACCAGGCCGAGGTATGATTTTTTTGGTCTTTTTGGTTTTTTTTGAGACGGAGTCTCGCTCTGTCGCCCAGGCTGGCGCGATCTCGGCTCACTGCAAGCTCTACCTCCCAGGTTCACGCCATTCTCCCGCCTCAGCCTCCCAAGTAGCTGGGCCTACAGGCACCCGCCACCACGCCCGGCTAATTTTTTGTATTTTTAGTAGAGACGGGGTTTCACCGTGTTAGCCAGGATGGTCTCGATTTCCTGACCTCGAGATCCGCCTGCCTCGGCCTCCCAGAGTGCTGGGATTACAGGCGTGAGCCACCGCGCCTGGCCGGTATGATTTTTTAAAATGAAAAAGGAAGTCAAGAGAAAGGTGTTCACACTTCAGCGGTGCTTTGTGTTCAAATGCTTCTTTCAATCCCTATGAGTTATGTTCAGATTTAATAGGAAATCAAGGACCTTTCTCCCATAATCTCTAACAATTTAGCATTTATAGAATGATATTTCTTCGGAGCTTGCCAACTAATAAGGTGAAGAAATATCAAGGTACTAACATGACATTTTAAAATCTGTATGAATAACATTTGGTTGACTTTTGGGGACATGTTGTGTAAAAGTTTCACTCAAGGCACATTGGTGGCATTTGGAAGAACGGTCTGTTGGAATGCTGTGAGGGCTGCAGTATCCCTTCTAGAAAACTACTTCTCACCAGTATTTTTAATACAGACTTCAGATCTGGAGCTTTCTACACTCTCAGATGGAGGAATATTGTCTGTGAATATTTTTCTTTCTTATACAAAAGAGAGATCTTGGTAACTACATGAGAGCAATACAGTATCTTAACATTTTTTAAAAGTTGTTTTCATTTTTAATTAAAGCGATGTGTTTGTGCTCCAACCTCTACCTATCTTTCCCCTCTTTCTGGGGGGGAAATGTTGCCAACTGTGCCATCAAAAATACGCATACAGCTGTGTGTCATGCTTTTACTAAAATATGAATTTAGAGTATAACATGGTTGAGATGTAAATTCTTTTCCTCACATCTCCCACCATGTCTTTTAATGAACAGGAGAGAAGTCAGAAACGTCTAGGATCACTTTACACTCTCAAGAGTATGTTTCTGTGCTTGAAGGGATGAATGAATGTATATAGTAAAAGAACAACTCTTGGATTTGGGTTTAGAATTTGATGAGCTAGATGCTGTGTTAAGGAGTTATGAAACAATCACACATTGCTGTTTAGTGATGACAGTAGACACACAGTTTTCACAGTAGTAACAGTTGAACAATAGAGCAGTAATTTTTCCTCTCTGCTATACAGATGAGTGGGAGGAGCACAAGCCTTTATTTGAGGTAAGGTGTGGCAATTTGCCCAAGGGAAACTTTTACATTAGCATTGGAAAGAACCTTTGGGAGTTTATTTAATTCAGTCCTTTATCTCTTTGTAGGAGTTTATTAAAATCAGTCTTGATAGAAAATTCTATACTGTTTTTAAAGATCTCCAGGGGATTTGCAGCAAGTTTTTCTCTATAGCAAATTGGATTATTATTCCATGATCTTAATAATTTCTTCCTGTGGATTTAACATTTGATGAAATAAATGCCATGTTTTGGTTGCACCTGAAATATAGTAGTTTGTTTGTGTGTTTGTTTTTAAAACTCCACGTTAACAGCTCTTTTTAAAAGAGCTTCCATTTCTTTATAGAAGTTTTGAGATTTAGGTTTTCCTTTTACTTTCCTCAATTAGTTAATAAGTGTGAAAGAAAAAAAGTTATCTACCTTTGAGACAGTTTTGACCCTAACTTTTTCCCCTTTGGGTGTAGTTTTAATGAGATATTAGAAGGATGAGAGCTCTCTGGCTTACAGAATAAAAAATTCTATCTCAAGGAATTGGGGCAAAAGTTGTGTTCTTATGTGAAATAATAAGACAAGAAAGTAGAAAGAACAAAGTGTTAGTCTTGCTTCTTAGAAGGAGGCAAATAAATAACTAATGAAGCTGGTTTACTAAATAGCTACTAGCTTTTGTTTCCACTGAGGGAGAAACAGTAACTGGGGATTTATATGTGATAGTTAAGGAAAAGGAGACGATAGTTATGAGGCTAGAACGGTAGAAATAGTTAGAATAGTCATATATCTATTTAGATTTAGCAGGTCCTGATAAGATACCTCAGATACCCGAAGGCTTTTCAGAAATAATGTAATTTACAACTTGGAGGACAAGATTTTCATTTCAGTTTTCACTCTAAGGGGAAGCATATCTTGATTCTTACATAGCTGCATCTGAAGAATTCCAGAGTTATTTGAGGTACTCAGGAATTTTCTTTAACAGGAATTCTTGGGAAATGTGTAAGCAGCTATGTTCTTAAGATAGTATTTTAGAACTAGGATGTTCAGAAAAGTCAGACTTGCCCACTTTTTAGGGTTTGCCCATGTGCCATAGAAATTTGCACTGCTTTGAGCAAGACAGTTAATTGGTTGATTTAATTAGATTCAGTTTTTGGAAGAAAGAAGCAGTGTTTATTGGTAGAATAGGCAATTCAGAGGGATGGGTAGAGGCACTGTTTGCATTCTGAGTGGGTGTGCCATACTTGATTAAATAAATGGTTTGTGGACTCAAAGTCAGTTCCCTTCTGGGTAGTTTCTGAGAAGCTTCTGTAATATAATTCACAATTTGTGACCGATAAAAAAGTAAGTCCTTTGCACTTGACCCATTTACTGTTAGAAAATTTATCTTAAGTTTGTCTTTAAGACTGCTTTTTATTGCAAAGCTTGAGGCAGCTATTCTTCCTTTTTTAAAAAAATAATTTTTACTTCTCATTATAGAAATAATACATGTTTAATGTGGGATCATAAAGCATTGGGATAATCTCTGCGTTAGGTTTTTTTTTTTTTTTTTGAGATGGAGTCTCACTCTGTCGCCCAGGCTGGAGTGCAGTGGCGCCATTTCAGTTCACTGCAGCCTCCGCCTCCCGGGTTCAAGCAATTCTCCAGCCTCAGCCTCCCGAGTAGCTGGGAGTACAGGCATGCGCCACCACGCCTGGCTGATTTTTGCATTTGTAGTAGAGACAAGGTTTCACAGTGTTGGCCAGGCTGGTCTCGAGCTCCTGACCTCAGGTGATCCACCTGCCTCGGCCTCCCAAAGTGCTGGGATTACAGGCGTGAGCCACCACGCCTAGCCGGAGGTTTGTTTTTTAATGTGGTCTATTGTAAATCCATCTGCTACTTTCTGATAATTTCTTTTCTTTCTTTTTTTTTTTTTTTTTTTTTTTGGCGAGATAGGGTCTCGCTCCAGCCTGGCCTGCAGTAGCACAGTCATAGCTTACTGCAGCCTCAACTTCTCGGGCTCAAGCGATCCTCCCACCTCAGCCTCCCAAGTAGCTGGGTCCACAGGTGTGCACCACTACAGTGGGCTAATTTTTTTTTTTTTGAGACAGAGTCTTGCTCTGTCACCCAGGCTGGAGTGCAGTGGCGCGATCTTGGCTCACTGCAAGCTCTACTTCCCAGGTTCACACCATTCTCCTGCCTCAGCCTCCCGAGTAGCTGGGACTACAGGTGCTCGCCAACACACTCGGCTAATTTTTTTTGTATTTTTAGTAGAAACGGGGTTTCCCCATGTTAGCCAGGATGGTCTCGATCTCCTGACCTTGTAATCCGCCCGCCTCGGTCTCCCAAAGTGCTGGAATTACAGGCTTGAGCCACCATGCCTGGCCTTTTTTTTTTTTTTTTGTAAAGATGGGTCTTGCTATGTTCCCCAGGCTAGTCTCTTTTTTACTTAAAAAAACAAACAAACAAAAATAAGTAAAAATATATATATATATAAAGAGAGAGGGAGACAGAGAGAGAGGGAGAGTCTCACTATGTTGCCCAGGCTGATCTCAAACTCCTGGGTACAATCGATCCTCCCGCCTTGGCCTCCTGAAGTGCTGGGATTACAGGTGTGAGCCACCGCACCCAGCCACCCAGGCTGGTCTCAAACTCCTGACCACAAGCATCCTCCTGCTTCAGCCTACCAAAGTGCTGGGATTACAGCCACTGTACCAGACTATTTTGTGATAATTTCTAAATACAGTGAAATATGCGATTGTACTGAGACTATGGGTGTGATCCAGTCTTATTCCAAAAAATGCGTATTAAGGGCCGGGCACAGTGGCTCATACCTGTAATCCCAGCACTGAGGGAAGCCAAGGTGTAAGGATTGCTTGAGCCCAGGAGTTCAAGATCAGCCTGGGCAACGTGGCGAGACCCCATCTCTATTTAATTAAAAAATAATAAGGTATATGACCAGGTACCGTGGCTCACGCCTGTAATCCCAGCACTTTGGGAAGCCGAGATGGGCGGATCACTTGAGGTCAGGAGTTTGAGACCAGCCTGGCCAACATGGTGAAACCCCGTCTCTACTAAAAATGTAAAAATTAGCCGGGTGTGGTGGTGCGTGCCTATAATCCCAGCTACTCTGGGAGTCTGAGGTAGTAGAATCTCTTGAACCCAGGAGGTGGAAGTTGCAGTGAGCCAAGATGGTGCCACTGCACTCTAGCTTGGGCGACAGTGAGACTCTGTCTCAACAAAACAAAACAAAACAAAACCTCAGTTAGATACCATTTCACACCACTAGGATTGCTAAAATAATAAACCAGGTATTAAGCGTTCATGCGGATATAGAGAAATTAGAATCCTGATACATTGCTGGTGGGATTATAAAATGATGCAGCCACTTTAGGAAACAGTTAAACATAGAGTTAGCATGTGGCCCAGTAATTCTACTCCCAAGAAAAATGAAACATATGTTCCTGCAGAAACTTGTATATTAATTATAATAGCAGCATTGTTGATTGATTGATTGATTGATTGATTGATTGATTCAGGGTGTTACTGTTACCCAGGCTGGCAGGACATGGCTCACTGCAGCCTCCACCTCCTGGGCTCAATCAATCCTCCCACCTCAGCCTCCCAAGTATCTGGGACTACAGGCATATGCCACCATGAGTGGCAAAATTTTTTTTTTTTTTTTGAGA
The DNA here is from genome assembly GCF_029281585.2 of Gorilla gorilla gorilla. Lineage (NCBI taxonomy): Eukaryota > Metazoa > Chordata > Mammalia > Primates > Hominidae > Gorilla > Gorilla gorilla. The sequence continues at coordinate 94,473,256 of NC_073239.2, read as the reverse complement.
CAGAGTCTTGCTCTGTTGCCCAGGCTGGGGTGCAGTGTGGCTCACTGCAACCTCCACCCCGCTGGTTCAAGCAGTTCTCCTGCCTCCGCCTTCCGAGTAGCTGGGACTACAGGCACGTGCCACCACGCCCAGCTAATTTTTTATATTTTTAGTAGAGATGGGGTTTCACCATGTTGGTCAGGCTGGTCTTGGACTCCTGACCTAAGTGATCCATCCGCTTCGGCCTTCCAAAGTGCTGGAATTACAGGCGTGAACCACTGTGTCTAGCCCCGCGTTATTTATAATAGCCAAAAAGTAGAAACAATCCAAATATCTATCAACTGATGAGTAGATAAAATATGGTATATCCATATAAAAGGATATTATTCAGCAATACCACTGAAGGAATGCAGTACTAATACATGCAGGAGAATACTACATTGTTCATGGCCATGTGTTTATATAGTGAAAGTATTTAAAAATACAGGGGAATGATAAACACCAAATTCCCAATTCTTCTGAGGAGGAAAGGAAATATAGCGTTTCCCCAGGACAAACTTCTTAAAAGGATTGGAGAACTACTTAAACATGTCAGATCTTGACACTGTCCTGATGGCCTCCTGTCACTAATAACAAAATACAAAATAGGGTTTACAAGGCCCACCATGAACTTTCCCATCCCTCTCTGACTTCATATCCTGCCAGGTCACTGCTTTCTAGCCAATCTGGGCTTTCTGATGTTCCCCAAACACATTGCCATCAAGCACCCCTCCCTGGGGCCTTATTATTATTATTATTATTATTTTGAGATGGAACCTCAATCTGTCACCCAGGCTGGAGTGCAGTGATGCGATCTCGGCTCACTGCAACCTCTGCCTCCAAGTTCAAATGATTCTCCTGTCTCAGCCTCCCAAAGTGCTGGAATTACAGGCGTGAGCTACCACGCCTGGGGTCCCTGGGGCTTTAGCCTTTACAGTTACCTCAGCCTGGAAAGCTTTTTCACAGAGTTCTCTTCCCTACTCCAAGTCCATCTGCTTACACCTTACCTCCACCCTGTTTAAAATGCTCTTTTTCCACGATTTTATTCTGATTGTAGCAGTGTGATCTGATACAGTATATCTATTTGCTTATCTGTTGTCTGCCTCTCTCACAGGAGTGTATTTCTAGTGCTCGGATCATGCCTAGCTCATAGCAGGGACTCAATAAGTATTGAATGAATGATAACTTTAATGTTTTATTTAATGGAAAAAAGATCTAAAGCATATAAGCTAAATCTTAAGTTTTGATAAAGCTAGATGTTGAATACAGTTTTATTTCTATTTTTTGATGATAATTACTGTGTCATATTTCATACATACTCTGCTGGTTGACAAAAACTAGCTCCCTAAAATAATGTTACAGACATAAGTAAGAAATGGATTGTGGTGACACACAAGCTGTTAAAGAAACCCATAGCCTAATTTATAGTGTGTCAGGTTTGCAAGTGGTTTAAAACAATAGCGGTTTACTGAATGTTCTTACTAGCGTGAGGGGAGAGCTTGTGAGAAGTAGGAAGAGGCCAGAGAAGGTCCTGGGGTCTGGCACACTCTGATATGCTTCATCACCTCTCCCTAAGCTCTCCCTACAGGGCAGTGGGGCCAGTGGTGACTTCTGCAGCACGCTCTCCATTGTCTTACCAAGGGCTTCAGCTGTGAGACACCGGTTGGTGCTACAAGGAAGGGGAAATGTGTCAGCTCTTTCCTCTGCTCTTTTCTCACATTGATTTCAAACGCCAAGAAGCTGGGCTGAGAAACCGGGCTTGTGATCCTGGTTGTACTGCAGTCCACCATGTGCTGGAGAGCTCTGCAGGTTGTGCTAAAGGGTAGTGTCTTTATTGCCTCCTGTATAAGGTTGACTTTTACATAGGCAAGCCAGTTATTTCCAGGACAACTAAATTAGTTGGTGCAAAACCTCATTTCCTAGAAACACATTTTCTTAGTAGAGGAAACCCATATAACCATTTGTCTCCATCTAAGTGTAGCTAATAACATGAATAACAAAAATAGCTAATTATTTAAATAGCAAAAATAAGTATGGAAGATGAATTTGAAGTAAAATTCTAATATTAAGCCACTGATTATTTTAAAACAATCAGATTAAGTTGTAGTACCTCTGAAATAATTAAAGGAAAATTTGATTCTTAGAAAATCTCAATTCATTGGAAAGCCATGGAATTAATAAAATAAAAAAAGAAAATCTCAGGCAATATAAACTAAGGAATGGCAAATGGAAAATGTATTGATTGGTGGAAAAGTAATTGCGGTTTTTGACATTGAAAGTAATTACTTTTGCCATTACTTTTAATGGCGGAAACCATTTAATGGCAATTACTTTTGCACCAGCCTATAAATAATTGGACTCTAGTTCCAACTTTGATATTTAGCTTTCCCATGACTGTTGACAAATTGCTTAATCTACTTTCCTTGATTTTGTCAGTCAAATGAAGAGGAAGAGACAGCTTGAGAAACATTTGTAAGAGAAATGCTTATTACTTTGTATATGTTTTTCATCTTACATATTAAATATAAATTCCTTTAGGTGATATTCTTTAAAATGATTTCCTTACTCCCTTTTATATTTACATCCATTTTCTCTTTAAAAAAAAACAAACAAAATACTGCACAATTCTTGAAGACAAGGATTACCTCTTACCTCTTATTTGTTTCATGAAATATAGAGTACAATTTTTTTTTTGTTTTGTTTGTTTTTTTTTTTGAGATGGGTCTTGTTCTGTCACCCAGGCTGGAATGCAGTGGCGCCATCATGGCTCACTGCAGCTTCAACCTTCTGGGCTCAGGAGATCCTCCTATCTCAGCCTCCCCAGTAGCTGGGACTACATTCGTGCACCACCACATCCAGCTAACTTTTGAAAATGTTGTGTAGAGATAGGGTTTCACTATGTTGTCCAGGCTGGTTTTAAACTCCTGGGCCCAAGCAGTCCTCCCGCCTTGGCCTCCCAAAGTGTTGGGATTACAGGCGTGAGTTCCTGTGCCCAGCCTAGAGTGCAGTTCTTGACATATAGATAGAAATTAAGTATTTGTAGAATGAGTGGAAAAAAAAATGAAATGATTATGTTGATTTTGAGTTTCTCGGTGGAATAGGGCTTTGGATTCCTAGAAGAGACTTTAATGTTGAAAAATTATTTTTGTAGTTTTGAAAATGTTAAAAAATTGAACGTGAGAAATCTCCACTTCTCTGGGCATGTGAAATTAAAGGGAGGGATGATCAAGTTGTGAGAGATTCCCTAGGCCAGCAGTGCTGATGCAAGAAGGTGAACATGTAGACTGCTATATTCTGTACCTACACACACACACACACACACACACACAGTCCCCTCCCTCCTGGGAAAGCAAAAGTTGTTGTTGTTGTTTTTTGAGACAGAGTCTCGCTCTGTTGCCCAGGCTGGAGTGCAATGGCACGCGGTTTCGGCTCACTGCAACCTTTGCCTCCTGGGTTCAAGCGGCTCTCCTGCCTCAGCCTCCCGAGTAGCTGGGATTATGGGCGTGCGCCACCATGCCTGGCAAATTTTTGTATTTTCAGTAGAGAGAGGGTTTCACCATGTTGGTCAGGCTGGTCTCGATCTCCTGACCTCATGATCAGCCTGCCTCGGCCTCCCAAAATGCTGGAACTACAGATGTGAGCCACTGCGCCAGGCAGCAGAAGTTTTTGACGATTTCTAGACAATGTGTGTAAAGACCTTTAGAGTCTAAAGTTAATGTTTGCATTTTGCAGTCTTAGACAGATACAATGAGGTATAAAACACCTCTATCCAAACAACTGAGTTGGACTGGGCTGAAGATTTAAGTCCTTCAGTTCGGTGTAGTATCCCAAGAGTGGGATCCGTTGTATGTTTGTTACAGGCCACTCCCTCTAGCTTTATCTGCTAAGCACTGTGAGATTGTGCTTAATTTCACTTTGCCTTTCTAGTTCAGGCCTCCAGCCTGGAGGTGAATGTCCTGTGTAGAAAACTGGCCATAAATTTAGGGCTGTTATGGAATTTAGTCTGTCATGCCAACCCATATAGCTGTCATAAGTTCTGCTGGTTTTTCTTTCTCTTGGAGTTCTGCCTATGGCAAGCCCCAGTTATCATCACTCACGCTAAAGCTCTACAAGTACCACAAGGAGAGAGGAAATGGCTGGCACTTTCAGCTCACCTAGAGAGGCCTCTTCTCCCTCTGGAATTTTAATTCTGCTAGTCTTCTTTGCAATGCATAGAAGACAGCTCTTCAATCTTTAAAGCCATTTATTTATTTGAATAATCTATATAGTTTTATCTAGTTGTTACTGTGAAAGCGCTAGCTTGCCTCTCTCTATTAAAGCTAACCCGGAAGTCTCATTGTTTTTTGAATTTTTGTTGCCACAAACATGACATAAGAATAAGTTTGTTCTGGGCCAGGCATGGTGGCTTATGCCTGCAATTCCAGCACTTTGGAAGGCCAAACTGGGAGGATTCCTTGAGGCCAGGAGTTCAAGACCAGCCTGGGCAACATAGGGAAACCTCATCTAAAAAAAAAAAATTAACCAGGTATGGTGGTGGGGACTTGTGTAGTCTCAGCTACTCTGGAGGCTGAAGTGAGAGGATTACATGAGCCCAGGAGTTTGAGGTTACAGTGAGCTATGGTTACACCACTCTACTCCAGCTTGGGCAGCAACAGAGTGAGACCCTGTCTCTTTAAAATAAATAAATAGGCCAAATGTTTAAAGTAGAAAGTCAAAGTGGCCAGCCATTCCACTACAAGATAACCAGTGTTTTCAATTTGATTTATAGCATTCCAGATTAGCATGTGTGTGCATGACTTTGTCATTTTACCTTTTTTTTTTTTTTTTTTTTTTGAGACAGAGTCTTGCTTTTTTGCCCAGGCTGGAATGTGGTTGCAGGATCTTGACTCACCGCAACGTCCGCCTCCCAGGTTCAAGCAGTTCTCCTGCCTCAGCCTCCCGAGTAGCTGGGATTACAGGCATGCACCACCACGCCCGGCTAATTTTGTATTTTTAGTAGAAATGAGGTTCCTCCATGTTGGTCATGCTGGTCTCAAACTCCCGACCTCAGGTGATCCGCCCGCCTTGGCCTCCCAAAGTGCTAGTATTACAGGCGTGAGCCACCGCGTCTGGCCGGGAAATATTCTTTAAAAATTTCTTGAAGCCCTTAAAGTTTACAGGCTCTGCTAACATGATAAATACCCAATAAAAATGTAGAAAATAAGTTCTAAGAGATTTTAATATAGAATCATTATCTGTTAACTGTTTTAGTTGAGAGCAACAGAAACTGAGTCTGGTTAAACTAAGCAAAGAGTGATTTATTGGAAGGATGATAGGTATACAAAAATGGGATGGGGGATGAAATTGAACACGTCTCAGAAAGGCAGGAATTGGCACAGCTCTTGGGACCTCAGTGGCAGGAGTTTGTGAACCCTTTCTTCAGGACATAGGAGACCCACTGCCCTTCAGACTCTCTCCCCATTGACATTTTAAATCCCCATAAAAGAGGGTTGTTGGATTTCTTTTGGCAGAGGTGTCTATGCTGTATCAATCAGTTATGGTCCAGGAAATATGGTCACAAAGCATACACGTGACCACCAGGGGCCCATCCCTGCATATCAGGGAGTATTCCCAGAGAAGGGAAGTTGACACAAACCGGATTGCCTCTCCAGTGGTGTGCACCACAAAACCAGATTGGAGCACGTGGTGGGGGCAGAGTGGAGGGGATGGTATTACAGGCTCAGAGCATGTCAGCAGTGGAGGAGAGCTCAGATGAAGATGCAGAATTTGTGGCAGGGCTGCATTTGTACTCCAGTCTTCAGGCTCTTGCATCTCTTACACTGCGATGCTTATCTAGAGATGGAAAAGTGTTACAGCGGAGGCTTGGGTGGCCAGTTAGTGTGATAACTCCTGGGCAGACATCAGTGCCCAGTGTGTACAGGATGCCATTGAACTGAAATGGAAATGTTCCACTCCATATATGCTTGAAGATCTCCTTTTGGGGGTTTTCAATAGGAAAATGGTAATGTCAAAATATAAATGTGTTTCACAGCTAGTTTTGGAAACATTTTTCATTCCATTCCACATGAGATACTTACTGACAAAAACTAAGGAATTTATGCTGCCTACAAGAAAAACTATGCTCTTCTACTTTTCAGAATTTCCCTGCTGAAAAAAGGAGACACTTCTGGACATACACATTCAGAGCATGGTATAGCCTATGTGATTTGTGTAAAGCTCCAAACTGTTCTCTCTAGTATGTGTGATATGCAGTAGGGAGAGGCCAGTACATTTCAGTAAAATTGCAAGGACAGTTTCAGCAGAACTGATTTTAAGGAGCAACAGAAACATAGCACTTGAAAATGAATAGAGTTCGTTTAATGGACAAAGCATGATAACAGTTCTTTGATTGCTGAAGAATAATGGGTGGTTCACATTAGACATTAAGTTTTTAAAAATAAAGTTCCAAACCATTCACCAGCTGGGCAGGTTCTGTTATCCTGCTGTAGCATGCAGCTGGAATGTGCTTATTTGCTTAAGGAAATTATGCTTTTGTGATTTTGTATTCATATCAGAAATGTGTGCTTCTGTTTCCTAATAATTACTTCACTGTTATTGGATTATAACATAGTTCTCACGCCTGTAATCCCAGCACTTTGGGAGGCCGAGGCGGGCGGATCACGAGGTCAGCAGATCGAGACCATCCTGGCTAACACAGTGAAACCCCGTCTCTACTAAAAATACAAAAAAAATTAGCCGGGCGCAGTGGCAGGCGCCTGTAGTCCCAGCTACTTGGGAGGCTGAGGCAGGAGAATGGCGTGAACCCGGGAGGCAGAGCTTGCAGTGAGCCGAGATCGAGCCACTGCACTCCAGCCCGGGCGACAGAGCGAGACTCTGTCTCAAAAAACAAAAAAAAAAAACATAGTTACTCCCTGTCCTTTCATGGGATTCTTGAAACCTTTATTCAGGATCATTTCTTCTGAGTCAGTTTACAGTGCAATAAAAACTGTTTTATTTTAATTATTTTTAAAAAATTTTCCTGAAACTTAAGAGACAGAAGGCAACATATAATCCAGGGTTTTCTTTTGCTATAGAGGATATCATTAGGACGTTTGACAAAATCTGAATAAACTTGTAGACTAGGCTGGGCACAGTGGCTCATGCCTGTAATCCCAGCAGTTTGAGAGACCAAGGCAGGAGGATAGCTTGAGCCCAGGAGTTTGAGACCAGCCTGGGCAATGTAGTGAAATCCCATCTCTACAATAAATCAGTAAATATTTATTGTATTAATCTTATGTTATCTTATGTTAATTTTATTGTGCTGTGGTCCCAGCTTCCTGGGAGGCTGAGGCCGGAGGATCACTTAAGCCTGAAAGGTAGAGGCTGCAGTAAGCCATGATCACACCACTGCACTTCATCCTGGGTGGCAGAGTGAGATGCTGTCAAGAGAAAAAAAAAAAAAGAAACAAACCTTTTCAACCTCCTTAAAATTCTCTTGTGCCCCACAGGAACCTCTTGGACTAAAGCACAGAAAGTCATTACTAATTCTATCTGGAAGCCAGAAAATAAGGTGGAGCCAAAGATGACTCCAAACTTGGGAGACTGGGTAGACTGGATGGTGATGCTGTTGACCAAAATAGGTAATAGAAGAGGAGTATCGGGTTTTAACTGAGAGGGAGGGTTAGGATGGTGAGAAGAAGTTCAGCTTTAGACTTGCTGAGTTTGAGGTGCCCATGAAGTCTAAGTGGAGCTATGTAGAAGGCAGGTGGAAATGCGAATGTGGAGTTCTGGAAAGGAATTTGGGATTGCAGTGTAGACTTGAGCTTACTTGTAGCATCTAAGGTCTAGCTGAGAACTCCTAAGTAGATGAGAATTCACTAGAGAGGCTATAGATAGTGAGGCAAGTTTAAAGAGAAGGGTAGAGACACAGAGAAGGGGGGTGGCGAGCAGCCAAAGCAGGCGTCCCCGCAGTTGACTTGCCACCAAGGGAACGTGGGTGAATGACCAAGGCAGGCGTCCCCACGGAGATCAGACACCAAAGGAACGTGGGTGAATAATCAGAGAGGCATCCCCGCAATGATTAAACACCAAGGGAAGGCTGCCTTCCCAAGTCCGTGACCGGCACCAGGGTTTTGGGTCCACGGATAAAATGTGTCTCCTCTGTCTCTATCAGAAAATGAAAGGAATTGAAATTAAGAGAAGGGAGAGATTGAAGGGTGGCGCCAAGATTGAAAGGAGAAAGAGGATGAGGGATAGTGAGAGAGGTTGGAGAAGAGAGTGGAAAGACTGCTTACCCGATTTAAAATCGGTGAGATGTTCCTCGGGCTGGTTGGTCTGAGGACCTGAGGTTGTAGGTAGATCTCTTCACGAAGTGAGGGTGAGGACAGGGGACTGGTCTCCTGAAGGAGTCCCGCTGACCCTGGTCTTTGGCACCAAATGTTTCACGTGTGCCTGTGAAGAGACCCCCCAAACAGGCTTTGTGTGAGCAACAAGGCTGTTTATTTCACCTGGGTGCAGGTGGGCTGAGTCCAAAAAAGGAGTCAGCAAAGGGTGGGAATTATCATTAGTTCTTATAGGTTTTGGGATAGGCGGTGGAGTTAGGAGCAATGTTTTGCAGGCAGCGGGTGGATCTCACAAAGTACATTGTCAAGGGTGGGGAGAATTATAAAGAACCTTCTTAAGGGTGGGGGAGATTACAAAGTACATTGATCAGTTAGGGTGGGGCAGAAACAAATCACAATGATGGAATGTCATCATTTAAGGCTATTTTCATTTCTTTTGTGGATCTTCAGTTGCTTCAGGCCAGCTAGATGTATACGTGCAGGTCACTGGGGATATGATGGCTTAGCTTGGGCTCAGAGGCCTGACAATATATACTCGTAAAAAACAAGAAAAGAAAAATCAGTTTAGAAGGTTATAAACAAAAAATATGCCATCTTGTCCCACCCCACTCCTTACCACATTTTCTTGTGTCTCCTTCCAGACAATTTTAGTCTTACGGAAACATATGTATTACACATATGGCTTATCTTTTATTATACTTTCCCATTATTGCTTTGGTTAGGAGTGCCTTTTCAGCTGCTTAATAAACATAGTTGACAGCCCACAGGCATGTGGACAAAATGGCCCATTAGTTTGATTTTTTTTCCTTCTCTTGTTCTGTAATGTGTTTTATGGTGGTGTGCTTATAGTCTTGTCGGAAAAAAATTTCTTCCTTTGCATTTTTATTTTCTTTTACATTTTCTTAAACAGTAATATTACTGTTCAAGCAAACATTTCTTGATATTCCTAAATCTTTCCTTGATTAATAATGCTAATATAGTGTCACATTCTTGTTTGCTTAATGTGAACAGACTGTGAACAGACTGATACAAAATGTTATTAAGTGTTAACTATTTATTAAGACTTCATAAATACTACCCTGGGTGCTAGACGTGCAATAATGAGCAAAACAGACCTGGTGTTTTTCCTCATGGATTATTACCTATGTATAAGAGAGTAATACCATTATTGTTTGAATCATGTGAAAGATAAGATTTAGCATCAGTTCTTAAAGGTGAAGTGATTTTGTTCTCTCAGAGTTTAAAGACTTTTCATCGTGGAGAGGCTCGCGTGTCAGTTGGCGTGCCCATCTGCCTCCCTGTATCATCAGTCACTCTGTTTTGACTGAAGCCACATTCCAAAGTCACTTCTTTTCACAGGTTCTGAAGGTGGAAAAAAAGAAACCCCAGCCACTTCTTAGTTGAACCTAAATTCTTTAAAATACATTTAATTTTGAATAAGGCTTTGGTAAAATCACACAGTTCTTCATAATGGTTTAGCATCCTCCTTCCTAGAGAGTCCAGCCTACAGTATGAATTGACCTGATCCTGCCTGTGTGGGTGTGCCTGAAATCAAGGCGGATATCTTTAAAAGAGACCCACCCATAGCATTCCTGACCTGTAAACTTGCTGCATGTTGGATTGAGACTGCGGGGGGCGGGGGGGGGGGGCGGTGCTCTGTAATTTCCAGGCTTTTTAATGATGCGTACAGTTGAGAGTAAATAGTTTAAATAATTTCATAGTTAGGGAGAGTTCAGCACTGGTATTAAACAGAGTTCTTAAGGCAAAATATTTTCAGATACAGTTTTTAAAGAGATGATCAGAATGTTAATTTTTCTTGTCTTTTAAATTGCTTTTCATTTTGCTTTGCCCAGCTTAATAACTTTTTTATATTGTTATGTTGTTAATTTTTAAACAATTTTCTGTCTTAAGATATTGGCTCAATTTTAGGTATTCTGTTCTAAACACATTACAGTCTTATTCCCGCATAAAAGTTTAAGTATTAAATATTGACACCAAACTTTTTCTCCTGTGTGGAAGAGATTGATGAAGACCCAAATGAGTTTGTGAATAGTTTTCAGAAGTTATTTAGATCATCAAGTTGAATCAGTACCAACAGATTCCATCCATCTGCCATGCCTATCTGAATGCCTGTACTTTGTCACATACAACTGTGTCTTTCCGAACTATTCCAGTTTGTAACACTGAAGCAGCTTTCCAAAACTAACATTACCGGGATAGGATATTCTAAAATATCTTTACCCCTTGGATATGTATAACAATTGATTGTATAGTTATGTAAATTTTATTAATTTGTTTTTATTTGTTTATATCGTATCTCTGATCAGATTGCCTGAGAGGGCAAGAAAGGATCTTTTAGTTCTTTGGGACTTTTCGTAATGCTTAATTGACGATATGCCCCTGGTAAATTTTGTTTAACCATCCTCACTGCAGTTGTTCCAAAGTTAAGATTAAAGTTAACACACAAACTTGTCTAGCAGATTTCTTCTATAAAGCAAGATTTCCATTAAAATTGACCAAGAAGCAAAAAGTTTTCATCTATGAGATCAAAAGTAAAGTAGCTTGGTTTTTGTATATTAAAATCCAGGTATCCCAAAGGTTAAAACAAGGGATAATCTTACAATGTTTGGGAATGAATACTTAAGATGAAGGGGGACAGAAAAATTCATGACAGTTACTAACAATTTTTCCCCTTGTTTTGGGTTTCACTTTCTTTTTACTTTTATATAATGCTGGGCCACACTTTTTTTTTTTTTTTTCTGTATCACCTAGGCTGTAGGGAAGTGGCACGATCACGGCTCGCTGCCATCTTGACCTTCTGGGCTCAGGTGATCCTCCCACCTATCTCCTGAGGACCTGGGACTACAGGCATGTGCCACCATGTCCAGCTAGTGTTTTTGTTTTTTGTTTTTGTAGAGGCAAGATTTTGCCATGTGCCCAGGCTGGTCTCAAACTCGTGGGCTCAAGTTATCTGCCCACCTTGGCCTCCCAAAGTGCTAGGATTACAGGCATGCGCCACTGCACCCAGCCTGGACCACACTTATATAAACATCTTAGTTTTTTGCATGATTACTTGTGTTATCACTACCAACAAAGGTTAATTTGAACTACGTGTTTCTACAGGGGCCTACTGCTGATAATTATTTGGAATACTATGGCTGGGTGGCTTTAAGAATGTGTGGTAGTAAAACATTTACAAGTATTTTACATTCTAATAAAGCTGAATTTACTTTTGAACTTTTGATCTCTTCATCTGTAAGCCAATATAGTACTTTTCTGGGACAGGCTTTCTCTTTGTTGATTTATATTTTTTGCTTTTTTTATTAGAACAAAAGAAATTATGCTAGCATTTTAGAATCTATTTAAGAAAATCAAATAATGATAAAAATCAGTGTTAGGTGGTGTTCTTATGCAGTCCTTCTTGCTCCCCTTCTTTTACTGTTCATCTGAAGGGCATATAATTTATAAGTTATTTCTACTGAAAACAAGTAGCCCTGCTTATCTCTTAGTTTTACATTTGACTGTTGCTTACAAAATTCTTTTTTTTTTTTTGAGATGGGGTTTCGCTCTTGTTGCCCAGGCTGGAGTGCAATGGCTTGATCTCGGCTCCCCACAACTTCCGTCTCCAAGGTTCAAGCAATTCTCCTGCCTCAGCCTCCTGAATAGCTGAGATTATAGGCATGAGCCACCACACCCGCCTAGTTTTGTATTTTTAGTAGAGATGGGGTTTCTCCATGTGATCAGGCTGGTCTCGAACTCCCAACCTCAGGTGATTCGTCCACCTCGGCCTCCCCAAGTGCTGGGATTATAGGCGTGAGCCACCGTGCCTGGCCTAAAATTCTTTTTTTTTTGTTTTTCTTGTTTCCAGTGAGGTTGGAGCTTAGAAAATTCCTTTTTTTTTTTTTTTTGACACGGAGTCTTGCTCTGTCACCCAGGCAGGAGTGCAGTGGCATGATCTTGGCTTACTGCAGCCTCCACTTCCCAGATTCAAGCAACTCTCCTCTCTCAGCCTCCCAAGTAGCTGGGATTAGAGGTGTGCACCACCAATCCTGGCTAATATTTGTATTTTTAGTAGAGACGGGGTTTCACCATGTTGACCAGGCTGGTCTTGAACTCCTGACCTCAAGTGATCTGCCCGCCTCAGCCACCCAAAGTGCTGGGATTACAGGTGTGAGCCAGTGCGCCCGGCGGAACTTAGAAAATTCTTAAGGTATAATTCAGCAAATCTCTAAGGACCTAGATTTTAGGTAGGAATGTTTTTCTTGCCATGATGGAAATAAACATTTTTAACCTCTCTTTTAGATCCATCATGTTACACAAAATGGAGGACTATATAAAAGACCGTTTAATGAAGCTTTTGAAGAAACACCAATGCTGGTTGCTGTGCTCACGTATGTGGGGTATGGCGTACTCACCCTCTTTGGATATCTTCGAGATTTCTTGAGGTATTGGAGAATTGAAAAGTGTCACCATGCAACAGAAAGAGAAGAACAAAAGGTAACTGTTAGAGAGTTTTTGATTCTGTAAATAGAAGCCTTTTATGGAAATCTTAGTATTTTTGCACAAAAGTTTTTTCTCAGAAATTTGGGTACACATTAAAATTAAACTATTCCAGATGCAGTTAAATGAAAACATTCTACAAAGAAAGCTGAAAACAAGGTTAAAGATATCAAAGCATTCATCATGGGGTTAATCAAGAAGAACCTAAGGAGGTGGGGGGCACTATCCCTGTTTTATGGATTAGAAATCAAAAAGTCACAAGTTAAACAACATTTCCCAAGATGCCAGGTGTCAGAGCTGCTGTGTGGACAGAGGACTGTGAAGTGAAAAAGCCATGCTCTTTCTGTTCATACCAGCATGCTGAATCCCAGGTTGTGTTTACCATTTTCTGAAAAGGTTGTATTTTTTGGAATTAATAATGTGTTTTCTCATAGATACATTATACATAGTTGGTTGATTCACACATCAGCTCCTCTCCCCAGACAAACAAGCTGTAATACAGAATGTGGCCAACCGATTCTATTTACAGTAAACAACACTCTTATTTTAGGAATGGCAAACGTATGAGCATGGTTGTCTGGGGAAGAGGACTTCATTCACTTCACTTTTCTCTGCATGTTCCTTTGTACCTCTGAAGGGTTTTTTGTTTGTTTGTTTGTTTGTTTGTTTGTTTTTTTGAGACAGAGTCTCGCTCTGTCAACCCAGGCTGGAGTGCAGTGGTGCAATCTCGGCTCACTGCAAGCTCTGCCTCCTGGGTTCACACCATTCTTCTGCGTCAGCCTCCCGAGTAGCTGGGACTACAGGCACCTGCCACCACGCCCGGCTAATTTTTTTTTTTTTTTTTTGAGACGAGTCTTGCTCTGTCGCCCAGGCTGGAATGCAGTGGCTCAGTCTCGGCTCACTGCAAGCTCCGCCTCCCAGGTTCACACCATTCTCCGGCCTCAGCCTCCTGAGTAGCTGGGACTACAGGCGCCTGCCACCGTGCCCGGCTAATTTTTTTTGTGTTTTTAGTAGAGACGGGGTTTTATCATGTTAGCCAGGATGGTCTCGATCTCCTGACCTTGTGATCCACCCACCTCGGCCTCCTAAAGTGCTGGGATTACAGGTGTGAGCCACTGCGCCTGGCCAGGTTTTTTGGTTTTTTTTACTTGTTATTGACTTGAAGCTCACTTCTGGAGTTGTATACATTACATATGTTTTACCTAGTCTCCATAAATAAATAAAATGAGGGTTAAAGATGCCTAATTTTACTAAAAATAAAACAAACCTGTGTGTTCTTGGCATGTCCCACATGGCGAAAGGTTGTCTTTTAGCCCAGGCAAATGTACCAGATTAGAGAAGGACTTAAGACATTAGAGGTTTTTTGTGGTTCCTGTGCGTCCGAGGAAAAGAGGCAGGTGTGGGGTGAGCAGAGTCAATGCTGAGACGAGCCAGTGAACATTGATTGTAGAAGAAACAATTATTCAGGTAATGGATAGTGGTCGTGTGCAAATGGGAAGAGTACATCACGAAAACATTGTCAGTTACTAGGAAGACAAAACCAGTCAGTAGATACATGGATTCAAAAGTGGCTCCTGGGAGAACTCAAGATTAGGCATCCTTTCTCTCTCATCTCAACCATCTTGTACTCCATCCGAGCCCCAGCACAAGTTGGCCATCCTACTCATTGCCCTGCAAGTTAATTTCACAAAGAAGGTAAATAAGTTTTTTGAATGCAAAGCCCTGCATTCAGAAGTTGGTCCAGTAACCCTAAGTAATTTTTATCTTTTAAAACCCAAACACATTTTTAACATTTTTTATTTTATTATTATTATTTTTTAGACAAGAGTCTCGCTCAGTCGCCCAGGCTGGAGTATAGTGGTGTGATCTCGGCTCACTGCAACCTCCGCCTCCCAGGTCCAAGCAATTCTCATGCCTCAGCTTCCCAAGTAGCAGGGATTACAGGCATGTGCTACCACTCCCGAGATAATTTTGTATTTTTAGTAGAAACGAGGTTTCACCATGTTGGCCAGGCTGGTCTCAAACTCCTTGACCTCAAACGATCCACCTGCCTCGGCCTCCCAAAGTGCTGGGATTACAGATGCGAGCCACTGTGCCTGGCCCACATTTTTAATACGTTTTGATCCCCCTTCTCCCCCTGAGCATGTCCACCCAGAGTGCATCTACAGTACGTTGATTTTGTATAGCCCTCAGTGACAGCTTACCATACCCTTCCTAGGTTGTACAGTATTGTAGTTCCTTGTTCACAGGCCTGTATCCTCCTACTAGACTGAGTTGATGGCAGTTATGACTGATGGTAGCTGAAGTTTTATTTAAATATTCAAACTAAAAACTCTTTATCTGCAGGGACCTCTCCTAGTGTAGATGCATAGTCGAAACTTGATAATTGACATGTATAGCTGGTGGTGAGGGAAGTGCTGATTGTGGTGCAGACAGCACATTCCTGGATGAGGGGATAGTATAGGCAAAGGCATGAAGAATGTTTGGGAGAATCTGGAATGTAGACAGAAGAGAAATTGTGTTTTGAAAATCAAAGTAAGAAGTTTGGTAGGCAATGAGGAGTAGTTTTTTTGGTTTTGTTTTTAAATAGAGACAGCGTCTCGCCATGTTGCCCAGGCTGGTCTCAAACTCCTGTGCTCAAGCGATCCTCCTGCCTTGGCCTCCCAAAGTGTTGGGATTACAGGAGTGAGCCACCATGACCCCAAGGGCAGTTTTTGATCAGGGGATTTTTCATACAGCTTGCGCAGCTGGTGCTGAAAGTGTGATGAATGAATGAAACCAACAAGATGTATCTGAATTACTTTGTGAGTACATTATCTTTGGAACTTGTTTCATGTTTACAGAAAGTAAATTGGTGGTTTAAGTGTTGGGAGCTGCCTGTGTATCCTTTGTGTGAAAGAATTAGAACACACAGATTTTATTCTTAAGTAGTTTCTAATTTTGTTGAGGAAACAAACATTTGAAAGTTATGGGCCTTTGCAAAACCATTATACAAGTAAATAATACTTAGATTATATGAAGATATAGAACAAAAAAAGTATCTGAGTAGCATAGGGTTAATCAGGAAACAATTCTTGGAGGAAGTAATACAAGGAAATGGGAGGCTGAAGAGAGCATTTGCCTCTGCAGTTTATGGAGAGGATTGTATTAAATTATTCAAATTCATTTCAATAGAATATTCCCAGTAGATAACATTAGCATTTAAAACAGCCAACTTCTGCCATTTTACAAAAATTCAGCTTTTAGAGGGAAAGGAAAAGTCATTCCTGTGATACATCATGTTTGTTTTCTAATGTTTGATTAGAAATGGGGAAAGAGGGAGGCAAATTAAGTGTTAAACTGGAAGGAGGTGAGGGAAAGTGGTTGCTTGGGATCATAAAATGCAAACATAATGTTGCTACTTCCTCATTTCACTGAGAGAGTGGTATTCATAACCACATCCTGGTTTTCTTCCTCATTTCATTATAAAAGAGAGCCCAGTTTAACTATGTTAATTCTTTGATGTAAGGAAATACCGTATGTTGCTTTGAATACAACTAAATCACATGATCATACCAATAAAGATGAGTTACCATGAGTTTGTTCTATTTTATATAAATTGCATAAAATTCTTGGAATTCTTTACCCCTTAATCCTCTGTTATTCGTGGTGTTTTGGATGAGAATGTTGTTTTTCTCAATCTATGGATTATTTCTTTGTGATGTGAGGTGAAGCTAGTGGTTCAGAAACACGTACGTGACAGATACAGCAAAAGCTTGAATTAATAAAGATGTTCTAGGCTGAGGCAGGAGGATCACTCAAGGCCAGGAGTTTGAGACCAGCTGACACAACATAATGAAACCTCGTCTCTACACAATGAAAAAATTTAATTCAGAAAAAAATATTCTAATATTTAGATAGGAAATAGCTAGGAACGTAAGGAGTAAATTATGGTAGGTAGTTACCACACACTGACAAAATTTTAAACTAACATTTTGCCTCCACAGCTTGTTCATGATCAGATATTTAAAAATGGGAGGACCAAATACCACATTCTCACTTATTTTTTTATTTTTTTAATTTTTTTTTTTTTTGAGATGGAGTCTCACTGTGTTGCCCAGGCTGGAGTACAGTGGCGTGATCTCGGCTCACTGCAATCTCCGCCTCCACGGTTCAAGTGATTCTCTTGCCTCAGCCTCCCAAGTAGCTGGAATTACAGGCATGTACCACCACGCCCAGCTAATTTTTTGTGTTTTTAGTAGAGACAAGGTTTCACCATGTTGGCCAGCCTGGTCTCAAACTCCTGACCTCAGCCTGCCTTGGCCTCCCAAAGTGCTGTGATTACAGGAGTGAGCCACCGTGCCTAGCCTGTTCTCACTTATAAGTGGGAGCTAAATGATGAGAACATATGTATACAAAGAGGAAAACGACATTTGTGGTGGGTAGGAAGAGGGAGAGGATTAGAAAAAATAACCCATTGGGTGCTAGGCTTAGTACCTGGGTGACAAAATAATCTGTACAACAAGCCATTGTGATGCGAGTTTACCTGCACAACCTGCACACGTACCCCTGAACCTAAAATAAAAGTTACAAAAAATAAGTAGATTAAAAATGGGAGGGATAGGATACGGGGAAGGGACATTATATGTTTATATCCCAATAGGCTTATTTTCAAGATACAAAAGAAAGAAAGAAATTCAAATACATTACTAGGAATTCCCAGAGGGATTTTATTCTTGACCTCCTTCAAAAAGTAGCGTACAGCCGGGTGCGATGGCTCACACCTGTAATCCCAGCACTTTGGGAGGCCGAGGTGGGTGGATCACCTGAGGTCAGGAGTTCAAGACCAGCCTGGCCAACATGATGAAACCCCATCTCTACTAAAAATACAAAAATTAGCCAGGCGTGGTGGTGGTCACCTGTAAGCCCAGCTACTTGGGAGGCTGAGGCAGGAGAATGGCTTGAACCTGGGAGGCGGAAGTTGCAGTAAGCTGAGATCTTGTCACAGCACTCCAGCCTGGGCAATAGAGACTGTCTCAAAAAAAAAAAAAAAGTAGCATACTAAGAATATTCTGGTACCTGTCATTTTGGTGCATTAAGCTAGGGGATTGATCGTTTCGTTTGTCTTCTTTAATTCTGTGTATGATTCTACATTTAAAAAGAACACAACTGGCTGGGCACGGCGGCTCACGCCTATAATCCCAGCACTTTGGGAGGCCAAGGCGGGCAGATCACCTGAAGTCAGGAGTTGAGACCAGCCTGACCAACATGGTGAAACCCCGTCTCTACTAAAAATACAAAAATTATCTGGGGCGTGGTGGCACATGCCTGTAATCCCTGCTACTTGGAAGGCTGAGGCACGAGAATTGCTTGAACCAGAGAGGTGGAGGTTGCAGTGAGCCAAGATCACACCATTGCACTCCAGCCTGGGCAACAAGAGAGAAACTCCGTCTAAAAATAAATAAATACATACACACATACATACATACATACATACATACATACATACATACATACAGAAGAGCACTACTTAGCTCCCCCAGAATCATCTGAACCTGGGAGGTGGAAGTTGCAGTGAGCTGAGATTGCACCACTGCACTCCACCCTGGACAATGGAGCGAGATTGTCTAAAAAAAAATAAGAAGAATGAAAAATAAAGAGCACTGCATTTCATTGTTTTGTGTTAGTTGCTGGGCACAGGACAGCAGTAGTCTTTTTAAATAATTGACATATCATAAAGGTTACCTATTTAAAGTGTACGATACCATGGTTTTTAGTATATCTACAGAGTTGTGCAGCCAGCACCACAATTTAATTTTGTAATGTTTTTCTCTTCTGAAAAAGAAACCATGAACCATTAGCAGTCACTCCTTCCTCATCCACCCTCCCCACCCTCGGCAGCCACTAATCTACTTTCTGTCTCTATAGATTTACTATTCGGGACTTTTCATATAAATGGACGTTTCATGTAAATGGGATCATACAGTGTATGTTCTTCTGTGTCTGGCTCCTTTCACTTGGCGTAATGTATTTGAAATTCATGTTGTAGCATGTATCGTTACTTCATTGCTTCCTATTGCTGAATAATATTTCATCATATGGAGCAGTCATCCCTACTTACTATAGGGATTTCTCACTGGTAAGAAACTATACTCAAAATAAACCTTTCAAAGAAGTTTTGTGTAGTAGGTTTACCACTGTATCTGTTTGGACTAGTGGCAGTAGGTTTACCTCTGTATCCGTTTGGACTAGTGCCAGTATTAGGTTTGCAAGAGTTTCCCTGTTACCTGTTTTCCCTGTTTTTCATGCCAGGAAAGCTTTTCCTTCAAATAGTCCCATGGCTAGTTCCCTCACTTCCATTTTATCCTCTGTTCTACCCAGGGCACCCCAGCTAATTTGCAGCATGTCTCCCCCTTTCCTTTTTGCTTTTGTTTCTGTTAGTATTTGTCACTGTCTAACATACTTTATTTATTTTTATTTTTATTTATTTTTATTTTCTTGAGACAGTGTCTTGCTCTGTTGCCCAGGCTGGAGTGCAATGGCACGATCTCGGCTTACTGCAACTTCTGTCTCCCAGGTTCAAGCAATTCTCCTGCCTCAGCCTCCAGAGTGGCTGGGACTACAGGCATGTGCAACCACACCTAACTTTTGTGTTTTTAGTAGAGACAGGGCTTTGCCATGTTGGTCCGACTGGTCTTGAACTCCTGGGCTCATGTTATCTGTCTGCCCACCTCGGCCTCCCAAAGTGCTGGGATTACAGGCGTGAGCCACTGAGCCTGGACTAGCAAACTTTGTTTTTTATATGTTTATCTCTTCCACCAGAATACAAATTCCAAGAGGGCAAGGATTATTACCTTTTTGTTTACTACTCTGTACTACAGAGTGCTTGGCACATATTAGACGCTCGGTAAATGTTTAAGATACAAGGCCAGAGGCCAGGCGTGTTAGCTCACACCTGTAATTTCAAGCACTTTGGGAGGCTGAGGTGGGAAGATAGCTTGAGCGCAGGAGTTTGAGACCAACCTGAGCAATGTAACAAGACCCTTTCTCAACAAGAAAATTAAAAAATTAGCTGGGTGTGGTGGCCCACACCCATAGTCTTAGCTACTTGGGAGACTGAGGTGGGAGGATCACTTGTACCCAGGAGTTCAAGGCTGCTGTGAGCTGTGATTGAGCCACTGCACTCTAGCCTGGGTGACAGAGTGACACCTTGTCTTTTTTTTTTTTTTGAGACAGGGTCTTGCTCTGTCATCCAGGCTGGAGTGCAATGGCATGATCTCAGCTCACTGCAACCTCTGCCTTCCGGGTTCAAGTGATTCTCATGTCTCAGCCTCCTGAGTAGCTGGGACTGCAGGTGTGCACCACCACGCCCAGCTAATTTTTTGTATTTGTGTGTGTGTGTGTGTGTGTGGAGACGGACTCTCGCTCTGTCGCCCAGGATGGAGTGCAATGGCGCAATCTTGGCTTACTGCAACTTCTGCCTCCCGGGCTCAAGCGATTCTTCTGCCTCAGTCTCCCAAGTAGCTGGGATTACAGGCATCCGCCATCACACCTGGCTAATTTTTGTATTTTTAGTAGAGACAGGGTTTCACCATGTTGGCCAGGCTTGTCTTGAACTCCTAACCCTAGGTAGTCTGCCCACCTCGGCCTCCCAAAGTACTGGGATTACGGGCGTGAGCCACCGTGCCTGGCCATTATCTCTTTAAAAAAAAAAAGAAAAGTTTAAGATATGAATGGTATTGTGAGTGGTGGTAACAGTAACAACGTAAAGTATTTTGAAGTATTTGTAGTCGAGGTGGGTGTGTACATACACACATGCACACACAAACATGCAAATGACTGTTTTAGATGTAGGAAAAACCAGTGTTTTTTTATCTTGAAATCTCATTCTACGCTTTCATGGACAGCATACAAACAGCAAGGAAGTGGCTTCCTGTTTTTAACATTAAAAACAGGAAAGGACAGACGGTGGTATGACCTATATGAACAGTAAGGAAAGTCGTTAATTAACCATGGTTGAAAGGTTTAAAAGTTGTAGTCTGAAAACCTTTCATTGAGTATTTCACCTACTTTTCTTCATTAAGTAGAGATAAAAACAGAATTATTGGTTTATAAAATACTTTTAGAATTTATAATTCTTTCCCTTTCCCTTTTCTTTTTCTTTTCTTTCTTTGTGTTTTTTGTTTTTTTTTTTTTTTTTTTTGAGACAAGGTCTTACTCTGTCACCCAGGCTGGAGTGCAGTGGCACAATCTCAGCTCACTGCAGCCTCGACCTCCCTGTGCTCAGGTGATCCTCCCACCTCAGCCTCCGGAGTTGCTGGAACTAGAGGCACGTACTACCATGCCCTGCTAATTTTTGTATTTTGTTGTAGAGACTGGGTTTTGCCCCCAGGCGGATCTTGAACTCCTGGGCTTAAGTGATCCGCCTGCTTCAGCCTCCTAAAGTGCTGGGATTATAGGCATGAGCCACTGTGCCTGGGCCAGATTTTTTTTTTTTTCTTTTCAGAGACAGGATCTTGCTCTGTTGCCCAGGGTTGAGTGCAGTGGCACAATCTCAGCTCGCTGCAACCTTCGCCTCCCATGCTCCAGTGATTCTCCCATCTCAGCTTCTTGAGTAGCTGGGACTAGAGGCGCACGCTACCACAACTGGCTAATTTTGTTTTTTGTTTTTTTTTGTAGAGACAGGGTTCCGCCTTGTTGCCCAGGTTGATCTTGAATTCCTGAGCTCAAGCGATCCACCTGCCTTGGCCTCCCAAAATCCTGGGATTATAGGCATCCACCACCGCGTCCAACTATAATGAATTTTAACTATGTGATGACTCCATTTTCAACACTTCCTCAGGTGGGAATTATTTGGGATTTAAAAATTCTTAATTTAAGTTTTGAAACAACTTTGTCATGTTTCAGTTACTTCTAAATCTATCTCATAAGGCTATTTCCTTCTTTAGTAGAAAATACATTTTCCAGCTGGGTGTGGTGGCTCATACCAATAATCCCAGCAGTTTGGGAGACTGAGGCAGGAGGATTGTTTGAGGTTAGGAGTTTAGACTGGCGTGGGCAACAGAGAGAGATCTTGTCTCTACAAAAAATTTAAAAATTAGCCAAGCATGGTGGTGTGCACCTGTATGTAGTCCTGGCTACTTGAGAGGCTGAGGTGGGGAGATAGCTTGAGTCCAAGAATTTGAGGCTGCAGTGAGCTATGATCATGCCACTTCTCTCCAGCCTGGGTTACAGAGTGAGACACTGTTTCTAACAATAACAACAACAACAACAACAACAAATATTGCCCAAATAAAAATTCAAAACGTTATAGATTTTTTTTTACTATCTTGTCTTTGATATGCAATATTATGTTTATAATGAAACGTCTTGAAATCTTTTAGTAGTACTATCATACCAGCAAACAGCATTAGTTATTATTATTATTATTTTGAGACAGAGTTTTGCTCTTGTTGCCCAGGCTGGAGTGCAATGGTGCGATCTCAGTTCACTGCAACCTCCACCTCCCAGGTTCAAGAGATCAGCCTTCCGAGTAGCTGGGATTACAGGTGCCTGCCACCACACCCGGTTAATTTTTTATATTTATAGTAGAGACGGGTTTCGCCATGTTGGCCAGGCTGGTCTCGAACTCCTGACCTCAGGTGATCCACCCGCCTCAGCCTCCCAAAGTGCTGGGATTACAGGCATGAGCCACTGTGTCTGGCCTTCCTTCATTTTAATAATAATGGATATTGAGGCTTTTTTCATTTCTTGTCAGTGATGAATAAAACTACTATAAATGTTCTGATATATGCATTTCCTGCATGTAAATATGAGTTTCTCCAGGGTTGGAATTATTGAGTTATAGAGTTATAGAGTATGCATGTCTTCAGTTTCACTAGATAGTGCCAAATTGTTTTCCAAAGTTATTGTACTGGTTTGTACACCTACCGGCTGTGTTTGAGAATTCTTTTTTTTTTTTTTGAGACTGAGTCTCGTTCTGTCACCCAGGCTGGAGGAGTGCAGTGGCATGATCTCAGCTTACTGCAAGCTCCGCCTGCTGGGTTCACGCAATTCTCCTGCCTCAGCCTCCTGAGTAGCTGGGACTACAGGCGCCCGCTACCACGCCCAGCTAATTTTGTTTTTGTATTTTTAGTACAGACGGGTTTCACTGTGTTAGCCAGGATGGTCTCGATCTCCTGACCTCGTGATCTGCCTGCCTCAGGCTCCCAAAGTGCTGGGATTACAGGTGTGAGCCACTGCACCCGGCCAAGAATTGTTCCACATCTCTTTACTAACACTCAGTATTGCCAGAATTTAAAATTTTTGCCAATTCAATTGGTATATATGTACTAGTGTCTCATTGTGGTTTTAATTTGCAATTCTCTATTGCCCAGTGAAGCCGAACAGCTTTTTATATGTTTAATGACCATTGGAAGTGCTGATTTCATGAAGTCTCTGTTCAAATCTTTTGTCCGTTTTTCTACTGGGTTTGTGTATTTTTCTAAGTGGTTTTTAGGAAATATTTATGTATCCTACAAGTATGTTGCGTCTACCATCCCTCTTTTGTGGCTTGTCTTTCGCTTAGCATAATGTTTTCAAGATTCATGTACCATTGTAGCAAGTAACAGTACTTCATTCCTATATCACTGTATACTATTCTGTTATGTGGATATACCACATTTTGTTACCACCTTTTGGCTGTTGTGAATAGTGCTTCTATGAACATTCACATACAAGTACTTGTTTGAGTATCTGTTTCCAATTGGTATGTACCTAAGAATGGAATTGCTGGGTCACATGGGAAGTCTATATTTACCTTTAAAAAAATTATTTTTTGGCTGGGTGTGACGGCTCACACCTGTAATCCCAACACTTTGGGAGGCCAAGGTGGGTGGATCACTTGAGGTCAGGAGTTTGACACCAGCCTGGTCAACATGGTGAAACCCCGTCTCTACTAAAAATACAAAAATTAGCTGGACGTGGTGGCGCACGCCTGTAATCCCAACTACTTGAGAGGCTGAGGTACGAGAATTGCTTGAACCCAGGAGGCGAATGTTGCAGTGAGTCTAGATTGCATCACTGCACTCCAGCCTGGGTAACAGAGCAAGACTCCATCTCAAAAAAAAAAAGAAAAGAGAAAAAATTTATCACGTTCATCGTTGTCAAAGCCTACATGTACCTTTGAGAAACCAACACACTTTTCCACCTTGGCTGTGCCATTTTGCATGTCCACCAGGAATGTATTAAGGTTTTTCTGAGTCTTATAGTTTTATATTTTACCTTTAGGGCTATGCTCCTTTTGAGTTAATTGTATAAGGTGTGAGGTTTAGGTCGGGTCATTTTTTTGGCCAGTGGATGTCCTAGTGAGAAAGTTTTTAAAATAAGTATGGCATTTAAAAGTAATCTGTGAAGGTCTAAATACTTTATAGTTTTGTAGATTTAAATTTTTCTCCCACTTTTTCCTTTACTTAGCAAGTTTTAAATAAAAGTAAAGCTGAAATAAATTTGTTCCTTTAAGACTGCTAGAGTTGGTTTACTTGTCCGAGTTTTTTTTCCCCTGCACTGGATGCATATAGGTCAAGGGTCGAACTTTAAATCATCCTGACCTTGAGAAGACACTGAGACAGTTCTAAGCATGTTTTCCAAGCTTTTTATCCTAACATCAAAGCAGTGATTATTTGCCTCAAATGCTCATGTTTGAGAGAAATTTTGCCTTTGTTAAATCGAGATTGGTGCCCCAGACTCTAAAATAAGTAAAAGTTATTAAATTAGAACTGACATTGAGAATTCTTAATGGAATTAGTAGTAACACTACCACTAATAGTGTTAGTTTGGAATAATACTAGTCTCAGTTTTGGCTTTGTCACTGCATTGTTATGGGACTTGGACAAAGAATTTAAATTTTATTCAGTGACTGTAAAATACATCTAATAAGTTATTAAACATCTATTTCTCAACAATAATTACAATGACCACGTTGTTGAAATTGTCACATTTTTGGTAGAGTTACCAAAAACACTGTAGGTCA
The DNA here is from genome assembly GCF_029281585.2 of Gorilla gorilla gorilla. Classification (NCBI taxonomy): domain Eukaryota; kingdom Metazoa; phylum Chordata; class Mammalia; order Primates; family Hominidae; genus Gorilla; species Gorilla gorilla. The sequence goes on along the minus strand of NC_073239.2, from coordinate 94,448,428 downwards.
TTCAAGCCAACAGAGAATTAGGCATTTATGGCTTTGTGGAGGGGCGAGAGCAGTGAGGTTAGGGCCTCCCTCCCCTAACTGGGCAGCTACCCCAAACTAGGAAACTGCTCCTGCCGTGAGTACTCTGAGTGCTGGCATCACAACTGTCGCACTGCCAGAGGCTGGTGAATAGGCAGTGGCACACAGAATCGCGCTGGTGCCGATCCAGCACTGAGGTCTGCAGGGGCTTGCCTCCTACGCTGGTGCAAAGCGTGGCCCCTGCCATCCAGCTGTTGTGTGTGCTTCTCACTGGTAGACCCTACATCACATCCGCAACCCGATCACAAGGGTGTCCAGGAAATACAGTTTTTAGCCTTCCAGCTCCTAAGTGTGTGTGTGTGTGTCTGTGTGTCTTGTGGGGGGTTTGTTATGTGTGTGTTGGTCATATGCAGAACATAGGAAAAGAATGGGAAGGACAATAGCACAGTGGTCTTGAAGTGCTTTGAACGCTATCAAAGTATTTCAGATTGATTTAGTAGCATCACCAAATAAGAGGCAGTGTGGCATTGGGGTTGGGAGCACAGAGTAAAGTTAGAAGGCCTGGATCATCAGTTCCTGGCTCTGCCTCTGGCTGCTTTCCTAAGTGGGAAAACCATTTAGACTTTCTGAAAGTGTAGGAAATGATATCTTCCTTAAGAGTGTGCAGAGTATGTACATTTACATACTTACATATATAAGTATATAAATATGTGTGCATGTAAAGCACTTGGCAAGTGCCTGGTATGTCATAAATACTCAGTAGATGGGCACTCTTTCTGCTGTTGTGATTATTCATCATCTTTATCATCATCATGTAAACATATTTGACTATCTGTGTTAGACCAGAATAATGCTTAACAAAGGGACAGTTGTTAGAAAGTGGACTTCAGAAAGTGATAGCATCCAGCTTTGCCCCCTGTGTTCTTAATGCTTGTATAGGTGCTAGAATAGGTGGTACTTATGTATATTATATTAAACGATATAGGATATTTTCTAGAAGGCTTACCTTAAATAGGCTTAACCAGTAAAGGATATTTATTGGCTTCTTATTGAGATGTCCCTAGACTGCTTTTGATAAGGTCTTCATTGATCTCTAAGCAGCAAATCCAAGAGTTTGAGTTGTTCTCTTGAGTTGAGAAGGCTCTTAAGTGAGGAGTATTTCAAGCCCAGTGATCCAGCATTTAGTCGCGAGTAGGTATTGTTTTCCCTCTACTTACATGTGCTAGGATATGGGATTTGTGAGGATCTTCAGGAAGAATGTTTATGAGTATATCCTTAAGGCTGCTTGGACTTGACTTTATCATTGTCACTCCCTTATCAATTAGGTATTCACTCCTTCTCTGGACAAACACCCTTTTATAGTACTTATATATTGTATTTATTTATGTGTTTCTCCACTACACTAAGAGTTCTTAGGGAGTGTAGAGGTTGTTCTTACTCATTTTTATTCCCAGTGCCCAGTTTAGTGCCTGGAAGGTACTGCTCAGTAAATGTTCAATAACTGAGTATTAGGTCAATGATGATGAGTATTACATAAGCCTTAACTAAAGTCCCTTCACAGTGACCAAACTGAGGAGGAGGAAGAGAGTGGTGGAGATGGGGGAATGAGGGTCGGAATAGTGGGGCTATCACTCTTTGCGGAGAGAACTGTCTTGTTCTTTAACGTATCCTGAAAGTCTGGCATACAATCCAGTATGTATCGAGTACTCACTAAGATATATTTGAATGAATGAATGAAAAGATTACCCCCCTAGTTTAACTGTGGTCTTAGAATATTTAAAGTTAACCTGATATTTTTGGAAATACACTCCCATTGCCTAGAACTGGAACTGCAAGTAGTGACCCCTCCCCTCCTTTTTTTCATGGCTAAGCTGCAGGGAGTTTGGTTTGCTGCCCTTCTGATCTTTTTTAAAATTATTATTATTATTTATTTATTTATTTATTTATTTATTTATTTTTTGAGACAGCTTTTCACTCTATTGCCCAGGCTAAAGTGCAGTGGTCCGATCTTGGCTCACTACAGCCCCAACCTTCTGAGCTCAAGTGATCTGTCCACCTCAGCCTCCCACGTTGCTGGGACTACAGGCACATGCCACCACACCTGGCTAATTTTTGTATTTTTTGTAGTGACAGAGTTTCACTACATTGCCCAGGCTGGTCTCAAACTCCTGGGCTCAAGCGATCCACCCGCCTTGGCCTCCCAAAGTGCTGGGATTACGGCGTGAGCCACTGCGCCCAGCCATACCTATCAAATCTTTTTGCTGAACCTACTGACTGAGATCAGAGCTACTACCCTGGAGCTTAGCTAAGGAGTAAAGGGGAGCTGAGATTTCGGCCATAAGTCCGTCTTTCCTACCATTCTATGCCACCCACTTTTGGTCCCTAACATCTCTCGTGACAGCTTCTCCTCCTTTACCCTGTGCTACTGTGACTTAATCATTTGTTAAGGAGAGATGGAAATGCCTGACCATGGCAGGCACAATTCTTTGTTCAGGAAATTGGAACCCATTGCTTCCTTCCTAATCCCAGAGCTGTGCCTCTGGTTTTCTTTGTTTAGCCCAAGGCTGAGGGGTGAAGCTCTACTTCATTCTGGCCTGCAGTCTTTTTTCTATCTTGGGGTTTGATAATCCCTCTGGTATTTGGAGCAGACTCTAAGGTTTTTCTGTTTTATATAGTAAAACAAAAAATATTGCTTTTGTTGCTAATAAAAATTTGTCTGTAAGGAAATATTTCTCTTAATATTGGAGTTAATACTTTGAACGTTAATGTGCAGTGTTTAGAAAGGTTATAAAGAAATGAGATCAGCCTGGCGCCGTGGCTCACGCCTGTAATCTCAGCACTTTGGGAGGCTGAGGCAGGCAGATCCTTTGAGGTCAGGAGTTCAAGACCAGCCTGACCAACATGGTGAAACACTGTCTCTGCTAAAAAATACAAAAATTAGCCAGGTGTGGTGGAGTGCAGTGGCACAATCTCAGCTCACTGCAAGCTCCGCCTCCCAGGTTCACGCCATTCTCCTGCCTCAGCCTCCCGAGTAGCTGGGACTACAGGCGCCCGCTACCACGCCCGGCTAATTTTGTTTTCGTATTTTTAGTACAGACGGGTTTCACTGTGTTAGCCAGGATGGTCTCGATCTGCTGACCTCGTGATCCGCCCGCCTCGGCCTCCCAAAGTGCTGGGATTACAGGCGTGAGCCACCGTGCCCGGCCAAAATTTTTTTTTTTTAAATTAAAAAAAAGAAATGAGATAATCAGTACTGTCATTTCCTTCGTTAGAAGGGTTAGTACTGTTACGCTTTTTGACATGAATGAAAGGAAGACTACTTTTTGTTTTTTCCTTTGGGAAATAAATGCATGGATAATAACAGCCAAATAAGTTTTAATTAGAATTGGATATCTCTATTCCTATTTTCATTCAACCAGTATACTTGTTGGAAGGCTATCAAAATGGACATGCCATTTAAATGAAAAATTTCCAATTGTGATAGACATGTTATTTATGAATATTTTCTGTCCTGAGGAAAATTAACTATTAGAACCAGCTGTAAAAGAGATGGTGGCTGGGCATGGTGGCTCACACCTTTAATCCCAGCACTTCGGGAGGCGGAGGTGGGTGGATTGCCTGAGGTCAGGAGTTTGAGAGCAGCCTGGCCAACATAGTGAAACCCCGTCTTTACTAAAAATACAAAAAATACAAAAAATGGTGGCAGACGCCTGTAATACCAGCTACTCGGGAGGCTGAGGCAGGAGAATCGCTTGAACCTGGGAGGCAGAGGTTGCAGTGAGGTGAGATCACACCATGACACTCCAGCCTGGGCAACAAGAGCGAAACTCTGCCTCAAAAAAAAAAAAAAAAGAGAGATGGTATCAGGTACTGCAGATTCTTAGAGTAGCTTCTGACTTTGCTCAGCCTTATTTATAAGATTTATCTACTGGGAGGCTCATTCAATAGGCACTTGAGAGTCCGGTGTCATAGAAAGTTGTTAATTTTAGAGTTGTATGCAGCCTTCTTTAGCAATGAAAATCTTTTACAGAATAAGGCTTAAGCTTTTTCAGTGTTTTTGACTGATTTAGTTAACAGCTTAATTTATATTGGCACCAAGCCCAGATCTGATGGTTATAAACTCAGTAGTTGGCTGATACAGTAAAAACTGTAGTTTCGTTTTCTTGTTGTTTGGTTTACCCTTTACATTCAAGAGTTTAAGTAGATCTCATATGGTCTGGTCACATGTGTTCTGAGTAGTGGTCATACCTAACACCAGGCATAGCATTTCTGCTCCACTGTGACTTGATTTTTTACAGACTTAAGTTTTAGTACAACTTAATCTCTCAGAGGAAGGGTTAAGTTCCTGAGCATAGGAATTCATTTTGGGAATGTATTTTCTTTTCTTTCTTTTTAAAAATTTATTTGTAGAGACAGAGTCCCACTATGTTGCCCAGGCTGGTCTTGAACTCCTGGGCTCAAGTGATCTTCCTGCCTTAGCCTCCCAAGTGTTGGGACTACGGGCGTGAGCCACTGTGTCCTGCCTTCTTTTCTTTTTGAGACAGGTTCTCGCTCTGTTGCACAGACTGGAGTGCAGTGGTGTAGTCATAGCTTACTGTCATTTCAGATTCCTGGCCACAAGCAATCCTTCCACCTTAGCTTCCTGAAGTGTTGGGATTACAGGCATGAACCATTGTACCTGGCCTCTTTTTTTTTTTCTTTTTTAAAAAATTCCTTTCTAAAGGGAAAAGAACCTAAGGTGGGTGGCTTCCTATAACCATTTTTTTTTTTTTTTTTTGAGATGGAGTCTCATTCTGTTGCCCAGGCTGGAGTGCAGTGACCACGGCCCACTGCAACCTCTGCCTCCCGGGTTCAAGCCATTCTGCTGCCTCAATCCTCCCGAGTAGCTGGAATTACAGGCAACCGCCACCATGCCCAGCTAATTTTTGTATTTTTAGTGGAGATGGGTTTCGCCGTGTTGGCCAGGCTGGTCGTGAACTCCTGAGACTTCAAGTGATCTGCCCACCCACCCACCTCGGCCTCCCAAAGTGCTGGGATTACAGGTGTGAGCCACCACACCCGGCCCCTATATCCTATTTTATAGTGTTTCTTGTTTATTATTTTCTCTTTGGATTTGTTTCATTTTGATCCTTGAAAATATGCAAAGGATGGAATCTTAATTTTGGAATTGTTTTTCTTGGTTGAAATTGGAATTATGTGGTTTTTATGGCATTTCCCCTAATCTGTTAATGTGGGGGGAGGCTTATGGGGAGGGAAGAGCAGTCTTTTTGAGATTATTAGGGAGGGAAACCATTTAATGACAGAATTGTATGACTACATTTTATTTTTATGAGGACTACTTTGTTAATTTACATTCTTGTGCTCTACATTCATGAAGTCAGTTATTTGAAACCATGTAATATATGTCAACTATTAAAGTTAAGTGACTTTTATCTGATAAGAGTTGTGTTAAAATAATCATAGAGAATTGATGCCTTTCCAGATGTTTTCCTGATACATCAGGGTTTTTGTTGTTGTTGTTTTTGCTGTTATCCAGCCTGGAGTACAGTGGTGCCATCATAGCTCACTGCAGCCCCAGTCTACTGGGCACAAGGGATCTCCCTGCCTCAGCTTCCCGAGTAGCTGGGACTACAGGTGCACTGCACCTGGCTAATTTTTAAAATGTTTTTATTGAGACAGAGTCTCGCTATGTTGCCCAGGCTTGTCCCGAACTCCTGAGCTCAAGCAATCCTCCTGCATTGGCTTTCTAAAGTCCTGGGATTACAGACGTGAGCCACCAAGCCTGTCCTGATTTAGCAGTTAATTAAATATAAGTGGCCTCTCATTCTCAGGTGCTCTTACAGTATGAAAATGGAAGTTATAAAGTTTGTTTTTAAAGTAACTGAGTGAAATGATAGACAGTGGAGACTTGGAAGGGTGAGAGAGTGAGGGTGGATGATGAGAAATTACTTAATGGGTACCATGTGTGTTATTTGAATGACTGATACCGTAAAATCCCTGACTTGTCCATTACACAATCTTGCACGTAATGAAATTGCCCTTTTACCCCATAAATTTACATAAATAAAAGATCATGTCATCTGTTAAAAAATTTTTTAATAAAGTAACTCAGTTAAATTTATGGTATGTCACCATTTCTTGGCAGGACTTTGTGTCATTGTATCAAGATTTTGAAAACTTTTATACAAGGAATCTGTACATGAGGATAAGAGACAACTGGAATCGGCCAATCTGTAGTGTGCCTGGAGCCAGGGTGGACATCATGGAGAGACAGTCTCATGATTATAACTGGTCCTTCAAGTGAGTCTTGGTTGGGAAATTATTTCTTGACAACAATTACAAAAGGGTTTCTTCATTTGAGAAAATATGTTATTATAAATTGAGTATTCTCTCAAAATAGGAGTAGCAGCTGAGGATACAATATGATTGGTTTCCTTACATATTCTTCGTTGTTGAGCTTTTTAAGATGTATCTTTCTATTACATTTGATACTGTGTTGGATTATAGTTCAGAACAAAATTTGGCTTATTTATTTATTTATTTTTTGAGATGGAGTTTCGCTCTGTCACCCAGGCTGGAGTGCAGTGGCGTGATCTCAGCTCACTGCAACCTCCGCCTCCCAGGTTCAAGCAATTCTCCTGCCTCAGCCTCCCGAGTAGCTGGGACTACAGGCATGCACCGCCACACCTAGCTAATTTTTGTATTTGTTTTAGTAGAGATGGGGTTTCACCATGTTGGCCAGGCTGGTCTCGAATGCCTGACCTCAAGTGATCTGTCCCCCTCAGCCTCCCAAAGTGCTAGGATTACAGGCATGAGCCACCGCGCCCAGCCTGGCTTCTTTATTTTTAAAAATAACTCCTATTGATAAGAAACAGTATACAAAAGTTTAGTCTGTTTTATTTTTGGTCTTTACTTTAAAAAAAAAAAAAAAGAAAAGCTATCCTTTCCATTATGCCACTTATCAGAATCAAGTATCCAAATTTATTTCTGGATATTTTGATTTCTCAAATGATTTAAGGATGATATGTAGAGTGTTTTTACTTAAATGGATTGAATAGTTTGGAAAACTTTTTGTATTTTTAACATTGTATTTGTTTGTTTGTTTACTTATTTATTTATTTGAGTCAGAGTCTCGCTTTGTTGCCCAGGCTGGAGTGCAGTGTCACAATCTTAGCCCACTGCAACCTCCACCTCCCAAGTTCAAGTGATTCTCCCACCTTAGCCTCCCTGGTAGCTGGGACTACAGAGATGCACCACCATGCTCAGCTACTTTTTGTATTTTTAGTAGAGATGAGGTTTCACCATGTTGGCCAGGCTGGTCTCAAACTCCTGGCCTCAAGTGATCTGCCCACCTTGGCCTCCCAAAGTGTCAGAGTCTTGCTCTGTCACCCAGGCTGGAGTGCAGTGGCACCATCTTGGCTCACTGCAAGCTCTGCCTCCTGGGTTCACGCCATTCTCCTGCCTCAGCCTCCCGAGTAGCTGGGACTACAGGCTCCCGCCACCACACCCGGCTAATTTTTTGTGTTTTTCAGTAGAGACAGGGTTTCACTGTGTTAGTCAGGATGGTCTCAATCTCCTGACCTTGTGATCCACCCACCGCGGCCTCCCAAAGTGCTGGGATTACAGGCGTGAGCCACTGTGCCTGGCCTACAGCTTGCCTTCTTAGCTTGGTCAAATATTAGTGACACCCCTTCTCATGTGTATATTCACAGCAAGTTTATTATGTGTAGTGACTACATTGTATTTTACAGTATACATGTGCCATGGTGTGACAGGTTGGGCTGTGTTAATAATCTCAAAATCTCAGGGAATTAAAACAGTAACAGTTTATCCTTATCGATACTTCATGTTCATCCTAGGTTGGTGGGGCCCTTGAACCATTTTGTCCTTAGTTAGGGGCCCAGGCTGCCTCAGCTTCCATTGTATGAAATGTCACTGGTCTCTGTATCTGACGAACAGATGTGGCAAATTGTGCAGTGGCTCTCAAAGGATCCTCATGTGTATATATTCTCATGTGCGGGAGTTACTGAGTCAGAGTATGTATATCTTTTAATGGATAAGTACTGCCAAACTGCCCTCCAAAAAACAAACCTGATATTCTTATGTACAGTGTCCTGTAAGATAAGGTGACTGTCCTGGCCAACACTGGATATCATTAGTTTTAAAATCTTTGTCACTATTAATAAATGAAAATTGATTATTTTAACTTCCATTTCCATAATTGGTAGTGTGTTTGAGATTTTTTTAATATAGACTTTGTTCTCTCTGCTTCCTTTTGTGTCACCAGTTCATTTAATATTACATGTAAGTACTTTTTTGCTCATGAGTTTCACTGTTTTATGCTATTGATGCACAGGTATACAGGGAATATAATAAAAGGTGTTATAAACATGGGTTCCTACAACTATCTTGGATTTGCACGGAATACTGGATCATGTCAAGAAGCAGCCGCCAAAGTCCTAGAGGAGTATGGAGCTGGAGTGTGCAGTACTCGGCAGGAAATTGGTAAGTGAAAGCTGTATTTGGCCAGCTGCTGTTTTTGACATTGTTTTAGTCAGGGGCAAATAATAGTAATATTGACCTAGAGTATTAAATATCTACACTTTGTCATGTCATTTAGATAAGGTGAAGAATGCTTTGTTTTTCTGAAGTGTGATGGATGATTTCAATGCTTTCAACACATTTTGAGATGTGTTTATCTTTCCCAATGTGTTATACATATAGAATGTCCCTCGAAAAATCCTGCCAGTGTTTGTTTCATTTATAACTTTAATGTTGATTTCATTGGCTTTTGCAAATGTTAGTGGTTAAGAGTGCCACTTATTAGGACGTTGGGCATATGAGAGTTAATCTGCTTTCATACGGGTACATGGGGGCTAATAATAATTCCTGCCTTATAGAGCTCTTTTAAGACTTAAGTAAGCTAATCCATGTAGAGCACTTGGAACATAGTAGACAATAAATATAAACTCTTTTTATTATTGTTTTAAGTTTGTAAAATATAAAAGAGTAATAACTTTATATAAAGAGATTCAATTTATTTTAATTCAGAGGAAGATTTCAGATTGTTCCAATTTGATTCAGAGAACTGACAACCCTGGAAGTTATGAAAACTTTCCAAATACTTATTACTGTAAGCACAGTAGATTAAAAGAACAGTTCATTGTTAGTTATTTCTCAGGGTTCTAGGGATTGGCAAGCACAGTTGGGTGCTTCTTACCCAGGGTTCCTCTCACGGTTGCACTCAGTGGTGGCTGTATGGCTGGAGACATGAAGCCTTCTTCATTCACATGTTTCACCTAGGCTGCAGTGGCTGGAGCTCTGTGTGGCCTCTCCATGTTTCTAGCTTGGGTTTCTTCATACCATGGTGGTCTTGGAGAGTTGTTCATCATGCATGGCTGCAGGCCTCTAGAGCAAGCATGCAAAGATACCTGACTGAAGCCAGGCACGGAGGCTCATGCCTATAATCCCAGCACTTTGTGAGGCCAAGATAGGAAGATCAGCTGAGGCCAGGAGTTCGAGACCAGTCTGAGCAACATGGTGAGACCCGGTCTCTAAAAAAATAAAGATAAAGTAGCCGAACGTGGTGGCGCATGCTTGTGATCCTAGCCATTCAGGAGGCTGAGGCCAGAGCATCCCTCGAGCCAAGGAGTTTGAGGCTGCAGTGAGCTATGATCGTGCTACTGCACCCTAGCCCATGACAGAGTGAGACACTGTGTCAAAAAACAAAAACAAGGATACCCAGTTGAAAGTTGGAAGGCTTTTTATGCCCTAGCTGTACAGGTCCCAAAGTATCACTTATGCCTCTTCTATTGGTCAAAGCGTCGCTAAGGTCAGCCCAGATTCAAGGGTTGTGGGGATTGCCCTCCTCCACCTCCAACTGGGAAGAATAACAAAGAATTTGCATCCATATTTAATCTTCCATAGCAACTCTGTCAGCTCACGAAATTTAAAACAACATGAAGAAAGGGAAAAAAATAAAATTGTGTAGATTTTTATATCTATTTATTTAGATAGCTAGATACATGGATATATAGATAGATTGATGCATAGATGGATGCAGGGTCTCTGTTGCCCAGGCTGGAGTGGGGTGGTGCAGTCAGCTCACTTCAGCCTCAAACTTCGGTACTCCAGCCATCCTCCCACCTCAGCCTCCTAAGTAGTTAGGACTATAGGTGCACGCCACCATGCCCAGCTGATTTTTTAATGTGATTTTTGTAGAGATGGGGATTTCTTTCAAGAGGCTATGTTGCCCAGGGTGTTCTTGAAATCCTGGCCTCAAGTGATTCTCCTAACTCAGCCTTCCAGAACACTGGGATTATAGGTGTGAGTCACCATGCCTGGCCCCACCATCTAATTTTAAATATTTTCATTCCTCCTAAAAGAAACCCTATACTCAGTAGCATTCATTGGATACTGTTTCCCTTCCCCCTACAAGTCCTTGGCAACCAGTAGTCTACTTTTTGTCTTTATAGATTTGCCTATTTTGGACATTAAATATAAAAGGAATTGTATAACATTTGGTCTTTTCTGTCTGGCTTCCTTCACTAGCACAATATTTTCAAATTCATCCATGTTGTAGCGTGTAACAGCACTCCATTCTTTTCTATGACTGAATAATAATCCTTTGTGTGAGGGTGCCACGTCTTGTTTATCCACTTATCACTTGATGGTCATTTGGGTTGTTTCTACTTTTTGGCTATTGTCAGCAGTGCTGCTGTGAACGTGGGTGTACAAGTTTTTGTATGATATATTTTTGTTTCTCTTGGGTTTATACTTACTAGTGGAATTGCTAGGTCATATGGTAACTCTGTGTTTGACATTTTGAGGAACTGCTAAACTGTTTTCCAAAGAGACTGTACTGTTTTACAATCTCTCCATCAATGTATGAGGGTTCCTATTCATTTTTATATCATCTTCCAGTCATCTTGTTTGTAGCCCAACTTTAACCCTTGATTACTTTGCTGCCTGTTCCCTCCGGTTTTTAAGCTTCTCTAGGGTTCCATACAGTGAATTTACTTGGTTTTCAAAGGATTCCACTCTATAAGGGCATACATATGACCTTCTTCTAACTCTGTCATTTTCCAGTTGTATTAGTTTCCTGTGGCTGCTGTAACAAAATATCAGAACAGAGTGACTTAAAACAACAAAAATGTCTAGTCTCATAATTCTGTGGGTTATAAGTTTGGGGTCTAGGTGTCAGCAGGGCCATGCTCTCTGACGCTCTGGAGAATCCTTCCTAGCTTCTGGTGTCGACAGCAATCCATGACGTTCCCTGGCTTATAGCGCATCACTCCACCACACGGCTGTCTTCCTGTGTGTCAAACATTGTCGTCTTCTGGCTGGGCACAGTGGCTCATGCCTGTCATCTCAGCACTTTGGGAGGCCAAGGCGGGCAGATCACTTGAGGTCAGGAGTGCAAGACCAGCCTAGCCAACATGGTGAAACCCTGTCTTTACTGGAAATACAAACATTAGCTGGGCGTGATGGAAGGTGCACGCCTGTAATCCCAGCCACTCTGGAGGCTGAGGCACGAGAATCTCTTGAACCTGTGAGGCAGAAGTTGCAGTGAGCCGAGATCACACCACTGCACTCCACCTGGGCAACAGAGCGAGACTCTGTCTCAAGAAAAACAAAAAAACAGCATTGTCTTCTGTATTCCTTCTGTGCATGTCTATCTCTGTGTCCAAATTTCCCCTTTCTATAAAGACATTAGCATCCCCTTAATGGCCTCATTTTATTTATTTATTTATTTATTTAAAAAATCTTTGTAAAATTTTTTTATTGATACATAACATTTGTACGTTTGTGTGGGGTACATGTGATGTGTTGTTACATGTATAGAATGTGTATAGAATCAAGTCAAGGTATTTAGGGTACTCGTCACCCCAAGCATTTATTATTTTTATATGTTGGGATCATCAAGTCCTCTCATCTAGCTTTTTGAAATATACAATACATTGTTTTTAACTATAGTCACCCCTACTCTGCTATCAAACATTAGAACTTATTTCTTCTAACTCTATATTTGTACCCATTTACCAGCTTTTCTTCATCTCCCCCGCTCCCCCTACCTCATCTCAACACACATCCTTCCAGTATTGTTTTACTTGCTACCTCCATGAGATTAAACTTAGTGAGGAAGGCATGTTAAAAGCTGACATAGGCCAAAAGCGAGGCCTCTTACACCAAGCAATTAGCCAAGTTGTGAATGCAAAAAAAGTTCTTGAAGAAAATTAAAAGTGCTACTCCAGTGAACCCACAAATTATAAGAAAGTGAAACAGCCTTTTATTGCTGGTAGAGAGAAAGTTTTAGTGGTCTGGATAAAAGATCAAAGCAGCCACAACATTCCCTTAAACCCAAATCTAATCCAGAAGAAGATCCTAATCGCTTCAATTCTATCAAGGCTGAAAGAGGTAAGGAAGCTGCAGAAGAAAAGCTTAAGCCTAGCAGAAGTTCATTCATGAAGCTTAAGGAAAGAAGCCATCCCCACAACATAAAAGTACAAGGTGAAGCAGTGAATGCTGATAACTTCAGCAAGTTATCCAGAAGATCTAGCTGAAATAATTGATGAAGGTGTCTACAATAAATCACAGATTTTCGATGTAGATGAAATAGCTTTAAATTGAAAGAAGACACCATCTAAAACTTTCACAGCTAGAGACAAGTCAATGCCTGGTTTCAAAGCTTCAAAAGACAGGTTGACCCTACTTTTAGGTGCTAATTTTAAGTTGAAACCAATGAATGACCTCATTTTAATTTGATTACCTCTGGAAAGTTCCAGTTTCCAAAGAAGGTCACATTCTTCTGGGAATGAGGACGTCAAAATATCTTTTTTGGTGGAACACAGTGGAACCCGTAGCATCATCCTTCTGTATATCTTCCATTTTCATTAATTGTGTTCAGAATTACAGATGTCCACTAATTAATAAAAAAATTGAGCTTTTAGCTTTTATTTCTTGGTTATCCAGTTGTTTTGTGATGATTTTCAAGAGGAAGATGGGAGTAGAACATTTTTATTTCCCCCTGCCTTAAACAGAGTTTCTAACTGGCACTCCAGAAATGACAAGCCTTGTGATCTAATCCTGTGGTTAAAGGAGCATTGTGCAGTGACGACATATAGTAAGGATACATTATGCCTTTATGGCATTTGATATTTTATAAAGTGCTCGGCTGGATGCGGTGGCTCACGCCTGTAATCCCAACACTTTGGGAGGCCAAGGTGGGTGGATCTCTTGAGGTCAGGAGTTTGAGACCAGCCTGGCCAGCATGGTGAAACCCTCTCTCTACTAAAAATACAAAATAGTCAGGCGTGGTGGTCCGCACCTGTAATCCCGGCTACTTGGGAGGCTGAGGCAGGAGAATTGCTTGAACCCAGGAGGTGGAGGTTGCAGTGAGCTGAGATTGCGCCACTGCACTCCAGCCTGGGTGACAGTGCGAGACTCTCTCTCTCAAAAAAAGAAAAAAATCTCAAACATATTATCTCTTTTGATCCTCACAACAATGTCATGAGGTAGATAGGGCAAATTATTATTGCTATTTAGAAGTATTTAGCCCAGAGAGTTCCTAAGGGCTTTGATTAAGCAAGCCTTAAGGACACATGGCATCCAAGTTTAGCATTCTTCTTTCCTGCATCTTTTCTCTATGTAATGTCATTTAGTCCTTAAAGATTTGAGTACCAATATAAAATTGCAGTACAAATTTACCAGTCAGTTCACAGTGAGGGAAGAAACTTTTTTTTTTTTTTTTTGAGTCAGTCTCGCTCTGTTGCCTAGGCTGAAGTGCAGTGGTGCGATCTCAGCTCACTGCAACCTCTGCCTCCCAGGTTCAAGCGATTCTCCTGCCTCAGCCCCCGAGTAGCTGGGATTACAGGCACATGCCACCATGCCTGGCTAATTTTTGTATTTTGAGTAGAGACAAGGTTTCGCCATGTTGCCAGGCTGGTCTCAAACTCCTGACCTTAGGTGATCTGCCCTCTTCAGCCTCCCAAAGTGCTGGAATTACAGGCGTGAGCCACTGCACCCTGCCAGGAAGAAACATTTTTACCTATCTCTTGCTGTATAACAAACCATCTCAAAACTTAGTGGTTTAAAACAGCAACAGATTTATTTGCTCATGATTCTGCAATTTAGGGAGGGCCTGATGTTATCTTAGCTCCATGTGGTATTGGATAGACAATTATGACTGTGTACAGGGTATCCAAGATGTCTTAACTCACGTTTGACACCTCAGCTGGGTGGCAGGAAGGGCTAAGGGCTGGCTGGGCATCTCTGTTTCTCTTTCTCTCTGTCTCCCCCTCTCCTTACATCTTTTTCTCCTCCTTCTTCCATAGTCTCTTATCCCTCAGTTCCCATCCCCCCGCCCATGTTCTGTTTTTGCAACAGGCCAGTTAGATTGTTTTACATAGCAGCTGACTTCAAAAGTGTAAAAGCAGATTTTGCTAGGCCTCCTAAGGCCTAGACCTGGAACTAGTATGCACAAACAGGAATGGGAGAAATTTTTGGCAGCCCCCTTTGGGGAAATTCCACTGCAGGTGCTGAATCAGATTTTATTCAACTATTGTGTTCTTTATGAGCACATACTACTCTTCACAATATTATGAAGAATATTACTCTTCATAATATTGACTCCTTCATAGATCTTAGTCTGAAAAGGACACAACACATACACTATGATTTCTTTTAATAAAGTGATGAGTAATTCTTAAATTCAGGATTTTGTGATACTGACTTTATTAACTTCTTCACACAGGAAACCTGGACAAGCATGAAGAACTAGAGGAGCTTGTAGCAAGGTTCTTAGGAGTAGAAGCTGCTATGGCGTATGGCATGGGATTTGCAACGAATTCAATGAACATTCCTGCTCTTGTTGGCAAAGTAAGATACTCTGTCATTTATGAAAACTCCCTCATGTATATCTTCTTTTGTTTTGAAAAGCAGTCAGAGTGAGCCAAAAGCTGTTGTAAACTTTAGGCTAAACATAGTTTAGCCAAAGATATTTCTACCACAAATTGTTTTTCTTTTTTTTCGAGATGGAGTCTTGTTCTTTCGCCCAGGCTGGAGTGCAGTGGCGCCATCTCAGCTCACTGCAGACTCTGTCTCTTGGATTCAAGCGATTCTCCTGCCTCAGCCTCCCAAGTAGCTGGGACTACAGCTGTGTGCCACCACGCCTGGCTAATTTTTTGTATTTTTAGCAGAGGCGGGGTTTCACCATGTTGGCCAGCCTGGGCAACATAGTGAGGCCTCGTCTCAATTTGATTTTATTTTTTAAATTAAAAACAATTTGTGGCTGGGCGCAGTGGCTTTGTAATCCCAGTGGCCTGTAATCCCAGTGCTTTGGGAGGCCGAGGCAGGTGGAGTTTGAGACCAGCCTGTGTTTATATATTTTTATATATATATATAAAATATAAAATATTATATATATAATATTATATTGTATATTATACATAATGTATGTTACATATTATATATATTACATATTATATATATAATATATATATCATATTATATATATAATATATATATATATCCCCAAGTGGGTAGCGGGTGTGAGAGGGCACAGTCTGTATGTAAATGTAAATTATATTTCAGCAGATTGGTACTCTCATCCTGAAAGGCCCCTTGAGGTTATTTATTCTCATGTTTAACATGACACCTAGGAATGGTATATTGAAAACGTGGTGGATTAACTCAAGCAGGAGAATTGAGTTTTTGTTTTTTGGTTGTTTATATGGTCACACTTAGCTGTGTGACTGTGAGCATGTCAAATAATCTTTCTGATCCTCCAAGTTTCTTTTGTAAAATGAGGTGGTTGAGCTAGATTAACTCTAAAGTCCTTTTTAGTTATGCAGTGTATGGGTCTGTAAGGTACACATGGGACAAATAGAAAACAAACAGCAAGATAGGAGATTTAAACTCACCTGTGTTGATAAACATTAAATATAAATGGTTTGTACATTCCAATGAGAAGACAAAGATTGTCGGATAAAATTAAGTAGGTTTCCTAATATAAAATAGCAACCTATTTTAAATATGAAGACACAGAGGTTAAAAGGAAAAGGATAGAAAAAAATACAGCATGCAAATAATAATCAGAAGAAATGTGAAGTGCCTGTATTAATATAAACAAAGATTTCAGAGCAAGAAATATTTCTGGTGATAAAGAGGAACATTGTGTAATGATTAAGGAATTAATTCATCAAGAGGTTATAATTTTAAATGTGTAGGTGCTTATCCCATTTATACCTAATGTTCCATTATTGGAACGCTAAGCATGTGGGAGTTATTTATATCCTACTGCTCAAGGTCATCGCCAGGGTCTGATTTTGCAATTCAAAAAATTGTAACCTGTGGCATAAATGTGTTATTAACAGAGCTTCAAAGTACGTGAAGCAGAAATTGATGAAACTAAAAGAAGTAGACAAATAGAAAGTTGTAATTAGAGACATTGTAATTAGAGACATTAACCCCTCTCTCTCTCTCTTTTTTTGTTTTTTTTGAGACAGAGTCTCGCTCTGTTGCCCAGGCTGGAGTGCAGTGGTATGATTTCGGCTCACTGCAAGCTCTGCCTCCTGGGTTCACGCCATTCTCCTGCCTCAGCCTCTTGAGTAGCTGGGACTACAGGCGCCCACCACCACACCTGGCTAATATTTTATATTTTTAGTACAGACGGGGTTTCACCGTGTTAGCCAAGATGGTCTTGATCTCCTGACCTCATGATCTGCCTGCCTCGGCCTCCCAAAGTGCTGGGATTACAGGCGTGAGCCACTGTGCCCTGCCCTAACCCCTCTCTCTTAATTAACAGAAGAATGAAACAGAAAATCAGTAATGATATAGAATGTTTGGAAAACACTGTCAACCAGTTGACCTAATTGAGAGTCATGAAACACTTCACTCAACAACAGCAAAACATTTACTACCAAAGACCATATTCTAGGCCATTAAGCCAGTTTTGGTAAATTTGAAAGTATTAAAATTATTCGAAGTATGTTCTGTGATCACAGTGGAATTTAAATTAGAAATTGATAACACAAAGATATCTGGAAAACCTTTGAATATTTGAAAATTAAACAACATATTTCTAAATAACCCATGGGGCAAAGAAGAAAAAACGGGAAAATAAACATATTTTGAACTAAATGGAAATATGTAACCTATTACAGTTTGTTGGATGAAGCTAAAGCAGTGCTCAGATGGAAATGTATAGCATTAAACGTTTATACAGGTTGAGCATTCCTAATCCCCAAATCTGAAATCTAAAATGTTTCAAACTCGTAAATATTTTGAGTGTCATCATGACAGCTCAAAGAAAGTGCTTAGGGGTGCTAAACCAGTAAATATAATGCAAATAATCCAAAATCCATAAAAATCTGAACTCTGAAACACATCTGGTCCCAAGCATTTTGAATAAGGAATATTCAACCTGTATTAGAAAAAAAGTAAAGCAGCCAGACTCCGTCTCAAAAAAAAAAAGTAAAGCTTGTAGCTTAAAAAATTAGAAAAAGAAGAACAAATTAAACCCAAACTAAGCAAAAGGAAGAATATAATGATGATAAGTGCAAAAATTAATGAATTAGAAAATGGACAATAGGGAAATGAGTGAAACCGAAGCTGATTCTTTGAGAAAATGAATATAGTTGATAAATCTCTGGCCAGAATGGTCAGGATAAGAAGAGATAAGATGCGTATTACCAGTAACAGGAATGAGAGAGGGGGCATCACTACACGTCCTATGGACATTAAAGGATAATAAGGGAGTAATAAGAACAACTTCATGCCAAAATACCCAACAACTTAAATAAAATACACAAAATTCCTTGTAAGACATAAATGTATGGTTCTTTGACTTCACGTTATGGTACGTTGCTGTCCTGCATTTTGAAGTACAAGCCTGAGATTCTTGTTAGAATTTTTAACACTGGAGGATTAGAGAATCTCATCTTGCTCTTCTCTCTGTATGCTTACAAGCTCTAACAGAGGATTATCTAGAATTAGACGTTTTCTACACAGACCTGGAAGATACAACCATAAGGATTTATATTCCAGGGCCAGGCGCGGTGGCTCACGCCTGTAATCCCAGCACTTTGGGAAGCCGAGACGGGCGGAGATCGAGACCATCCTGGCTAACAGGATGAAACCCCATCTCTACTAAAAATACAAAAAATTAGCCGGGCGTGGTGGCGGGTGCCTGTAGTCCCAGCTACTCCGGAGGCTGAGGCAGGAGAATGGCGTGAACCCAGGAGGCGGAGCTTGCAGTGAGCCGAGATCGGGCCACTGCACTCCAGCCTGGGGTACAGAGCGAGACTCCGTCTCAAAAAAGATTTATATTCCAAATCAAACTATAATTGAAATATTATTAAATATTGTTTAATCTGTTAAAGACAGTAACTTATCCAGTTTTAATGATCCTTTGAATCTGATACTGAATTTCCATGTGAGGTGGTTAATTGCTCAGTTTGATGGCAGGGTGGGGCAGTATATTGATTAAGTTCTGGAAGCAGACACTTGTCTTATTTAATAATTATTTTGTGGCCGGGCGCAGTGGCTCACGCCTGTAATCCCAGGACTTTGGGAGGCCCAGGCGGGTGGATCACGAGGTCAGGAGATCGAGACCATCCTGGCTAACACGGTGAAACCCCGTCTCTACTAAAAATACAAAAAATTAGTCAGGCATAGTGGCAGGCGCCTGTGGTCCCAGCTACTCGGGAGGCTGAGGCAGGAGAATGGCGTGAACGCGGGAGGCGGAGCCTGCAGTGAGCCGAGATTGCGCCACTGCACTCCAGCCTGGGCAACAATTAGTATTGCTATTATTATTTTGTTACTGTGCTTGTGACCTTGAGCAAGATTCTAAACTCCTGAACAAGAGTTTCCTCATATGTAAAGTGGGAGTGATAATAGTGTCTGCTACATAGAATTATTGTGAGGATTAATAGTAATAATGCTTTTAAATCTTTTAACATGATACCTGAAACATTAAGCGCTTAGATGTTAACTGCTAGTATGAATATCTTTTATTTTTGAACCAAAGATTTAATAAAGCTTCAGAATAAGTTCTAAGGGAAAAAGACAGATTGATACATTGAAATGGTGAATAAGGCTGTCTAAAAAAGGCTGTCTAAAAAGAGTTCCTTTTTGCCAGAAAAAAAGAACATAATGCTTTTGCAGGTTTGCCAGAAAAATATTTAGCTGGAAAGAGGAGAAAATAAAATTTTGTGTGGAGGGGAAGGGAAGGGAGGGTTCTTTCTAAGATAGAGTTGAATGCCAAGAGTGGTAAGTAAAGAATTTGACTTGCTGAAGAGAAATCTGACTTCTCTTTATTTTCTCCCCCAGTTTCGCTTTTTCAATTTTAACACTTTTTTGAAACTTTAATTTAGACTTACAAAAAGAGTTACAAAAGAGTACAGAGAGTTCCTGTATACCATTCATTCAGCTTCCCTTTATGTTAACATCTTGCATAACAGTGGAACTGTTTCTTACAGCTAAGAAATTAACTGTGACACAATACTATAACTAAAGTACAGGACGTATTTGGTTTTCACCAGTTTTTCACTAATGTCCTTTTTCCGCTTCAGGATCCAGGTGAGGATCCACATTGTCTTTAGCTGTTGTAGCTCCTCAGTCTCCTCCAATCTGGGATAGTTCCTGTTTTTCTTTGTCTTTCATGACCTTAATACTTCTGAAGGGTACTGGTCCCTTATTTTGTAGAATGTCTCCAATTTGGGTCTGTCTGTTGTGTTGTTATGGTTTGATTGAGTCCGTGCGTTATTGAGAAAGCTACCACAGAAGTGATACCATTCTCAGTGAATCATGCGAGAGACTATGTGGTTTCGATACATATTACTGATGATGTAAATCTTAATCACTTGGCTCAGGTGTCAGCAGGGATTTTCTACTACCAACTTACTGCTTTTCCCTTTGTAATCACCATATATTGTGGCAGAGATACTTTGGGACTGTATATAGCATTTTGGATTAAACTTTCACCCACTAACTTTAGTATGCGTCTCTGATCTTGCCTGTGGCAGTTATTATCTTGGTGTTCTTTTTTTTTTTTTTTTTTTTTTTTGAGATGGAGTTTTGCTCTTGTTGCCCAGGCTGGAGTGCAATGGCGCCATCTCGGCTCATTGCAACCTCCGCCTCCTGGGTTCAAGCAATTCTCCTGCCTCAGCCTCCTGAGTAGCTGGGATTACAGGCACCCACCACCATGCCCGGCTAATTTTTTGTATTTTTTAGTAGAGATGGGGTTTCACCACGTTGGCCAGGCTGGTCTCAAACTCCTGACCTCAGGTGATCCAGCCACCTCAGCCTCCCAAAGTGCTGGGATTACAGGCGTGAGCCACCGCACCCGGCTTACCTTGGTGTTCTAATGGTGATTTTTCTATTTTTCTCATTCTTTCTATACTTACTAATTAGAATTTTTGTGTAAGGAAGAGTTCTTGCTTCTCCCTTATTTATTTCTATCGTTGTGGGTTTGTGAATATTTTTATTATTTGGCTTATAATTCAACACAATTGCTTCTTTTTTGTTCCTCGAGTTTTAGTTTTGGCCATTGGGAGCTGCTTCAGGTGGGTACCTGTGTCCTTTGAATATATAATAACTTTTTTTTTTTTAAAGCATTCTTATACTTTCTGGCATGATAAAACGCTCCAGGATCGTCTTATATTTTCCCTATCCCAGTTTTGGAGTTAACCAGTTCTCCAAGAAGCGCTGGTTCTTTTTTTTGGAGAATGATATTTAGAAACCAAGGTCTGGGAACTAGGTGTGTTTATTGCTGAAGGAGTGTCACTGCTTCTCACCTCTCAGTGACTAGAGCTAGAAAATGTATGTATATATGCGAACTCATGCATACACACACATCTGTGTGTGTGTGTGTGTGTGTGTGTGTGTGTGTGTGTATGCATGCATAAAGATTAGAAAGCCAGGAGTCTATTGATACTGCCGTCTCTAGTCTTCTCCTTTTCCTTCGTCTCCTTCTTCTCCTTCTCCTCCTTCTCCTCCTCTTCCTCCTTTTCTTCCTCTTCCTCCTCCTCCTCCTCCTTTTTTTTTTCCCCCCAGACAGAGTCTCCCTCTGTTGCCCAGGCTGGAGTGCAGCAGCACAATTTCGGCTCACTGCCTCACTGCCTCAGCCTTTTGTGTAGCGGAGATTTCAGGCGCCTGCCACCACGCCCAGCTAATTTTTTTGTGTTTTCTTTGTAGTAGAGTTGGGGTTTTGCCATGTTGGCCAGGCTGGTCTCGAACTCCTGACCTCAAGTGATCCACCCACCTTGGCCTCCCAAATTGCCAGGATTACAGGCATGAGCCACCATGCCTGGCCACTTCATTTTTAATCTATGCATTTTTAACCAGGTAGCTTTTTTATCTTAATAAATACTATGTCCATAAAAAAAATTTCAAACACAACTACTGTTACAAGTTTCTTAAGTATTCCTTTAAGAATATTCTGTAATAAATAAGCATGTGTATATATATATAGTTAACCCTTGAACAACATGGTTTGAACTATGCAGGTCCACTTACACGTGGATTTTTTTCAATCAAATATGGAGCAGAAATACAGTTTTCAGCCAGGCACAGTGTCTCACACCTGTAATCTTGGCACTTTGGGAGGCTGAGGCGGGTGGATCACCTGAGGTCAGGAGTTCAAGACCAGCCTGGCCAACATGGTGAAACCCCATCTCTACTAAAAATACAAATATTAGCTGGGCCTGGTGGTGGGCTTCTGTAATCCCAGCTAGTTGGGACGCTGAGGCAGGAGAATCGCTTGAATCTGGGAGGCAGAGGTTGCAAGTGAACCAAGATCGCACCACTGCACTCCAGCAACAAGAGCAAGACTCCATCTCACACACACACATACACACAATATAGTATTCATGGAACACAAAACCCAAGTATATGGAGGGCTTGCAGGTCCCACAGGGCCAACTGCAGGACATGAGCATGGATGGATTTGGATAAATGTGAGGGTGAGGCAGTTCTGGAACCAAGTCCTCCTGTAGACTGAGGGATGACTGTGTGTCTTTGTATCTTCTCTCTTCTTTTTATTCTCGTGGGAGCATGCTATATACTTTCTGCACCCTTTTCATCTAATTGGATATTTTGAGGCTATTTTTGACAGAGAAAAACCTGTTTCTGAGTTGAGATCTGACAGGTTGAAGGGCCCCCTGAGAGATGAAAGAGTAAGAACTGCAGTGAAAAAAAAAACAAACCGAGATCTTCAGCCTTTTGTTGCCTTAGCAGAAACTGATGTTTGTGTGTTAAAGCAAAGCTTGTTTGGGGATTTTTTAAAACAAAACTGAAGCCTACAGTCCATGCTATGTGGGGAAAAAGTTAATAAGTAGGATCTTCCCTGGACTCTGGATATGAGTAGTAGTGAGAGAATGCACCATTTCCATAGACATGACCCCATCAGCTGCAATTTCCCACAGATAAACAGAACATTATACTAAAACTACATGGAATTCTCTCACGTAAAGAAACCAAAACGTTTTAGAGACGGATGTGTCATGTTTTAGATACAAATAAAGACCTGTTGCCATATATCTGAATATTTACATCAGTCATGGGACTGAAGATATTAAATTAAAAGGCTAGAATTTTGCATCTACTTTTAAGGTGTCTTTACAAAAAACAAATGATCGTGTACACCTTTTTCCTCTTCTTAAAATTGATCACTGTGCTGTTGTGCACGATTTCCTTAATAAGATACAGCTATTAGTGTTTGTGGCATTTTGTGATTTGTGTAACTAACCCTTTCCCCTCCAGCTTCTTACCTTTCTGTTCCTGTGATGTTGCAGGGTTGCCTGATTCTGAGTGATGAACTGAACCATGCATCACTGGTTCTGGGAGCCAGACTGTCAGGAGCAACCATTAGAATCTTCAAACACAACAGTGAGTTTGCTGAAGAATTCACTGCTGGCCTTGGTTTTACTATTCTTTCGATCCATGGTGGGAGTTAACATTAGTTATATTAGCAGTTGAAAGTATAAATGAAGACAAAGTAGCAACATTTAAAATGTTCTTCCGGTCCAGTCTTTTAAAATTAGAGGTTGATGGAAGCCTCTTGTACAAATATAATACTATCCTTTTATTTGACCATGAAGTTTTCCATCCCATGTCCTTGTTTACAGATCCCTTACTCAAATACATTTACTCGATGACTGTAGTGTATCTTGCCATAAGACTAACAGTATTTAAGTGAATAAATCAAGATCTCTGACTGGTTAATGAAGAGACTTAATAGATAAGCCAGTCCTTACAATATAGTGGACAGGTGCTGAAGTACAGCTATGAATAGATGCTGTGGGAGCACAGAGGAGGGTGGCCCTGAGCCAGACCTTTCCTCCCTCAGTGGAAATATCTTTGTGTATTATTAAAATGATTATTT
The DNA here is from genome assembly GCF_029281585.2 of Gorilla gorilla gorilla. Taxonomy (NCBI): domain Eukaryota; kingdom Metazoa; phylum Chordata; class Mammalia; order Primates; family Hominidae; genus Gorilla; species Gorilla gorilla. The sequence continues at coordinate 94,425,027 of NC_073239.2, read as the reverse complement.
AGAATAAAAATGCATAACTTTCATAGTTAAAACACACACATAGGCAGAAAAGGTGACCAAACTGTATGTTAATAGCATCTTTTCCCAAAATGTGTACAGGCACAGACAAAAGTTTGGAAGAATGTATACCAAAATGTTAGGTGTGTACCCCTGGATGGAAGGATCATAGATGATAACATCATTTTTGTTTTTGTTTTTCTTTTTGTCTTGTCTAAAATGTTTTACAGTGAGAAATGAGATCTTATTAAATATCACTGTGTAACCTGTTATTTTCTTTTTTTGGGGGGGGGGCTAGAGTCTTGCTCTGTCACCCAGGCTAGAGTGCAGTGGCTCAATCTTGGCTCACTGCAACCTCTGCCTCCTGAGTTCAAGCGATTCTCCTGCCTCCGCCTCCCGAGTAGCTGGGATTACAGGGGCGCGCCACCACACCTGGCTAATTTTTAGTATTTTTAATAGGGACGGAGTTTCACTGTGTTGGCCAGACTGGTCTTGAACTCCTGACTTCAGTTGATCCTCCTGCCTTGGCCTCCCAAAGTGCTGGGATTGCAGGTGCGAGCCATCATGCCTGGCCTCTTTTTACAATACACGGTGATTGTTGTTTGTCATTACATGTAACTCTACCTCATTCTTAAATACCAGTGTGGCAGTTAGTGCCTGGGTGTGCCCTCATTTAATTGCCCCCTCAATTGGACATTGGGGCTGTTTCTAAATTTTTCTACTGGGAACAGCACTACAGTTACAGTTTTGTACAATCATCTGGTTAGTGCCTTAGGATAAATTTCCAGCAGTCTCAGAATGCATGGTTAAAAGAGTATACATTTTTAATACTTTTCCAAATTGCCTCTAAGCATTATATGAACTTTTTTTTTTTCACTTTTATTTTAGGTTCAGGGGTACATGTACAGGTTTGTTATATAGGTAAATTGCATGTCTCGGGGGTTTGTGTACAGATTATTTCGTCACCCAGGTAATCAGCATAGTACCTGATAGGTAGTTTTTCGAACCTTACCCTCCTCAACCTCTCCTGCCTCACTCTCAAGTAGACCCCAGTGTCTGTTGTTCCCTTAGTCGTGTCTGTATGTACTCAGTGTTTAGCTCCCACTTACAAGTGAGAATATGTGGTATTTGGTTTTCTGTTCCTGTGTTAGTTTGCTTAGGGTAATGGCTTCTAGCTGCATCCATGTTGCTGCAAAGGACATGATCTCATTCTTTCTTATGGCTACATAGTATTCCATGGTGTATACGTACATATATATATATATATTTATTTTTATTTTTATTTTTATTTTTGAGACAGAGTCTTGCTCTGTCTCCCAGGCTGGCATGCATTGGCATGAACTCAGCTCACTGCAACCTCTACCTCCCCAGCTCAACCGATCCTCCCATCTCAGCCACCCTAGTAGCTGGGACTACAGATGTGTTCCACCACGCCTGGCCAAGTTTTTTGTTTTTTTGTTTTTTGTGTTTTCTTTTTGTATTTTTTGTAAAGATGGGGTTTCACCATGTTGCCCAGGCTGGTCTTGAACTCCTGGGCTCAAGCAATCCACCCACCTTGGCCTCCCAGTACTGGGATTATAGGCATAAGCCACCACGCCTGGCCCACATTTTTTTAATCCAGTCTACTGTTGTGGACGTTTAGATTGATCCTGTGTCTTTGCTGTTGTGAATAGTGCTACAATGAACATACACATGCTTGCATCTTGTATGAATTTTTCCTCAACAACATGAGATTGACTGTTCCTACTCACTGGCCAACATAGGCTACAGTGAATCATTTTAAATCTTTCCAAATCTAATGAGGAAATAATATGTTAGTTTTTATTTCATTGCTTATTAGATATAGAACAACTTTTTGCATTTTTACTGTTTTTTAAACCCTACTTGTAGGCTAATGTGTTTGTATTTCTTTATAAATTGGCCATTTTCAAATTGTTTCTATTTTTTACTGATTGTAAGAGCCCTTTATATTAATTATCTTTTCCTTTATGTTGCACTATTTTATTATTATTTTTTTGAGACAGGGTCTTGCTGCGTCACCCAGGCTGGAGTGAAGTAGCAGAACCACAACTCACCACAGCCTTGACCTCCTGGGTTCAAATGATTCTCCTGCCTCAGTCTCCTGAGTAGCTAGGACTGTAGGCATGCACCACCATGCCGGACTAGTGTTTTTTATTTTTTATAGAGACAAAGTCTCGCTGTGTTGCCCAGGTTGGTCTTGAACTCTTAGGCTCAAACGATCCTCCTGTCTCAGCCTCCCAAAATGCTGGGATTACAGGAGTGATTCACCATGCCCAGACTGCACTATTTTTATATTTTTGACTTTGTTTTCAGTGTCTTCCTGTACAGACTCATGAAAATGTTTTTGTTGCCACACTTTCTGTTTTACGACTTTCGGATTTTACACAATACCCTCCTCGTTCTCAGATGATAATATTATTCTTTCATGTTTTCTTCTGGGAGTTTTGTGATATATTTTTTATTTAAATTTATGTGGAATTTGGGGGCATAACATTGGAGAGGTTGAATTTTTTTTTCTAAGTAGATAATATGGTTAAGCATTTTGCTATAGGTGTTTCTTTTTTTTGATACAGAGTCTTGCTCTGTCACCCAGGCTGGAGGGCAGTGGCGTGATCTTGGCTCACTGCAACCTCCGCCTCCTGGGTTTAAGCAATTCTCATGTCTCAGCCTCCCAAGTAGCTGGATTTACAGGTGCCCACCACCACAGCCGGCTAACTTTTTTTGTATTTTTAGTAGAGACAGGGTTTTGCCATGTTGGTCAGTCTGGTCTCGAACTCCTGACCTTAAGCGATCCACCCGCCTCGGTCTCCCAAAGTGCTAAGATTACAGGCGTGAGCCACCACACCTGGCTGATGCTTCTTTTATCTAAAATTTTGACCAGTATTATTTTTCTCCTCCTTCTATATATAAACAGAGAAAACTAAAATAATTCCTGTGTTTTTACTTGTCTTCAGCTGATCGCCATACATTGCTCTCTGCCTAAGAACTGGAGGCTTTGCAGGACTTGGGGAGGCCAAGGTGGGCGGATCACCTGAGGTCAGGAGTTCAAGACCAGCCTGGCCAAAATGGTGAAACCCCACCTCTACTAAAAATACAAAAATTAGCTGGATGTGGTGGTATGCACCTGTAATCCCAGCTACTCAGGAGGCTGAGGCTGGAGAATCACTTGAATCCAGGAGGCGGAGGTTTCAGTGAGCAGAGATCACGCCACTGCACTCCTGCCTTGGCGACAGAGCAAGACTCTGTCTCAAAAAAAAAAAACAAAAAAAAAAAAAACAAAACAAATGGAGGCTTTGAGTCAGGACGTAATTTACTTCTGTAGGGAACATCTCCTGAATCTTGATTAGGTCGTATGCAGATTTTTTTCTTAAAAATTACTGAATGTGTAAGCACAATCACAACCTTAGACTATCTTATTTGTGTTTGTGTTCTGTGTTTTTATTACCTTATTTCTTTTTCTGTCAAAATTGTTTTCTGCAAAGAGCAAAATCATGTACTTTTATAACTCCTTCCTCTAGTTACAAGCAATACAGAATACAAAATCAGATTTTATGATAGGGCCAGGCGTGGTGGCTCACGCCTGTAATCCCAGCACTTTGGGAGGCTGAGGCAGGCAGATCACCTGAGGTCAGAAGTTCAAGACAAGCCTGGCCAACATGGTGAAACCCCATCTCTACAAAAGTACAAAATTAGCCTGGCGTGATGGCGGGTGCCGGTAATCCCAGCTACTTGGGAGGCTGAGGCAGGAGAATTGCTTGAACCTTGGAGGTGGAGGCTTCAGTGAGGAGAGATCACACCATTGCACTCCAGCTTGGATGACAGAGGGAGACTCCATCTCAAAAAAAAAAAAAGATTTTATGATAGGATGTCTCCCACCCCTATTAAGTATTCCCCAGATTTAATGTTGCTGAAATTTGGGGGAGTTTTTTTTAAGGACTTCATTTCAGGGCAGGTATTTTAAGTATGAAATCTGTAGTGTGGCAACAATGGTCTTCAAAGCATTTGTCTTTAACAAGGAAATGATGATCATCATTAATGGCAGTAGCAGCCAAGTTGTTTCCAGGCCCATTAACCACCATAAGAACCAACAGAGCCACAAGAACTTGGTTGTTTATGGACAACTGATAAAGTCAAACGTGGAACAATTTCAACTGATTGTCAGGCTTGCTTAACACACAGACTTATACATGCCCCAGACGGGTGTATTTTTAACCCAGTACCAAAACTCTTTAACAAGCGTTTATTGAGTACGTCCTGGGTGAAAGGAAATGGAGCACGCACTGTGAAGTTTTTTTACGCCTTGCGTTTGTTTTTTTAGGAGGAGTATGTGTCTGTGATGGTTTATTCACACTCTCTCGCTCTTTTTTACACATTTATTTCTGAATGACTCACTGGGATTAGAGATACAGTTTGATTCTGTATTTTTCGATAAACACACAGAAGCTAACTTAATGGCAGGGTATTTAACATGAGACACTGGTCATTTTATAAGCAAGCTAATGAACTGAAGTCAACCACCACCGTCCTTTAGTCAAGTTTCGATGGTTTTGAACATTTGTTACATTTTGGATTTCAATTCAAGGTGGCAGTAATTCACCTATTTTGCCCTGCTTTTTTCTGCCCAACTCTAATTATGTCCTTTGCTATCTGAGGCATAGTTTCTGAATGAGAAATATATCTCTGCATTTCCGGAATAAAGTTAGGAAAGAGGAAGATCCAGTATAACTGTTCTTTTTTGTGCTCTGTAGATATGCAAAGCCTAGAGAAGCTATTGAAAGATGCCATTGTTTATGGTCAGCCTCGGACACGAAGGCCCTGGAAGAAAATTCTCATCCTTGTGGAAGGAATATATAGGTAATCCTGCTTTATTATTCTTACCTTTGTGACTTGGCCCCATGAAGTCATAGAATTTTTTAACTGAAGGGAACGTTAGTCTATCCCCCTCTGGAAACTAAGGAGACAGTGTTTATAAGTCGCTAAAATACCTGGAAACAGAGTCAGCATTAGAACAGAAGTCTTTTTGTCTAGTTCTTCGTTATTCTTTCCATAATACTACATGGTCACCAAATCCCCTTTCTATTTGGGTCTTTTATTTTTCTAGTTTGTAGAGGGAACCTATATGTAGGGGCAATAATTGCAATATGTATTTTAATATGTCAAAACAAATTACACACCATTTAATTTTAATAAATATTTTAGGCTGAGTGCAGTGGCTCACGCCTGTAATCCCAACACTTTGGGAGGCCAAAGTGGGAGGTCGCTCGAGGCCAGGAATTTGAGACCAGCTTGGGCAACATGGTGAGAGCCTGTCTCTATACAAAATAAATAAAAACTAAAAAGAAACATTTTGTTTTGGTTAACCTTTACAGCTTTTACACATATTTTTACCACCTAATTTTTTTTGTTCTTTTGTGTCATTTTAATTGCCTGTGCAATGTGATGCAAAGTCTCATGTTGCCTGTAATTACAAGCTTTAGAAGAATCTGCTGTGACCTTAATTATTTTTGTCGTGAATTAAGATTGCTTGTGTTTGGTGCTTGCTTTTTGTTTTTTGGTGGTTTGGGTGGCTTTTTTTTTAAGATGGAATCTCGCTGTGTCACCCAGGCTGGAGTGCAGTGGCACGATGTCGGCTCACTGCAACCTCCGCCTCCCGGTTCTCCTGCCTTAGCCTCCCGAGTAGCTGGGATTACAGGTGTGTGCCACCAAGCCCAGCTAATTTTTGTATTTTTAGTAGAGACGGGGTTTCACTGTGTTGGCCGGGCTGGTCTCGAACTCCTGACCTCAAGTGATCCGCCTACCTCAGCCCACCAAAGTGCTGGGATTACAGGTGTGAGCCACCGCACCCAGCCAGTGCTTGTTTTAAAAGTCCAGTTTTCTTTCCCCTAGTCTTTTGCCTTGCCATGGCTTCATCTACCTTTGTCAGTTTAAGCCACAGATACAGTTGTCAGACCATTTAAAACCCAATAAACTCAGCCGGGCAGGGTGGCTTATTCCTGTAACCCCAGAACTGTGGGAGGCCAAGGCGGGTGTATCACTTGAGGCCAGGAGTTCGAGACTAGCCTGGGAAACATGAAACCCTATCTCTACTGAAAATACAAACATTATCTGGGCGTGGTAGTGGCGGGCACCTCTAGTCCCAGCTACTTGGGAGGCTGAGGCACAAGAATCGCTTGAACCCAGGAGTCAGGGATTGTAGTAAGCCGAGATTATGCCACTGCACTCCAGCCTGGACAATGGAGCAAAACTCTGTCCCAAGAAAAAAAAAAAGAAGCAGTAAACTCAGTAATAATGAAGTGCCAAACTCCCAATTTTGATTTAAAAAGTCTCAGTGTATACGTGTATATATATATTTTTTCATGTTTTGCCAGCATGGAGGGATCTATTGTTCGTCTTCCTGAAGTGATTGCCCTCAAGAAGAAATACAAGGCATACTTGTATCTGGATGAGGCTCACAGCATTGGCGCCCTGGGCCCCACAGGCCGGGGTGTGGTGGAGTACTTTGGCCTGGATCCCGAGGATGTGGATGTTATGATGGGAACGTTCACAAAGAGTTTTGGTGCTTCTGGAGGATATATTGGAGGCAAGAAGGTAAATGAGCCATGAGAATGAGCGATTAGAGATAAAGTCACTGGCAATTAGATTTGGTACCTCAGGCCTAGCAGATGGGGCCCTGAACTGGGATGTCCCCAAATTTGCCTCTGGTTTAGGCTCACAATACCAGTGAGTGACTCTAATGTCTCCTCACTGAACTAAAGGCTGGTTCTGTTCATTGTTTGTTGTTTTCTTATTTGAGCTTCTTTCTAAGCTACATGCTGATCTGAGATATAGAATACCCTCTTGTGTGAAAGAACACACAGTGGTGCTCCCTGCCCGCCCCAGCCTTCTGTTGGGTTTGCATTGTGCTCACAGTTTCAAAAACAGTGGGGTTGTCATGGGAGCCCATGGGAATAGCAGGTCACCTTGCCCTTGGACACAAATATATCATGAGTGAACATGGAGACAGGAAGCAAAAAAGTTGTGCCAGCTGTGGGGTACTACAAAGCATTGTATTTTTCAATTTTTTAACTATGAAGTTGCCTTTTCTGGGTCTTTGTAGTCAGAAAAAAATCATACGGTGAATTTTGATGCAGGTAAGAATCTGTGGTGTGGTAGAAATGGTGAACCATAAAGACAGAGGCCTGGGTCTGAATATTTCTCGGCTTACTTTGTTAGACCTCAGGGAAAACATTTAACCTCCCAGTTTCCTTGTCAGTAAAATGGAGATAAATATGCCCAGCTTGTAAGATTGTAGTAAGGGTTTAAAAAGTAATATATGTCCATGCTACAACGTGGGTGCACCTTAAAAACATTATGGTAAGTGAAAAAAGTTAGTCACAAAAAGTCACATATTGCATGTTTTAAAATATGTGATACCTAGAATAAGCATAGAAACAGAAAGTAGATTAGTAGTTGCCGGAGGCGGAGGGGATAGGGAAATGGAAAGTGAATGCTAATGGGTATGAGGTTTCCTTTCAGGGTTATGGAAATGTTCTAAAATTAGTGGTAAAAGTGGCACAACTCTGGATATACTAAAAACCACTGAATTGTGCTTTAAAACGGTGAATTCTGTGGTATGTGGCTTATATCACAATGAAGCTGTTATTTTTAAACGTTGACTGCAATGTTAGGGAAAAAATGTATGTCAGGTATTTGTATATGGCACAGAGGAGGTGCTCATAAATGTTCTTAATTTTGCTTCACCACTCAATATTGGGAGTATTAAAGAATGATTATGCTGGGCACAGTAGCTCACACCTGTAATCCCAGCACTTTGAGAGGCTGAAGTGGGAGGATTACTTGAGCCCAGGAGTTCAATACCAGCTGGGCAACATAGTGAGACTTCATCTCTACAAAAAAGTAAAAAAATTAGCTGAGTGTGGTGGCACATGCCTGTAGTCCCAACTATGGGGAAGGCTGAGATGAGAGGATTGCTTGAGCCTGGGAGATCAAGGATGCAGTGAGCCGTGATTACACCACTGCATTGCAGCCTGGGCAACACAGCAAGACCCTATCACAGAAAAAAAGGTCATTCTTTTAATACTTGATTGCCTTTTAGAGAGAACTCATTTTCAGTGACTTTTAATCAGCTTTGATAGATTTTTTTTTTTTTTTTTTTGAGACCAAGCCTTACTCCATTGCCAGGCTGGAGTTCAGTGGCACAATCTTGGCTCACTGCAACCTCCGCCTCCTGGGATCAAGCAATTCTCCTGCCTCAGCCTCCCAAGTAACTGGGACTACAGGCACGTGCCACCATGCCCAGCTAATTTTTTGTATTTTTGGTAGAGACAGGGTTTCACCGTGTTGGCCAGGATGGTCTTGATCTCTTGACCTCGTGATCTGCCCGCCTCAGCCTCCCAAAGTGCTAGGATTACAGGTGTGAGCCACTGCACCTGGCCAGGTTTGATAGATTTTTATCTCAAATATTACCTTTTTGTTAATGGGACCAGGCTCACTTTGGAGAGTTGTTTTTTAGTAAGCTTTGTGGCTGTGAACCAAAGGATAGAAAAATAATACTCTGGGAGATCATTAAAGCTTTTGGTTTTTTTAGTACAATTTTTAATATTTTTGAGATAAAACTGTTTCATAGCCACATTTGTGTCCCCCTAATTTGTTCTGGTACATAAGCTTCTTGTGTGTGCATTTTAAAGATTTGGTGAAATCAAAAGATATCAGAGAATAGGGATATACAATTAAGTTTTTTTGAAATCCTTGTAAATGACAGAGTTTTACTTTATTCAGTGAGATGTCATTGGCATTTTAATAAAATACCTTGTAAATTTCTATTTCACATTTATATCATTTTATACATTTCTGCATATCTGGAGGAAGTTCTAATGCTCTTAAAGTTAATGTTAGAGAACTGTTATTTAGGGGTAGAAGGATGGGCTTTACAGGCACACAGAGCTGCAGATGACATTTTCTGTGATACTTGGAATTAAATCATTATATCTAAAAAGCAATCCAAACACCTTGTTTAATTCAGCCGTGTTCATTTATTTTTAACTTTTTTTTTTTTTTTTTAAGACGGAGTCTTACTCTGTCGCCCAGGCTGGAGTGCAATGGCGCAATCTCAGCTCACTGCAACCTCCATCTCCTAGGTTCAAGCGATTCTCCTGCCTCAGCCTCCCACGTAGCTGGGATTATAGGTGCCCGCCTCCATGCACAGCTGATTTTTGTATTTTTAGTAGAGATGGGGTTTCACCATGTTGGTCAGGCCAGTCTTGAACTCCTGACCTCAGTAGATCCACCCACCTTGGCCTCCCAAACTGCTGGGATTACAGGCATGAGCCACCATGCACAGCCATATTTCTAACTTTAAATGATACATTCTCCAAATTTAGAGGGGTTGTTTTAAAACTAGTTTTTCTCTTATGTTGTTCCATGTTTAAAAAACAAAACCAAACCTAAGAACTTTGCCATGTTTCTGACCCAGTTGTTGCCAGCGGTATGCTTCGACCATGTTGGTTGACCTTGTATCTCAGATTAGTGTCCCTATTCCAGTGCCATTGAAGTGAGGAGTCCTCTAGAACTTAGAAGGAAAGGACTGACATTGCCAGTGAATGCAAGAATTGTCTCTACTTATCTGCCTCTGTGAACTCCCCAGGAGCTGATAGACTACCTGCGAACACATTCTCATAGTGCAGTGTATGCCACGTCATTGTCTCCTCCTGTAGTGGAGCAGATCATCACCTCCATGAAGTGCATCATGGGGCAGGATGGCACCAGCCTTGGTAAGTCTTTCTTTTCTTGAAACATTGCGTAAGTCCACCTAGCAGCCAAACGTGCTGTTTTTCTTGAGCTTTTTTCCTAAAATAAATAGTCAGGTTTACTAATAGGCACAGCTGGCTGGTGTGTGGTTTCCATGGACACTTTTTTAGTGTGTTTGATACATATGCCATGAGAACGACCCTGGCTCACTTCCTACGGAATTTTCTTGTTTATAGATGGGAGGCTTTACTCTTACTATCCTACATACCCTCTTAACTCAGAGGTAATATACCTTCGAGGTTTTTCTTGAATTACATAATTTTATGTGAAGGTATAATTCACTGTTAGTGATGTTTCATTAACAGCATAGTTAAGAGCTGCTGTTTTCATAAATTAGTATTCCTGATTTAATGCCTTTTTAAAGAGTTTCTACTTTCATATATGGTAGATAATAAATGACATCCTGAATCAGTTTATTTTGTCTTTGATGGGATTTGTAGTCCCAAGTAGATGCCTTGATTTAAACATACTACTGTGAACAGTAAAGTTCAGTGTTCACTTTCTGACATTTGACTTTTATTCTGCAACACCAGAGGGCAGTATTGACTGCAGAACAGTGGTACTAAAAGGGGAGCAACTGGGTGTCTGTCTTTACTTTAAAAAATATTTTCATTGCATGTATGAGACAATAATTTCACTTGTCGCTTTTTTTTTTTTTTTTGAGACGGAGTCTCGCTCTGTCACGCAGGCTGGAGTGCAGTGGTGCGATCTTGGCTCACTGCAAGCTCTGCCTCCCGGGTTCACACCATTCTGCCTCAGCCTCCAGAGTAGCTGGGACTACAGGCGCCCGCCACCACGCCCGGCTAATTTTTTTGTATTTTTAGTAGAGACGGGATTTCACCGCATTAGCCAAGATGGTCTCGATCTCCTGACCTCGTGATCCGCCCGCCTCGGGCTCCCAAAGTGCTGGGATTACAGGCGTGAGCCACCGCACCCGGCCCAGTTGTTGCTTTTTTAATGCTTGTAAAGTCAGTTTGGCATTTGTAAAAGATTTCACATTATCAGCCATGAGCTCTCCACTCTACAGTTACGTAATACTTTATTGTAAGATTGATTTGGCTTGCATCAAATAAAGTGGCACATCTGATTTTGGTTGGTTTAAGACTGTTTTCTTCCTTTTTTTTTTTTTTTTTTTCTGGTTTTTGTTTTTGAGACAGAGTCTTGCTCTGTCTCCTGGGCTGGAGTGTAGTGGTGCGATCTCAGCTCACAGCAACCTCCGCTTCCCAGGTTCACATGATTCTCCTGTTTCAGCCTCCCGAGTAGCTGGGACCACAGGAGTCTGCCACCACACCTGGCCATTTTTTTTGTATTTTTTGTAGAGATGGGGTTTCACCATGTTGCCCAGGTTGGTCTTGAACCCCTGGGCTCAAGCAGTCTGCCTGCCTTGGCCTTCCAACGTGCTGGAATTACAGGTGTGAGCCACCACACCCAGCTGACTGTTTTCTTTTCTTTTCCTTTCCTTTTCTTTCTTTTGAGATGGAGTTTTGCTCTTGTTGCTCAGGCTGGAGTGCAATGGCATGATCTTGGCTCACCACAATCTCTGCCTCCCAGGTTCAAGCGATTCTCCTTCCTCAGCCTTCCCGAGTAGCTGGGATTACAGGCATGCGCCACCACGCCCGGCTAATTTTGTATGTTTAGTAGAGACCGGGTTTCTCCGTGTTGGTCAGGCTGGTCTCGAACTCCCGACCTCAGGTGACCTGCGTGCCTTGACTTCCCAAAGTGCTGGGATTACAGGCGTAAGCCACCGCACCCAGTCGACTGTTTTCTTAAATCAGAATTTTACCTTAACATTTTTTCTGATCTGTGCTAGATCCTTGTTATCTCTAATGAGAGATTTTTGGAAATAGTGAAATGTGATCATTTTCAGTTTTGTGAATTAATTCCTTGAAGAAGTTGTTTTATTAATGTTGCAAACACATAGTGGAGCCTGTGAATAGCTCCCTGTTAATAACAGCTATATCTCCTCTCCTTCTGATGTGGTGTTAGTGGAAACTGTGTATGAATCTGAGAGACAGACATATATACACACATATGTATACATACAGCTAGCATTTCTCTAGGTACTTCACATAGGCACACTTACCTTACTGATTCAGCACACAGGTTTAGGTGACTAAGAAATGGCTAAGAGCTATCAAAGTTAACATTGGATAATTTATTTGCCCTGTTCCAGAACATGGATCTGTGTGACACATTACCCCCAGATAAATGACTTATCTGTACTAAATGATGAAATCTGGGCTGTGCTAGTAGTGAGAAAATGAAACATGGTAATTATATATAGGCTTTGGATCAGCACAAGTTTTCTAGTTTTTGCCTCTAGCCACCCCCAAAGCTTAGTGGTGTGACACAACAGCCATCTGATTATGCTCACAGATGACACAGGTCAAGAATTCGGTCAGGGCGCAGCAGGGATGACTTGTCTTTGCTCTGTTGTCTGGGGCTGGCCTGGAAGACTCAAGTGTCTGGAAAGACTGAGATGGTTGGTGGTTGGGATCATCTGGAGGCTTTTCCACTCACATGTCACCTGGGCTGGAGTGACTTGGAGCCAGGCTTAGCTGAGGCTGTTGACCAGAGCACCTTCATGCGTGTATCTTCTCAATGTGGCTCAAGCTCCTCATGACATTGTGACTGTGTACCCAGAAAGGATGCTTCAGAGAGCAAGCATTCCAAAGAACCTGGCGGAAACCCCATGACCTTTTCTGACCTGTTGTTAACAAGCAGGTCACTAAGGCCATCCCAGATTGAAGGGGTGGGGAACTAGATGCCACCTCCCCAATTGGAGGCATGTCAAAGAATTTGTGGCTGGTTTTTTTTTTTTTTTTTTTTTGAGATGCAGTCTCAAAAATAAGGAGAAGTACCATGCTTTTTTAAACAACCAGATCTTGGGAGAACTCAGAGCGAGAACTCACTCATTACCCAAGGATGGCAGCAAGCCATTCACGAGGATCCTCCCCATGATCCACACACCTCCCACCAGGCCCTACCTCCGTCATTGGGGATCACATTCCATCCTGAGATGGACAAACATCCAAACCATGTCAGTGAATATATTACGTTTATCATTAAAACTTTGTTATTGTTGGATTCCAGAGTACATTAAGCACCTGGTATTGAAAGTAAGGCTTAAACATGTATATGTGGTTGCTTATTGTTAAATGTTTTCATCTTTTTGTGTGAAGAAATGTTGCTCTTTGGTGAGAGTACAGAGCCTTCAGAAAAGCTGCAGCATGTAAGGGAAGGTGAGATCCAGTTTCCACACGACTTTGTGAGCACTCCTTTCCCCTTCCTCCCAACTTTTTCCGCATTTCCCCTCCAGTTTCTATCCTTTTCCCAAGGAGGAACAGGACATGTGACTAGGTTGACAGATCTTGAAAGGCAACTTCACTAGGATCTCAGGTGAGATAATAATGAATGGGAATTGTGCTGCCAGGATGCCTGTACCTGGAGTGGGAATACTGAGCACAGTCCAGGGAGTAGAAAAAATGAGGCCTAGGAAATTCTGTTAAATTCCACTAGACATTTGAAATTCTAACTTTTACTTTACACATCACTAATCCATGTCCACTAATGGAAATTTAGCTGTAGTATCTACATATGAAGCAAGGCAAAGTGTTTGACCAAATCAACTAAAATTTTGCTTTTCTATTTTCCAGAGCTGTGCTTTGATGTATTTTATTTCTGTCCAAAGGTGTAGTTAACAATAACATGCATAGCACCCAGCTTAGTGTATGACATCTAGGATCCTTTCAGTAAATTTATTGAATGACTGAATGAATGCACGCATGATTGGCAATACCAGAAAATCAGTGGGTTCTTCAAGTACTTTATTGTAACATTGCTTGAATAGTTGAATGTTAAGCCAGAATGACCAAATTATGGAACCAAATTAACTAGATAGGTACATTTTAATAGATACATTTTTAAATAATGTCAGAACGCTTTATAGAGTTTTGTACTTCTTTTGAAAGGAACTGGGTCCTTGCAGGCAGCTACTGATGTAGGAGAAAAAAGACTACCCTGAGCAGATTGAGGTTTAATTAAAACTAGGTTTGGCTCATTTGAATTAATTCCAGTAATAGACTAGTTAATGAGGTGTTAAATGATCACCTTGAGAATACCGGGGAACTGTCAAAAACTAAGAGAACTGAGACACTTTAAAAAAAAAAAAAAAAAGACATTCCAGGACAATGCGGTGGCACATGCCTGGAGTCCCAGCTACTCAGGAGGCTGAGGCACGAGGATCGCTTGAGCCCAAGAGTCCTGGGCTGTAGCACACTGTGCCAGAGACGTGTCTGCACCAAGTTTAGCCATCAGTATGATGACCTCCCAGAAGTAGGGGACCACCAGGTTGCCTAAGGAGGGGTGAATTGGCCCAGGTTGGAAACGAACAGGTTAAAACTTCCCCTGCTGATCAGTAGTGGGATTACGCCTGTGAATAGCCACTGCACTCCAGCCTGGGCAACATAGCGAGACCTTGTCTCTTTAAAACAAAACAAAACAAAAAAACATTCCAAGATTCCCATGCAGAAGGGTTAGAAGTGTTGAAAAAACAGAGCCTTGCTGGGAGGGGGTCATAAAGAGAGACTTTCCTGCCTGTCTTCGGGGCTGACAGCTTTTAACCCTCCCGTCAAGCACCATACTTCCTGAGCCCAAGAACGTTTGGGTGTTGACTTTCTTCTTTGTTGTGCTTTAAAGTAATTTATTTCACTATTAGAAATTCATCGAAATAAAAATTAAGTTTTCTGGTAAGCACAGTTTTGTTCTTACGCACAGTACAGTTTAGCAGTTTATCTGATGCTGGGAATCAGACTCGCTTCCTCCTGTTTTGTGACTTTCTGCCTAGAATGCTGTTGTTTGAAAAAAAAAAAAAAAATACTTGTTTCAGCCAGGTGCGATGGTGCGATGGCTCACACCTGTAATCCCAGCACCTTGGGAGGCCGAGGCAGGCGGATCACCTGAGGTCGGGAATTCAAGACCAGTCTGACCAACATGGAGAAACCCTGTCTCTAATAAAAATATGAAAATTAGCTGGGTGTGGTGGCGCATGCCTGTAATCCCAGCACTTTGGGAGGCCGAGGCAGGCGGATCACCTGAGGTCGGGAATTCAAGACTAGCCTGACCAACATGGAGAAGCCCTGTCTCTAATAAAAATACGAAAATTAGCTGGGCGTGGTGGCGCATGCCTGTAATCTCAGCTACTTGGGAGGCTGAGGCAGAATTGCTTGAACCCAGGAGGTTGCAGTGAGCTGAGATCGCGCCATTGCACTCCAACCAGGGCAACAAGAGCGAAACTCCATCTCCAAAAAAAAAAAAAAAGTGTTTTACCATTTGTTAAACACTTATCAAGCAACAAGCAACTACTCTCTACATAGTGGTAGATATGCTGTGTGGGAGATGGAGAGTTGAACAATAGGTGATCTTTGCCTTTGAAAAAACAGTCCAGTGGTAGGGGTAAGATTCCCGGGAAGAACTAGTCTCAGAGGCACAGATAAATTCTTCCTTTGTTCAGCTTGTCTTTTCTCAATTTCCTCCTCCATTCTCTTCTACAACCTCCTCCTTCACTCACTCCCACTCCCCTAAAATCTTAAACTTCCTTAAACCAGCTAAGTTTTTGAAGCAAACTCATATTTTAGATTTCTTATATAATAACTTTCTGTGTAAATGAAATTTTTCTGTGGATACTGTCACTCTAGTAAATTATCAGCAATCAAAGAAAAATATTTTCCTTTTTTAAAGCAGCTTCTTGATTATTGAGCACAAAAGGCCTTTTAACCAATGGCTTAAGCCTTCTGAAATCAGCAAGCAATATGACCACCTTACAGGTGGAGAAATTTGAGCTCACGTATGGGACAAGTTTTCTCAATATCTTGTCTCCAACTAGAATGTAGCTTTTCTAACTCCATCTGCTTCTACTTCTGAGGTTGCGTGATGATAGTTAGCATTTTATTAAAACAGACTATTTTATAATCTGTTTCTAATTTTCTGCTAATTTTCCAAAGTTTAATTGTGAGTAATCAGCCCAACAAATGAAAGCTCTTTTGGGCATTTGCCTCCCTGTTTTCTCTCCATGGATCAGTAGCCCTTTCCCCACCTTTCTGCTTCGGAAATGGATTCTGAATACTCAAGAGCTTTTGCAACATGGTGTGTCTATTTTTTATTCCACTGCTATCTTTTTCTTCCAAATCCAAATGCTATTAAAAGTTTCTTGCAACAAGAGCATTCTCTCCTTTTGTGCCTTGTTTCAGAGTTAGTTTGAAGCTAGCAATTAGGATGCCCAGTGTCTATTGTTTGTTGAAGAATAATTCTAACTTTCTAAACCTTCACATAATTGGAATTGCTTTTCTCCCCCCAGAATTATGTCTGAGGGCTTTATTTTTCATCAAATAGACTTGATCCTAGCTGTTCCCCAACTTTATAGTAGATACTTAATATGTATAAACCAGTGACCTGATAGATGGAGTCTGCTCAAAGTAAGAACCTGATACCTGGCCGGGCACGATGGCTCACGCCTGTAATCCCAGCACTTTGGGAAGCTGAGGCCGGTGGATCACCTGAGGTCAGGAGTTTGAGACCAGCCTGACCAACATGGCGAAACCCTGTCTCTACTGAAATACAAAAATTTTAGCCAGGCATGGTGGTGCATGCCTGCAATCCCAGCTACTTGGGAGGCTGATGCAGGAGAATGGCTTGAACCTGGGAGGTGGAGATTGCAGGGAGCCGAGATCACGCCATTGCACTGCAGCCTGGGAGACAAGAGCGAAACTCCATCTCAAAAAAAAAAAGTGCCCGATACCCTTCTAAGAGCTTGCCAGATTTGAAAGCTTTCCAAAAAGGAATTGATTTTTTTTTAATTGTCACCTATAGTTTTTCTAATTATCTAAATATTTTATTTGTATCTATCTCCCTGCTATCTACTTTGGCAGTAGAGTGAGGTGTTAAAGAAAAAATTATTCCTGTCACTTGTGAAACATGATAAGGCAGACTTCCTTCAAGGGGGCCATGGTAATAAGCATAGGGATGACTGCAATGGGGTCTTCCAGTGGGGGAGAGAGGGTGGGCTGCAGTCTGACTCCAATAAGGACAGATTAGGATTTACAGCCAAGGAATAGGGTGGGAGTGAGTAGATAGAAAAATACTAAGAGGAAACATCAGGGGTAAGGGGGATGCTTGCCTTCAGCATTCTTGTTGAAGGTAGGCCAGGGTGATAAGATATCAGGGATAGTCATGTAGGGGATTTTCTCTAATCTGACTTAGCAGGATTATTGCTCAAACTGGATTCTGCAAGAATGGAGAAGGAGGCGCAACGTCAGGACTTTATCAGAAAGGACTCCAAGAGGAGCCTGACTCAAGTTTGGTCAAAGGAGAGAGTCTTTGTCAGAGGTTCAGAATGACCTCATTAACATGAACTCTTTTAAGCCCCTGTTCTCAGACTTTGTCCATGGACCACCTGCATCAGAGGTACTTTTAGTACAGTAGTTCATACCTTGCTTACACATAGGAAAGCTTAAAAAAAATAGTGCCAGTGTTAGAGACCTTCTGTAGACCCATTGAGTATCTCGAGGCAAGTCCTCCCTGCCATGGCATGGTGTTATTTAAAAGCACCCCAGATGCTTCTCATGTAAGGCCCCATTTCAGAACCACTGCTGCTTGTTAAAAATGAAGATTCTAGTTTGTTCCACCCACCCTACTGAGTCTTGGTGGATGAGGCCCTAGAATATGCATTGAAAAGAAAACCTTAGGCCGGATATGGTAATCCTGACATTTTGGGATGTAATCGTAACATTTTGGGAGGCTGAAGCTGGAGGATCACTTGAGGTCAGGAGTTTGAGACCAGTCTGAGTGACATAGTGTGAGCCTCTGTCTCTACAAAAAATTCTAAAAATTAGCCAAGTGTGGTGGTGCACGTCTGTAATCCTAGCTACTTGGGAGGCCAAGGCGGGGGAATTGCACAAACCCAGCTATGATCACACCACTGCATTCCAGCTTGGATGAGAGAGGGAAACCGTATCTCTAGAAAATAAAAAAGAGGATTGTCTTTTTGACAATCCTCTTTTTTTTCTTTTAACTTGTTTACCTCAGAACCAAAGCAGCTCTACTGATTGATGGTAATTGAAAAAGGAAAAGAAACTGGAAGTCAAGATATAAATGAGGGAGATGTTTGGTTTGTAAGATGGGCATTTGCTGGCAGAGCTAAGTTGCCATTTTTGGCTGTTTCTGGAACTCTAAATGCCTGGGATGCTGACACTCCCTTCCGAACAGCTGGTGACTCTGGCTGATTGAATCAGTGGCATAGGTGGAGAAGTTAGAAACCAGTTAGGTGCAGGAGGAAAACAGAACTAAGCATTCAGAGATCTGTGGTCATGGTTCCTAAGGCTAGTTGGAATTAATTATTTTTGTTTTACTTTTTTTGGGGGGGCTGCTTGTATTTTTATAACCTATTAATCCTCAAATTACTTAGTACATAACCTACAAATGGCCTTGCCCACTATACAGTTGTTAAAATGTTTAGTATTAATCGTTTTGTAAAACTCTGATTTTCTAATTGTATTGCCTTCTACCTCTAAAACTGTTAACTTAAATCCAAGCCAAGCCTTTACCAGAGATTACCTTTATTTGCTAGCTGTCTTCATCTGTGGGTAGATACATTACTACAGTGTTCACGTTCCTTATCTCTTTGTCTCAGAGTAGCCTGTGATATGTTCCAGCCCCAACAGAGGACAGTAGAATGGTCCATTAACACTTTCTGAGGCCAAGATGGGTGGATCACTCGAGATCAAGAGTTGGAGACCAGCCTGGCCAACATAGTAGTGAAACCCTGTCTGTACTAAAAATACAAAAATTAGCCAGGTGTGGTGGTGCACGCCTGTAGTCCCAGCTACTCAGGCGGCTGAGGCAGGAAAATCACTGGAACCCGGGAGGTGGAGGTTGCAGTGAGCTGAGATCGTGCCACTGCACTCCAGCTCAGGCAACAGAGTGAGACTTGGTCTCAAAAACAAACAAACAAAAGACTTTCTGTCCTGCCTGTGGGTTGGCACCCGTTAAAACTCAGTTCCTTGATTTTTCACAGGCACTTGGCCTCTTTTCTGCCTTTTGTGGAGGGCCCTCTGTTTCTGGCTGTGCATTAGCAGCCATTCTTTTAAACTTCTGATTATATTGAATCAGCAACTTTAAGCTTGCCCCTGCTGCTTGTCGTACATCCTGTGGCAGTCCTCAGGAAATCCTAGTTTTTGGCATTGAAATGAATTAAAGGATTAAGCCACAAGAGGGTGGGGGTGATAAACCATGCTTTTAAGAGGAATTTACTCTGCAGTACTTGGTGTTAGCAAAAGCAGTTCTAGTTCTTACAGGAAGATAGGAAACCAAGGGGCTGCTTTAGAACAGCATCCCTAGGATATGAAGACGCAGATCTGTCTGCTTTGATGTTCTTTAGCTTGACAGTGGCCCTGGCTGAGCACTTTGATATTTGTTGCCAGTCTAGCAAAATAGGGGTTGTGTCTTGGAGATGGTAAACCTAGTTCCCATTATTTTGCTTCAGTGTTAGAAAATTACTGAACTCTTGCTTCCTGGAAGTCCCTTATAAATCTCCCTTTTACAAGACTGTTCTCTGGGGCACAAAAATGCCTTTGCTTATAAAGAGCCTGTTGAAGGTCCATTTATTTTCCTTTTCTTAACAGAAAGATTTTCCAGTGCCATTTAGTTAGGACTTACGGGAAACATGTTGTTAAAATCAATCTGTCCTGTTAGCTAATATTTCTTTTATTTTCATTTTGAGCTTTTAGATAAGACTCTTTATCTTTCTCTGAGATAATGTGAAAAAAAACACAAAAGAAATAAATTCAAATACCAGTATACTCTGGTTTTTAAAAATATCTTCACTGGCTTTTTTTTTCTTTACATGCTCTACTGTCCCTTTCACCCTGCTTCCTTCTTCACTTTTCACTTGGTACTTTCAGATATTCTTTGTGGGTTTTTCTTGTTTTTTTTTTTTTTTTTTTGGACACAGAGTGTGTCTCACTTTGTTGCCCAGGCTGGAGTGCAGTGGCACAATCTTGGCTTACTGCAACCTCCGCTTCCCAGGTTCAAACCATTCTCATGCCTCAGCCTCCTGAGTAGCTGGGACTACAGGCGTGTGCCACTATGCCTGCCTACTCTTTGTATTTTTAGTAGAGACGGGGTTTCTCCATGTTGGCCAGGCTGGTGTGGAACTCCTGACCTCAGGTGATCCACCCGCCTTGGCCTCCCAAAGCACTGGGATTACAGTCTTGAGCCACTGCACCTGGCCTAGATATTCTTAGATATATTCATGATGCATCCCATCTAGATACTTGTGATGAGTATATAATTTACTGATCTGGAAAGTGTGACAAGAGTTTAAAGTGTTGTCTGCTGCCTTCTCCCCCTACTTTAGAGCTGTTCAAAGAAAGTGACCATTGATCATTTTAAAAGATGAGCGAAGGAAAGACTGCTTCTTTTTTAAAAAAGAAAATTTGATGACTTACTTTTAGAACACATTTCCACATGGACCCCCCCTTCTAAATGGGTGTATATCCAGATCATCCAGTCTGTGTGCACAGAGTCCTTGCATTTCTAAGTTCAAAATAGTAATTTAAATGAAAGTAGGCCATCATAAGGCATTGCTAGGAAGAGTTTACTCTTGATAGATGAATGTGCTGCTTTTGGTAAGAATTAGTTTGTTATTTATATTTAAATTTTGTAGGCCGGGCCTGGTGGCTCAAACCTGTAATCCTACCATTTTGGGAGGCCAAGACGGGTGGATCACTTGAGCCCAGGAGTTCAAGACCGGCTTGGGCAACATGGTGAAACCCTGTCTCTACAAAAAAATAAAATAAAATACAAAAATTAGCCAGGCATGGTGGCTCATGCCTATAGTCCCAGCTACTTGAGGTGCTGAGACAGGAGGATCACTTGAGCCTGGCAGGCGGAGATTGCAGTGAGCTGAGATCTCACCACTCCAGCCTGGGTGATAGAGTGAGTCCCTGACTCAAAATAAATAAATAAATAAATAAATAAATAAATAAATAAAATGTTTTGCAAGCATACCTTCTGAGTACAGTTACACTTTGCCTTATTCTTAGATTTTACATGTTACACATATTTTTGGTTCTGTGAACAGATTATATATGACATATTTGTAATTCTAAACTACTTCTGCAACTAAACATGCATTATATCACTCATTTCCCCTCAGTGGAACTGGTATATATGGACTTATGCCAGAATTAAATGTTAGCAATGAGAGAGATCTACCTTTAAAATAATAAAATGTGCTGGGTGCGGTGGCTCACGCCTGTAATCCCAGCACTTTGGGAGTCTAAGGTGGGTGATCGCTTGAGGTCAGGAGTTCGAGACCAGCCTGGACAACATAGCGAAACCCCATCTCTACTAAAAATACAAAAATTAGCCAGGTGTGGTGGCGGCCGTCTGTAGTCCCAGCTACTCGGGAGGCTGAGGCAAGAGAATCACTTGAACCCAGGAAGCAGAGGTTGCAGTAAGCCAAGATCACACCACTGCACTCCAGCCTGGGCAACTGAGCAAGACTCCGTCTCAAAAAATTTAAAAAATTAAAAAATTAAAGTAAAAATAAATAAAATGTATTTCAAAATCAAATGGAGACCATCTCTTGATGATCTGGGCTGCTGTGCCTTCCTCTTCCCACATATACACAGCTAATTGAGAACGTGGTGTTAAATTTGTTTTATTAGCAAATAAGAACTCTGTCCATTACATTTTTTTGTATGTTTGAGGCCTTTTAAGGCATATTATTCCTTTATTGCTATCTGATCTTCAAAACATATCCAGAGGACCTTCTTATTCCTTTTTTTTTTTTTTTTTTTTTTTTTGAGACAGAGTTTCGCTCTTGTTGCCCAGGCTGGCAGGCTGGAGTGCGATGGCACGACCTCTGCTCACCGCAACCTCCGCCTCCCAGGTTCGAGCAATTCTCCTGCCTCAGCTTCCCGAGTAGCTGGGATTACAGGCATGTGTCACCACACCTGGCTAATTTTGTATTTTTAGTAGAGAAGGGGTTTATTCCTGTTGGTCAGGCTGGTCTAGAACTCCCGACCCCAGGTGATCTGCCTGCCTCGGCCTCCCAAAGTGCTGGGATTATAGGCATGAGCCACCTTGCCTGGCTTGATTGTGTTTTTTTATTAGTTCAAGCCACAATAAGAAGTTTATTCAGTCAGCAATCTGTTTTTGACTACTTAACCACGTGCCAGCTACAAAAAAATAACATATAGCTTCAAAAGCCTCTTAAGGGGCTGGGCACAGTGGCTCACGCCTGTAATGCCAGCACTTCGGAAGGCCAAGACTGGCAGATCACTTGAGGTTAGGAGTTTGAGACCAGCCTGGCATGACAAAACCCTATCTCTGTTAAAAATATAAAAATTAGCCAGACTTGGTGGCAGGCACCTGTAATGCCAGCTACTTGAGAGGCTGTGGCAGGAGGATCACTTGAGCCCAGGAGCCAGAGGTTGCAATGAGCCGAGATCACACCACTGTACTCCAGGCTGGGCGACACAAGGAGACCCCATCTCCAAAAAAAAAAGCCTCTTAAGATAAAATTTTCATTTTTTTGAATTCTCAGAATAAACAACAGTTTCTTAGTGTTAGATTACAATCATTTCTTAATACCACTTAGATCCTTCTTTTTTTTTAATTAATTTTTTCTCTTTTTCGTATCTGAGTGGGCCTTAGAGTTAGAAAATAACTGTCTCTTGTTGGCTTGCCTTTTCTCTTTTTCCTCAAGGTCTTTAATATCTCCCTAGAAGATAAAAAGGATATATGCCCATTCGTTTCTGTTTTTTCCCAATTTGATGATAGAAGAATAGGCCTTAAAATATTATAGGTCTTGTTACAGGTAAAATAACAAAAATAGAAAATAATAATAATATAAATGATCTTACATATGTAAATATAAAATAAGTTTTTAAAGACCGTGTGTTTAAGCATTTCATTAAGTGCTTTAATGGAGTATCCCATTTTCTTAAAACAACCTTATCTAGTAGGTAGTTATCATCATCATCCTCATCCCCATTGCCATTCCCATTTTGCAGATGAAGAAACCAAACTCAGAGGTTAAGTGACTTGGCTGTAGCCGTACAGCTACTAGATGCTCAAGCCAGGATACAAACGTAGATAGTCTGACTTCAGAAGTTTATATACCACAGGCTGGGGATGGTGGCTCATGCCTGCAATCCCAGCACTTTGGGAGGCTGAGGCAGGTGGATCACCTGAGGTCAGGAGTTTGAGACCAGCCTGAGCAACATGGCGAAACCCCATCTCTACTAAAAATACAAAAATTAGCCAGGTGTGGTGACGCATGCCTGTAATCCCAGCTACGTGGGAGGCTGAGGCACAAGAATAGTTTGAACCCGGGAGGCAGAGGTAGCACTGAGCCAAGATCAAGCCACTGCACTCCAGCCTGGGCAACAGAGCAAGACTCTGTCTCAAAAAAAAAGTTTATATAGAACCAAATTAAAGCTACTAATAAGTGAAATTCAGGAAGATGGTGAAATTATTAGTTCTCTCTTTCTTTCTGAGACCTGCATTACTGCTTTGATGTATGACATCCAAAATGACTGTCTTATTATTTCAAGTTTAAAATGTCCTCCATGCAAGCATATCTCTGTGCCTATTCTAGATTATTAGATGTGAGAATAAAATTAGCTCAGGTAGAGACAGGATCCCATCCCCGTTATGATGGGGTGTGCATGAGTGGTAGTTTTCAGAAAAGGAGGGTGTCTGCTTGCCATCTTGAGCACTCAGATTTGCAAAGGTAATTTGCCTCACCTGGATGATAATTACTGGGTGATGTGATGGTAGAGGTACTCTAAATTGGAGAATAAAGGAAAACCTCAAAAGCTTTGGAAAGTTCATAGCATCGTAGAGGGTAAAATATATGAAGCTTGTGTATAAACTGTAAATCAGAGCATTAGAGAATGAAGTGATTATATGTTAGTAAAGTCAGCTGTGTCCTTGTGTTATGTGTTAAAATTTTAATAAGAGTGTGCACAGGAAATAGAAAATGGAGAACTAGAAACAACAAGGGAAGTAAGATAGTCGCTCATTTCATTTTTCAAAGTTAAGGCTAAGCCGAAGGGTCGGAACATGTTGTATGGAAGATAGGAACAGCATGATTTTAAGAGAAGAATACATGAACAAGTGAAATAACAGTGGCCGTTTATTATCTTCTTACCATGTAGTTAGCACTGTTCTAACTGCTTTTCATTAAATTCTCAGAACAAGTATTAAATGTTAGACATTATTTTCCCTCTTTTACAAAAGGAGGAAGCTGAGAGGTTAAGGAAACAAAGAGGTTAAGTTGCTTACCCAAGGACACATAGTTACTAGTGTTGGAGCCAGTTTGAACTCATGGATCCAGTTCCAGAATGCTTTTTGTGTACTAGATATTTATTAATGTATTAGATGATTGTTTGCCTTAGTGTAATTGACTATATAGGTCATTTTGCTTTGTAATTTAAATTAGTTTGAATACATAACGTGTTTTCATTTTCCCAGTGTATTTCAACTTGGCTTATCTGCTCAGTGTTCTTGGGGGAGTTACTAGGGAAAAAAATATAACAGTATTTGTCCTCAGAGTTTGCAGTTTGTTCTGGCAACACTAGACCACACATAAACGGCATAAGTACAGTAACAGGAACTTATAAACAAGAGCAAATTAATGAATTACAAAGTAGAGACATGTCTTAAAATGTGCCATAGGGAATCTTTCCATAACTTTTTTTTTTTTTTTTTTTTTTACTTCTGCCCTTTATCTTTCATAGTGCTCTTTGGTTTCTTTGGGGTTTTTCAAGATAAGAAGTACATAGGCCAGGTGCAGTGGCTCACGTCTGTAATCCTAGCACTTTGTGAGGCAGAGGCGGGTAGATCACGAGGTCAGGAGTTTATCAGCCTTGCCAAGATGGTGAAACCCCATCTCTACTAAAATTCCAAAAATTAGCTGGGTGTGGTGGCAGGCGCCTGTAGTCCCAGCTATTCAGGAGGCTGAGGCAGGAGAATCGCTTGAACCTGGGAGGCGGAGGTTGCAGTGAGCCGAGATTGCACCATTGCACTCCAGTCTGGGCAACAGAGCGAGACTTTGTCTCAAAAAAAAAAAAGGGGAGGGGGAATACATAGACATTGGTAGAAAATAACAAAAACAAAATTAAAATTTACAAATTGCTTGTATTTACTGATTTGCATGATTTTCATCTAAACTGCAGAAAATTGTCCATAGGAGTTTTCACTAGTAGTATTTTATCTTTACCACTGATCTAATGGTAGAAAAAGAAATAGAGCTCTAAGAGAGGTTTTTTTTTTCTTCTTTTTAAAAGTTATCACTTGTCTTTTGTTTACATAGAAAAGTGTGGCTTTGGAATAAATTATATTACTTGACCCACCTCCCACAAAAGTTTTGCTTAAACCCGGCCTATAGGCTGGAAGGACTAGGATGAAAAGGGGTATTGCTAATGGATACTGGTTTCTTTTTGAGTGATGAAAATATTCTAACATTTGTTGTCATAAGAGGTGCAGAACTCTATACTAAAAAACATTTAACTGTGTGCTTTAAATGGGTGAATTTTATGGCACGTGATATATCTCAATAAAGCTGTTTAAAAAATCACCTGGTGACGTGAATCCATTGGTCAAAAATAAAGAGAAAAAAAAACAAAAAATACCTGACCTACAGTGAGCAAACAGTGTCACCTATAATAAATAACTGTAAAACTTTTTTATTGTGGTAAATATATATAACAAAATTAACCATTTTTAGGTACAATTCAGTGGCATTACATATGTCCAGTGCTGTGCAACCATCACCACTATCCATTTATAGAACCTTTTCATCATCTCAGAAAATAATTTTTAATATTCTAGTTCAAGTTTGGAAGCAGTAGTCTTGACCTACTGCATTTCAAAATCTAGGCTCTAGAAATACTTGCTCCACCAAAACTGAGTTGTGTCTCCACAGTTTTTAGCCTTTTTGCTGGTTTCCCCTCAAACCAACTTTTTGTGTGTTTCCTATCTCAGGTAATGGCATCACTATTCATGAAGTTGTCCAAACAAGAAATACCTATCGTCGTTTCTCTCCTTTATCCCCTGTATTTAGTCACCAGTGCCTATGGATCATGCTTCCTTAATGTCTTTGAACCTGTCTACTTCTCCATATCTCATTGTTATTTACTTGACTTAGATTTCTGTCCACTTTCACCTGGTTTTAATAGCCAGCCAGTCATAATAGTAGAGGAATCAGTCAAGCAAAAATGCTTTGGAAGAATTAAATAAGCAATGCTGAACATCAGGAATTGTAGATATCCGTACAGAGAGTTCCAGTAAAATTTTATGAGTCCATGACCCCTTTTCTAAGCAGTCTGGTCCATGTTGGTCTCATTCCTCATGCAGGATTCATTCATTCATTAAATATTTGTTTCATACCTTGTTTGTAACACTTCTGTCTGCCTTCTAAATGTATCCTCAGTCCACTTTCTACCACTTGCTACTGTGTTCATCCAAGCCACCGTCTTCCCTTCTGTGGTGTCTCTGCTTCCCTCTTTGCATCTATTCTAAATATGGATAGCTCTCAGTGTGATCCTGATGGGAGATCATATCTATCTTCTGTTTAAGAACCCTCCCCAAAGGCCTTCTCATCCCGCCTAAAGTCAGTGAAGACCTGTGGGCCGTTGGGATCTATCCGTCTGTTGACCTCTTCTATCCCACTCTTCCCCTCACTCGCTGTTCCATATTTCTTGCATATGCTGGGTGTGCTTTTTGCTCTGGGTCTTGGCAGTTTATAGAAATAGCACTTGGGGCTGGGTGTGGTGGCTCACAGCTGTAACCCGAGGCGGGCAGATCACCTAAGATTGGGAGTTCGACACCAGCCTGACCAACATGGAGAAACCCTGTCTCTACTGAAAATACAAGATTAGCCAGGTGTGGTGGCGCATGCCTGTGATCCCAGCTACTCGGGAGGCTGAGGCAGGAGAATCGCTTGAACCCGGGAGGCGGAGGGTTGCAGTGAGCCAAGATGGCGGCATTGCACTCCAGCCTGGGCAACAAGAGCGAAACTCCATCTCAAAAAAAAAAAAAGAAAGAAATAGCACTTGGCTGCATCAGGTCTTTCCTGAAACACTTCTTTAGTGAGTATTAATTTTGTTTGTTGTCCATCTCCCACACTGGAATGTAAGCTGCATAAAGGCAGGAGTTTTGTCTGTTTCATTTGCTGCAGAATGTCCAGGGTCTAGAGCAATATCTGGTGCATCGTGAGTGCTCAGCATATGTTTTTTTGATGACGTCTGCTTCCCTAGTGCACAATGTGTTCTCCCCTTTTTGTGTAGTCTTCTGGTGAGATTTTTGCCTTTGGTGAAATAAATTTCTATCTCTTCTATGTTTAGCATGTGTGTGTGTGTGTGTGTGTGTGTGTGTGTGTGTGTGTGTGTGTATACTGAAATATGTGTAATGTTTATTATTTAATTTTATGTACCAGATTTCTGTGTTAAAAATTTTTTATATCATAAAGTTAGACTGCCCTGAGGCTTCAGAAATGTTAGTAGCCTCCTAATTTGACTTCTTTAGTGTTTAAGTTTCTTTCAGAAATCCTGAAACATATCCACAACCACTGTATGTATACAGTTTCTTTTAACACTTATTTGGTGAATTTATCAATATGAATTTGTCATGTTTCTCAAAATGAGCACTTTTTAAAATTGGTAATATTGAATTTGATGAAACCTATTATTTATATGGGGTAAATAATATGAAGTGGAACAAATTTACATGTTCCCTTTGAGACTTTTTATAGATATGCATTTGTGTGTATGTGTGTGTGTCTGTGAGAGAGAGAGAGAGAGAGAGAAAGAGAGACAGGGTCTCACTCTGTTGTCCGGGCTGTAGTGTGGCGGCATGCTCTCAGCTCACTGCAACCTCTACCACCCAGGCTCAAGCAGTCCTCCCACTTCAGCCTCCCAAGTAGTTGGGACCACAGGTGTGCGTCACCACACCTGGTAATTTTTGTATTTTTTGTAAAGATGGGGTTTTGCCATGTTGCCCAGGCTGGTCTTGAACTCCTGAGCTCAAGGGATCCTCCCGCCTCGGCCTCCCAAAAGTGCTGGGATTACAGGCATGAGCCACTGCGCCCAGCCCATATTTATTCTAAAAGAAAGAAGTAGAGGTTATAACGGGAATTCAAAATTCAGTTGGCACCAGCAGACCCCAGAGACTTAGGAATATTTTTTGTTACTTTTGCTATCAAATCTAAACGTTCATTTGCCCAACCTACTTCCCCTTTCTTGAAAGAAGTAAAAATTACTTTTGGAAATTTCCTGAATAAATGGAGTCAGGAATCCCAGCAGTTCTTACTGTTAAAGGACTTGCTTGCACACGTAAAGAAGGGTCTGTTTACCTAAGGTTTATTTAGCTCTGGAACATCGTAAGCCCTGGTGCAAGTCCAGCCTTCCCGAAACTGTCTGCTTGCATGTACACTCCCTGCTCAGCTTCACCCCTTTTAAAATGAAGTCAAAACATTCTAATTTGGTAAAGGTGTTAGGTCCTGAGACATTATTACTTTGTCAATATTACCATATTTGCTTTTCAGAATTTCAGATTCCAGTCATCCTAGAGAGCATATTATTTCTACAAAAACTGTTTTAGGAGGACTTTGTTATACATTGCTATTATACTCACCCAGAGACAGTTACTTTTTTTTTTTTTTTTTTTTTTTTTGCAACGGAGTTTCGCTCTTGTCACCCATGCTAGAGTGCAATGGCACAATCTTGGCTCACTGCAACCTCTGCCTCCTGGGTTCAAGCAATTCTTCTGACTCAACCTCCCAAGTAGCTGGAACTCCAGGCGTGCACCACCACGCCCAGCTAATTTTTGTATTTTTTTAGTAGAGACAGGGTTTCACCATGTTGGTCAGGCTGGTCTCAAACTCCGAACCGCAGGTGATCTGCCCACCTTGGCCTCCCAAAGTGCTGGGATTACAGGCGTGAGCCACTGTGCCCAGCTGACATTTAAATTTTTTAATCTGAAACTGACCTTTTCTGTTAACATGAAGCATTTGTTCATGCTTTGCTACTATGGTGGTGTCATTTTAACTTTTTCTTTGCTGAATAATTTTGTACTCCATTGTATCCTCATAATTTCAATTGTATTGTCCCATAGCCCTCCAAAAAAGGCAGTCAGAATCAGATTTTTTATTTTATTTATTTATTTATTTTTATTTTTATTTTTATTTTTTGAGACAGAGTCTCGCTCTGTTGCCCAGGCTGGAGTGCAGTGGCACTATCTCGGCTCACTGCAAGCTCCGCCTCCCAGGTTCACACCATTCTCCTGCCTCAGCCTCCCGAGTAGCTGGGACTACAGGCACCTGCCACCACACCCAGCTAATTTTTTGTATTTTTAGCAGAGATGGGCTTTCACTGTGTTAGCCAGGATGGTCTCCATCTCCTGACCTCGTGATCCACCTGCCTCGGCCTCCCAAAGTGCTGGGTTTACAGGTGTGAGCCACCGCGCCCAGCCCAGAATCAGATTTTTATATTAAGTTACTAATTTTTTGTGCCAGCCGTCCATCAGCCTCCCCATCTTGGCAGGGTATGCAGAAGAAAAACCTAATAGTAAAATATCTAGGGAAAATGTCTTCATGAGAATTAAAGCAAATGCACAGATAAAAAACGAATATTTTTATTACCAGGATTTTCTATTCTGTGTATTCATTCACGTGAGCATTTAAAGAGAGAAAGGGAAAGAAGGGAAGGCCAGCTTTCATTTCTTGCCTCAGGACATTTAAGTTTGAAGTGCTGTTTTCCTAACACTTACCCCATCTTACAATACAAATTCCCGGAATACGCAGCACCAAAAATTTCAGTATTTTTCCAGATTTGTCTTAAAACCAAAGGTTAAGAGGAGAGTTCCTGAGCCCACACATGTAATATTTAGATGGTTCTGTTTTGTTGTTGTTGTTGTTGTTTTTAAGTAAAAGGGGTATTATTAAATAGTAGTTGGCTGTATTTAAAATCATCAATAGGGAGATGAGAAATTTAACCTCAATTCCATTTTTGTTTAACTTTGGGTGATTTTCCAAGTATTTTAAATTTTATTTTTATTCTTATTGAAGTATTGACATTCATACAATGAAGTGTACAGATCTTAGACATACAGTTTTCATAAATATACTCATCTAATCACCACCCAGATTGCAGTATAAAACATTCCAGGCCGGGTGCAGTGGCTCACGCCTGTAATCCCAGCACTCTGGGAGGCCAAGGCCAGCAGATCACCTGAGGTTGGGAGTTCAAGACCAGCCTGACCAACATGGAGAAACCCCGTCTCTACTAAAAATACAAAATTAACCGAGCATGGTGGCACTTGCCTTAATCCCAGCTACTCAGGAGGCTGAGGGAGGAGAATCGTTTAAACCTGGGAGGTGGAGGTTGCGGTGGACCGAGATTGTGCCATTGCACTCCAGCCTGGGCAACAAGAGCAAAATTCCATCACAAAAAAGAAGAAGAAGAAAGTCATGGTCCCTGTGAAGAAATAACTTTCAGGGCTTATGGTAGAGAACAGTCAACCAGGAAGAGTACCATCTTCCTGAGAAGCATATGGAATAGTCTAGAGGTATTTTTGGTCACAGACTAGGTTGCTGTGGCACTGTTGGCATGCACAGCCCAGAGGCCAGTGATGCTCAATGTTGTGCAAGGCACTAAACAGCCTAAACAACGAAGAACTGTTTTGCCCAAAATGCCAATAACAGTCTTACTGAGAAACTCTGGAAATGGTTGACTGAAATTTTGCAGGGTGCCCTCTTTGGAAGATGCATGATGGCAGAAATCCTAGATTAAAATGGGAAAGGAGAATGCAGGATGGAAGGAAATCTGTGGGCACCACCTCTTTCCCTGGGATTCTGCATGATGTAGTAGACTGAAGGAGGAGCAGTGTGATGTGGCGGAGGCGATGTTAAGGAAGAATTCACAGTAGGTAGATGAGTCTCAGCAGGGTGGGCCAACGTGCATTGTTGATTATTTGTAATGCAACAAAGTTACTCACTTATTCCTCTTCTAAATTCCTATGTTAAGTACTTAACATTCCCTTTTAGTCAATCCTAGCAATACAGGAGCTAGAGTACATCACTGAGTCATTCAAAGTCCAGTCTTTGAAACCAGAAGAACCAGGGAGTCAAGTCTTGGTTTCTCTATTTTAAGATATGTAACCTCACTGGGCGTCAGTTTAGTTTCTTAGCTGTAACATAACTCTTAAATATGCCTTGCTTCTAAAAGGGAGAGGTGGAAAAGCCTACTAAGTCTGTTCTTCCTCTCAGAAGTTACTTATATGGTGTATTGAAAGATCTTGTGGTTTAGGCCTGGTGGCTCACACTTGTAATCCCAGCACTTTGGGAGGCCAAGGTTGGTGGATCACTTGAGGTCAGGAGTTTGAGACGAGCCTGGCCAATGTGGTGAAACCCTGTCTCTACTAAAAATACAAAAATTAGCTAAGTCTGGTGGCGGGCACCTGTAATCCCAGCTACTCAGGAGGCTGAGGTACGAGAATCACTTGAACCCGGGAGGTGGAGGTTGCAGTGAGCTGAGATCGTGCCGCTGCACTCCAGGCTGGGCAACAGAGCAAGACTCCATCTCAAAATAAATAAATAAATTAATTTTAAAAAAAAATCCTGTGGTTTAAATGTTGAGCATGATGGAAATTTGAAATGTTTTTAGCCCAGGTTTGCTTATCTTTTTTTGAAAGCATTACCTGATTTCATCTGAGATTTTCTACTATGCACACTATTTGGAGTTCTTGGAAATGATGTAATAACAATAGTCACTCCTGTCTCCTCCTCCACATAAGTCCAAGATACCTTCAGCTGAGATGAGATTAAGCTGTTGTTCTAACATGTGGAGTTAGCTGTAGCACCATAAATGCAAGAGAATTCTCAGTTAATTTAAATTAATATAAATCAACATATTCTTTCATTTGTTTATGATAGACTATAAAGTACCGTCTTATCAGGAGATAAGGCAGGCTAGTAGTTGACTTGATAATATTTAGAGATGTAGTAACCAAAGCAAAATGTAATATTCCCCTGCTTAGAAATTGCTTTACTGGGCCAGGCAGGTGGGTCACATTAGCCCAGGAGTTTGAGACCAGCCTGGCCAACATGGTGAAGTCCCATCTCTACTGAAAATACAAAATGAGCCAGGCATGGTGGTGCACATCTGTAATCCCAGCTACTTGGGAGGTTGAGGCACGAGAATCTCTTGAATCCAGGAGGTGGAGGTTGCAGTAGGCCAAGATTGCACCACTGTACTCCAGCCTGGGCGACAGAATGACTCTGTCTCAAAAAAAAAAAAAAAAAGAGAAAGAAATTGCTTTCCTAGAAAAAGTGAAAAAAAGCAAACATTAATTGGGCCTAGCACTGTGCTATTTTCTTTACTCACTTTGCTTAAAGGGAGTCAGTACTAAGAGCTTCCATAATTACTTTGGTAATAGCCTTTGAAAACGTAGTTTGCTTTGACTTATCTGATGTTATAAACACTTGTGTAAGAGGTCTTTAAGATATAAGTTCCAGTTTTAGATTTCAATAGAGACACACAACACAGGCAAAGTAAACATCAAGGGTATGTAAGTTTATTTCTATCAGTGGAGAAC
The DNA here is from genome assembly GCF_029281585.2 of Gorilla gorilla gorilla. Lineage (NCBI taxonomy): Eukaryota > Metazoa > Chordata > Mammalia > Primates > Hominidae > Gorilla > Gorilla gorilla. The sequence continues at coordinate 94,392,540 of NC_073239.2, read as the reverse complement.
ATACTTTGTCATGTCCTGGTTTAAACTGTCCCAGAAAAGGCATATTTGTTTAAAAAAAAAAAAAAAAAAAAAGTTTTCAAAGAGAAACTTCACAGGAATGAAATGTGTTCCTTCTCTCTCTACAGTATAATCCAACCAAAGTAAAATATGAGAAAAGGTATACTTCCAAATAATAAAAATAAGGCTGGGCACAGTGACTCACGCCTGTAATCCCAGCATTTTGGGAGGCTGAGGTGGGTGGATCACTTGAGGTCAGATGTTCAAGACCAGCCTGGCCAACATGGTGAAACCCTGTCTCTACTAAAAATACAAAAAAATTAACCAGGCGTGGTGGCGGGCGCCTGTAAGCTCAGCTACTCAGAAGGCTGAGGCAGGAGAATCTCTTGAACCTGGGAGGCAGAGGTTGCAACGAGCCAAGATTGCACCATTGCATACCAGCCTGGGCAACAAGAGTGAGACTCTGTCTCAAAAAACAAACAAACAAAAAATAACAAAAATAAGACCTTTGAAACAGATGATTAAAGTAAAAGATTGACAGTTAGCTTCAATTCTTATAAAAAATTGTTAAATAAAAGATATGAAATAACCACAATTTGCTATTATAGTATATATTAGAGCTAGATGATGGGTAGTATTTTTCCATATTTTATCCTGCTTTATGTCAATTAATTCCTAGTTAATGCTGAAAACTAACTGAAACCATTCTTGGAGCTATCTATTTGAGGGACCCTGAGCTGATATAGAAAACTTTTACCTGCTTTGAGAATATAACCTTTAAGAAGAAAAGGGGGGGCTGGGCGCGGTGCCTCATGCCTGTAATCCCAGCACTTTGGGAGGCCGAGGTGGGCAGATCCCCTGAGGTCAGGAGTTCGAGACCAGCCTGACCAACATGGAGAAACCCCGTCTCTACTAAAAATACAAAATTAGCCAGGCATGGTGGCACATGCCTGTAATCCCAGCTACTCGGGAGGCTGAGTCAGGAGAATCGCCTGAACCCGGGAGGCGGAGGTTGCAATGAGCTGAGATCGCGCCATTGCATTCCTACCTGGGCAACAAGAGTGAAACTCCATCTCAAAAAAAAAAGAAGAGGAAAAGGGGTGGGGAAGTTCTTCAATTTCACATTCTTTCAGTGCACTGTAATTAATTGGAAAGTATAAGTTGGAGGAGTAGCAGTAATTTTATTTTATTTTCCCCAGGAAGACAGATTATATATCAGCATATTCAGGAAATCTAAGAAGATTAGGAGCTGTGTAATGAAGTATAATATGAGTTAGGAGATCAACTCTGGCTGAACATCCTTAATATTTGTGTCCTTTATTTTGAAAGATTTCAGTTAACAACAGAAATGTTATTTTTGAAGCTGCAGGCTCAAACATGTTTTTGTTGGTTATGGTATATAAGTTGTATAAAAGCTCATCAGCTAAACTGGAAATCATATTACTACTGAAGCAGGTGAGTGTATGCTCTATTCTTTGAAGTATAATGCTAAATAGTACTAGTTTAAGACAAAAATGTCTGCTGCCTTTATATTCCTTACTTCATTACATGGATCTTTTCCTGGCTTTCAAAAAACAAAAAAAAGCAGTCTTGAGCGTTCAGAAAATTTATAGAACACTGTCTGTTCTAAGTCGCACCTATCTAGGAGGGCTTATGGAGTTTATTTCAGTAATAATATAGTAGTTCCTTCTAACCTTAAGATTGCATGCATGGCTGAGAATCTTGAGAAATTTGGATTAAGACTTGATAAAATATTCCTTTTAAAAATAACTGAAAAGCAATTGGTACACCTTAAATCTGTTTGGCAGTGATTCATATAGTTCCCTAAATCTAATTCTGTTTTGTAAACGTGATTGAAGGTTATCAATATCTAGTGGTTATCAGTAGGTAGATAATTGTGGCGCTCCTTCAACCTCTACCCTCCATCCTTTTCAAGGCCTTCTAGTTCCTTAAGAGAACTAAATCTAGGCCTGGTGTGATGGATCACTTGAGGTCAGGAGTTTTAGACCAGCCTGGCCAACAAAGTGAAGCCCTGTCTCTACTAAAAATACAAAAAATTAGCCAGGCATGGTGGCACGTGCCTGTAATCCCAGCTACTCAGGAAGCTGAGGCAGGAGAATCGCTTGAGCCTGAGAGGCAGAGATTGCAGTGAGCTGAGATCGCACCACTGCACTCCAGCCTGGGCAACAGAGTGACACTCCATCTCAATTAAAAAAAAAAAAAAGAGGCCAGGCGCGGTGGCTCACGCCTGTAATCCCAGCACTTTGGGAGGCCGAGGCAGGTGGATCATGAGGTCAGGAGATCGACATCATCCTGCCTAACATGGTGAAACCCCATCTCTACTAAAAATACAAAAAATTAGCTGGGTGTTGTGGCGGGTTGCTGCAGTCCCAGCTACTCGGGAGTCTGAGGCAGGAGAATGGCGTGAACCCAGGAGGCGGAGCCTGCAGTGAGCCAGGAGCACGCCACTGCACTCCAGCCTGGGCAACAGAGTGAGACTCTGTCTCAAAAAAAAAAAAAAAAGAACTAAATAATCTAATGATGCTGTTACAGCATATTGATCTTTTATATCTATTCCTTCCTTCCTGAGAATAAGATTTATTGTAAAGAGATTGAAGACTAAAAATGACCTATTAAAGTTATCTACATTTTCCAAGAAATTAACTACATATTTACTTTTCTGTCTCTTCCATGCCAAGCTGTAGATTTTTTTTACAGTAGAGTTCCTAAAAATAGTTTTATTCTAACAAACGATATTGAAGAAGTCCAAAAGGACAGCCACACAGTTAAGTTTATTTGTAAAATTCAAGAGTCAGTACAGATTTTTCTCCTCCAAATTGCTTTTATGCTTTTTATCACCCTTAAAAGTAAAGATTTATGTTTGAAAAGTAGGAAAGAATTCTGACCTCTTTATATTTCCATCTGTGTTCTTTCGGAGCCAAAGATAAAAACTTCTTAAGAGCAGTATTTTTTTAAACAGTGCTAAACTTTATTCTTTGTTTCAAGTCTGTATTAGACCAGATACTTGCTGAAACCCTGCAGTGAAAAATCCTTGGGACTGAGCTACTACATTGGCGTTAGATAGCAATTGGTCTTCTTGCATAACTATTAACTGCTATTTTATATGATATTCAAGTCAAAGTGGGTAACTATGTTAAGATTCAGTTTCACTTTAAGAGCAAAGGATAACTATTTTCTAACGTGTAAATGCCAGGGCTTACTGATTTGTCTACATTTATTTTACTGCTTTTATTTTCCTGTTATTCTCTTTGAAATTAATAAGTTAAACCATAAGAAATTGCCTGCTTTAAGGTCAAAAATGGTAGCATGTTGGCAGTTTGATGGTTTAGCCTAGCAATTTTAAAGGATAATAGGCCACTTTATTTTTATATATTTATTTATTTATTTGAGATGGAGTCTCACTCTGTCACCCAGGCTGGAGTGCATTGGCATAATCTCGGCTCACTGCAAGCTCCGCCTCCTGGGTTCATGCCATTCTCTCGCCCCAGCCTCCCAGGTAGCTGGGACTACAGGCGCCCACCACCACGCCCGGCTAATTTTGTTTTTGCATTTTTAGTAGAGACGGGGTTTCACCGTGTTAGCCAGGATGGTCTCGATCTCCTGACCTTGTGATCTGCCCGCTTCAGCCTCCCAAAGTGCTGGGATTACAGGCGTGAGCCACCGTGCCCAGCCCTCCTTTTTAAATTTTTTTAATTTTTCTTCTTTTTTTTCGAGACGGAGTTTCACTCTTATTGCCCAGGGCAGAGTGCAATGGCGCAATCTCGCTCACGGCAACCTCTACCTCCCAGGTTCAAGCAATTCTCCTGCCTCAGCCTCCCGAGTAGCTGGGATTACAGGCATGCACCACCACACCTGGCTAATTTTGTATTTTTGGTAGAGATGGGATTTCTCCATTTGGTCAGGCTAATCTCAAACTCCCAACCTCAGGTGATCCGCCCATCTCGGCCTCCCAAAGCGCTGGGATTACAGGCGTGAGCCACCGTGCCTGGCTCATTTTTCATAAGTGACAGAGTCTCACACTATGTTACCCAGGCTGGAGTGCAGTGGCTGTTTACAGGTGCAGTCATAGCTCACTACAGCCCCAAACTCCTGACTCAAGAGATCCTCTTGCCTCAGCCCCCCAAGTAGCCAGAATCACACCACTGTGCCTGGCTTTCCTTTTTTAAAAATTGATACATAATAATATTTATGGGGTACATATGATATTTTGATACATGCATATGGTATCAAATACTCTGATCAAATCAGAGTATTTTGGATATGCGTCACCGCAAACATTTATCATTTCTGTGTGTTTAGAACATTTCAGCTCTTCTAGCTATTTTGAAATACATGGTAAACTATTGTTAACTGTAGTCATCCTGTGCTATCAAACGCTATAATTTATTCCTCTTATCTAACTATATGTTTGTACCCATTAACCAACCTCTCTTCAATCCCCCTTTCCCTACCCTTCCCAGCCTCTGGTAACCACTGTTCTACTCTCTACCTCCATGAGATCAACTTTTTTAGCTCCCACATGAGTCAGAACATGCGATATGTGTCTTTCCGTGCCTGGCTCATTTCACTTAACATCATGACCTTCAGTCCCATCCATGTTGTGCAAATGACAGCATTTCATTCTTTTCTTGGCTGGATAGTATTCCGTTGTGTGCATCTGCCACATTTTCTTTATCCATTCATCCGCTGATACTTAGGATGATTCCGTATTTGGCTCTTGTGAATAGTGCTGCAGTAAACATAGCTGTGCACACATCCCTTTGATACACTGATTTCCTTTTATTTGGATAAACAGCAGTAGTGGGATTGCTGGATTGTATGGTAGTTCCATTTTTAGTTTGAAAAAACTTTTTTTTTTTTTTTAACAGAGGCTAGTTAATTTGTGATTAGATAGCTAAAAGGTTTGTGATTTTTTTTAAAAGGTGGTGGCTGGGCAGCATGGTGGCTCACACCTGTAATCCCATGCCACAATCAAGGTTAGAATATTTTCATCGTCCCTCCTGGAAGTTCCCTTCTGCCCCTTTGCTATCAGCCCCCTTCCCATACTTTCTGGCAACCATGAATCTGTTTTCTGTCATTACAGTATGTCTTTTTAGAGTTTCATACAAACGAATTCATACAGTGTGCAGTCTCATGTCTGGCTTATTTCAATGAACATTATATTTTGAGATTCATCAGCATCGTTGCCTTAGCAATCATTTGTTCCTTTTCATATATTTCCTTTCTCTCCTCATGTTTCTTCTACCTTTTTGAACATATAGATCATATTTATAATGGCCTTTAACATCCATATCTACTAATACTCCATTATTTTTGGTCGGTTTTTATTGACTGACTTTTCCCCTGGTTGTATGTCATATTTTCCTGTTTCTTTGAATGCCTGGGATTTTAAAATTATGTGTTGGACATTAATTTTACATTGCTAGTTTCTGTATCTTGTTGTTTTCCTTTAGGTAATGTTGGACTTTGTTCTTGGAATCAATAGGATCCTTTCAAAGCTTGCTTTTAAGGTTAGGGTGGGTTCAGACCAATTTTTAGTCTAGGGTTCATTTATCTCCACTACTAAGGTGATAGGAGTAGAGTCCCCTTCTGAGGACTCTGTTAGATAACCCACATATTAGAAGATCTTTATATTTTGGTGGACAAAAATACAAACTATTCCCAGCTCCATGTGAGTGCAGGAATTGTTTGACCTATTGCTTTCTGATGGATCTTTTCCCCAGCCTCTGCTAGTTTCTTTTCATGCGTATAGAAATCAGTACCCTTCCCAAAGTTCAAAGGGACCCTTCAGCAGATCTCTAAAGCTCTCTCATCGCACCCCACCTCCCTGCTCCTGTACACTGCCCAACAAATTCTAGCCCCCGCAGCCTCCCCAGCTCTGATCTCAACTGACCACTCTCCACTCCGATCTCAGATGTCCTCAGCTGGCAAGACTGGGCCCTCCTTCCCTGTGCAGCAGCCTGTAACCTGCCTTCAGGCAGCACAGTCTGGCATTCCCCGTGGGTCAATGTCTAAAAGTCATTGTTTATGTACTTTGTCCAGTTTCCGATTGTTTACAGCAGGAAGATAAATCCAGCCTCTAGTACTCCATGGCCAGAAGAAGTCTCATCTTCTAAATGTAAATTAAGCATGTATTGATACTTCTAGGGGGAAATTAGGGGACTTGGCTCATCAGTTCCCAACATACTTAAATATAACACACTTTAATGTCTGCTTTCTTCTTTGTAACTTAAGCAATGACATAAATGATGCTCTTCAATGCTCATACTAGGCTAATCTAAGCTTGAGTGTTTTTCTGTGATCAACTTGAAATTATCTACATAAAGAGTATTAATTTTGACTTATTTGTGGCCAACTTATATAGAGTAGCTTCCCATGAATGATGGATATGTTAGTATTCTAATTCTAAGGACATTGTTGGCTATCTGTATGTCTGGTTAATTTGTCATAAGAACTTATGTCATGTATCATGCTTGGACTTTTAAGAATATGAACTTGCTGATTTTATAATCTATATATGAAAATTACTGCAGCCTTTTCTATTCATGAGTATTTATGGTTGAGAAGATTCTAAAACAGTTCTTAGCCCTTTACAAGCGGATCTTTTAAATTTATTGCTTTGCTCTGTATAACAGAACAATTGTTTGGATATCTTTTCAAAGATTGACTTACCATAATGTCAAAACCTGCCCAAATATTTAGTCAGTTCGCAATTGCAGACAGAAACGTGTGTTTTAATCTATTTGTGTTTTAGGGAAGATGAGCAAAATAGGATTAAAGATACGATTTTATACTATTACAGATATGTTACTGTTGTCTGGTAAGAATTTTAAGGAAACAGGCCGGGCGCGGTGGCTCATGTCTGTAATCCCAGCACTTTGGGAGGCCAAGGTGGGTAGATCACTTGAGGTTAGGTGTTCGAGACCAGCCTGGCCAACATGGCGAAACCCTGTCTCTATTAAAAATACAAAAATTAGCTGGGTGTGGTGATGTGCACCCGTAACCCCAGCTATCAGGAAGCTGAGACAGGAGAATCGCTTGAACCCGGGAAGCAGAGATTGCAGTGAGCCAAGATCGTGCCGTTGCACTCTAGCCTGGGCGACAGAGCGAGACACTGTCTCAAAAAAAAAAGAAAAAGAAAAAAAGAATTGTAAGGAAACAACAAAATGAAACTCAGAAGATGAAAATTTGGGGATCTAAAGGCTTCATCTCTGGTCTTATGTGTAAAATTTATTTGCAGCACAGTTAATTTGAATGAATCTTAAAGTTAGAAGATGTAAATTCTAGTTGCAGCTATGCCACTTGCTACTTGTAATGTGCCACACTATTGTGCAACTGTAGGCATGTTACTACCTTGGTGAGAGTCTCCCGACCTATAATATGAAGATAATCATAAATATCCTACCTACTGTCAAGGGATTTGTGGAGTGCTCAGTGAGGGGGTATGGCTGAAATTCTTTGAGGATGCTAATGCTCCATTAAACGTTTTTTACATTATTATAACTTCTGCTGTTAACAGGTAGAATGACAGAATACAAAATGAGACATTTTACATTTATATTCCATACGGTTTACTGTGTAAAATATTTTATGGTGAAATGGAAAAAAACGAAACAGAACTGATTAGATAGAATGGAGATAGAGGAGATTTACTGTCTTTTTTCCATTCCTTTTTACTTAGTATTATTTTGTTTTCTCTCACCGTGACTTTCCAGGTAAAGAGTGCGTACAACAGTTAGCTGAAAACACCAGGTATTTCAGGAGACGCCTGAAAGAGATGGGCTTCATTATCTATGGAAATGAAGACTCTCCAGTAGTGCCTTTGATGCTCTACATGCCTGCCAAAATTGGGTACGTTTTGTTGCAGATCACAGACCAGTCTGTCCTTATCCTTATCTGTGATGTGAGACCAGGGCTTATGTATTTTGTTAGGGAAAATGGTCTTGTCCTTACTGTGTTAACCTTCATTTGGTACATATGCCATAGATCAAATAGTGGATTCCAAATTGTAAACTATGTTAATTTGTTCTTCTTTCATTAAACATTTGAGTTTCATGTACTCTCTAGGGGCCTGGGATAGATCAGTGAATAAAATACAAACATCTCTGTCTTTGTGGAGCTTATAGTCTAGTAGGGGGCAACAGTCAGACAGACATAATAAACAAATGAACTGTGTACGATGTTAGAAGGTGTCAAGTGCTATGGAAAAAAATAGAGCAGGACCTATATGGGGAGTTGAGAGTGCCCTGTGGGCGGGCCGATAACACTATTAAATAGGGTGGTCAGGGTAAGGAAGCCTCCTTGGGAAGGAAAATGACATCTGAGCAAAGATTTGAAGGAGCTGACAGCCACTGGAGAAAGAAGCATCTGTGCAAAGGCCACAGTACAGAAGCAAGCTTGCTTAGCCGACGGAAGAGTAGCAAAGAGGTCCCTGGAATTGGAGCACCGTGCCCCAGGGCGAGCAGTGGGCCATGAGGTCACAGAGGTTTTATCAGAGTGTGTTATTGGATACTTACCAGGTGTGCAGATTACACCAGCTTCTTTGGTTTGTATGAGGCATACATAATGGAAAGCCCTGCCCTAGGATAGCTTTCAATGTATTTGAGAAGTCCAGATGTATAATGAAACCAGAAGACATTTGAAAAGCAAATGAATGGTAATTATACTGAACAAGTTTTATTATATGCAAAGTGGCCCTGAAGATGTAGAATAAAGGAGTGACCTGCTTAGTATAGGCTCAGTAAGAAAGGCACGTCTTGTTGGATGGGTGAGTTTTGAGCTGGATCTTAAAAGCATTTCTCCAGTTTGATTGAACTCATTGAAGGAGCAATTTTTGTAAATTTTTGAATCCCCAGTGTCCACCACAGTCTCCGACACTCAGTAAATGTTTACTGAAATGAATATGGGAGAGGAAATTAAATCAGGGAACCTGGAAGTAATGTGATTCAAAGAGAATGAAAGGGAAGTAAGGAAAAGGTGCTCCCTGAGAGAAAAAGAGGAATTTGGGTTTCAACATGAAGTCATATGGGCAGTTGGTATTATGGCTTCAGAGGGGATGGGGAAGGATTTTCTTCATTCTTCTTTAAGTGGAATTCTCATAAACAAACATGAAGAGTTATCAGATCCAAAGGACTCAGTCTAGAGCTCTCTCTTTAAAGAAGGCTGTGTCTCCTTTATTCTATATAGGTGCAACTGACTGTGTACACTTTAATTAGGAAAGATTTAGAGAAGGTAAAGAATTAGAATAAGGCACTAGACAGTTTGGGAGCATGTGCTGAAGATACAGGGCACCCAGGTTCATGCTGACACAAAGGAGGTATGTTGAGGAAGATGTACTGGTACTACAGAGAGTGGGAAAAGGCTGTGAAAAGACTGGCATTAATGTAATGCCAAATGTGCAGGATCTATATTGCCCAGGCTGGAGTGCAATGGTGTGATCTCGGCTTACTGCAACCTCCACCTCCCAGGTTCAAGCAAATCTTGTGCTTCCGCCTCCCCAGTAGCTGGGATTACAGATGTGTGCCACCACACCTGGCTAATTTTTGTGTTTTTTAGTGGAGATGGGGTTTAACCATGTTGGCCAGGCTGGTCTCCCAACTCCTGACCTCAGGTGATCTGCCCGCCTTGGCCTCCCAAAGTGCTGGGATTACAGGCACGAGCCACTAGCCCGGCCACATTTTTTTATTCTCAAACAAATGCTGTAAACAGCTTAAAGGAAAAGTTGAAACATAAGGGAGGTCAACAAGAGGAAAAGACAAAAAGCAACATAATTTGGGCCGGGCACAGTGGCTCACACCTGTAATCCCAACACTTTGGGAGGCCGAGGTGGGTGGATCACAAGGTCAGGAGATCGAGACCATCCTGGCCAACATGGTGAAACCCCGTCTCTACTAAAAATACAAAAATTATCTGGGTGTGGTGGTGCACACCTGTAATCCCAGCTGCTCGGGAGGCTGAGGCAGGAGAATTGCTAGAATCTGGGAGGCGGAGGTTGTGGTGAGCCAAGATCGCGCCACTGCACTGCAACCTGGCGACAAAGCGAGAGACTCAAAAAAAAAAACCACATAATTTAGTAGACAAAATTAACTAAAAGTTAGAATGTGTTATTTAGACAAGATACAGATGTGGAGTAAGGCCACAGGGCCTCCAATTTGGCTTACGATAGGGGTGGGGGATTGTTAAACACGAATTGTGTGGTCGGAGTAATCAGCTGAAGCCAGCGGGTGAACTGGCCTGACAGACACCAAAGGAAGCCCTGAATTCTGAAGCAGTGTTTTTCCCAAGACAATTAAAGAAATGCGTGATCTGGAGAGCTCATGCCAGTCAGCCATTCTGCTAGCAGAAAAGATGTGCCGTGTTACAGCAGATCCCCCACAGCTGCAGGATCCTCAGAATTTGAGGATTAATGTTAAACTGCCAAGCTTAACATTTCAAGGACCAGATTTTAATTAAATACAGGTTCATTTTGAAGCCTCTGAACCACTATTACATATCAGGGACACTTTTTTTTTTTTTTTTGAGACAGAGCCTTGCTCTGTTGCTCAGGCTGGAGTACAGTCGTGTGATCTTGCCTTACTACAGCTTCTGCCTCCAAGCTTGGAGAGATTCTCATGCCTCAGCCTCCTGAGTAGCTGGGACTACAGGTGCATGCCACTACACATAGCTAATTTTTTGTATTTTTGGTAGAGATGGGATTTCACCATGTTGTCCAGGCTGGTTATTTCAGTTTTGTGAAGGACACCATATAGGAGAAGACTGCCTTAGGATTGACTTTAAAAGTATTTGTGAGCTGTCAATTTTAACTTTAAAAGGAGTTAAAGGAAACTCCTATTAGAAGTCTCCAATGCCTGCATCACCAAAGAGTTGAAATCATTGAGGACAGCAAGTCCTCTGTAATGAGTGCTTTCTTACTCCTCCTGGTTTCTGTTCTTGTTTTCCCCTTTGCAGCGCCTTTGGACGGGAGATGCTGAAGCGGAACATCGGTGTCGTTGTGGTTGGATTTCCTGCCACCCCAATTATTGAGTCCAGAGCCAGGTTTTGCCTGTCAGCAGCTCATACCAAAGAAATACTTGATACTGTAAGTAGGCACTTTCACCTTGATATAAATATGTCTTTTATTAAAAGGGCCTGTATGTTAGATGAAATTCATAATATATTGATCTTGATGTTCTTGTGAGCACCTAAGACAGAGGGGGTGACAGTGCTACCAAAAACATTGGCATTTACAAAAAAACTGTCACCCACCACACCTGCATCATGAGAGCTCTGGAGAATTTTCCGGCTTTGTCTTGCTCCACTGTCTCCCTCACTATGGACTCTACAATTCTCTTTCCACTCTAGCTGTTTCTACACTAAGCTTTCTCATATGTTGTTCTGTCTAAAATTTTCTCTCTTGAGCTTTCTCTCCCCTCTGCCTGGCTGACTGCCACTCATTCTTCACATCTCCATTTAAAGGAAAATTGCTCAGGGGTGCCCCACACCTTCTTGCTCTGTGTTCCCTTGGAATCCTGAGATTCTCTCTTACTAAATTCTTCACACCTATAATTATTTAATAGCAGTCTTCTCCATTAGATAAATATTGAGGATAGGAATAAGTCTGTTTTACTGATTCTATATCCCAGCACCCACCACACTGCCAGGCATCTAGTTGGGGATCATTATTACTAAGCTTAATTATTTATGATCTCAATATATTCTCATCTCTATATATTCTCTTAATATGTTATTGTTGCAAGTCTAAGATTTCAGAGTTTAAATCAGTATTGCCGTCTGGGAGTTTATAAAGCTTTAGAACATGACATTTACATAAAGTTAGTTGCTAGAGATATCCATTAATGAGTTGGAGAGCTACTAATTTTTTTTTTCTTTTTTGAGAGAGAGTTTCGCCCTTGTTGCCCAGGCTGGAGTGCAATGGCGTGATCTCAGCTCACCACATCCTCTGCCTCCTGGGTTCAAGCAATTCTGCCTCAGCCCCCTGAGTAGCTGGGATTACAGGCATGCGCCACCACGCCCAGCTGGTTTTGTATTTTTAGTAGAGACAGGGTTTCTCCATGTTGGTCAGGCTGATCGCAAACTCCCGACCTCAGGTGATCCGCCTCAGCCTCCCAAAGTGCTGGGATTGCAGGCGTGAGCCACTGCCTGGCAAGAGCTACTAATCTTAAGAACATTATGAATGCTTCTTTATAAAAGTTAATTATAACAATTTGATGGACATTTTATATTCCTGAATAGCCGAAGACTTTTGACTTTTCTTCTCTGTTTCTACACAGCAAAATTTCTACGAGTATAAGCGTATTCCCTTTTAAAAAACAAAATTGTAGTAAGAACACTTAGCATGAGATCTGTCCTCTTAACAAATTTTTCCATGTCGAATACAGTATTGTTAACTATAGGCACAGTGTTGTGAGCATATTCTTAATCACATTCTGACAATATCCAATTAGATTCAACTTTTTGATATTGTATCTTTTTTTTTCTTTATTTTGATTATGCCTGTCAGATTTTTCCAATAGATTTTTCTCATTTCTCAGAAATTTTACTGGTGAATTTCTGTGATGATTTTTTTTAACCTAGAGATTTCAGCTTTCCTTTCCTTCCTACTCTATTGATGTTTTAAGAATTTTCTTTTTTCTTTCTCATGTTCACCTGTTAACTCAGAATTTCAATGTGCCTTTAAAAAAAAGTCTGTGTAACTATAACCAGTGTCTGTGGCAGTAATCCATGCCTTCTGACCACAACTTTGACTTCTGAGAACTGTACACATTCATGAAAGAATTTAGATGTAACCAGGATATCTCCTTAGGATATCTAAGGAGATTTCTGTTGCCAACAAGTATGTTTGCCAATTGAGAGTTCTAATCCTTTTCATAAGATTCTCTTGAGGGATTGTTGGGCTTTGCCTCCCATTTAGTTTTTTAAAGCATAAAGTGCATTTTTTGAAACCATGGATTTGTTAAAGTCATTTTGTCTTATGATGTTTTATGGAACTAAACATGTACTAGACCATTATGAGATACAAATTAATTTTCATTTAATAATGGGCCTCATGACATGATTCTGTATATAGAAAGTGCTGTAAAATACACACACGCACATGCGCGCACGCACACACACACACACATACACAGCTAGAGCTCATAAATGAATTCAGCAAAGTTGCAGGGTAAAAGATCAGCACACAAAAAATTAGTGCTTTTATACACCAGCAATGAACAAATGAAAAGAAAATTTCTTTTACAATTTTCAAAAGAAGAAAATACCTAGTAATAAACTTAATCAAGAAAGCCTTTCCTGGCTGGGTGCGGTGGCTCACACCTGTAATCCCAGCACTTTGGGAGGTCAGGCGTTTGAGATCAGCCTTGCCAACATAGTGAAACCTCATCTCTACTGAAAATACAAAAAATTAGCCAGGCATGGTGGGGGGCACCTATAATCCCAGCTACTCGGGAGACTGAGGCGGAAGAACCGCTTGAACCTGGGAGGCGGAGGTTGCAGTGAGCTGAGATCGCACCACTGCACTCCAGCCCGGGCGACAGTGCGAGACTCTGTCTCAAAAAAAAAAAAAAAAAAAGCCTTTCCCTTGTACACTGGCTAATTTACACTTGTACACTGTATTTTTAGATGTGTATATTGAAAACTATAAAACTTTGCTGAAAGAAATTACAGAAGACTTAAAGAAATGGAATGACATCCTGTGTTCATGGATTGGAAGATTTAATATTGTTAAGATGGCAGTATAGCAACCTACAGATCCTGTGTTCAGCATTTCTCAGAAAAAAATGGACTGGGAGACCCTAAGCCACTGGCCCTTTTTTGCAGAAATTAAAAGGCTGGTCCTCAAATTTATATGGAACTGGCAGGGAATAGCTAAAATAGTATTGAAAAGGAAAAGCAAAGTGGGAGGACTCACACTTCTTAATTTTAAAACAAAGCTAATTACTACAAAGCTACAGTAATTACAACAGTCGAGTACTAGCATAAGGATAGACATATAGACCAGTGAAGTAGAATTCAGAGTTCAGAAATAAAGTACAAGCATCTATGGCCAATTTGTTTTCAACAAGGGAGCCAAGACCAGTCAATGGGAAAAGAATAGTCTCTTCAACAAACAGTACTAGGTCAGCTGGATGCAGAAGAGTGAAGTTTTAATCCTACAGCATGGATAAACCTTGAAAACATTAGGCTAAATGAAAGAAGCCAAAACAAAGACTACGTAACTTACAATTCCATTTATAAGAGATGTCCAGAACAGGCAAATCATAGGGTCAGAAAATAGATTGGTGGCAGCCAGCCTGAGAGGAGGGGGGAGTGAGGATTGATACAACGAGTATTGGGTTGCTTTTTAGGGTGATAAAAATACTCTAAAACTAGATAGTGACAAAAGTTGCACAACTCTGTGAATATACTTAGAAGCAATGAATTGTATACTTTAAAAGTGAATTTTGCTGAATGTGAATTGTATCTCAAAGCTATAATTTTGTTATTTTTTAAAATGGGAAGCGCAAGGATATTGGCTCAGGGGAGCGGCAGGATGGCTGTCCTAGAGGATTCGGTTACTCAGCTCTATAATAAATGCATGTTTTTCTCCTAGAAACCCACCTTACCTGTGATCTAGAGGTTCTGTGTAGACTGTTTGTTAATGAATGGTGATGCATGTACTGGCTGCCTGTCCCTAACATACCCAAATACCCCACACAAGAGTCAGCACTCATTAGAATGTCATCTTATATTCACATGACACTGATTTGTCTGAAATATTTGGAGTGGGATCAAAGGAAATCTTGTAATCTAGATCCCCTTGGGCTACTGAGGATTTCTTTTTCTATCTAATGATTACTTTTCTACATTGATGAAACAATTCTAGATTCTTCTGAAGTTTATAAATGTCCATTACTTTGTGATCTTAGTCATGTGCACTTTTGTCTTATTATTATTATTTTGAGGCAGGGTCTCAGTCACCCAGGCTGGAGTACAGTGGCATGATCTTGGCTCACTGCAGCCTCCATCTCCCAGCCTCAAGGGATCATCCCACCTCAGCCTCCAGCATAACTGGGACTATGTCTGGCAATTTTTTTTTCTTTTAAGAGACGAGGTCTTACTATGTTGCCCAGGCTGGTCTCAAACTCCTGGGCTCAAGCAGTCTGCCTGCCTTGGCCTCTCAAAGTGCTGTGATTACAGGCTTGAGCCACCGTGTTCAGCCTTGACTGTTTTTTTTTTTTTTTTGAGATGGAGTTTTGCTCTTGTTGCCCAGGCTGGAGTGCAATGGCATGAACTCAACTCACCGCAGCCTCCGCCCCCTGGGTTCAAGCGATTCTCCTGCCTCAGCCTCCCGAGTAGCTGGAATTACAGGCATGCGCCACCACGCCCAGCTAATTTTGTATTTTCAGTAGAGACAGGGTTTCTCCATGTTGGTCAGGCTGATCTCAAACTCCCGACCTCAGGTGATCTGCCCGCCTCAGCCTCCCAAAGTGCTGGAATTATACAGACATGAGCCACCGCACCCAGCCAGCTTTGACTTTTGTCTTAAATTATTACATCTTGTCACAGAGGTCAGGTGAATAAATGGTCGATGGGTTCTCCCAGCTTAATTTCAGACTTAAATTGTTTCCATATGGGGCTTTCACTTATACCTCTTCTCAGAGGTACCGCTGTTGTGATAGCACATTGAAGTTCAGCTCTTATTTGCTTTTATATTTTTCACATTTTGAAATGAAGAATATTTTTTCTTGTGCTACAATACATCAGTAATACTGGTGGTTTTCTCTCTCCAAACACTGATTTTTTAAAAAAATGAAGTTTAAGACGCCAGGTGTGGTGGCTCATGCCTGTAATCCTAACACTTTGGGAGGCAGAGGCGGGTGGGTAACTTGGTGCCAGGAGTTCGAGACTAGCCTGGCCAACATGGCAAAACCCTGTCTCGACAAAAATTAGCTGGGTGTGATGGCACGTGCCTGTAGTCCCAGCTACTCAAGAGGCTGAGGCAGAGAATCTCTTGAACCCAGGAGGCAGAGACTGCAGTGAGCCGAGATGGTGCCACTGTACTCCAGCCTGGGTAATAAAGCAAGACTCTGTCTCAAAAAAAAAAAAAAAAAAAGTTGCTGGGTTCGTTGGCTTACGCCTATAATCCCAGCACTTTGGGAGGCCAAGGTGGTGGATCACTTGAGGTTGGGAGTTCAAGACCAGCCTGGCCAACATGGTGAAACCCCATCTCTACTAAAAATACAAAAATTAGCTGAGCATGGTGGCGGGCACCTGTAATCCCAGCTACTTGGGAGGCTGTGGCAGGAGAATCACTTGAACCTGGGAAGTGGAGGTTGCAGTGAGCTCGGATGGCGCCACAGCACTCCAGCCTGAGCAACAGAGCGATACTCCATCTCAGAAACAAAAGGGAGAGATGACAAATTGTATTCGGTTTTGTAAGTTCAGAGTGCATATAACTTTTTCTACCAAGCCTATCATACTTTGAATTATAGCCTTTATTCTGCATACCTGGCTATTCACAACCCATTATTCATGGTGAGCTTGAAGGCCTTGTTCAAAAAGCAGCTCCTTCCACAGCTGTATTGTAGTCTGATCTTGTAAATGCACTAGACATAAGTCCTGCCGAAGGATAATCTTGCCATGATTGTTTTTAGCAAAGTAAAACACCAGGCATGCCTGCATCCTACTGGCTCTGACAGACCTCTACTTTGTCTTGTGTATTTTAGGCTTTAAAGGAGATAGATGAAGTTGGGGACCTATTGCAGCTGAAGTATTCCCGTCATCGGTTGGTACCTCTACTGGACAGGCCCTTTGACGAGACGACGTATGAAGAAACAGAAGACTGAGCCTTTTTGGTGCTCCCTCAGAGGAACTCTCCCTCACCCAGGACAGCCTGTGGCTTTGTGAGCCAGTTCCAGGAACCACACTTCTGTGGCCATCTCACGTGAAAGACATTGCCTCAACTACTGAAGGTGGCCACCTCCACTCTAAATGACATTTTGTAAATAGTAAAAAACTGCTTCTAATCCTTCCTTTGCTAAATCTCACCTTTAAAAACGAAGGTGACTCACTTTGCTTTTTCAGTCCATTAAAAAAAACATTTTATTTTGTAACCATTCTACTTGTGAAATCACACTGACCCTAGCCTGTCTCTGGCTAACCACACAGGCCATTCCCCTCTCCCAGCACCTTGCAGACTTGGGCCCATCAAGAGCTACTGCTGGCCTTGGCTCTGCAGCCTGGATACTTACCTGGCCCTCCTCCCTAGGCAGCAAGTGCCTTCCACTTACTTCCCATCCAGGTCTCAGAGGTGGCCAACCTTGGAATCCTTATTTAACCATTCAAGTAATCAACGGAAGTTTTCACCCTTTAATCTTAAGTTTAGCCTTTTAAGAAAAACAGTAAGCGATGACTGCTGAAAGGCTTATTGTGTAATCTCCCAGGGGTTTGGTCTTATTCCATTTTCTTCTGGTCACCAGATGATTTCTTCCTTTACCATCAAATATTTCTTCATAATGGTCACAGTCTGAGGATGTGTGCAAATTCTGGTTTTTCCCAAGCTCTAACCATAACACGTCCCACCCCCTTTTTAAAGCACCCATATCCCACCCTGGTGAGAAGGCCACTCTCACATCTGAGTGTTGGGTACAAAGCTGCTCCATAGAGTGATGTGCACTCCTGGTGGGTGAGGGGCAGGGGCAGTGGCAGTGTGGAAAGAATTGATTACTCCTTGCAGAGTCTGTGGCTTGCATTTCCTACTGCTTTCTACGTTTGAAAATTATGACAGTCTCTGGCTAGGTCTGGGTCCAGATTAGGATTTAAACTGATAAAGGAAAATGTTGGTAAATCCTCTGCTCAGAAATCATTTATCATGTTCCTATTTAAGGATTAGGTTTATTAATTTAGGCCTCTTAGAAGCTAACCCACTTAAATATTACTCTTCTGAATGCTAGTTCTCTTTTATTCTTGATGTAGTCAATTGAATCTGGCATCTGGGGCTAGGGTCTGCCTGTCTATATTTTTTTTATTTTTTTCTGAGAAATTCTGAACACATAGATCTATTTCCTAAACTGACATTTTCTATTTTGACTGTTTTCATACTATAACCAGGTAAAGGGACTTCTTTCAGAGAGCTTTATACTGCCTGACCAAAGAACAAATCTGAAAATCACCATTTTAAAGTTATTTTTTCAGTTGAACCAAAGTTTAAGTGAAGAGGACTTTTGGCATATTATACCCAGGATCAGTTTGTCTTTTTGTATCCATCAAGTATTACAGGAGAAGGATTGGGAACAGAATGGAAAAACAGTGTATGAAAGTCATGTTACATGCCGAGTGCGGTGGCTCACACCTGTAATTCTAGCACTTTGGGAGGCTGAGGCAGGTGGCTCTCTTGAGGTCAGGAATTCGAGACCAGCCTGGCCAACATGGTGAAACCCCGTCTCTACTAAAAAGACAAAAAATTAGCTGGGCGTGGTGGCGGGCACCTATAATCCCAGCTACTCGGTAGGCTGAGGCAGGAGAATCGCTTGAACCCAGGAGGCGGAGGTTGCAGTGAGACGAGATTGTGCCACTGCACTCTAGCCTGGGTGACAGAGCAAAACTGTGTCTCAAAAAAAAAGTCATGTTACACATTTAAGTTTTTGAAATTGCTTCTTTTATCGGTAAAGATTCTCAATCCAAATTCTCCTGGGTGTGTTGTCATCAGCTGTGATATGTTTGTGCACATTACGTATAGCAGAGGATGTAAGCAATATTATTGTTTCTGAAGTTTTGTTTTTAATGTCTTGAGTATGAGTTATGTTTAGTCACTGTCAGCATCTGAGAACTTTAATAAGCCCTTGAGATATTCCAGAGTTTTATTTTACTTCTTTAAAGAACAGAAAAAGATGAATGAAAGAACCAAGGAGAGATGCAGAGACTATATTTAGCATGTATAGGTTAAAGTGAGAAGGAGGTTGTGGTAACTAAATAGGAGTCCTATAAAATCAAATACATTGTCAACCTTTCCTGCACATCTAGTTTCCTACCATAGAATCCCACTGGAATACCACATAGCTTTTGCACTGCAGTTACTATTTAATAATGTAAATGTAGGGTTTGTAAAAGTCACAAACTTATAAGCAATGAACTTACCTGCTAGTCTTTTTATTTTGGCTTGCATGAAGTCACTGCAAATTCAAATGTCACTACCGGCATTTAAAATATATCTATATCACTTTGTTGGTACAAAGTTATTTCAAGATAAGTAATTTTGTTACAAGTTTATTTTGAAGAGACAAATCTCCTGTGATCTATCCAGGACCTCTGTACTTTCTAAAGAACAAAATGTTATGTAGACATTATACATGGTTGGTTGTCTCTTCTTGAAACTGTAATGTAAATCTAGGGTCCAGTCATATCTTAGGTATCATCATTTATCCACGTACTTGGAGGAATACAAGTATATATAAATACAGTCATTGAGAATAAGTCAATTTGAGGCATACAAGAATAGTTTCATACACAGTTTAACACGGCCTGATTCAAGACTCTGATTGATAGGATTCAAACAGATACCCGTTAACCATGACTACCAAAACTGATCATCTGAGTCGACTGATAGAGGTGTGACTAGTCCTTAGCACTTTTTCTCATTCCTCTTTTTATTCAGCATTGCTATTACCTATTTCAGGTTTATAAGACCTCTTTCAGCAGATCACATCAGAAGCCAGGAAATGTATAGCTAGGAGATGTCAAAAGCCCATATGAGGAGTGGACCAAGCAGCAGTGGCGGTTTCTCCTCGCATCTTTTTTTTTAAAGCTTTAACTTAGCAGGGGCGTGGACTTTATAGCACTTTTTCAACTTTTTGCTTTGCTTTGGATAAGAAATCCTTACCTTTAAAAAAAGCTTCTAGTCTCCATAACCCCCAAAGTACTGCTTATTTGTTTGAAGAATCCAGCCATCGTAGTGCTTTAGTCACTATCGTAAACATTCATGATAGGGCAAGGATTTTAAAACAGGATTCTTGCTTCTGTAGTCATCAAGGTGAACAGAAGCATCCTACACAACCACTAAGGGCTCTATGTTTGTGTCATACCTCTTCAAACACCAAGGAGTTGAACATGCTTCCAGTGATTTGTCTCCGTAATGCCTTCTTCCTTTATTTGGCCTTTCTTTCTTTCTGTACCTTCAAGTTCTTGATTTTTAAAATTCCAACTCGAGAGAAAACCAATATATGGTGGTGCTGGGCTTTGAAGATAGCATATCAGACGCCTTGGTTCTGTTTGTACACTTAGCCTTACATTTCAGGAGGAGGCTTTTCATTAGGGGCTTAAGCTAGCTCCTTTGGCTTTTTAAAAAAAATTTTTTTCAAATTTCTTCATTACCTAAGGGAGCCTGCATCTAAATTTGTCAACTAATTCAGCCTAGCTGAATTTTCTAGTGTGTAATACACTTTGCTTCCTTCTTATTGGTGAAAACCAGGGGGATGAGTGGCTTCCATGGAGAGATTTCCTGATTTCTCAGGGAGGAAAAAAGTGATGACATTTACCACTACTTTTATGTTTTTCCCCTTTTTCCAAATTGATAAGGATTTCTGGTTCCTAATGATCCGGGATTGGGCAACAGTGCAGAACTGCCAGTCATGCTGTAGGCCATGAAGAAAGAATGTGAGTAATTGTTGTTTTGCGAGGATTTGTAGGGTTATGGGCAGTTGTTTGAAGCATTGCTATGACCTAATTCCCAAGGTATCTTTCCTCTCTTGGTGTTGTAGGTAAGCCAATGAGTTTTAATCTCTACTTGCTATAACCGTGTGCTTAGAAAAAGAGGTGAGAGTAGTGGTTTTCCTTCAAACTGTCCACATTCATGAAGATTATGAATTGTTAGGACAGCCAGGGCAAGATAGACCCTGTCTCTACAAAAATTTTTTTCTAAATTAACCGGGCATGGTGGTGCCTGCCTGTAGTCCCACCTGTATGGGAGAATCACTTGAGCCTGGGAGGTCAAGGCTGCAGTGAGCCATGATTGCACCCCTGCACTCCAGCCTGGGTGACAGAGTGAGACCTTGACTCAATAAGAGGGGGAAAAAAATTGTTAGGAGCTGGGTGCAGATGCAGCCTGCAATCCCAGCTACTTGAGAGGCTGAGGCCAGAGGATTGCTTAAACCCAAGAATTTGCGCCTAGCCTGGGCAACACAGCAAGACCCCATCTAAAAAAATGTTTTTTAAATCAGCTTAGCCCAAAGGGGTTGTGAATGGGGAGGTATAAAAAGCAAAGATTATTTTTTGGCTACTAAGCCAAGAACTTACAGGGATTTTTTTTTTTCAGTCCCAGAAACTACAGATACCCTGCTACTTGCTTCACGTGGATGCTCAGTGCCCAGCAGCCATCTTAATACATTAAACCAGTTTAAAAAATACCTTCCACGTGGAGAAAAGCATGTCTTTTTCTCGCCTCAACTTTATCCACATGAAATGTGTGCCCATGGCTGGGCGCAGTGGCTCATGCCTGTAATCCCAACACTTTGGGAGGCTGAGGCAGGCAGATTGCTTGAGGCCAGGAGTTCGAGAACAGTCTGGCCAACATGGCGAAACCTCATCTCTACTAAAATTACAAAAATTAGCCAGGCATGGTGGCACATGCCTGTAATCCCAGCTACGTCAGGAGGCTGAGGCACAGGAATTGCTTGAACCCAAGAGGCAGAGGATGCAATGAGCCAAGATCGCACCACTGCACTCCAGCCTTGGCGACAGACGGAGACTCTGTCTCAAAAAAAAAAAAAAAAAAAAGGTGTGCCCAGGCCCCTAGCCATTGCCATGTGCCCAGCCAGAGAGCCAAATTAGAGGGCTGGCTTCCCTATCACACAGAAGAAATGCTAGTGCTAGCCAATGATCCCTTTGCTTTTAATGTATAGAAAATACTGTTGTTTTTCTATAGAAAATACTGTCATTTCCAGTGACATCTGTTTTCTAAGCAGCTCTTTTCTAGGGAGGAAACCAAAGGGGCTAGGTTAAGCCCCTAATAGAAATGTTTTTTCTAATCTCTGGTGAGTCTGGAAGTGTCACATTCACAGTCCACCCTTGGGAGTGGCTTGGTGGAGCTGGGGACAAGTTTTTGTTTACTACATAGTGCACATGATAAATGGCCTTAAACTGTGATTCTTTCTGGTAGGATAAGTTATAATACACTGACCCTAAAGAATGCAATGGCTTTTAAACTGCAGTTACTGTGTTCTTAATGAAGCAATACCCAAAGCTCTGTTCTTTTGGAGCACTTGAGGGGAGGTTGAATGAAAGGTGCAAATAAGAGCAGTACCTTGATCTTATGCTTTCTGAGTGTCCTGCCTTGTTGCCATCTGCATGGATGAGTGAATGCTTTTATGCACGAGGAGACTCAAGCCAACTCAGAGTCTGCTTTTTCCAATGCTATTCCCAGGTTTCTTTTGCAAAGCTTGGTCTTTTGGCCCAGGTCTTCCTGGAAAGTGGAGTACATGTCACTGACTAGGGTGGCATGGTGTCTTTACCCTTAACATTAAGTCTTGTTACCTCAGTGATGTGAAGCCAATGGTTGGAATTATAAAAAGCATCCTTGCTGGTTCTTCACAGGACACTGGAACCCACCCTGTCGATTCAGCTAGCATGTCCACACAGTCTTGATGATCCCTCTCTGTAATAGGCAGCTAACATTAAGAGAAGGGGGAAAGAGAAGAAGAGAGCAATAGCTTATGGGAGAGCTGAGATCTTATTTCGTTGACCCATATTTTTCCCCTGACCAAGTTACCTGTAAACTGGAATTTGCAAGGGGATGCTGTGATGATAACCCCTTTCTATTGCTGTAATGTTCATATAACCTGGGAAACTGAGAGAAGGGGATGTGTAAATAAAAGCTTAAACATTTTAGTAATGTGTTAAAATGTCACTCTCTCTTACCCTGTTTCCCTTTTTTGCCAGATGATGATTTTTTAATTTTTATTTTGTACTTTACTGGATGACTGTGAAGCGATGAGTATTGGGTTGGGGTAGGTGTGTTGATTTTGAGAGTGCATGTTAAGAACTGAAGGGGAACTACTTGAGATGACTTAAGAAGCATCCCATGCAAATATCTTGTTTTGCCCTAATAAAATATTCAGAAAGATATATCCGCCTTTGTTCATTCAACCAATACATATTGAGTGCTATCTCTCTGATGGGCAGCACACTGAGCTTTGTGGTTCCTACTTGCTAGTAAACAGATAAGCACATGAACATACATGTCATTTTACAAACTGTTAAGTGCTATGGAGGAAAAGTAAAGAGCTTGGTAAAAGTAACCAGGCCAGGCGCGGTGGCTCACGCCTATAATCCTAGCACTTCAGGTGGATCACTTGAGGTCAGGAGTTTGAGACCAGCCTGGCCAACATGGCGAAATCCCGTCTCTACTAAAAATACAAAAATTAACCAGGCATGGTGGCGCGTGCCTATAATTCCAGCTATTTGGGAGGCTGAGGCACGAGAATCGCTTGAACCTGGAGGCAGAGGTTACAGTGAGCTAAGATCACACCACTGCACTCCAGCCTGGGCAATAGAGCAAGACTCTGTCTCAAAAAAAAAAAAAAAAGACAGTAACCATGATCTGGTTTAGACGGGTGAGAGAGAAAACTGAGGAAGTGGAGGGTCTGAAATAAAGTACAGTTGGAGCTTGATTAAAAACTGTATGGTGAGGTGAGGTAGTGGGGAGGTGGTAGAGGCAGACTCACTGGGCTTTGTAGATCTTGGTGAGGTCTTTCTCTTATGCAGGGGGTGGGGGTCAGACTAGTGAAAGGGCTGGGTTTTTAAAAAATTTTTTAAATTATTACTTAAAGTGGAGACAGAGTTTCACTGTGTTGCCCAGTCTCGAATTCCTGGCCTCAAGCAATCCTCCCATCTCAGCTTCCTGACATACTGGGATGACAGGCATGAGCTGCCACACCCGGCCCAGTGAGGAGTTTAAAGTATGGAAACAGATAACTCTCAGCGTTTTTGTAGACATGGACAATTTGATAAAGTTTATATGGAAATCTAAAGGACCTAGAATAGTCAAAACAATTTTGGAAAAGAACTTACACTACCTGATTTCAAGACTTTCTGTAAAGCTACAGTAATCAAGACACTACCGTTGGCATTAAGATAGTCATGTAGATCAGTAAAACATACTAGAGTCCAGAAATAGACCCACACATAGAAGGTTGGTTGATTTTCAACAGAGTTGCCAAGGTAGTTCCAGTGGGGAAAGTACAGATACTTCAACTAATGGTCCCAGAACAACTAAATATCCATATGGGCAGAATTGACCTTCAACCCTTAACTCATAGATATACAATAATTAATTCAAAATAAATCACCTGAACACAAAAATTGAAACTATAAAATGTCTAGAAGAAAACAGAAGAGAAAATCTGTGACTTTAGGAATGATTTCTGAGGACACAAAAAGCATTATTGATAAGTTGGACTTGATCAAAATGAAAATTTCAAAAGACTGAAAGTGAAAAGCAAACCCCAGGCTGGAGTAAAAGATTCAGAATACATGTATTTGATAAAGGCTTTCTATACAGACTATAAAGAACCCTTAAAATTTAGTAATCTATTCATAAAAAATAGATAAAAGATGGAAAAGACATTTCACAAAAGAGGTAAACTAATGTCCCATAAGCTTATGAAAAAATGCTTAACATAATTAGTCATCAGGGAAGTGCAAATAAAAACTACAATAAGATTCTACCACCCCAGCCTGGGCAACAAAGCAAGACCCCATCTCTACTAAAAAACTGAAAAATTAGCCAAGTGATCACACCACTGCACTCCAACCTGGGAGACAGAGCAAGGCACTGTCTCAAAAAAAAAAAAAAGCCTGGCATGGTGGCTCATGCCTGTAATCCCAGCACTTTGGGAGGCTGAGGCTGGCGGATCATGAGGTCAGGAGATCAAGACTATCCTGGCTAACACAGTGAAACCCCGTCTCTACTAAAAAAAAATACAAAAAATTAGCTGGGCATGGTGGCGGATGCCTGTAGTCCCCACTAAGAAGCCTGAGGCAGGAGAATGGTGTGAACTCGGGAGGCGGAGCTTACAGTAAGTTGAGATTGCACCACTGCACTCCAGCATGGGCGACAGAGCGAGACGCCATCTCAAAAAAACAAAAAACAAAAATTCTACCACCACTCCCACCAGAATGGCTGAAATTAAAAAGAATTGCAATATCAAGTGTTGGCAAAGATGTGGAGCAACTGGAGCTCTCATCAGTTGCTGGTGGGAATACAAATGGTACATCCACGTGAGAAAATAATTTGGCAGGTTTGAGACAGCAATTCCACTCATAAATTTAAATTTTTTATTTTAAAGTATTCATCTATTTATTTTGAGACTGAGTTATGAGACTGGCTAATTTTTGTATTTTTGGTAGAGACAGGGTTTCGCCATGTTGGCCAAGCTGCTCTTGAACTACCGGGCTCAAGGGATCTGCCCACCTCAGCCTCCCAAAGTGCTGGGATTACAGGCGTGAGCCACCACATCCGGCCCACTTATAGATACTTAAGAGAAATGAAAGCATGTCTGCATGAGGACTTACACTTGAATACAGTCACTATTCATAACCAGAAACAAAAAACCATAATGGCGAATGGATAAACACATTGTAGTATGTGCATATAATGGAATATTACTCAGCAATGAAAAGGAACAAATTACTGATACCTACAAGATGGACAAATCTTGGCCACATGCTGATGCTAGTGCACGTGGTGTATGGGGGAAAGAAACATGATGAGAGAAAGAAGCCAAAGAAAAGAATACATAAATATTCCATTCATACGAAATTCTACAAAAGGCAAAACTATTCTATGGTAACAGCAGGATCAATGGTTGCCAGGAGCCAAGGGTAGAAGGAGGGAGGTAGGGATTAACTATACAAAGGGACTATTAAAATGTAATTTTCCAAAAAGCATGAATCGGCGGGGCACGGTGGCTCACACCTGTAATCTCAATGCTTTGGGAGGCCGAGGCAGGTGAATCACCTGAGTTCAGGAGTTCAAGACCAGCCTGACGAATATGGTGAAACTAAATCTACTAAAAATACAAAAATTAGCTAGGCATAGTGACGTGTGCCTGTAGTCCCAGCTACTTGGGAGGCTGAGACAGGTGAATCGCTTGAACCCTGGAGATGGAGGTTGTAGTTAGCCAAGATCAAGCCACTGCACTCCAGCATGGGTGACAGAGCAAGACTCAGTCTCAAAAAAATAAAAATAAAAAAATAAGCATGAAGTCATGTCTCTCATGGATATAAAGATGAACACATGTTAGGCCAGGCACGGAGGCTCACTCCTGTAACCCCAGCTCCTCAGGAGGCTGAGGCGGGAGAATCACTTAAACTCAGGAGCCAGAGGTTGCAGTGAGCGGAGCTTGTGCCATTGCACTCCAGCCTGGGCAACAGAGCAGATTCCATCCCGAGGAAGAAAAAAACAACACGTGTTAAAGACTTTACTTATTAATGAGGAAACTGGTAAGGGCATTAAAACCAATTCAAAGGAGATATTGAAAAACCAACATTTATAAATCAGGAATATTGAAATTAATGTCCAAATGAAGGCAAATTTGTTTCTTCCACACTGGGAGAAGGAAGTCAATCAAACTTCTACAGGACAGGACAGATTGCACGTTTCTATGGACAAGAATTTTGTTCTTGCTACCAGTTACCTACAACCTACAGAGCAGTAGTTCAAAGGCAATGAAAGACTAGAATCAAATAGCCTGGAAGCATGTACACTATGTACACAATGCAGTTTTCCACTGGTGCACAGTTTTTTTCTACAGCGCACAGAAGGAAATTGGAATGGTGGGAAGGTTCTACATCATGATTGTGGTGGTGATTACACAGATGTACACATTTGCGAAAACTAAATGATTCAATTAAAATGGGTGTGTTTTATTATATGTAAATTATATCTCAATGAAGCTTATTTTAAAAAGGAAAAATAGGCCGGCCAGGCGCAGTGGCTCACGCCTGTAATCTCAGCACTTTGGGAGGCTAAGGCGGGCGGATCACCTGAGGTCCAGAGTTCAAGACCAACCTGGCCAACATGGTGAAACCCTGTCTCTACTAAAAATACCAAAATTAGCCGGCAGTGGTGATGGGTGCCTGTTGCCTGTAATCCCAGTTACTTGGGAGGCTGAGGCAGGAGAATCGCTTGAACCTCAGATGTGGAGGTTGCAGTGAGCCAAGATTATGCCATTGCACTCCAGCTTGGGCGACAACAGTGAGACTCTGTCTCAAAAAAAAAAAAAAAAAAAGGCTAGGTGCAGTGGCTCACACCTGTAATCCCAGGCTTTGGGAGGCCGAGGTGGGTGGATCACCTGAGGTCAGGAGTTGGAGACCAGCCTGGCCAACATGGTGAAGCCCTGTTTCTACCGAAAAAAAAAAAAAGAGTTTCGTTGCGGTGGCTCACGCCTGTAATCCCAGCACTTTGGGAGGCCGAGGTGGGCAGATCACCTGAGGTCAGGAGTTCAAGACCAGCATGGCCAACATGGTGAAACCCTGTCTCTACTAAAAATACAAAATTAGGCAAGCATGGTGGGGCATGCCTGTAATCCCAGCTAGCTCGGGAGGCTGAGGCAGGAGAATCACTTGAACCCCACGAGGCGGAGGTTGCAGTGAGCCGAGATTGCACCACTGCACTCCAGCCTAGGTGACAAGAGCAAAACTCCATCTCAAAAATAAATAAATAAAAATACAAATAAACTAGCTGAGCATGGTGGTGGGTGCCTGTAATTCCAGCTACTAGGGAGGCTGAAGGCAGGAGAATCGCTTGAACCTGGGAGGCGGAGGTTGCAGTGAGCCGAGATCACGCCACTGCACTCCAGCGCGGGGCGACAGAGCGAGATTCCATCTTAAAGAAAAAAAGAAAAGATAATCAGCTTCATGGGGAGTGGGGGAGGGTAAAAACAAGAGTGGGTGCAGCAGGACCAATTAGGCTATCTATAGTTGGGGGCGTGGCTTGGAGTCCAGTGGTGATGCTCTTCATGGAGACAGGTGCTCATGAATGAATGAACTCATTGTCTTCCAAGTGTCCTTTCATCTGGTGGAAGGTGCAGGAGTGTGGTAAAAAGACAAAATAATAGGCAGGATGTAAAAATATTTATACCAAAAAAAAAAAATCCTGAAAAAGAACAAGGTGGCCTTGCCTTTAGTCTAGTAAATGCAATATCGTCTAGCAGGTGCTCATAAACAGGGTTTCTTTAGGCTAACATTTGAGTGTTTACCATGTACCAGGCACCCTATTAGGTTGCACCATATGAAATTGCCAATATTCGACCTTTTGAACAAAACATGGCAACTTCATATAGTTCATTCTAATACAAATTCTCAACATGGAAACCTGGCTTCTCATTTACTCACATTTACTTCTCATTTACTCACATTTACTTCTCATTTACTCACACTTCTCACACTTGGTGCCCAGGTGAGAGGGGTAACCCCTCCTGCTCCCGGGCCCCCACACCTTTACAGATGACAAGAGCACGAAGACGTCAAATAATTTGTCCAATAATATCACCTACTTGGTAAATGGTGAAAGATTCCAGTCCCCATGGCCGAATCCAGACCCAGGTTGTCACCCCTGTGATGCACCATTCAAAACCCTGCAGCTGTGCCCCTGGGAATAGGAGTAGTTCCAGAAAAGCACACAGTCCCCCCACAGTCTTACTCTAACTTGACCCAGACCCAGCAGTTTACACCAGTAGCTGGGCTTGCTGTTCATCCTCTCTACCACCCCTGGGGATCCACCAACCCTGCCCTGAAACTTGAGTCATCCTTTGTGCGCCCTGCTATGGCCCCTGGGTGGGCATGTCCCCAATGCCTTGTGACTGCTCCTCACCGACCTGCCCCAACCCCTCCCCCTACCTGGTGTCACTGCGTTCACATTCCCAAGCTGCCCCGTCCAGATTGGCACTGCCTCTCAAGAGTTCCTGATCTTTGCCACAAGCTAAGGTTTTGTGTCGGTTGCTCAGAGGCAGGCCATCTTGGTGACCCTCGTGGCCTACGTCAGGATCCCTGCACCAAGGGTCCCACTGGATGAAGTGGGCAGTTTCACTGTTTCACCCAGGATACAACTAGGCGACGACCAGACTCCCGGCTGTCCTTCTGGGACTTTATCCTCACATCTCAGTCTCAACTTTCTCCTGTTTTGTTTTCTGAGACAGGGTCTCACTCTGTCGCCTAGGTTGGAGTGCAATGGTGCAATCTCGGCTCACTGCAGCCTCTGCCTCCCAGGTGCAAGCGATTCTCCCACCTGTGTGTGGGCCAGGTGCGCCGGATCTCGGGGCTCCCACCCGCTGGGACTACGGGTGCGCGCTGCCATGCCCGGCTAATTTTTGTATTTTTAGTAGAGACGGGGTTTCACCTTGTTGGCCAGGCTGGTCTCAACTCCTGACCTCAAGTGATCTTCCTGCCTCGGCCTCCCAAAGTGCTGGGATTACAGGCGTGAGCCACCGGCCGGCTCTCCGGTTTTTAAAAGTGCTCTGAGAACATTCCGAGGACACTGGGTGCAGAGTGGCAGGTGCTGGCTTGTGCCTCTGCTCTGGTCTCCACCTCCGGCAGTAGACTGGGAAGAGCCCTGGGGGAGTTACTTCTAGGTTTCCTCCCCAGCAAACCTTGCTCGAGGCATAACCAAACATCTGCCCGGCATCCGAAGACTCGCGCCACTCTCCCGTCGGGCTGCGCCTCCCTCGCCCGCGCGGCACCGCCGGTCCAGGTCGCGGTTGGAGCGCGGTCGGGGAGGGCAGAGGTGGCGTCGGACCCTCAGGGCCCCGCAGGAGTCGCAGCGCAGGGCCGGAGCGCGCCGGGCCGCAGCTTCCCGCGAACAGGAATTCGCTGGGGGCTGCGACAGCGACAGCGGCGGGGACTGAGGGCGGGGAGGCGGCCAGATCAAAGAGAGCCGCCCACAGGGTCAAGACGGGTCGGGGAGCGCCGAGGGGCCCCTCGGAGGAGGGCGGGGGACGTCCAGGTGCGCGGACCCTAGAGCTGTGCGGGCGCCCACAGGAAGAGCCGGGGCCAGAGAGGCTGTGCGAGCTGCACGCCCCCGCCCCGCGCGCCCCCGTGCCCCGCGCGCCCCTCAGGATCCCCGGGTCCCGCCCCCGGAGGAGGTGAGGCGGGGCGCGACTGGGTTCGCGGCCGCGTGCAGAGGCGCAGGCAGAGCAGCTTCGGAACCGAGACGATGCGTGCGCTCCGCGACCGAGCCGGGCTCCTCCTCTGCGTGCTGCTGCTGGCGGCGCTGCTGGCGGCGGCGCGAGGGCTCCCCGTGAAGAAGCCGCGGCTCCGCAGACCACGGCCTGGGAGCCTCACGAGGCTCGCAGAGGTGAGTGGCGGCGGCACCGGGCTGCGGAGCGCGCGGTCCCTCCTCCCCAGCCCGCCGGCTCTAGCCGTGCGGGGAGCGGGACCGGGACACACACAGGCAGCGACCCCCCGATGGAGAGAGGGGCCGGGGCCGGCCGGAAGCCCCCGGACACCGGGCGTTGCCCAGGTGCGCCGGACTTCGGGGCTTCCACTCCTCGCGCGTGGCCGCGAGCCGGACTGCCGCGGACCAGCCGGGTGACAAGTTTGACTTCTGTGCGGAGTGAGGTGGCCGACACTCCACGGTGGCCGGGCTTCCTCGCCCTGAGCGAACCTCGCCTGCAGCCCCCTTTCCAGGTGCGCGCTGGCTCGGAGAGGAGTCCCGCCGGTGCGAGGAATCTGGCGCTTTGCGGAGTGGCGGGCCAGGGCCGCTGAGGTTCAAACGGTCAGGTGAGCCCCTTCCATGAGACGAGCGGAGGCACAGTGGGGCTCTCCAGCCGCCGGCAGGGGTGGCCAGCCTGAGACTGGCTCTGTCCTCGTGGCCTGTGGGTGGGCGTTGGAGTATAAAACAGGAATGAGATGGAAGAGTGGTGTTGGCCATGGAGAGAAGCCATGGTCTGTCAAACCCTGTGTCTTCCAGTCACTGAGGGGTCTACAGTCCAGCTTATTGCCCCCTGGAATGCAGCGGACGTTCATTCCCATGGGGACAAAGACAGCCAGACTTGTATTAGAGTATGCAGGAGCAGTCCTATGTGGCAGTTGGTCTTAGGTCTTGGGTCCTGGGTCCTTCCATGTACTAAGCTGTAGGAGTCCCGAATAGCTCTTCCCATCTTGCCGTTTTTCCTTCCTTCCTTCCTTCCTTCCTTCCTTCCTTCCTTCCTTCCTTCCTTCTCTCCCTCCCTCCCTCCTTCCTTCCTTCTTTTTCTTTCTCCCTCTCTTTTATTTTATTTTATTTTTGGGACAGGATCTCTCTCTGTCACCCAGGCTGGAGTGCGGTGGTGTGATGATAGCTCACTGTACCCTCAACCTCCCAGACTCAATCAATCCTCCAGCCTCAGCCTCCTGGGTACCTGGGAGCGCAGGCATGCACCACCACACTTGGCTAATTTTTTTTATTTTTTATTTTGTAGAGATGGGGGTCTCACTATGTGTCCCAGGCTGGTCTTGAACTTCTGACCTCAAGCAATCCTCCTGCCTCAGCCTCCCGTAGTGCCAGTATTACAGGCATGAGCCATGGTGCCCAGCCATTCTTCTTCTTCCTTTTTTTTTTTTTTTTTTTTTGAGACAGAGCCTCATTCTGTTGCCAAGGCTGGAGTGCGGTGGCACGATCTTGGCTCACTGCAACTTCTGCCACCCGGGTTCAAGCTATTCTCCTGCCTCAGCCTCCCAAGTAGCTGGGATAACAGGCGCCTGCCACCGCGCCTGGCTAATTTTTGTATTTTTAGTAGAGACGGGGTTTCACCATCTTGGCCAGGCCGGTCTTGAGCTCCTGAGCTCATGATCCACCTGCCTCGGCCTCCCAAAGTGCTGGGATTACAGGTGTGAGCCACTGCACCCAGCCATTCTTCCCATTTTTGAGATGACGACACTGAGGGTCCATATAGGCATGCAGGGTGTGGGAGATTGTGAGTGAGTGAGTGAGAGCCAGAACTTGTCCAGACTGCTGAAACCCTCCAAAGGCCGTGGGAAGGAATGGGGAGACTGGCTGCACTTGAGGATGTGTCTGTAGACCAGTTTTGCTACCTTTTTTTCTGCCCCCTTAAGGAGTCTTTTAGGTTTTTTTCCTGTCCCCACTCCCCATGAATTTTTTTTTTTTTTTTTTTTTTTTTTGTGAGATGGAGTCTCACTCTGTCACCCAGGCTGGAATGCGGTGGCGCGATCTTGGCTCACTGCAACCTCCGCCTCTTGGGTTCAAGCAATTCTCCTGCCTTAGCCTCCCCAGTAGCTGGGATCACAGGCTCATGCCACCACGCCCGGCTAATTTTTGTATTTTTAGTCAAGATGGGGTTTCACCATGTTGGCCAGGCTGGTCTTGAACTGGCTGGTCTCGAACTCCTGACCTCATGATCCACCTGCCTAGGCCTCCCTAAGTGCTGGGATTACAGGTGTGAGCCACCACGCCCGGCTTTTTTTTTTCCCCGAGACGGAGTTTTGCTCTTGTTGCCCAGACTGGAGTGCAATAGCGTGATCTCGGCTCACCACAACCTCCGCCTCCTGGGTTCAAGCAATTCTCCTGCCTCTGCCTCCCGAGTAGCTAGGATTACAGGCATGCACCACCACGCCCAGCTAATTTTGTATTTTTAGTAGAGATGGGGTTTCTGCATGTTGGTCAGGCTGGTCTTGAACTCCCGACGTCAGGTGACCTGCCCACCTCAGCCTCCCAAAGTGCTGGGATTACAGGCGTGAGCCACCATGCCCGGCCGAATTTTTTTTTTTTTTTTCTGACGTGGAGTATTGCTCAATCTCGGCTCGCTGCATCCTCCACCTCCCAAGTTCAAGCGATTCTCCTACCTCAGCCTCAAGAGTAGCTGGGATTACAGATGCCTGCCACCACGCCCAGCTAATTTTTGTATTTTTTTAGTAGAGATGGGGTTTCGTCATGTTGACCAGGCTGGTCTCAAATTCCTGACCTCAAGTGATCCATCTGCCTTGGCCTCCCAAAGTACTGGGCTTACAGGTATCAGCCACCATGCCCGACCTCCCCATGACATTTTAATACCATAGATACACTGTCTATGTATTATAGCCCTTTGGAATGCCACAAACCACTGTAATATCTGAAGACTTTTTGGTCCCTCACAAGATCTAGTTATTGCCCCTATTGAGAATGCATCCTTTAGACTGGCTCTTCTCAGCCTCGGCACCCTCGTCATTTTGGGGCATATAATTCTTTGTGGTAGGGGCTGTTGTCTTATGCTTCATAGAACATTTAGCAGCATTCCTGGCCTCTACCCACTAGGCGCCTGTAGCACTTGCCTCCTCACGAGGACCAGCCACTCCACATGCTTCCTGTGGGACACCCTATCCCCACTGCCCGTAGTGGAGAATGACTGTTGTAGACAGATGAGGCCTCTCGCCAGTCCCTCCTCCTACATGGAGATGACAGTGATAATAAAATTAACTAAATTGGCATTGTTTCTGCTCACTTGGCATGAGTACTTTCTATTTTAGTACTTACTGCTTTGTATTGTAATTATTTTTAGCGTGTTTGCCAAATCTTCCCCTAACAAGAACACCCTAGAGGATGAGTTATTTCAGAGCCAAAATCATATCCTCAGCTCCAGTACAAAGCCTGGCAGAGTCATCAAAAACATGTGAAAACAAATTAGTGCCACAATGAAAAAGCAGAGCTTAGAGTCTAGGGCTTGGAGTTCTGGTCCCAGTGGGTCATTAATGCATGTGTGACTCACCTCGGATGATTTCCTCACATTTAAAAAGAGGGGCCTGCGTGGTGGCTCACACCTGTAATCCCAGCACTTTGGGAGGCCAAGGTGGGAGAACCGCTTGAGCCCAGGAGTTCAAGACCAGCCTGAGCAACATGGCGAAAACCCATCTCTACCCCCCAAAAAATACAAAAATTAGCTGAGCGTGATGGTGCGCCCCCGTAGTCTCAGCTACTCTGGAGGCTGAGGCGGGAGGATCTCCTGAGCCCAGGAGGCGAGAGTTGCAGTGAGCTGAGATCGCGCCACTGCACTCCAACCTGGGTGACAAAGCGAGACCCTGTCTCAAAAATAAATAAATAAAATGAAAAAAGAGAGCTGAGAGAGCCTAAGTCATCTTTATGGTCCTGTCCAGCTCTGACATCGTTCCATGAGTCTGCATGATTTGTGTTAAAGCTGTCTATGGCAAAGGTGTTAGTTTAAGGAGTCATGTTGAGAGAATGCAGATTGCTGTTCTAGGGACTTGGGTGGTGTGTCACAAATAACTGACCAGGCTGGGTGCAGTGGCTCATACCTGTAATCTCAGCACTTTGGGAGGCTGAGGAGGGTGGATCACTTGAGGTCAGGAGTTCAAGACCAGCCTGGCCAACCTGGTGAAACCCCATCTCTACTAAAAATACAAAAATTAGCCGGGCATGGTTGTGGGCACCTGTAGTCCCAGCTTATTGGGAGGCTGAGGCAGGAGAATTGCTTGAACCCAGGAGGCAGAGGTCATAGTGAGCTGAGATTGTGCCACTGCACTCCAGCCTGGGAGACAGAGTGAGTCTCCATCTCAAAAATTTAAAAAAATTGAAAAATAAAAAAGAAATAACTGACCAGCCCAAAGACCTTAATGAAGAAGCTAAAGAACATCAAACCCCTGGATCTAAAAGTAAAGGTTGCTGAAAGGGAAGTGAGCATTCTCTGGGCTTTACAGAGTCCATATGAATTACTTAACATGAGAATATTTCATTGTTACACCACTTTGACATGGGCATGATCTCCATTTTCCAGATGAAAAGTGGAGGCACAGAAAAGTTAAGCCTAGCCAGGAGCCAGGTCTGTCATTAGAAGGAGCTATGCTGGGGACCTTATGGTACATCTTTGCATGTCATGTTCCAGTCTGCTCATCTGAAGTCTTGAAAAGAATCATAGGGCCGGGCATGGTGGCTCATGCCTATAATCCCAGCACTTTGGGAGGCTGAGGCGGGCGGATCACGAGGTCAGGAGATCAAGACCATCCTGGATAACACGGTGAAACCCCGTCTCTACTAAAAATACACACACACACACACACAAAAATTAGCTGGGCGTGGTAGCGAGCACCTGTACTCCCAGCTACTTGGGAGGCTGAGGCAGGAGAACGGCGTGAACCCGGGAGACAGAGCTTGCAGTGAGCCAAGATCGTGCCACTGCATTCCAGCCTGAGCGACAGAGCGAGACTCCATCTCAAAAAAAAAAAAAAAAAGAAAAGAAAAGAATCATTAGGCTGGCCGCGGTGGCTCACGCCTATAATCCCAGCACTTTGGGAGGCCAAGGCAGGCGGATCACTTGAGGTCAGGAGTTCGAGACCAGCCTGGCCAACGTGGAGAAACCCCATCTCCACTAACAATACAAAAATTAGCCGGGCGTGGTGGTGGGCGCCTATAATCCCAGCTACTTGGGAGGCTGAGGCAGGAGAATTGCTTGAACCGGGGAGGCAGAGGTTGCAGTGTGCTGAGATCGTGCCACTGCACTCCAGCCTGGGCGACAGAGCGAGACTCCCTCTCAAAAATAAATAAATAAATAAATAAATAATTAACCTTGTGAACAAAATGTGGCCTCTGCTTCTCTGGGCAGGCCTGTTGCTGAGCCTCAGTTTACTCCCACAGTAAAATAAGAACCCATTCTGTCAGATGCAGTGCTGGGTGAAAAAGCACCAGACACACGGATGGTGACATCATCATAAAAAGAGGCTGTGGGCCAGGCATGGTGGCTCATACCTGTAATTCCAGCACTTTGGGAAGCCAAGGCAGGTGGATCACTTGAGCTCAGGAGTTCAAGATCAGCCTGGGCAACATGGAGAAACCCTGTCTCCAAGCAGAAACCCTGTCTCCTGCCAAGCGTGATGGCATGCACCTGTAATCCCAGCTACTGGGGGCTAAAGTGGGAGAATTGCTTAAGCCCAGGTGTTTGAGGCTACAGTGAGCTGTGATTGATTGCACCACTGCAGTCCAGCCTGGGTGACAGAATGAGACCGTGTCTTTTTTTTTTTTTTTCTTTTTTTGAGATGAAGTTTCGCTCTTGTTGCCCAGGCTGGAGAGCAATGGCACAATCTTGGCTCACTGCAACCTCTGCCTCCCAGATTCAAGCGATTCTCCTGCCTCTGCTTTCCTGAGTAGCTGGGACTATAGGCATGTGCCACCATGCCCGGCTAATTTTGTATTTTTAGTAGCTATGTTGGTCAGGCTGGTCTCGAACTCCCAACCTCAGAAGATCTGTCTGCTTCAGCCTGCCAAAGTTCTGGGATTACAGGCACGAGCCACCGTGTCTCGCCGACCCTGTCTTCAAATAAATAAATTAATTAAATAAAAGAGGCTGGGCCAAGCCAGGCATGGGTGGTGCATGCCTATAGTGCTAGCTACTTGGAGGGTGGGTGGGAGGATCACTAGGAGTTTGAGGCTGCTCTGAGCTGTGAACGCACCACTGTACTCCATCCTGGGCAGTACAGCAAGACCCTGTCTTGAAAAAAACAAAAAAACAAAAAAAAAACGCTGGGGCCAGTTTGTTGAGTGCTGGACAGGCAAAGAGTGACCCAGCTCTGTCTTGGGTATTTTCTGTTCTAGTTAGGATGAGAACACCACTCAAACAGCCGCCATGTGTGTTCCTTGTCTTGTTATCATTTTAGGGATGAGAAAACTGACAGCAGGCCCAGTAACTAACCCAAGGTTAATGTGTGGTGAGCCAGGATCCCCACTCAGTTTTGCTAAATTCCAGAGCCCCTGGGCACCTAAACCTGGCACCCACCACCTCCCTGGCAGGCAAGGGAAGACCTTGGCATGGGAGAAAGAAGAGCTGGGGACTTGGTGCCACAAAGGGTCGTTGAGGGGGTTAGAATTAGGCAAGAGAGGCTGGGTGTGGTGGCTCATGCCTGTAATTCCAGCACTTTGGAAGGCCAAGGTGGGAGGATTGAGGCCAGGAGTTCACAGCTCCTGTGAGCTGTGATTGCACCAGTGCACTCCAGCCTGGACTACAGAGTGAGACTCTGTCTTTATTTAAAAAAAAAAAAAAAAAAAGGTGGGGGGCTGGGCGGTGGCTCACGCCTGTAATCCTAGCACTTTGGGAGGCTGAGGCAGGCAGATCCCCTGAGGTCAGGAGTTCAAGACCAGCCTGGCCAACATGGTGAAACCCCGTCTCTACTAAAAATACAAAAATTAGCAGGGCTTAGTGACAGGGGCCTGTAATCCCAGCTACTCGAGAGACTGAGGCATGAGAATCGCTTGAACCCAGGAGGTGAGGTTGCAGTGAGCCGAGATTGTGCCACTGCACCCCAGCCTGGGTGACAGAGTGAGACTCTATCTCAAAAAAAAAAAAAAAAAAAAAAGACCAGGCGCGGTGGCCCATGCCTGTAATCCCAGCACTTTGGGAAGCCAGGGCGGGTGGATCACCTGAGGTTAGGAGTTGGAGACCAGTCTAGCCAACATGGTGAAACCCTGTCTCTACTAAAAATACGAAAAAAATTAGCCGGGCATGGTGGCAGCCACCTGTAATCCCAGCTACTTGGGAGGCTAAGGCAGGAGAATCACTTGAGCCCGGGAGGCAGAGGTTGCGGTGAGCCGAGGTCATGCCACTGCACTCCAGCCTGAGCTGCAGAGTGAGACCCTATCTCTATTTAAAAATAAATAAATAAACAGAGGAGACCTGAGAGAGGACTGTTCTTCCAGTCTGCAAAGACTATCCCACCTGGAGCGGGATGCGGGATGGGGGTGGTTTGTGCTGCCGCAGCAGGGGTTAAATGGCCATGAAAGAAGCGCTTGTTGAGGGTATAGGCTGAGACAGAACAAAGGGCAGAGGAAGGAGCCTGGGGTCCCTGAGAAACCTGAGGCAGTGTCATGAACATGGTGGGGGTGCCCACCCAGCACTTCAGTCCCGGTCCATTGTCCAGCCAGTTGCCTGGAAGCAGGGGCTGGATTGCCGGAGATTTGCAAGGTCTCACCTGCCAGGTGGGTGGCAATGAGAAGGATGTATTTCCTAAAGGCTGATTTTATTTGGTTGTGGGGTCTTTCTAGCCCAATCAGTGAGTGAGTGCCAGGGGAGAACTAGAACCTAGGTCTGTGTGGTGCCAAGCCTGTGGCCTCACCTGCTAGCCTTCTCCTGCAGCTGGCCACCTTCCTGGACCTCAGCTATGGCCTTCCTTATCCCTCCAGACCATTCAGCCTCTAAAGGGTTGGAAAAGCCCCCAGGGAGGGGGAGAGGGAAGGACAGGAATGAGGCCTGGAAGCTTGGCTGCTCAGAGGCCTCAGGCAAGTCTCCAGCCTCTCGGATCTCAGTCTCAGGTTGTTATGAGGATCAAAGGGAAGGATGGACGTGGAGAGTTGAACATCCTGTATAGTGTTTTGTTCATCCAGCACATTCAGCACTGCAGAGCAGCAGGCGGCAAACCAGAAGGTGCAGCCACTGCCTGGAGTTAGCAAAGCACAAGGCTTAAGAGCACAGACTCCAGCCATACCACTGACATCAAATCTCACTCTGCCAGCCCCTAGCTGTGTGACTCCAGGCAAGTTACTTTACCTCTCTGATCCTTGGCTGCGTTATCTATGAAGTGAAGATGATGCTCACACCTACCTAAAGTGTTGTTGTGAGAACC
This sequence comes from Gorilla gorilla gorilla, assembly GCF_029281585.2. Classification (NCBI taxonomy): domain Eukaryota; kingdom Metazoa; phylum Chordata; class Mammalia; order Primates; family Hominidae; genus Gorilla; species Gorilla gorilla. The sequence goes on along the minus strand of NC_073239.2, from coordinate 94,353,957 downwards.
CAGTGAGTCTGTACATATAGGGTGATCGGCAAGACTGGCTACGTTTTTTTGGTTTACTTTTCTTTTTCTTTCTTTTTTTATTGCCTTTACCTGGGAAAGCCAACTGGCCGCATTTTTTGTGGGGCCCAGTGCAGAATGAAAATGTGGGGCTTCTTGGCCGGGTGCGGTGGCTCACGCCTGTAATCCCAGCACTTTGGGAGGCCGAGGCGGGCGGATCACGAAGTCAGGAGATTGAGACCATCCTGGCTAACATGGTGAAACCCCATCTCTACTAAAAATACAAAAAATTAGCCGGGCGTGGTGGCTCACGCCTGTAATCCCAGCACTTTGGGAGGCCGAGGCGGGCGGATCACGAAGTCGGGAGATTGAGACCATCCTGGCTAACATGGTGAAACCCCATCTCTATTAAAAATAGAAAAAATTAGCCGGGCATGGTGGTGGGCGCCTGTAGTCCGAGCTACTCGGGAGGCTGAGGCAGGAGAATGGCGTGAACCCGGGAGGCGGAGCTTGCAGTGAGCCAAGATCGTGCCACTGCACTCCAGCCTGGGTGACAGAGCAAGACTCTGTCTCAAAAACTAAAAATAAAAAAAGAAAATATGGGGCTTCTTAGCTATTTCCAAAGGGCAACAAACAGCAGAGCGTTAAACTAAATATGGGGCTCAGTGCAAAGATACAGGTTGCACACCATGAAGCCGGCCCTGTGCGGGGAGCACTATGCTTGGTCAGCGCTACTCTTATTACAGTGAGGAGCTTTGCAGCCTCCGCTGGGTGCCAGGGTGGGTTGGCTTAGAATAGTACATACCTAATCCCAGCTACTCAGGAGGCTGAGGTGGGAGTATTATTTGAGCCCAGGAATATCGAGGCCAGTCTGGGCAACATAGCAAGACCCAGTCTTAAAAGAAAGAATAGTACTTACCAATCAGCAAGGTAGTTGAGGGAGAATGAAATCCAGCCCTATTCCTCTGCCTGTGGCTAAAGAGGCCTGACTAAAGAGTCAATTGCTATTGTAGGCAGGGTCTCAGGCCCGGCTAAAGAGGCAATTGCTGTTGTGTGCTGGGTCTCCAGCACCTCCCACCAGCATGACTTAGTGTGCAGCCTGGCTCTGTGTGGTTGGGCCTGGGCTTCAGCAGCTAGGGCTGCGGGACCTGCACTTGGTGACTGAATTTAATTATCCAGAACAAGTTTCTGACCCCTGAGGCACAAAGGAGAAGGGAGAACAGGGAACTGTGCAGGGGCTGAAACAGGTTAGCAGGCGGGCTCATGCAGTGCAGTAAGGGTCTGTGGGGATTGGGACTCTGTTGTGTTAACTGGAAACACGTGGGTCAGGAGCTGCCTGGCCAAGCCTGGGAAGGTAAGCATAGGGGTGAGAGAGAGAGAGAACTGGTAAAGATATACCTCAGGATGTATCTCTATTTGGGCAGTGACACCACCCCCCAAAAGAATGGCCTTGTGTGTTTGTACATGCATGCAACTCCACATGTAAGCTTAGAAGGTGGAGAGAGGTGGTCTTGTGAGATAGGACTGGAGTTCTTCAACAACCTGGAGTCTCAGAATTCCCCTCAGAATGCCGTGAGGATACACCTGCCGAGTGATTTTGCAGCAGTGTTCGGGGGACCTGAATGAGGTGTGAAGAACTGGCATGTTGCCTGGCGAGGGGGGTGCCCCGATGGCTCCTCTGTCTGCCTTCTGAGTACCATCTGTCGCCACCTCTGGGTAACGTTCATTGCATGCTTACCACCTACAAGGTACTATTCTAATTCAACAACCCTATGAGACAGGAGCTGGTGTTTCCCTAAATTACAGAGGAAGGAACTAAGGCAGATTAAGTAACCTGCCGGAGGTCATGCAGCTAGTAGGTGTACATGTTGGGATTGAACCCCGGTCATGTGGACTCCAGCCTGAACTCATTTCCACCACATTCAGCTGAGATGAAAGTGGAGCTGCTCTGTGAAGACAGAAGGTGGTGGCCCACAAGGGGTTACTGTCACCAGTGTCTGTCCACGCGTGCATAGTGTGCACCAGTGCGCAGGTGTTGAGATCAGGCTGGGCTGAGCTGAATCCCAGTTCTCTTATTGTAACCTTTAAGACCTTACGTAAGTCCCCTACCCTCCCTGAGCCTCCATAGCCTCATCTTTAACATAAAGGTGATCACGCTCGCCCCTCAGGGTTGCTGGTGTTCATTTGTTTACGTGGCAGTGATTTATCGAGCTCCTATAATGTATCAGGCACTGTGCTCAGCACAGTATCCCACAGTGAACAAAGCAGACACAATTCCTGTCTGCACAGAACTTACCTTTGAGTTGGAAGAAGTGACAGATGGCATGGAAATTGCCTAGGAAGGCCTGGTGTGTAAGATGTGTCCAGAGGTTGGCTATGGGCTGGGCCTCTGGGTGCCCGGCCCTGATCCCCTCAGCCCTTCTGGGAGATGTACGTGGCTCACTTGAAGTGTCTGGAGAGCAAATCCTCCCTTCTAGCCCCAGAGCCTTTAACCAGGACTGGTGGAGTTGGCAGATAAATCCCCAGCTCTCCCTGCTCGAGGGGTATCGGAGGAGCCCAGGGGGATTGGCTGCAGGTGCCCATCATGGTTGCTGCTTGACTGCATCCTTGACTGCCGCCTCCTCTTCCCTGTCTCGCTCCCCTACCCTCTTCTGGCATCTCCTGGGGCCACCTTCCAGTGGAACCACCTACACTGGAACCCTTGTCTCGGGGTAGGCTTCAAGAGAACCCAAACTAAGATGAGACATTCCCCACATCTCTTTCCACTCCCAGGAGTTCCGCAAGGGCTGACGCACAGAGAGGGAGACTCCCAAGAGCAGCTCCAGAGAGGAAAGGTGGCACGTGTGGCTGTGACACTTGGCCAGGACCTCTCTGGCCTTTGCCCACCCTATGGTCTGACTGGGCACCAGGGAGAGGAGTGGGTAGAGAGGTCTGGAAATGAACATTTTGAGCACCTACTGGGTAGCAGGGCCTGGGCTAGGCTTAGTCCTGTTGTCATTCCCATTTTGCAGATGAAGAAGCTCACAGAGGCTTCTCTCCTGCTAGGGCCCCACAGGTTAGAAGCCAGGCTGCCAGCAGAACTCAGACCAGGCAGCCCAATCTACAACATGCTTGCTTTTCTTTTCTTTTTATTATTTATTTGTTTATTTATTTATTTAAGATGGATTCTCACTCTGTTGCCCAGGCTGGAGTGCAGTGATGCAATCTTGGCTCACTGCAACTTCTGCTGCCTCAGTTCAAGCGATTCTCCTGCCTCAGCCTCCCGAGTAGCTGGGACTACAGGCACCTGCCACCATGCCCAGCTAAATTTTTTTGTATTTTTAGTAGGGACAGGATTTCACCATGTTGGCCAGGCTGGTCTCAAACTCCCGACCTCAAGTGATCCACCTGCCTCAGCCTCCCAAAGTGCTAGGATTACAGGCGTGAGCCACCGTGCCTGGCCTAGAGCATGCTTTCTTAACTACAGCACTATTCACATGTGGGTTGGATGATTCTTGTGGGATGGCCTTGTGCACTGCAGGCTATGTGGCAGCATTCCTGGCCTGTGCCTACTAGATGCTAGTAGAAACCCCCTCTAGCTGTGACAACCACAAATTTCTCCAGGCAGTGCCACATGTCCCCAGATGAGAACCACTGCATAACCACTGTACCACCTGCCCAGGCAAGCCCAGCCACCACCAGGCTAGGGTATCCCAATCAGCCAAAAGGCTGCACAACCCTGAACACCTGCTGCTCCGAGACTGCCTGTCTCTATGCCCCAGAGACTGCAGACAGTGGAGATGCTGAGCAAAGTCACAGGCACAGTTAGGGCTTTGGTGGAATTGTGGGTGGGAGCTGCTAGGAAGCCAGCACTTAGGGATGCTCCAGGCCTCCCTCATTGGTCAGTGAAGGGGCTGAGTTGTTCCATTACTCACCCTTCCACCTTCCACTCATCCACCCTGCTGTCTAGACTAGAGGGCTTTGACTCAGCAAGAGACTCCAGGCTGGGGCCGAGATGGGCCCACGGCTGCCCTGGGACCAGGCGTTTAGTGCAGGAGCCCTGGAGCCAGGTGTTTGGACACCGCAGAAGGGGAGGTTAAAGAGGGAGAGACAGAAGATTCTGAATCTGTTTCCAAACTTTCAAGAAAAAAAAGTCAGTAAGAGTGAGAAACTAGGCTGATTAAGCCCCTGATTTTTGAAGGGGATGCAATACTATCACTTTATAGCATGCAGGTTAAGAGAATGGGCTCTAGGCCCAGACTGCCTGGTTTAAATCCTGGCTTTATCGCTAAATGTCTGTGCAACCTCAGGCAGGTTACTTGCCCTCTCTGTGCCTTAGTTTCCACTGTAAGACAGGTATGACAATAAGGATGTAAGACAGGGAGGATGAAATGAGTGATGAAGTGTTTAGAATAGTGCCTGGTGTGCAGTAAATGCTGTGGAAATGTTTGATAAATAAAATTCTCACAGTCCTTGCAGGGAAGAATGATTATCTTCAATCTGCAGACGAGGATATTGTCAAGTTGAAGAAGTTAGTAAGAGGCAGAGATGGGATTTGAACCCAAGCTTATCTGACTCTCACAACCAGTGTTTGTCAGCCATACCATACTGCCCAGGTATGAGACGGGAGGGGTGGCAAGGGTGTGGCCTGAGTGAAGCAGGGTCCACAGGTGGCAGGTCCCGGAGACTCATAAGGCAGCTCTGGGAGGTGCTCCTTTTGCCCTGGCATAGAGACCTGGGCAGTGGCTATAGCCTGGAGGCAGGTGGCAGCCACTGAGCCCCTAGTGCCCCACTGTCTGGGCAGATGAATGCTGAACAGGAGTCAGAGATGACATGGATCTGCTTTTCACTTACCATCTGATCTGAAGCAAGGACTGTCCCGGTAGGACACCATGGCCAGTGGCTGTTGGAAGGGATGAACTGGCTGAGTCAGCCATGCCAGCAGCCTGGAATAGAAAACGGAGCCAGGCCCCAGGCAGGCAGGCGGAGGAACACAGCCCTCATGTGGATGGCCTGGGTGGGGCCTAGCAGACAGGAGCAGGCTGAGGGGAAAGGCCAAGGCCTGCTGCCCACTCCCCGATAGGACCAGGTGCATCCCTGGGGGCCTTTCTGCTCTGGCCTGTGAGGGCTTTGGGGAGTGGGAGGCACATTGTCTGCAAAGGACACCACCCTCTGAAACAACTCTCTCCCCTTCTTGGGCCTTGGTTTCTTCATCTGTGAAATGACCCTCCTTTTCATGCCTTACACTGGCATCCTCTGTGAAAGCGCTTTGTGGACACAGTCCACTGTCTCACCAGCTACACCCTCACTTACCCGTTGAGGGCCTTAAAGCAGGCAGTGTGGAGATTTTACACTACAGATACACACTCCAGAGAGGTGTAAGTCACAGGGTGAGTTTATGACCCGGTCAGACCCCAGGGCTCCTGGATCTGCCTGGCCAGCCTTTTCCGGATCCCCGTGGGGTGAGCCCTGACCTGTTACCTTACCTTTCCTCTCTCTCCCTCAGGTCTCAGCCTCCCCAGGTCCTAGGCCTCTGAAGGAAGAGGAGGAGGCACCACTGCTCCCCAGAGCCCACCTGCAGGCAGAGCCACACCAACATGGACGCTGGACTGTCACTGAGCCAGCAGCCATGACCCCAGGCAATGCCACCCCTCCCAGGACGCCAGAGGTTACTCCGTTGCGGCTGGAGCTGCAGAAGCTTCCGGGATTGGCCAACACAACCTTGAGTACCCCTAACCCTGATACCCAGGTGAGAGCTACAGAAGGGGCCAGCAGCTCCTGGATCTGCCTGGCCAGCCTTTTCTGGGTCCCTGTTGGGTAAGCCCTGACCTGTTACCTCACCTTCCCTCTCTCTTCCTCAGGCTTCAGCCTCCCCAGATCCTAGGCCTCTGAGGGAAGAGGAGGAGGCACGACTGCTCCCCAGAACCCACCTGCAGGCAGAGCTACACCAACATGGATGTTGGACTGTCACTGAGCCAGCAGCCCTGACCCCAGGGAATGCCACGCCTACCAGGACCCAGGAGGTTACTCCCTTGCTGCTGGAGCTGCAGAAGCTGCCAGAATTGGTCCACGCAACCTTGAGTACCCCTAACCCTGATAACCAGGTGAGAGCTACAGAAGGGCCAGCAGCCCTGCAGACACCCGGAGAGGAGTGGGGCTGACAAGGTGGGCTCAGGATACCCTACATCCTGGATTCCGTGGAGGGTGGGGCTGCTGTGTGGGGTCAGAGGGCAGGCTCCCCATGCTCTCCCCGTGGTGTAGGGGGCAGAGGACCTGCCCCTCTACTTTCTAGCTGTGGGCCTTGGGCAAGTCTTTTGACTCTTTGAGCCTATGTTCTCTAGACCATGGCAAGAGACAAACAGCACCAACCCAGCAGGGCTATGTGAGCACCAGTGAGTGGGAAGTGCTTTGTAGGCTACAAGGGATTCCAGGAATCTAAGGAGGCCTCCTGGAAAAGACCTGCAGGTCTGATCCCCTAAAGAAGGGGTTCAGTATGGAATGGAGTAGGCTGGTGGCATGGGGGACAGCCACCTGAAGGGCTTTATAGGAGAGGAAATTAGAGCAGCTGGCAGAATTCTAGTTTCAGGCTCCACTGCCTGGCATGAGTCCTTCATGATAATAATTCCGCATGTTTGTGTAGCAGCTACAGTTTACAAAACACTTTCCCCAGAAGGGGAAAAAAGACCATAAAAGTATAAAACACAATTCTAAAATTATTTAAAAGTGTCTCTCTTCTTTTCTCTACTTACCTACACACACACACACACACACACACACATGCACACAAGCAAAAAACTGGAGGGTTTTCTGTCAGCGATAGAATATAGGTGATATTCTTTTTTCTTTTTTTTTTTTTTTGAGATGGAGTTTCGCTCTGTTGCACAGGCTGGAATGCAATGGCATGATCTCAGCTCACTGCAACCTCTGCCGCCTGGGTTCAATAAATTTTCCTGCCTCAGGCTCCCAAGTAGCTGGGTGCACCAACATGCCCGGCTAATTTTTGTATTTTTAGTAGAGACGGGGTTTCACCATGTTGGCCAGGCTGGTCTCAAACTCTTGACCTCGTGATCTGCCCACCTCGGCCTCCCAAAGTGCTGGGATTACAGGCGTGAGCCACTGAGCCCAGCCAGAATATAGGCGATTTTCATTTTCTTCTTCAGTTTGCTGTTTTTTTCCAAATTTTGTTCAGTGAACCTCATGTTACTTTATTGAATAGCCAAAAATAATGTTTCCGAAGTTCAGTTTCACATAAATGATTTTCGTTTACTTATTTTCCATCCATAATGTGGTGCAAGAGAGTTCCTCCGAGGGCTGCTGTGTCGGGAGCGCTCAGCTTCCAGCCCTACCATGAGGAATTGGAGGCTCAGAGCTGCCCAGGCCCAGCAGATGCATGCTGGCAGAGCCGAGATTCAAAGCCAGCTTCTCTTAAGCTAGTGAGTGTATCCCCAGCCCAGACCAGTTCAGTCCATACCTGGCATCTGCATATTAGGAGTCCCCAGGTGATTCTAATGCACCTCCAGGACATAAGCTGTGATTCTTGTGCCCTAAGAGGCCAGGAAGGTTAGCCAAAAATGTCAGCCAAGAGAAGACAGCTGGTTTGAAGGAAAGGTTGGGCCTCTCATCTCTGACCCTGACCCCATCATCCCTCGTCTCTTTGGAATGCAGCTCTAAGACCTCCTTCACTGGCCGGCCTGGCCTGTCTCCTGCAGGTGACCATCAAGGTGGTGGAGGACCCCCAGGCCGAGGTGTCGATAGACCTGTTGGCTGAGCCCAGCAATCCCCCGCCCCAGGATACCCTTAGCTGGCTGCCCGCCCTCTGGTCCTTCCTCTGGGGAGACTACAAAGGAGAGGAAAAAGACAGGGCCCCAGGAGAGAAGCGGGAGGAAAAGGAGGAAGACGAGGACTATCCTTCAGAGGAAATCGAGGGTGAGGATCAAGAGGACAAAGAGGAAGATGAGGAAGAGCAGGCGCTCTGGTTCAATGGAACTACAGACAACTGGGACCAGGGCTGGCTGGCCCCCAGGGATTGGGTCTTCAAGGATTCTGTCAGCTACGGTGAGCACCCCCATCTTGGCATCCCCAGCCTGCTCCCCTATAGGTACTGAGTGGAAATGGGGGTGAGGGAGAGGGTGGAGGCTTCCCAGGCAAGACCATTGAGGAAGCCAGGAGCTTAGGCCTTGTTCAAACACCATCATCAACTCAAAAGTAACATTGCCAATAGCTTGCAGAGTTTTTCCTGTTTTTTTTTTTTTTTTTTAATTTTTTAATTTGAGATTGGGTCTCGCTCTGTTACCCAGGCTGGAGTGCAGTGGCATGATCATGGTTCACTGCAGCCTCAAACTCCTGGGCTCAAGCGATCCTCCCACCTTAGCCTCCGAATAGCTGGAACCACAGGTGCATACCACCAGGGCAGGCTAATTTTTTTATTTTTAGTAGAGATGAGGTCTCCCTATGTTGCAGAGGCTGGTCTCAAACTCCTGGGCTCAAGCAGTCCTCCCACCTCGGCCTCCCAAAGTGCTGGGATTACAGGCATGAGCCACTGTGCCCAGCCTTTTTTTTTTTTCTTTTTTTCTGAACAACATTTGACCCTCACAAAAATCTCTGATATCCCCTAAGCAAAAGACATTTGTTACTATTATATTTATTTACATCTGTGAGTTTCCAAGGATTGAGAAATTATAAATTCCATCACTCATGACTGACCTTATTTTCAGATTGTGTGTGTGACTTTGACTCCTGACTGTGTTGCTTACCAGCTGAATGACCTTGGGCAAGATTCTTCAACTCTCTGTGCCTCAGTTCCTTCCTCTATAGAATGGGGAATGGTATAATCTTTACTACATGGAGTTGGCTGTAGAGAGTATTAAGTGAGTTAAGACATATACAGTGCCAGCATGGAGTAAAGAAAGTATTGGCTATTTTTATTATTTTTGTTAGAAAAAGACATAACAGCAGTACAAACTGTTCAGAAAATATTACCTTAAGCCTACCAGCCTCTCATGATGACAGATTTTTTTTTTAATTTTTTTGAGGTGGAGTCTCACTCTGTTGCCCAGGCTGGAGTGCAGTGGCACAATCTCAGCTCACTGCAACCTCCACCTCCCAGGTTCAGACGATTCTCATGCCTCAGCCTCCCAAGTAGCTGAGATTACAGGTGTGGACCACCACGCCTGGCTAATTTTTGTAGTTTTAGTAGAGATGGGGTTTCACCAACTTGGCCAGGCTGATCTTGAACTCCTGACCTCAAGTGATCTGCCTGCCTTGGCCTCCCAAAGTGCTGGAATTACACGCATGAGCCACCGTGCCCGGCCATGATGATGATTTTTATTTTTGCATATTGTGGTTCAGGTTTCCTCTGGGTGCAGACATGTTTTATGCATAGTTGCAGCCATTTCCCTTGGAGCCCTGGTGTCTTGTCAATGGACAGAGGTGCCTATGGTTAAGACTAAGTTGTGACAGGCTCTTCCCAATTCACTAAAATAATGTAAACTCACAGAAAATTTTCATGACAGCCGGGCATGGTGGCTCATGCCTTGTAATCCCAGCACTTTGGGAGGCCAAGGCAGGTGGACTGCTTGAGCTCAGGAGTTTGTGATCAGCCTGGGCAACATGTTGAAACCCTGTCTCTACAAAAAACACAAAAATTAGTTGGGCATAGCGGCGCCTGCCTGTAGTCCCAGCTACTCGGGAGGCTGAAGTGGAAGGATCACTTGAGCCTGGGAGGTCAAGGCTGCAGTGAGCCGTGATTACATCACTGCACTCCAGCCTGGGTGACAGAGCGAGACCCTGTCTCTAAAAAAAAAAAAAAAAAAAAAAAAGGAAAAATTTCCGTGTTTTTCAGCTTTTCTCCCATTAATTTTCCTTAAACTCTTGGCGCCAGTGCTGGCCTGTCTGTGAAGTGTAGAACCAGCTCTCAGTATTTTGGGGGTTTCACAGAAAGCACTGGGTCTCAGGCCCTGCACAGCATGAGGATTTGGGCCCAGCCACAGTGTATTTCAGCTCCCTCAGATCAGAAGTGGGTCCCTAATATGGGTAGCAGGGAAATTCTTTTTTTTTTTTTTTTTTGAGACAGGGTCTCACTGTGTCTGGAGTGAGACACAGTGGCTGTGGCTGGAGTGCAGTGGCATGATCACAGCTCACTGCTGCCTCAACCTCCCTGGCTCAGATGATCCTCCTGCCTCAGCCTCCTCAGTAGCTTTTTAAACATTTTTTGTAGAGATGGGGTTTTGCCATATTTCCCAGGCTGGTCTCGAACTCCTGAGTTTAAGTGATCTGTCTGCCTCAGCCTCCCGAAGTGCTGGGATTATAGGCATGAGCCACCATGCCCAGCCTGGGAAATTATTAAATATCTCCAGTGCAAGGGAAATATTGTCACCCTTGGTTTTGATTGACATAGAAACTATAGCTCAGGCCAGGTGGGTGGCTCACACCTGTAATCCCAGCATTTTGGGAGGCTGAGGCTGGAGGATCGCTTGAGCCCAGGAGTTCAAGACCAGCCTGGGCAACATGGCGAAACCCCGTCTCTACAAAAAATTTAAAAATTAGCCAGGCTTAGCTGGGTGCAGTGGCTCATGCCTGTAATCCCAGTACTTTGGGAGGCCAAGGCAGGCAGATCACTTGAGGTCAGGAGTTCGAGACCAGCCTGGCCAACATGGTGAAACGCCGTCTCTACTAAAAATACAAAAATTAGCCATGCAGTGGCTCAAGCCTGTAATCCCAGCACCTTGGGAGGCCAAGGCAGGTGGATCATGAGGTCAGGGGTTCGAGACCAGCCTGACCAACTTGGTGAAACACTGTCTCTACTAAAAATACAAAAATTAGCTGGGCGTGGTGGCAGGCACCTGTAATCCCAGCTACTCAGGAGGCTGAGGCAGGAGTATTGCTTGAACCCGGGAGGCAGAGGTTGCAGTGAGCCGAGATCACGCCACTGCACTCCAGCCTGGGCGACAGAGCGAGACTCCGTCTCAAAAGAAAAAAAAAAAAAAATTAGCCAGGCATGGTGGCGCATGCCTGTAATTCCAGCTACATGGGAGGCTGAGGCAGGAGAATCACTTGAACCCGGGAGGCGAAGGTACAGTGAGCTGAAATCGCGCCACTGCACTCTAGCCTGGGTGACAGAGTCTCAAAAAAAGAAAAATTAGCCAGGCCTAGTGACACGTGCCTGTAGTCCCAGTTACTAGGGAGGCTGAGGTGGGGGAATTGCTTGAGCCCAGGAAGTCAAGGCTGCAGTGAGCTATGATCACACCATTGCACTCCAGCCTGGGCAACAGGGTAAGACCCTGACACAGAAAAGAAATAAAAAAACCTATAGCTCAGAGATGTAGGGGGACTTGCCCAAGGTCACACCAATAGTGGTCAGATAGCTCCCAGCCCCAGGTATCATTTCCTCTTTATGCTGTGTTGGCACAGAGCAAGTGGCTAGGCGTTATACTGTCTTTTCAGGGCCACCTGATATATTTGCACAGGTTATTCACTGCAGAAGGGAATCCAGTTGAGGGAGCAGGTGGAAGCTGAAATCCAGCCCAGCTTCATTTGTGAGGCTGGAAACCCTGGCATGGGCTGCATCCACCTGAGGAAAGGGTGCCCTGTGCTGATTTGTACCAATTTGCCCTGTGAGCTATATGCACTCACCCCCAACTCCCTGTCTTAACCCAGACTATGAGCCTCAGAAGGAGTGGAGTCCCTGGTCTCCCTGCAGTGGGAACTGCAGCACTGGCAAGCAGCAGAGGACTCGGCCCTGTGGCTATGGCTGCACTGCCACCGAGACCCGTACCTGTGACCTGCCCTCCTGTCCTGGTGAGATGAGCCCCTACCCCTGCATAGGAGTGGCTGGTGCGGCTTAGGCTGGAGGCTTGGTCTCCTGGGAATGTGGGTGGGCTTGGGAGATGGGATGCAGGAAGCTCACAAACATGGTGGTCCTGCCTTGTCCCAGGCCTATTTTGGCTGCTGTGGGCACTGAGAGCCTATTGAGGTGGGGGGGTTTCCCCATCAGCGGCACTAAGGTGGCCTGCGGAGCCACCAGCCTGGCCTCCTTTCCTCCCAAAGGAACTGAGGACAAGGACACCTTGAGCCTCCCCAGTGAGGAGTGGAAGCTCCTGGCCCGCAATGCTACGGACATGCATGACCAAGGTGAGTGAGGGGCTAGGCTTGCCCCTGGTGGTTTGGGGAACGAGCTCTCAGGGGAGGGTGGGGTATTATTCCACGGCAGGAACCTGGCTTCTATCCACGAGGCAGAGAGCACAGCTTCCATCTGGAAGGTTTGCTTCCCCAAGAAGGGGCCCTGGCATTTCTGAGCCAGCCCATTGGCCTTTCTCAGACTGGTATTCCTACTGGGAAGGTCTTAATGGGAGCGGCAGAGCTTAGAGATCATCTGGTGGGGGCATATCCTATCCTCCCTGGCAGCAGGATGGGGTGGGGACGTTCTGACTTCCATTCCTTGGTTACTCTTGGGAGGCTCCTGGGCAGGCTCTGTCTGGAGAGGGGGATGCAGTGCAGTCAGAAATGGGTCAGTGTGCAGAACTCCAGCATTGCTCCTCCAGGCAGCTGGGCGTGGACCAGGCTTCTACCTGCACACTCTGAGTCTGTGTCTGTTGGTCTTACTTGCACCCTGCAAGGAAGGCAGGGAGACCAACCTTGCAGATAAGGGTTGCAGTCAGCGCAGCAAGAGCCTACTGAGCCTGCATCATGTGCCTGGCCACGGTGCTGGCGCAGGGGATGTCAGCAGCCTGAGGCTTGGTCCATGTCCTCAAGGAGCTCAGGTCCCATGGGGGAAAGACACACATAACCCATGTGAGCACTGCACTGCAAAGAAGGCCCTAAAGATTTGGGAGCAGAGAGGAAGGAGCAGTTTGTTTTCCGGTACAGGGGTGGGCCTGGGAAATGTGTGTCTCTTCCCCTCTCCTGTGTTACCATTTCCCAGGCTCCTCCTTCACTCCCAGTCAAAACCCAAATCCCAGCGTCTGGATCCTGGGGAAGGTTCCAGTCCCTTGGAGATGTGCAGGGCCTCAAACTATCAAAGTCAGTCCCCCAGTGTCGGGGGCTGGACAGCTCATCCCATTAGGATGAGGGCTCAGAAGGGAAAATGAGAAACAAGACCCAGTTAACAGCATCCACTCAGGCAGATTCTGGGGAGTGAGGAGCAAGGTTCTGCGCATTCCCACGTGGCCAGCCGCCCAAGGCCATTTTTCTTCTTTCTGCTGTTCCCTGGTGACTGCAGTGTTTTCCCCTTCCCTGCTCGCTGCAGGGCTCTGGTGAGTCTGGGGGGCACCTCTTTCTGGTTTATGAAGGCTCCTGGCCTCTGCTGCACTGTGCCATGGGGACCGGGTGAAATGGTGAGACAGAGTCTTGCTCTGTCACCCAGGCTGGAGTGCAGTGGTGTGATCTCAGCTCACTGCAACCTCCACCTCCTGGGTTCAAGTGATTCTCGTGTCTCAGCCTCCCGAGTAGCTGGGATTACAGGCATGCGCCACCAAGCCCAGCTAATTTCTGTATTTTTTGTAGAGACGGGACTTTGCCATGTTGGCCAGGCTGGTCTTGAGCTCCTACCTCCTGCCTTGGCCTCCAAAAGTGCTGAGATTACAGGCGTGAGCCATCGTGCCTGGCCCTATTCTACTTAAGAGAACCTCAGTCAGATGTACTTTAGCCTCAGGTTTTTGTTTTGAGGGATATAATTTATTTTAAAATTAAATAAAAATATAGTTAAAAAAAAAGGCCACGTTTCCCGAGGTGGAGATGGGGAGGAGAGCAGCATAGACAGAGGGGGCCACAGGAGGCCCAAAGTGGCCAAATGACTCACCCCAGGCCAGACCGCCTGAGAAAGGCAGCGTTCAGAATAAGAATGGGCCAGTGGCTAAAATAATGAAACCTTCTTACCAGTTGGTGAAAAGCTGCTGTCCCTGTCTCCACTCACCCCAGATCCTTTTCCAAGATCTCAGGATCTTTCCCACCATTCAGCACATGACACCTAAACCTTTCCCACCATTCAGCATGTGACATATGGCACCGCAGAGGACATCTGGGTCATTGCTCCAGCCCCTTGGCCTGTGTCTATTCTGAGCAAGAGCTTCTTGCTTCAGGTTGTCTGGATGGTGTGGGGTAGCCTCTTTCCGTCCCCAAGGCCCTACCAAGCCACGCCTTTGCACCAGCTGGGGCCTGGGCCTTCTCTCCCCATGCACTGGCCCTTAATCAGTCCCCGCCCCACACGGGCCTGGCTCTGTCACTGGCTTCCCTCCTGCACTTTGCGGCCCTTTGCAGATGTGGACAGCTGTGAGAAGTGGCTGAACTGCAAGAGCGACTTCCTAATCAAGTATCTGAGCCAGATGCTGCGGGACCTGCCCAGCTGCCCGTGTGCCTACCCACTGGAGGCCATGGACAGCCCTGTGAGCCTACAGGACGAACACCAGGGCCGCAGCTTCCGGTGGAGGGATGCCAGTGGCCCTCGCGAGCGCCTGGACATCTACCAGCCCACGGCGCGCTTCTGCCTGCGTTCCATGCTGTCTGGGGAGAGCAGCACACTGGCCGCCCAGCACTGCTGCTATGACGAGGACAGCCGGCTGCTGACCCGTGGCAAGGGCGCCGGCATGCCCAACCTCATCAGCACCGACTTCTCACCTAAGCTGCACTTCAAGTTCGACACGACGCCCTGGATCCTGTGCAAGGGGGACTGGAGCCGCCTCCACGCTGTGCTCCCCCCCAACAACGGCCGAGCCTGCACCGACAACCCCCTGGAGGAGGAGTACCTGGCACAGTTGCAGGAGGCCAAGGAGTACTAGTGACGGGGTTGCTGAACAGACACTGCAGGGAGAGGGCAGGCGGCTGCTGCTGTTGCACGGGAGAACTTTCCTGGTAGGGCCCTCACCCGCCCCTGCCCAGACAGGGTGAGGAAAGGGCTCCCCCAGTGAGGTTGGTCCGAGGCTGTGTGCCCTCTGCCAGCGACCCCGAAGCAGATATCTCAGTGGGGTTAGTGAGAAGGTTGAAGGGTATGTAGGGCCCAGGGTGGGTGTCCCTGGGAGCCCTGGAAATGTGCATATGTGTATGTGTCTGCCGGGGCCTCCCTCTGCTGCCTGCTGGGACCCTGGCCACTCATTTTTCTCCTCCTTGGGAGCTGGGCTCTTCTGCCCTGGCTCTGCACATAAGTGTTAGCCAGCAGCTCCAGAAAAATCCCGATTCCCGGGATCTGCCACGAGTCACTCCTACTCTACCCTGATGGCCAGCAGAGGAAGGGCCACTCTTCTCATGGGCACAGCCATCCTTTGCCAGGGGGGGCATCCAGCCCGGGTGGCCACCCCTCCTTATCTCTGGGTGGTGTACATGCCCTTCTTTCCCCACTCCCTGCCACGAGCCACTGCACAGGAGGCTATCTGTAGCCCCAAGCTGCCTTTCTGTTGGACACCAACTTTAGTCTTGGGCTGCAAGCCAGCCCAGCTGAGGCGAAGTGGACTCCAGGCAGGGAATGGGTTGCCCAATTCTGGTCCCTTTCCTTTGCTCAGCCCTCTCTGTTCTGCTGATTGTAGGGATGTGCAGGGCTGGGAGTTGGCACTCCCCCCGAGTGGGGAGGTGACAGCTTGTCACAGTAGCCAGGCTTGGGTGGGTTCATTACTAGCTCAGGACAGTGTGTCACACGTCTATAGTAAACCAGTTCTCTGGGAGGGGAAAAAAGCCCTGATTTATTGCATTTGGGCAGCTTCTGTGGTGTAAATTCTCCCAGCAGTGTCCCATGTCATGCTCCCAGCATCACTGAATGCACTGAATTCAGAGTTGGGAAGAGATGCACATAATCGCTCTCCCGGCACACCTCATGCCTCTTCCCTGCCTCCCCATCCCCCCGGCTGCACTTCCTTGCCTTCTATGGGGTTGAAATGTTGAAGTCTCAACTGTCTCTGTTCACAAGAGCCACCAAAAGGTAGGGGACTTCAGTCCTAGCCCCCAGATGGCCGCCCTGAAGCTCTCTGGGCTCCTCAGCAATAAAGCACTTTATTTTCAAATTCTGCCTGATGAAGACTTTCGGGCCCCGGCAGAGCGGAGGAGTGTAAGGAACCCTTGCTTATGGTCCAAGTCAAACTCCCATGGGTGTGCTTGTAATTTACCTAACCCACAGCAGGTTCCTTTTCATTTCCTGGACCAGCTGGGCAGGCAGAGCTTGTGGCATGCAGGAGTTAGACTCTAAATATCAGTTATCCTTATTCACACTGCCTAGGAGATGGACGAGGAGCTGGCTGGACCTCAGGGGCACATTCACTCTGAGCTTTGTCAGAGAGGTAAATCACTTTTACTCCACCAGGAAGTAATTTGCCGTCAGGGGATCCAACAAAGAGTTGCTCAAAGAACTACAGCTCTAAGGTGAGAGGTGGATCCGTGCTCTGCCTCAGTGGGCACCCCAACTAGACACTCCACTGTCACTCCTGACGTGGGGAAGGACAGGGATATATCAGAAAGCACAGTAAAGGAAGGTGTGTCCAGAGCCACCACTGGAGACACTCGGAGAGTCAGACATTTCCAATGACCATCACTCCCGGAGGTAAGTTTATTAGTCTGTCCTGAACCATAGTTTAAAAATGCTCTACCTGCAACTAGAAATATGAGAGGGTTAGAGAGGGCAGTGTCTCAGGCCGCCAGACAGGAGCCATGCTCACTCCCTTTCTCTTGTCTGAGGAATTCAGTAAGATTAGCACAGGCTAATTATTATTATTTTTTTGAGACAGGGTCTCCCTCTGTCACCCAGGCTGGAGTGCAGTGGCGCGATATCGGCTCACTGTAACCTCTGCCTCCCGGTCTCAAGTGACCCTCCCACCTCAGCCTCCCAAGTAGCTGGGACCACAGGCCCACGCCACCACAGCCCGCTAATTTTTTTTGTATTTTTGGTGGAGATGGGGTTTCGCCCTGTTGCCCAGGCTGGTCTCAAACACCTGAGCTCAAGCAGCCCACCCACCTTGGCCTCCTGAAGTGCTGGGATTACAGGCATGAGCCACTGCGCCCAGTTCGAGGCTAATTATTTTTCAGCAGAAACTTTTAAAAGTAACAAGACAGAGTAATCCCAGAGTCTGCTTTCTAAGGAAACTGCTAATTCCCCTCCTTTCTAATATAACTCACTTTGGCACTTAAACGTACTGTCTTAATCTATGTCTAATGGTTTTCTATTACCCATACTGAATTTAGCCAACCCCATTTTAAATCTGTACATTTAAAGTGGCATGCTAAATTGCTACCATGCCAGGCCACAGATGAGAGAAACTAAACAAAAGGGGCTGGGGAGTGGGTCGGCTATGAAATTAGGTTTATTTGAGCAATGCAAAGGAGAAAGACACTGCGCAGGTGGCTGCAGGCTTTAGGAGCACCTGTGTGTGAGGAGCAGTGCCAACGGCGGGAGCAGTGAGCCTGATGAAGGGAGGGTTTCCAGAGCAGCTGGTATCAGAGCCCAGAGGAAGCCCATGAAACCAGAGGGTCCCTCCACTCCGTTCTGTTCCAGTGTCAGTCACAGCACTGGCTTGACTAGCTGTTCTTCCTGTCCCCAACACCAGGAGTTCATCCATGGCCATGAATCCAGCATGAACACAACTGACTGTTTCTACCTTAACAGCTACCCCAGCAACCAAGATGGTTTTGCCCAATTTTACCCCCTCTGGTTTGCCTCACAAATGGCCCTAGGCTAGGCAAGACTGGTCAGATTGAATGCTTCCTAGAGTTTTAGGTAACCAGCAGTATAGAGTCTGCTGACCTCTGTCAAGAGGTCTTTAAAGAGAAAGATAGAATGATTAGATCCTTTGCCCCATTAGTCACAAAAGGGACCCAAATGTGCTGCTGTGGCTCCTTTACAATGAGGTTTTGTTAATATGTTGAGATGCTTCTCAAAGTGCATCCCTGATATTAGAATCACCTGGGGTATTTATTAAACTCTGTTTATGGGCCACACCCCACACCCACTGAGTAAGAATCTCTAGGAGTGGAGTCCACTTTTGTGCATTGTTCTTCCTCTCAGGCATGGAGAGCTCTTAGCCCAAGATATGCAATTTGGATTAAAATTAGCCAGCTTTTCAAAATAGCATTCTGGCTTAAGGGCAAACACTTGGGCTTTTGAATGGATTCAGCAGGGACTATTTGCTAAATGACACCAGGTGCCAGCGTTTCTACATGTATCATCTCGAACGCTCTCACAAGACATATGCACATTCTACAGATAAGGATATTCACCCAATTTGTTAGGAAGTGGAAGTTTTACTATTCAAACACAAAGTCGAAGTCCACAGTTTTATTTCTAGCTATGCCATTTGCTTTTTAGGTTCAGAGGGCTTACCAAAATGTTATCAGTAAAATGGCAATGGTAAGAATTGAATAGCCATCAATACTGGCACGTAATGGCAACTGCACATGTCACATGGCAGGCACTTAGCCTGGTGCCTTGGGTTTAATGAACGTATTGGTCATCTCTACTTGATTGATTCTAAGTGTTCTGGAACTGGTAACTTTCCAGCCAGGTGTGTGTGAAAAGGCTCACTTTTTCTTTTTCTTTTTTTTTTTTTTTTTTTGTTTTTGTTTTTTGAGTCGGAGTCTTGCTCAGTCACCCAGGCTGGAATGCAATCAATGGCGTGATCTTGGCTCACTGTAACCTCTGTGTCCCAGGTCCAAGCAATTCTCCCACTCAGCCTCCTGAGTAGCTGGGATTACAGGCACCTGCCATTATGCCCAGCTAATTTTTGTATTTTTAGTAGAGATGGGGTTTCACCATGTTGGCCAGGCTGGTCTCGAATCCCTGACCTCAGGTGTCTGCCCACCTTGGCCTCCCAAAATGCTGGGATTACAGGCGTGAGCCACTGCGCCTGGCCGAAAGGGCTCATTTGTTTGTTTGTTTGTTTTGAGACAGAGTCTCCATCTGTCGCCCAGGCTGGAGTGCAGTGGCTTGGTCTCGGTTCGCTGCAACCTCTGCCTCCCAGGTTCAAGTGATTCTCCTGCCTCAGCCTCCCGAGTAGCTAGGATTACAAGTGCCCGCCACTACACCCGGCTAATTTTTGTATTTTTAGTAGAGACAGGGTTTTGCGATGTTGGCCAGGCTGGTCTCGAACTCCTGACCTTGTGATCCGCCTGCCTCGGCCTCCCAAAGTGCTAGGATTACAAGCGTGACCCACCGCTCCCAGCCAAAGTATCATTTTTTTAATTAAAATTTTTTTTTTTATTATTGTTTTTGAGCCGGAGTCTCGCTCTGTCGTCCAGGCTGGAGTGCAGTGGCATGATCTCGGCTCACTGCAAGCTCCGCCTCCCAGGTTCACGCCGTTCTCCTGCCTCAGCCTCCCGAGTAGCTGGGACTACAGGTGCCCACTACCACGCCCAGCTGATTTTTTGTATTTTTAGTAGAGACGGGGTTTCACCGTGTTAGCCAGGATGGTCTCGATCTCCTGCCCTTGTGATCCGCCCGCCTCGGCCTCCCAAAGTGCTGGGATTACAGGCGTGAGCCACCGTGCCCGGCCCAAAGTCTCATTTTTTTAATCGTCTCTGTTAGGAGTCTGTTGGGAAGGGCCTGTTGATTTGATTCAAGCTAGACTCCAGGTTCTTCATCAAAAGGCATCATTTTGCACCCCTAGGAGGCAGATGTAATGTCAAACTAGATGTGGATTAGTTCAGCCCAGCACTCGTTAGTAATTCAAGCCAAAGATGGCTTTGGGAAGTGTAAATGAACCAGATCTTGAACTCTGCTTTAACCAGTTTTAGCCTGCAAGGTCTTGCTGCCACCCGATAAAACAGGCAATAAACAGACGAAGGAAATAGCTGTAGCTGCAGGAGGTAGCGTCTGGCTTAGAGGGCACTGACTCACGCTGGGGTGCAGGAAGTCAGGGCCAGGCTTGTCCAGGAGTGACTCTCCCTGTTCAGGTACTGTTACCTCTTCCTGCAATGTGGCAGTCTGAACCCACTATATCCCCAACACTTGGCTCATGGTCAGTGCCCAGCAAACTTAATGGTACCACATATTGTTAAATTAAGACAACAATTTCCTGAGTATGGGCTCTGCAGTTACAGTCCTTGTTGCAGTTATAGTCCTTGTTGCAAATCTCAACTCTGTTTGTTGGATCTGGGTGTTAAGAAATCCAAGGCTCACCTGTAGCAAATATGTATGTAAAATACTTATTTTTCAAGACAGTCTTATTCTGTCACCCAGGCTTGAGTACAGTGGTGCAATCTTGGCTCACACCTTCTGGGCTCAAGCAATTCTTGTGCCTCAGCCTCCTGAGTGGCTGGGATTACAGGCATGTGCCACCACATCAGTTAATTTTTGTATTTTTAGTAGAGATGGGGTTTCGCCATGTTGGCCAGGCTGGTCTCAAACTCCTGGCCTCAAGTGATCTACCTGCCTCAGCCTCCCAAAGTGCTGGGATTATAGACCTGAGCCACTGCGCCTGGCTATATGTAAAATACATGTATTTAAAAGCCAAGGCTTAAGTTCTTGTAAAACAAATGACAACAGTACCTACTGCGTATTATAGAGATCAACTGAGTTAATGCAAGTAAACAGTGTAGTGTCTGGTACTCAGTAACTGTGCAATGTAACAACAGAAGCTGCCACAAGTTAGGAATCTCCCACCTTCCCATATCCCAAACCAGCATCTGGTGATCACTTATCTTTGCA
This sequence comes from Gorilla gorilla gorilla, assembly GCF_029281585.2. Classification (NCBI taxonomy): domain Eukaryota; kingdom Metazoa; phylum Chordata; class Mammalia; order Primates; family Hominidae; genus Gorilla; species Gorilla gorilla. Next base: position 94,333,370 of record NC_073239.2, on the reverse strand, counting down.
AGAGGGTGAGAGGCCATGGGCAGTGCAAAGTGAGAAGTCAACTGCACTGGCAGTAGAGGCATAGTGTTAGCACTCCCTACCCAAGTACCAACCCTCCCCTACTTTTATGGGTAAAAAGGCAGAAACTATTTACTAGTAAGAAAGACTAGCTCAGGAATGCCTGGTAGTGAGAAGCAAGCTCTGTGCCTCTTAATTACCTACACTTACCCAGAATAGAGACAAGGCTGTCCACCCCGTCCTTCTTTTTTGAATTCAAAACCTTCAAGGGAGCTCTCAATACCAGCCACTCAATCAACATAGGTTCCAGACACACATGTTTTTTAAATTATGTTTATTTAGCATATGTACACATAAAAGAGAAATTGCCCTCTGAACCCACCCAGCAGAAAACATGCACAAACCCAAGGTATATGTGGAGGGGAGGGGCCCCGGCCCCAAGTTAGCAGCTGGGACGATGCAATCCTGTGAGTCGCAAGCCCCAGTCAGGAGAGAGCTGGACTGAAGTGTCCAGCAGGCCGGAGTCCCCTGCCGCTGGCCCTAAAATAAGCGTGCGCCATAGCCAAAGGTCTGTTTAATGCCCTCAAAGTAGTACCGCTGCCAGCCCTGTCGCGTCCGCTCTTCCTCAGGAGCAGGGATGCCTCGACCTTCCATGCACAGCTCAGTCTCTCCGTTCTTGTCGATGAAGGTCAAGGTGATGGTGGCAAAGTGCCCTGGGAAAGGCAGAGGGGACGGAGGTTTCATATCTAGGGTTTCCATCTGAGTTTAAGACTGGGGCAACCTGGCTGGGCGTGGTGGCTCACACCTGTAATCCCAGCACTTTGGCAGGCTGAGGTGGGTGGATCACCAGAGGTCAGGAGTTCCAGACCAGCCTGGCTAACATGGTGAAACTCCATCTCTACTAAAATTACGTGGGCGTGGTGGCATGCACCTGTAATCCCAGCACTTTGGGAGGCTGAGGCAGGAGGATCACTTGAGCCCAGGAGTTCGAGACTAGCCTGGACAACGTAGTAGGACCCCATCTCTACAAAAAAAGTAAAAAAGTAAAAAAAAAAAAAAAAAAAGCTGGCATGGTGGCACACGTAGTCTCAGCTACTTGGGAAGCTGAAGCAGGAGGATCATTTGGGTCTGGGAGGTTAAGGCTGCAGTTTGCTGTGATTATGCCACTGCGCTCTAGCCTGGGTGACAGTGAGACCCTGTTTCCAAAAAAAAAAAAAAAAATTACAGCAAAGAGAAAAAGTTCTGGGGGTAATGGCAATAAATATGTTTACTTACCCTCTGGCCAAGATTTAAACCTCCACTTCATCACAATATGTTTCTCAGGGACCTAAAATAATCAAACAGCTCAGTCTATATTATATACTACAATGTACCCAGTCCTAGCTAGGATCAGTCATCTGCCCTTCATACGGAGTCTACCATCTGTGCAATTATATTACTTGCAAGAGAGTTCAAATCACAGCCTTTTTTTGAAAAACAAAATGTTTTATTAACAAAGAGATTAAAGCCTTACATTTTACCTATAGAGCTGAGAAAAAGAGAAATGTCACTCATCTGACCAAAGGCAACAACCTGAGTCTAGGGCCGGCAGGTACTCACCAGATCAGTAAATTCCCCAGAGACATTGCCATCTACCATGTGGAACTTTCCACCTCTGTCTGCTTCTAATGTTGCAGGAGCATGGGTAAAGGCCTGCACCAGCTGCAGGGAAAAAAAAAAAAGAGGCAGAACATACATGGCTTTCAGTGGGACCCAAGGACAAATGCCAGCTGAAGGCTGCATGCCTCAACTCTCATTTCCACCAGTCTGCCCCACAGGCGGGTCCAGGGTGTCCCTCTATTCTGTTTTAATACCAGCCAGGACTTGACTTCGGGAATTCTTTCTGATCTGATGATGCCATTACTTTGGACCCATTTACTTTTATTTATTTGAAATTGTATATGGTTCAGAAAGATATAAGAATGAGCTTATGAAAGAAAATTCTCAAGTAAATGTTTGAGACTTCTATTATCATTTCTGAGAACATGTCCCAAAATAGATCTATTCCATCTTTTATTTTATTTTATTTTTTTATTTATTGAGACGGAGTCTCACTTTGTTGCCCAGGCTGGAGTGCAGTGGCGCGATCTCGGCTCACTGCAACCTCTGCCCGTCCAGGTTTTAAGCAATTCTCTGCTTCAGCCTCTGGAGTAGCTGGGATTACAGGCGCATGCCACCATGCCTGGCTAACTTTTTGTATTTTTTAGTAGAGATGGGGTTTCACCATCTTGGCCAGGCTGGTCTTGAACTCCTGACCTCGTGATCCACCCACCTCGGCCTCCCAAAGTGCTGGGATTACAGGCGTGAGCCACCGCACCCAGCCCTTTTATTTTTTTTGAGATAGGTCTTGCTCTGTTGCCCAGGCCAAAGTGCAGTGGCATGATCATGGCTCACTGCAGCCCCGACCTCCTAAGCTTAGGTGATCCTCCCACCTCAGCTTCCTGAGGAGCTGGGACTACAGGCGCATACCACCATACCTGGCTAATTTTTGTATTTTTTGTAGAGACAGGGCTTCACCGTGTTGGCCAGGCTGGTCTCAAACTCCTGGGCTCAAGTAATTCACCCACCTCAGCCCCTCAAAGTGCTGGGATTAGAGATGTGAGCCACTGTGCCTGGCCTACTCCATATATATCAAATCAGTATCATTTTGCTGTGTTCGATTACCCAACAGTGCCGCTTTTACTTTTAAAAAGACTTTACTATTTTTTAAAGTAGGTAATACGAATACATGGTACAAAATTAAAAATAAACAGAAGGTTAAAAATGTTAGGAATCCTCCCATACAAAAGTATTTTAAAACTCTGAAAACTTTAGCTAGTTTGGAAGCAGAGATTCAACTGAAGTCTGTGTTGAAGTGCTAAATTCAATTCAAATGAAGACCACAGCTATGCTGCTAAGTCCTTCAAGGCAGCAGGCACAAAGCAGAACCAAGTTAGCCATCGAACGCAGTCTTTGGCATAGCCAGGTCATAACACATCTCCGGAGTCAACTAAGATAACTTTCTGAAGTACAGTACAATTTTGTTTATACACATCTTTTTAAATTTCTAGAAAACCCAGTCAATTGCTTCTCCAGTTCTTGGTTTTCTAAGGGGGAGAGAACTTATCACGAGAGTATTTTGGGTGCAGGCGCACAGACATACTAACACCCGTATACTACCTGGTACCTCTTAATTTATGGCTGTATTTACATTTTTGTTTAAAAAACAAGATCTTGATATTTTGTCCCACAGTATGTGGGAACTTCCACGTATCCTAACCGCCTTTACTATCAGATAATAAAGCTGAATACAGTCATGTTTCTCAACTCCACACTATAGCAGCAGAATGGCACAAGTCAGCTGTGCAACACAAAGAAGCCAGGAATTCTTCTGTGCTACAGAGTAACCAAGAATGGCCATTCACTTTTCTAGTAAGATTCACTCAGTGGTTTCTACTTATATGACCCAAAACTAGAACAGGCACGGTAGTGTGCACCTGTAGTCCCAGCTACTCAGGAGGCTGAGGAAGGAGGATCACTTGAGCCCAGAAGTTCAAGGTTAGTCTGGGCAACATAGCAAGACCAGGTCTTTTGTTTTTAAAATAAATAAATATGGCCGAGCACAGTGGTTTGCACCTGTAATCCCAGCACTTTGGGAGGCTGAGGCAGGCAGATCACTTGAGGTCAGGAGTTTCAGACCAGCCCATCTCTACTAAAAAATATGGTGAAACCCCATCTCTACTAAAAAACATAAAAATTAGCTAGGCGTGATGGCGTGTGCCTATAGTACCAGCTGTTCAGGACGCTGAGGCAGGAGAATCGCTTGAACCTGGGAGGCAGAGGTTGCAGTGAGCCAAGATCGTGCCACTGCACTCCAGCCTGGGCAGGTGACAGAGCAAGACTCCGTCTCAAAAAAAAAAGAGAATAGAGGGAGGGAAAAATTCACTTTGATGAAGTCCTCATGGCTCCAGTTCTGAGTACCTCTTCTGTACACTGCTGAAGGGATATGCCCCCAACTCAAGTCACCTAGAAGGGCAGATGGCATGAGGCCTGAAGGACAAGACTGACTTACCTCTTGGGTGGTAAACACTCTATAGAGCTCCTCTGGTGACGTCAGGAAGGTTTCCTTAAGAGTGATCTTACAAGTGGGGATTTTGACTCCAACAGGTCTGGCCTGGGTTTTTGAAGGAGCAGGCTTAGCCTGTGAAGGTGGCAGTGAAAATGATCAATACAGAGTAATGATACAACCTCAATCAACGTGGCTTCAGAGACAGTTGTACCATTCATTCTCATAAAAATGTTCACCTCCAAGGGTAATTATTCCAAGGGGTTTGAAGGGAATTTGAGTGTGTAGCTGTTTCAGTCATGAGGGTAATGATTCTGGAAACCTCCTCAATTCCCAGTAAAAATAACCACTCTACAAGGAAGACCCTGATAGTCAAATAACAAATCAAATCATTGAGATATTTTTGAAGAGCTCAGTGTAATTCTCAAACAATTTCTATGTTTAAATAGCTGGAAGCGGTTTTCTCCCCACTTCCAGAGTATCCACTTCACTATGCTGACAAAAGAGCAACAGGGCTCTAAACCAAGTGCTGAGCTTGAACCACAAAGTTCCATCTCTAGATAAAGTACTTGCTCACCCTGAAAATTGGGGAGATTGGGTGAAGACAGGGATGTAACTCCATTTCTTGATGGGACCTCTAATATCAAAGTATGAAATATCAACACACCAATTAGACTGAAGACTTATATAGGTGAAGACCATCCTTTGTTCATAACCTCCTAACTGGTGCTAAATGCAATCAAGAGTCAGACTTTTAACTGTCTGATAGCTCCTACTTGCTCTAGGGGTCTGCGATAAGTGAATTAAAACCAGGTTAAAGATGGGTGAATGAATGCATATTGCAGGCGCTCTGAAAAAGCACCATGAGCAGATCACAAGCTGGTCTGGCTTAGAGGTTAGGGACACAGAGAGCTGATACGTGGAATTAAGAAGGCGGTCTCTCAAGTTCCTTTGCAGACAGTCTCCCACCCCAGGAAAACCATTTACCTTGCGCTCCTCAGTTTTCAGTGCTGGCTGCCCCACTGGGTCTACTGACTCTCCATTCATTGTAGGTAAGATCATGCCCTGGGTGAACTCTGAAAAGATAAAATTCCAGCTCATGGAAGTTACTTCTTAGTAGCTGAGATCTGGAGTTTCATTACAGCTTGACAAACACAGCCATCCTACCACAGAATGAGGTTATGACCAGAAAAGGAAGAGGCTATTTTTACATCTTTACTTTTGGTCTATGCCAGACTGGTATCTGGGTATATGCCATAGAATATAGTATGTTCACTGGGATTATCTTTTTTTTTTTTTTTTGAGACGGAGTCTTGCTCTGTCGCCAGGCTGGAGTGCAGCCTGCACTCCAACTCACTGCAACCTCTGACTCCCTGGTTCAAGCTATTCTCCTGCCGCAGCCTCCTGAGTAGCTCGGATTATAGGCATGCACCACCATGCCCAGCTAATTTTTGTATTTTTAGTAGAGACGGGGTTTCATCATGTTGGCCAGGATGGTCTCGATCTCCTGACCTTGTGATCTACTGGCCTCGGCCTCCCAAAGTGCTGGGATTACAGGTGTGAGCCGCTGCACCTGGCCACTGGGATTATTTTTAAAAGCTTATCCTCCTGACTCAACTGGAAACATTATAACATATTAAGTGCATGTGAGGTCTACTATGGAAGGATGGCGTGAATGCCGTGGCACTTTGATGACTTCAAGAGTGGGTAATCTACCCAGCACCTATGGATGCATGGTTAGTGCCTTTCCTCCACTCTGCCTTACCTCTGCAGAAAAGCCACAACTAGTTATGGCACTGGTGTACTGGTCCTCCCCAAAAAGGTGTCTATCACCTTCCATCACCTTCTTTGATGGTTATTATACATATTCCAACACCAAGATCAGAATACACTGGCAGAAATGGAATCCCAGGGGAAAGCTGAGCTGACTTCTATTCTAAGCATCTAAATATCCCTGGAGAGTGATATCTTTGATATCAAAGATAGTCCAGACTGTATTCAAGTAATGAGTCCAGAGATGCCAAGTCTTTAGATTAGCGCTGTCCATTAGAAATATAATGTGAGCCTCAAATACAGTTTTTTGTTTTTTTGTTTTTTTTTTTTTTTGAGATGGAGTCTCCCTCTGTCACCCAGGCTGGAGTGCAATGGCGCGTTCTTGGCTCACCGCAACCTTCACCTCCTGGGTTCAAGCAATTCTCCTGCCTCAGCCTCTTGAGTAGCTGGGATTACAGGCATGCACCACCACACCCGGCTAATTTTGTATTTTTAGTAGAGATGGGGTTTCTCTATTGGTCAGGCTGGTCTCGAACTCCCGACCTCAGGTGATCCGCCCACCTCGGCTTCCCAAAGGGCTGGGATTATAGGCGTGAGCCACTGCACCCAGCCCATAGTGTAATTTATACTCACAGCACATCTCTTGTGTTTTTTGGTCATCCAGGCTGGAGTGCAGTGGCATGATCTCAGCTCATTGCAACCTCCCTGCCTCCTGGGCTCAAGCCACTCTCCCACCTCAGCCTCCCGAGTAGCTGGGATTACAGGCACGGGCCACCACATCCAGCTAATTTTTGTATTTTTTGTAGAGACAGGGTTTCACCATGTTGCCCAGGCTGGTCTCAAATTCCTGAGCTCAGGCAATCAGCCCACCTCAGCCTCCAACAGTGCTGGGATTACAAGTGTGAGCCACCGCGCCGGGCCCTCACAGCACATCTCAGTTTGGTCTAGCCACATCTAAAATGCTCAACCATCAATATTAGACAACACAGCTCCAGATCTTTCTCTTACTCCGAGCTTATGGACTGACTTTAAGATGAAATAAGCCCCCTCCCCCCAAATCTTTACCCATTTGCCAAAGAAAGGACTGTCCAGGCCCTTAACCAGAGTCTAACAGGTGGAAACTACCTCCTTAAGGCACACAGAACTACTCAAGGGATACCTGTTTTGAGGGTGCTGATGTAAATTCCCATTGCTTCTCTTAGAAGTTTCACCCCTTCTTCCTTCATTAAGGCCACGAGATTTGTGTCAGGCTCATCTTTGGCAAGGCTCACACTAATCTGGGTGAAAGATGAGAAGTAGGTGGTAAATAACTTGAGGGGCACCCTCATTATGGAATGTGGGGGCTGAGCAATCAGGTAACTGCTGACATTTCCAAAGGAAATGCATGAGTACTGCGGTATTCGTACAATCCCCATTAGTGTTCCTTCTTGAGTCCTCTCTGTCAAGTGGCTAATGTTAGTTAGAACCCATGTCACTAGCTAAAGTGAAGAAATTAAAGGAGTGCAAATTGCTCTAGAAGTTTCCAATGGCACCATATGCCTAGAAAATTATCTGCAGACTAGGGTTCTGAATGCTTGGACCAAGCCTGGGCTATGAATCCTGAATGACAGGTCACTTTTCTCATCTGAGAATAAGAGGATATAGAGGACTCGGATTAGGAGTTATGAAGCACGAACCTCCACTTCATCCACGCTGTTTTCATCAGACAAATTGGGGATCTCCACATGTCCTTTGTACTGTACTCCTGACTTAGAAGTACCTGTCAAAACCAATGCAATGTCATTAGTCCACTCCTTGGCAGGAAAGGTCTCTGCTCCAGGGTCCTAACTGCTACCTCACTTCTGCTGCTTTTGGATGGCTGAACTGATCCTCTTTATTCTGAGAATGCCACATGCCAGATGCAATCAACACCCACACCCCCAAAAGAAATGTCTTTCCTCACCAGGTTACTGGAAACCAACTATGTTATTACAATGTGGGACAAAGAGCTACAGATTTGGTACTAGCATGAGTTATACCATGAGAACTTGGGTCAAAAGCCAGTAGTTCTGCTAGAATACTTGTTTTGAAAATATCAATTTATTTCAGTGCAACTGAAATATTAGGGAACAATTTGATTATAATGAGAAGTTCATGTTTGCTTCTATGTGACTCCATCCATGAGAAACACTAGGTGAATACGGAAAGCCTCACCCAGCTACATAGGATACATAAAACACACACATCTCAAACACCTATCTGCCAATGACCTCAGTTTACAGCGTGTGTTGTGAGCCATACCCATCCTCAACTAGTGTAATGTTCCTTCTGATTGTGGATGACTCTCCTTCTACCATTCCATAGTAGTCCTCAAGCTGCAACCCTTCTGATGCCCACTTCCCCCCCCCTCCCCAAGACAGAGTCTTGCTCTGTTGCTCAGGCTGGAGTGCAGTGGCATGATCTTGGCTCATTGCAACCTCCACCTCCCAGGTTCAAGCAATTCTTCTGCCTCAGCCTCCCAAGTAGCTGGGATTACAGGTGCGTGCCACTACGCACAGCTAATTTTTGTATTTTTTAGTAGAGATGGGGTTTCACCATGTTGGCCAGGTGTGTCTCCAATTCCTGACCTCGTGATCCACCTGCCTCAGTCTCCCAAAGTGCTGAGATTACAGGCGTGAGCCGCCGCACCTGGCTTTGATGCCCACTTTCACAAATAAACTTCAGGTCTTTTCCATGGTAAAGCACCATATTTATTGTAGTATTCACCTATTTTTTATTTTTTTTGAGATGGAGTCTCACTCTGTTGCCCAGGCTGGAGTGCAACAGTGTGATCCCAGCTCACTGCAACCTCCGCCTCCTGGGTTCAAGCGATTCTCCTGCCTCAGCCTCCCAAGTAGCTGGGACTACAGGCACATGCCACCACGCCTGGCTAATTTTTTGTATTTTTAGTAGAGACGGGGTTTCACTGTGTCAGCCAGGATGGTCTTGATCTCCTGACCTCGTGATCCGCCCACCTTGGCCTCCCAAAGTGCTGGGATTACAGGCGTTAGCCACCACGCCCGGCCTATATTTATCTATTTCTTACCATTTAATGTGCACAAAACTATGCTACCAATTTTTAGTCCCTATATTAAAAAAAAAATTGTCGGCCAGACACAGTTCGAGACCAGCCTGGCCAACATGGTGAAACCCATCTCCAATAAAAATACAAAATTAGCCGGTCGTGGTGGCGGGCACCTGTAATCCTACTTGGGAGGCTGAGGCAGGAGAACTGGTTAAACCCGGGAAGTGAAGGTTGCAGTGAGCCAAGATCGCGCCACTGCACTCCAGCCTGGGTGACGAGCAAAACTCTGTCTAGAAAAAAAAAAGGAGGTCTCAGCAAGATGACACCGAAGATTCCTTCCATACTACTATGCTTCAAGTGTGCTTTAAAAACAAATTAACAAAAATCATGGACAGATAGATCTACTTTCACCCTTCTTTATGATATGACTATTCACTTCGGAAATGTTTATCAAAGCACAAATTTCATGCTTTGCCCCATACACAGACAGTAGCTATCTCATACTCCCTTAGCTTTAGTGCCTTTTTACATTCAGGCTCCCGACAGTCAGGACTGTCCAAAACGGTCATACGCATGACCTCAATTTTTTCCTAATGTCATACACAAGGGACATAAAACTAGAAGATAGATAAAACAGCCCCAAATTACTGTCACACACAAGCTTCATTAGCGCAGTGGTTTAATCTGTTAAGATTCACACTGAAGACAGTGCAAAAAGATCAAGACCAAAAAAATCCTCTCCTTCCTCCTTTTAAATCATTCACAAGATACATGTAGCTAGTCTGAAGAAATATCATCGTAGGTGTCCCAACAAAGACCAAGGCCCAAAGATGCAGTGGCCCGGCCACTTCATGGATGGGACTTATGAGACCCAGACACAGGAAATCCATTTAGCATCCCACAATGGCAAAGAAATTCCAGGACTCGATACTGCTTTACATAGGACTCCAAAGCAGCAACATCTGCCTTCTCCCTTCAAGGTCTGTAACTCCTCAAAACTGTTCTCTCCAGCTACTTAACAGGTTAAACAAAACACAGTTAATCTCTCTGACAGCCCAGCTTAGACTTACCTGTCCAGTTTAGTTTGACGCTCCATTCATAAAAGAAGATGAGTTTCCCTTTGCGATTGTTAATGGATGCCTCTCCATCAAGCTTACTCACTTCCGTCACCTCACACTTGCCTTCTTCATTTTGAACCTGCACTGCCAGGAACAGTGTTTTCAGCTTATCCGTGGACCAATTTGAAGCATCTCTCTCCGTCCTGCAAAGCAGAAACAAAGCTATGAACCAGCAGTCAAACGGAGGATACGCTGCTCTATGCAAGAGAATACGAGGTTAAAGGAGGCCTGACAAATAGTTTGAAAAGAACACAAAAACTCCCAGTCCCACTCCAGTATGTCCACAAACATGTCATTCTTTTTTAGGAAGACAAGGGGTTGCACACTGTCAACAAAGACAGCTGCTGTAGAAAATGGTATAAACTCAATGGAAAATTATGCTCTCCTTTCTCTGCATGATGGTGCGGGGGAATACTCGATACTTTAACATGGCGCCCCCATTTGACCAAGTGGAAAACTGCACATATTGCTGAGATCAGGAACACAGACTGGACCATGAAAGAACAGTACTTAGCTAAAAGGCCCAGAAAGGATTAAACCAATAACCCTGACCTCATTGGCACAGTGTTCTGACCTATCAGATTCGCACTTGTATTATAAACTTCCTACACATTCACTGCCCCCTAGATGGCCACAAAAACGTTAAGTCCAGGGCTTCAAAACAAACAACAAAAATTAGGTCAAGTACTCTGCATGTTAAGAAGAGAGAATACAAAGTGAGATATGGAAAAGAAACATCACTATCTGCCTTCCTACTTATCAACTATTAGAGAAAACAACAGCAAAAAAAGCTGCAACAAAGTAACGGTACAATACAAACACTACGAACAAAGTTCAGTGGAATTCAAAAATAAGGAAACATTACTTTGGGAAGATTTCATGAAGCAGGGCAGTTATTTTAAGAACGGTCAGGTTATAAAACCACGGCTGCTCGGCAACCTGGAGTTCCAACACACCCGACCTGATAGTTCCGGGTGAGAGGCCGCAGCTATCTGAGCTCCGAGCACCTGCACAACACGTTCTCAATCTCCCGCGGGACCGCTACAGCGGTCCCCTATGAATGACTTTTAATTTTACCGCAGGCCGCAAAATAGGAATTACAGACCCCTGGCCTTAGGCCTTTCACAGCTATCTCCCAACACAATCAAAGGAGGTTCCAGTCTCAGTGACTCCTCTGGCCACGTGCAGTAAGCACCTCCCTGCTCGGGCTGGATGCAGCAGCCAGGGCGTTATCCCCTAGTCTTTCTGACAACCCTCCTCTGGGGCGCAGCCCTCCACGTCCATCTCCCTCCCCTCAAACACTAAGAAGGTGACTGCGGAGTGGAGAGGCCTGGGGCTACGGACCCCTGCCATAGGAAGGACCCACCCCCATCTCCGGACACGGCTACCTCAGCCCCAGCTCTGTCCGGGCCGAGGTTCTAGGAACCCTGAAACCCTGGCCCGGCCGCAGGTCTCCCAAGGCCGGCCTGCTTTGCTGGCCCTCACCAGTGCCAGTTGTTGACGTTGGTGGCGTCCGCCCGCTCCTCCACGATCCAGCGTGGGTCTCCCTCACCCCACTTGGCCATCGGCTCTCCTATCGCGGCGCCACCAGCTCCGGAGCAGCCGTAGCCACAGCCTCAGGACCGCTTAGTGCCAGCCGCCCGGCAGCGCCTGGAAACTACTAGAAGCGGCCGCAAGCACCTCCTGGCTTGCTTTTCCCTCCACCCCCTCCCCGCCTTAACTTCCGGCTCCTCCCCACGCCCACCGGTTACTTCCGTCCCAACTCGCCGCACCGTGGGTTCCGCGTGATTTAGAGATCCTTCAGACTCCCTCGGGTTCTCCCCAAAAAGCGTCCCGAAACCCAACTGCTCATACAACCATTCCTCACCCATAGGAAAACAAAGAACACGTCTCATTGCTTCCCTGGACCCTAAATCGCCCTTGCTGAGCCTCATGGGAATTGTAGTCTTGTTACGTGACCCGCTGGATAACCGCGGAAGGTCGTGCGGAAAGGAGAGGAAATGACCTAGCACGGTGCTTGGGGTTTCTGGGGGCTGTAGTCAAGAAGCCTTGTGGTTCGTCGGGACAGCGCCTGACAGCAGAGGCAGAAGAAACTACGACTTCCAGCATGCCCTGCGGTCTCGTTATTTGTGTTTTCTCTCCGCCCTACGATTATTCCCTTCCGCCCCCTTCTCTAAGCTGCACAGCCTGAATAGAAGGGCTGGTCCAGCGGCGGCGGAGGCTGGCGCTGTCCTGAGAGGGAGGGCTCTGTGCGGAAGAGGTGAGGGTGTCCCAAGCCCCTTGGGTCGCGTATCTGGCTGAGTCCAGCCTCTCCGCATCTTGATCTTTTCCCCTCTTCTAGGGGGCATGCCTACACCCTACGACTACAGGCCTGATTGTCTTCTTTCAGTCAGGGCGACCCTTGGGCGCTGGAGTACGCTTGGGATTGGGGCTGCGAGTGAGCACCAGCGATTGGTTCGGAAGCGGACATTTGGTTCAGAACGAGCATTTAACTCTGCCAGGGATCCGCTGGGCTCTGACGACTGCGGTAGATCCATGGCTTCCTGGACGTTCACCCGTAGAGTCATCCTAGCTTAACTCTTGTTCCCTGGTCTCAGTTCACAAGCCTCACCTGTATCTTCCTGGCTCGGAAGATAATTGAAACCAAGTCTGACTTGTCAGTAGCTGGTTTTTGGAGTTTTCTGAGGCAGGGAGCATGTTGTGGTTTTCTTGCTGATTCTTCTGTTTTCCTTTGTAAAGTTCGTGTTCTCCCCTGAGGTCTCTCACCCTGCCTTGTGGGCTGTCAGTAATCAAGAGACGATAAAGACAAACCTCTGAAGTATTTTAAATCATGTTGAAGCACCTGTCACTCTTAAGAGTGACAATCGTACCTGATTACTTTATAACTCTAGAGCCACTAGATCATTATCTATACTTGCCAAGTAAACCTAGCTTCTCATTTGGCGTTATAAATACAAATTGATGGCAGTTGTCTACTGCCCTTGCATGGTTAAAAAGATTCCAGAAATCCTCTGGCAGATTATTGTGTTTGTTAGACACATTCTGTGTCTATCTGTAGATAACTACTATAGTGAAGGAATGATCTCTAGTTTTCTGGAAAGTGAAAAATAGGTAGAAGGACCATGCAAGACACTAGAAATGGTCTAGGAGCCAGAAAGCCTGGATTGTAATTTGAAATAGGAGCACTTAACAAAGTGGCTTTGATACTGAACTCTTTTGTGCCTCACTTTCCCCATGAGTAACATGGAAATGGAATCTCCCAGGCCTACCTTACAAGATTGTTCTGAGGATCAAACGAATGACAGAGTGATTTATGAACTGACATGTGTGCCAGAGACATTTATATGTTCTATACACATCTTCAGCATTTGTGGCTACTCAGAATTTTTGTATTTTTTTTAATCTTTAGGATTGCTAAAAAATATTTTCTTTTTTAGCTTTTCCCAAGGTACCAGGATGATGTATTAATAATAAAAGTTACTATTGAGTGTTAATTTTGGGTCAGGCACTAAGCACTTTACATGTATTAACTGGTTTACTCCTCATAACCATTTCTAAGGTAGGTCATCTGTTATGCCCATTTAACAGACGGGAAAACCAAGACAGAAAAATGTCAGTATGATATTCCACATTAAGAGGAAATAACATTTAGTATTTACTTTCTGCTAGACACTTTTATAGATGTTCCCTGCAACCCTGTGAGATAGGATATAATTTTCTCCAAGGCTTAGAAGTAAAGTCATTTATCCACTTTGCTCAGAATTAAGAGAAACCAGGATCTGAACTCAAGGTTGCCTGACTACAATGTCTGTGTGGGATGATTTCATGGTGTCTGCCAGCATTTTTGGTTTATCTCCCTAAAATTAAATGCAGAAAAGGATTTTTAGACAACCCTGTTCCAGTAGAAATCAATAAGTGATGTCTGCCATGAGAAGGGACCAGATAGTAGAAAATTCCCACAATACCCTTGCTATCCCTATATCCCCTGAGTTGAAAACAGAGTCAGGAAGTAACAGTAGAGTATCTTTAAGGGCTATCAAAAGCCTCAACAGGACTACCATGACAAGGCTTTTCTCAAGCTTTTATTGATGAAGGTGCTATTAAAAGGAAAAGCAAGTGGTTCTTTTAGAACTTGATGCTGTTTAGCCTTTACAGTTATTTTTGGTGCTGTGGGAGTTTTATACCCAGTCCTTGGCTTAAATCATAGTTTTCATTCTAATCCTGTTGACATTGATAGTTTAGTTTGTAATTCTGTTTCCTTATTTGGAGATAGGGAGGGTCTCACTGTGTCACCCAGGCTGGAGTGCAGTGGTGTAATCTCAGCTCATAGCAGCCTCGACGTCCCAAGCTCAGGTGATCCTCCCACCTTAGCCTCCCAAGCAGCTGGGACTACGTCACCATGTCCAGCTAGTTTTTTGTTTTGTTTTTTAAATTTTTTTGTAGAGACAGTTTTACAATGTTGCCCAGGCTAGTCTTGAACTTGGGCTCAGGCGATCTTCCCACCTCAGTCTCCCAAAGTGCTGAGATTACAGATATGAGCCACTGTGCCCTGCCTAGTTTGTAATTCTAGGGCAAAACTTGTTTTTGCAGGGCAAAATTGAATTTTATAGTAGTTGTAACAGGGACTTGTGGTCTTTTGACTACTTCTTTATATACTTGCTTTTCTTGGCCATCCCCTCATTTCTCAAATTTTGGCTAACAGTTGTTAATAAAATAGTCATAATTTGAAGATTTAGGTGAGATAATTCTGCTTCTTTTAATTGCTTTGCTTTCCATTCTTTCAGGCATTTAAAAAGCATACATGAGGGTGGAATATTTGTCAGTTTCATTCACTGTAGTATTCCCAGAGCCTAGAACAGTGCCTCAGAGATGGTGCTCAATAAGTATTTGTTGAAAATGTGAATACAATTTTTGTCTGTTTTGTGCATGTTCTGATTGCTCTTCCTTGTGTATTCAGCAAAGTTTTTTGATAGGTTCTTATAGCATTTGCCTTCTTGCACTGTTGCTTTTAATACATACCTATGCTGAATGCCCTAGCTCTGTTGTAGGGTCCCCACGTCTGACACTTTTTTTTTTTTTTTTTTTGGAGACGGAGTTTCGCTCTTGTTGCCCAGGCTGGAGTGCAATGGTGCGATCTCTGCTCACCGCAACCTCTGCCTCCCAGGTTCAAGCGATTCTCCTGCCTCAGCCTCCTGAGTAGCTGGGATTACAGGCATGCGCAACCATGCCAGGCTAATTTTGTATTTTTAGTAGAGACGGGGTTTCTCCATGTTGGTCAGGCTGGTCTCGAACTCCTGACCTCAGGTGTTCTGCCTGCCTCGGCCTCCCAAAGTGCTGGGATTAAAGGCCTGAGCCACTGCACCCAGCCTCTGGCACTTTTTTATATACCTTACAACACCTGAGAGAGTGCCCTGGACAAAGTGGATGCTCTTAAGAATGGATGACTACTTATGGGTAATTAGAAGATTAGAAGTATGATTTGATCAGTTGGAGACCCAAGAATCTGGTTTTATATGGCAGGTTCAGTATTTGTTTTACCAGATTCTTTTCTGCATCCTTGATTTTTGGGATCAGTTAGTGGTGCAGGAAACTAAGGCTTTTGGAACTCTTTAGGGAGAGACCCAGAAAGGGGCAATGTATGTTTTCCTGTCACTGTAGATGAATCGGACAAAGGGTGATGAGGAGGAGTATTGGAACAGCTCCAAGTTCAAGGCTTTTACCTTTGACGATGAAGATGATGAGCTTTCACAGGTAGGTCAACTGCTGAAGTGTGTACTCTTCTCCACAGTGCCACTCTAAAATTCCTTCCTCTTGCATTCTGGGTAACTAGGCTTTTGACCATGTATGTCTTCATTAGGCCTCAGGAAAGAGCCAGAAGGATTGTAAAATCCAGCTCACTGCCTTTCTTACTTTACCTTTTTAAGATGATTTATTCCTACAGGTTTTTTTTTCTTTTGAAGAACCCCAAGTCTTTTATTTATGTGATATATATTTTTTTATTTTTGAAAGGTGAACTGGATTGGAAGATTTATCTTCGTTGTGTCTATTTTGCAGTTGAGGAATCATTTATTTTTAGAGAGGTGAATAAATTCACTCAGGTTTACATAGCAAGTCACTGCCAGGAATATGATGAGAATTCAAAAGTGACTTTGATTCCTCCTAACTCTTTTATCACTGGACTGTAGTGTTGGCTAAAAATCAGTTTGTTTTCTTGGCAAATATGTAGTACGCTAGGCTTTCGATTGCACAGGGTGAGTGTTGGCCACCTTCAGGCCCCAATTCCTCAGCCTTCTTGATTGTCAGAAGAGAGGTGGGAAATGATGATTTGCCTGAGCACCCTAGCCTTGTGTCCCTCTGCAGTTAAAGGAGTCCAAGCGGGCGGTGAACAGCCTCCGAGACTTCGTGGATGATGATGACGATGATGACCTGGAGCGAGTCAGCTGGAGTGGGGAACCTGTGGGAAGTAAGTAGAAGAGTCCCTAGGCGGGGATAGATGTTGAGGATTCTTATCACTGATGAAGGCTCTACTTGTTTGTTTCTTCAATGCTAGTTAGGAGAGGGACTAGGATAAGACTATTTTCAGATAAGCATACATCTGGAAACTTAACTCCAGGAGAAGATACTTGGGAAATCCAGCAGGAGTTCCCACATGGCTATATAGGTCTGCTCTTCAGGGGTTGACGCTTGGCTGGCTATTTCATTCTCATTTGGGGTGCTTGTTAAAATGACATACTCCTAGGCTTTATCCCGGAGATTCTGTTCATTAGGTCTTCTGCGGAGTAGAGGGGGTCTCAAATTTTAATAAACACTGCAGGTGATTCTGATATGTAGCCATATTTGGGACCTACTGACTTGACTCAGTATACTAGTAACTGATTGACAGAACGGACTTCCTTACCCACCAAGTCTCACAGCTTAGCTGTATCTGATACCACTTAATACTTTTTCAGAGTCCATTTGATTTTTTTTTTTTTTTTTTTTTTTTGAGATGGAGTCTTACTCTGTTGCCTAGTCTGGAGTGCAATGGCGCGATCCTGACTCACTGCAACCTCCGCCTCCCAGGTTCAAGCGATTCTCATGCTTCAGCCTCCCTAGTAGCTGGGATTAAAGGCGCCAACCACCATGCCTGGCTAATTTTTGTGTTTTTAGTAGAGATGGAGTTTTACCATGTTGGCCAGGCTGGTCTTGAACTCCTGACCTCAAGTGATCCGCCTGCCTTGGCCTCCCAAATGCTGGGATTATAGGTATGAGCCACCATCCCTGGTCCCCATCTGATTTTTAAGAAATATTTTTAATTGAAAGTTTTTAAAAAATAGGCCATGCTATAATGTGACTAAAGATTTAAAAAAAATTAAAGGTCTACAGTGAAAAGTTTCCGTTCCATATTGTTATGTATCTTCTGAGTTTTCAGTTCACGTCCTCCCAAAAAACAATCGTTGCTTGGTTCCTGTGTATTCATCTAAAGACTCTTTTTGCATCTGGAAAAGTATACAGAAACATGTATTCTTATCCCATTTTTACACAAGCAGTAGCATACTTCATACCTTGCTCTTTTTATGTGTTAATATAGCTTGGAGATCTTTCCATGTCAGTATATAAAGAGTGTTCTCATTTTCTCTTTCTTTTTTTAAATAGCAGCATAGTATTAAATTGTATGGATTTACCATCATTTATTTAGCCAGCCCACTGTTGAATTTTAGATTTTTCAATCTTTTGCTCTTTATATTTCTATCATTGACTTTATATTCTGACCATAGATGCATAAATGAAAGAGCAATTCTTAGAGTGGAATTACTCACATAGGGTGTTTGCATCTGTATTGGGTAGATATTGCCAAATTGACCTCCACAGGGGTTGTACCAATTCGTACTACCACCAGCAATGGAGGAGGGTTCCAGTTTCCCTATAGCCTGGCTAACACAGGGTATTATCAAGCTTTTGGATCTTTCCCCATCTTATAGGGGACTAATGGTTTCTCATTATATTTTTAATTTGTAGTACTCTTAGCAAAGCTGGGGGCAGGTGGTGTGTGCCTCTGGAGGGTAGTGGCGATGGATGGCTTGAGGCCAGGAGTTGAGGCTGACGTGAGACATGACTGTGAGATATGATTGTGAATAGCCACTGTACTCCAGAGCTCCAGCAACGTAGTGAGACCCTGTCTCTAAAAAAAAAAAAAAAAGAGAGAAAAAAGAGTAAGGTTGAGCATCTTTTCATATGTTGAAGAGCCATTTGAATTTTCTGTGATCCACTTATTCATGTCCTTGGTCCATTTTTCTGCTGATTAGTCTATTTGAGTCTATCTTTTCTCCCTGCCCCAAGTTGGCCAAGGGACCAGGGCTTCTGGTGAAAAGCTTTTAGAGTTTGTTGAATGTTGGATGTCAAGGCTTTATTGTGGATGAGAATTGCTGATGTAGTTCTTACTATCTCGCAGGTATCTCATGGTCCATCAGAGAGACTGCTGGTAATAGCGGCTCAACCCACGAGGGGCGTGAACAGCTAAAGAGCCGAAACAGCTTCTCCTCCTATGCACAACTACCCAAGCCTACTTCTACCTACTCCCTGAGCAGCTTTTTTAGAGGTAAAGAGAGATGCTTTAATGGATAGGGAAGTCCTTCTCTTTTTTCAGAAAAATCTTAGGCCATAATTTTCATTTACTTTGTAAGAAAAAGATTATTGAAGGATAAAGCATTCTCATTGGAGGTGGCAGCTGGGTGTTAGGAGTGAGATAAATGAGAGAAATTCAGAGGAGTTGGACTGGTTTTCTAGAGCATGATGAATGAAATTGACATTAACCCTGTGACTGGTACTGAAAAAATTTGCCTAGATCAAAATTCCTCCCTACTCCTTGCGCATTGCTGTTGGAAAACCTTGTTGGTGGGAATGCCAAATGGTGCAGCCACCGTGGAAGACAGTATGGTGGTTTTTCAAAAAAAATTAAACAGTAAACATATAACTGGCTAGGCGTGGTGGCTCATGCCTGTAATCCCAGCACTTTTGGGAGGCTGAGGCAGGTGGATCACCTGAGGTCAAGAGTTCTAGACCAGCCTACCAATATGGTGAAACCACGTCTCTACTAAAAATACAAAAATTAGCCGGGCATGGTGGGGGCTTCTGTAATCCCAGCTGCTCAGGAGGCTGAGGGAGGCAGATTGCTAGAACCTGGGAGGCAAAGGTTGTAGTGAACCGAGATTGCACTACTGCAGTCTAGCCTGGGTGACAGAGCAAAACTCCATCTCAATAAATAAATAAATAACATATGATCTAGCAATTTTACTTCTGGGTATATATCAAAAAGAATGGAAAGCAGGTACTTGAACAGATATTTGTACCTCCATGTCGATAGTAGCATTATTCACAATAGCCAAAAGATGGAAACAACCCAAATGTCCATTGATGGATGAATGGATAAACAAATGTGCCATATACATGCAGCAGAATGTTACTCAGCATTAAAGAAGAACGACATTCCCATACATGCTGCCACATGGATGATCCTTGAGGATGTGATGCTAAATAAAATAAGGCACAAAGGGACAAATATTGTATGACTCCATTTACGTATGACCTAGAATAGTCAGATTCATAGAGACAGAAAGTAGAATGGTGGTTACCAAGAGCTGGGGCGGAGGGAATGGAGAGTTATTGTTTAAAGGGTATAGAGTTGGTTAAAGGGTAGAGAGTCTCAGTTTGGGATGATGAAAAAGTTCTGGAGATGGATAGTGGTGATGGTTGTACAACAGTGTGAATGTACTTAATGCTACTGACTTATACGCTTAAAAATGGTTAAAATGGTAAATTTTGTTATGTATATTTTACCATAATTAAAAAAAATTTTCTCCCTGCTCCATTTTTTAATGGCACTTCAGATTTCTACAGATGAATAAAACCTTTTTTAAGCGTTAAGTTCCTATATTGCATTATAGAGTTCGTTACACATTGTGTCTTTAACCAAGCCTGGATGGCTCTGATTGAAACTGTTGACCTTTTCCCTCTTGTGTTCTTTACCTTTAGGTAGAACTAGACCTGGAAGTTTCCAGTCCCTTTCTGATGGTAGGCATTGAACCCTCTTTTAATTGCTGTGGGAAATGTTGCTGATCTGGTACAGTCTGAGGAGTTATGGGGACAGGTAGTAATTAGATGACAAGATGAACTTTCTTCTGCATCTACTGTCGTTATTAGAGGAATTTTCTGATACCGACTAAGGAGGTAGAAATCATTCTAGCTACAGGGGCAAAGGTGACTTCTAGGGATGCTGTCTTTGGGGAAGAACGGAGATCTGCTTTTGGCCATAAAGTTAACATTGGGAGCCCACAAGTCAAAAAAATGTGAGAAGGAAGAAGTAGAGGGAAGGAATGACAAGCAGGATTCATGGTGCCCTTCTGAACCAGCTGCTTATTCTTTTTCAGCTCTGTCAGACACACCCACCAAAAGCTATGCTCCGGAGCTGGGGAGACCCAAAGGGGAGTATAGGGTGAGTTACAGCATACACTGGTGTGACACTTTCCACAGTACAAAGTACCTTGACATATGTTACCTGGCTCGATTTTCCCAACTATTTGAGTAGATATTTTTTTAACCCTGTTTTATAGATAAGAAAACTGGGTTTCTAAACATGAGGGCTTACCTGGGGTCTCAGAGCTAGGAAAGGGTGCAACTTAGACTTATAATCTCTATATTCTGACTCAGTTCTGCCATACTTTGCTTACTCATTATGCTCCCACTTGAAGGCTGTACTTTGAAACCCAGTGATCATCACTGCAGTCTGGAAGCTTGGTAGAGCTCATATTCCCATGAAGCAAATAAAGCAAATTGATTCATAAGGAAGAAACCATAACCTAAGGTCAGAAAAGGAACATGTCTCCAACATCTCTCTCTTTCCTTCTGTTGGCCAAAGGCATTAATTGTTAGAATCCTAAAACGTGATTCTAATTCATCTAGAGGTTGCAGTCCTGAACTGGTAGGCATGGGGCTACTGGCTTTGTCAATTGGCTCCTCCCTCTTTGATCCATCTCCTCCTATCTATATTGCCCCTGCTCTAGTTCCTTCAGAAACTCAAAATAAAACCGTCCCATTTCTTCATTTTTTTCACATCCATTCCCTCCCACAAAGTATTTCCCCCTTAGACACTAAGACTGAGTTTGAGTTGAGGAGTGGGTATGCTGATAAATTTGATTCCTTAACTTCCTGGGATTCACGTATTGCTAATATTCCAGGATTACAGCAATGACTGGAGCCCCAGTGATACAGTGCGACGTCTCCGGAAGGGCAAGGTAAGGACAGAGAATTTTTGTGAGGTTCTTTGGGAAGCTGGGCAGCTTGTTCACACAGGGAAGATTTCTTGACCTCTCTTCAGTTCTCATTTGTTCAGTGAATTTCAGGGGGAAAATAAATCCACTAAGGTTGAAAGTCAGTGGCAAAATTTCTGATTCTCCATTACTGTTGCTTTGATGGGGTAGTGGGGAAAGAGTGATGGATGAGAGGGAAAAGTACATTTAAGAGTGAGAGGCCAGGGCCAGGGGCGGTGGCTCACGCCTGTAATCCCAGCACTTTGGGAGGCCGAGGCGGGTGGATCACGAGGTCAAGAGCTCAAGACCATCCTGGCCAACATGGTGAAACCCCATCTGTACTAAAAATATAAAAAATTAGCCGGGCGTGGTGGCAGGCACCTGTAGTCCCAGCTACTCGGGAGGCTGAGGCAGGAGAATCACTTGAACCCAGGAGGTGGAGGTTGCAGTGAGCTGAGATTGCACCACCGCATTTCAGCCTGGCGAGTGAGACTCCGTCTCAAAAAAAAAAAAAAAAAAAAAAAGACAAGCCGGGCATGGTGGCTCACGCCTGTAATCCCAGCACTTTGGGAGGCCAAGGCAGGCAGTAATCACCTGAGGTCAGGAGTTCTAGACCAGCCTGGCCAACATGGTGAAACCCCATCTCTACTAAAAATACAAAAAATTAGGCGGGTCTGGTGGCGTGCACCTGTAATCCCAGCTACTCGGGAGGGTGAGGCAGGAGAATCACTTGAATCTGGGAAGTGGAGGTTGTAGTGAGCTGAGATTGTGCCACTGCACTCCAGTCTGGGCAACAAGAGTGAAACTCCGCCCCCCCCGCCCAAAAAAAGAGAGTGAGAACAATCTTTTATGTTAGATCTGTGATTCATTGAGTTCATTTTTGCATATGGTGTGATGTAAGGGTTTGAGTTTAATTGTTTTCCCCATGTAGATCTCCATTTGTTCCAGCACTATTTGTTGAAAAAACTATCCTTTCCCCATTGAATTATCCTGCTGATGCTTTTGTTGAAAATCAGGCCAGTCACAGTGGCTCATGCCTGTAATCCCAGAACTTGGGGAGGCCAAGGTGGGAGGATCTGTCGAGCCCAGGAGTTCAAGACTAGGCTGGGCAACATAGTGAGACTGTGTCTCTATAAATGATTAAAAAAAAAAAATTAGCCAGGTGTGCGGCCGGGCGCGGTGGTTCATGCCTGTAATCCCAGCACTTTGGAAGGCCAAGACAGGCAGATCACCTGAGGTTGGGAGTTTAAGACCAGCCTGACTAACATGGAGAAACCCCATCTCTACTAAAAATACAAAATTAGCTGGGCGTGGTGGCACATGCCTGTAATCCCAGCTTCTCAGGAGGCTGAGGCAAGAGAATCGTTTGAATCTGGTGGCCGAGATTGTGCAATTGCACTCCAGCCTGGGCAACAAGAGCGAAACTCCATCTTTAAAAAAAAAAAAGCCAGGTGTGGCTAATTTATAATATAAATGTATATTATAATTTATAATTATAAATATATAAATGTAACTTATAATCTTATAGCAGGATATGTTTTTAGTCACAGTTGCTTGAGAGGCTGAGATGGAAGGATTGCTTGAGCCCTGAAGGTTGAGGCTGCAATGAGCCGAGATTGTGCCACTCCATTCCAGCTTAGGCAACAGAGCAAGACCCTGTCTCAAGAAGAAAAAAATAAGAAGAAAATTAATGATCATATATGTGTAGGCCTATTTCTGGACTCTTTATTCTAGTTCATTGGATTATTTATCCTTAAGCTAATACTACAGTCTTGATTATTATATAAATGTTGAAATCAAGATACTTCAACTTTGTTGAAGCTTTCAACCTTCAACGTTGTTCTTCTCTTCCAAAACTGTTTTGGCTGTTGTAGATCCTTTATACTTCCATATCGATTTTAGTAGCAGCTTGGCAGTGTCTACAAAAGAGTTGTTGAGATTTTTATTGGGATTGCCTTGAATGTACAGATCAATTTTGGTAGAATTGGCAATGATCATAATAATTAATGGATCAAAATGGATCATAATGCCAGGTGTGGTGGCTTGTGCCTATAATCCTAGCTACTCAGGAGGCTGAGGCAGGAAGATCAATTGAGCCCTGGAGGCTGAGGCTGCAGTGAGCTGTGATTGCATCACTGCACTCCAACCTGGGCGAGAGAGCGAGACCCTCTCTCTAAAAAAAAAAAAGCAGATAAAGTGGATTATACTTCACAGGTTCTAAGGATTGGGAATGAAAAAATAAATAAATAAAATGGATTATAGACCTAAATGTAAATTAAGTGTTAAAGCTATAAAACTTCTAGAAGAAAATATAGATGAAAATCTTTATGATCTTGACTTAGGCAAAGATTTATTACCTAGGACACAAAAAGCATGAACCATAAATGAAAAAATTGATGAAATGGACTTCATCAAAATTTAAAACTTTTATTTTTTTTTTAGAAACCACTGTTAAAGCCATGAAAGGACCACCATAGCTCAGAGAAAGTAGTTTCAAAACACATGTATTATAAAGGACTTTCATCCAGAATATATATAAAACTTTTTTTTTTTTTTTTGAGATGGAGTCTCCTTCTGTCGCCCGGGCTGGAGTGCAGTGGTGCGATCTCAGCTCACTGCAACCTACGCCTCCCAGGTTCAAGTGATTCTCCTGCTTCAGCCTCCTGAGTAGCTGGAATTAACAGGTGTGTGCCACCATGCCTGGCTAATTTTTGTATTTTTAGTAGAGAGGAGGTTTCACCATGTTGGCCAGACTGGTCTCAAACTCCTGACCTCAGGTGATCTGCCTGCCTTGGCCTCCCAAAGTGCTGGGATTATATGCGTGAACCACTGTACTTGGCCAGAATATATATAAAACTTTTATTAAACCTGGCAATATAGCAAGACCCCATCTCTACAAAATAAAAATTAGCCAGGTGTGATGGCACTTACCTATGGTCCCAGCTACTCAGGAGGCTTGAGGTGGGAGGATTGCTTGAGCCCAGGAAGTCGAGGCTGCACTGAGCCATGATCATGCCACTGCACTCCAGCCTGGGCAATACAGTGAGACCCTGTCTCAGATAAAACAACAACAACAACAACAAAACTCTTAGCTTAGTGATAAGTACAGTCTGATTAAAAAATTGGCACAAGAGTTGACCAGACACATCACAAAAGAAGATACATGAATGACCAATAATCACTTTAAAATATACTTAAAATTATAGTTATCAAGAAAATGTGAGTTAAAACTATGAGATACTGGCTGGGCATGGTGGCTCATGCCTGTAATCCCAGCACCTTGGGAGGCCAAGGCAGGCAGATCACGGGGTCAGGAGATCAAGACCATCCTGGCTAACGTGGTGAAACCCTGTCTGTACTAAAAATACAAAAAAATTAGCCGGGTATGGTGGCAGGTGCCCGTAGTCCCAGCTACTCGGGAGGCTGAGGCAGGAGAATGGTGTGAACCCGGGAGGCGGAGCTTGCAGTGAGCCAAGATTGCGCCACTGCACTCCAACCTGGGCGACAGAGCGAGACTCCGTCTCAAAAAAAAAAAAAAAAAAATCACTGAACTATATACTTAAATAGGGTATGTTTTACTGTATGTAAATTATGAATAAGGGTTCTTAAAAAAGAACAAGTGATTGGCCGGGCGCAGTGGCTCATGCCTGTAATCCCAGCACTTTGGGAGGCTGAGGCGGGCGGATGACAAGGTCAGGAGATCGAGACCATCCTGGCTAACACAGTGAAACCCCGTCTCTACTAAAAATTAAATTACTAAAAAAAAATTAGCCGGGCATGGTGGCGGGCACCTCTAGTCCCAGCTACTCAGGACGCTGAGGCAGGAGAATGGTGTGAACCCGGGAGGCGGAGCTTGCAGTGAGCCGAGATTGAGCCACTGCACTCAGCCTGGGTGACAGAGCAAGACTCCGTCTCAAAAAGAACAAGTGATTTCTGTTGACTTTATCAAGACTTCAGGACATTAGCATCTTATAGGGCAGCAGGCTGAACTAGAGAGGGTGGTGGGAGCCAACTGTTTTATAAGTGCTGGGGACCATAGTGTAAAAATAAAGAGACTCTCCTTGGGGACATTTTGTTTCATTATTGCTCATTCTTTAGTATCCAGCAACAAAGGAATAAAGAAAACTGTCTTCTTGTGTACTAATTCTAGTGTTATTCTGCCAGGTTTGCTCACTAGAGAGATTCCGCTCCTTACAGGACAAACTACAACTCCTAGAAGAGGCAGTAAGCATGCATGATGGAAACGTCATTACTGCAGTGAGTTGTCGGATTTGTTGTTGTTTGTTTAATTATTGTTTTCACTAGTTTCTGAAAATCCAATCAAATAGACTAACATTTTGTGTTAAATGTTAAGTAAAGATCCTGGATTCCCCTTGGAGGTGTAGGATTCTAAGTAATCTGTGCTTTAAGGGCTTAGCTGGTGCCACATGCACTAAGCGTGGAACCCTGTGTTTTTTTTTTTTTTTTTGGAGACAGGGTCTTGCTCTGTTGCCCAGGTTGAAGTGCAGTGGTGTGATGATGGCTCGCTGTAGCCTCAACCTCCTGAGCTTAAGTGATCCTCTCACCTCAGGTTCCCGAGTAGCTGGGACCACAGGTGCATACCACCATGCCTGGCTAGTTTTTTTTTTTTTTTTTTTTTTTGAGATGGAGTCTCACTCTGTCGCCCAGGCTAGTGTGCAGTAGCACAATCTTGGCTCACTGTGTGATACTCCTGCCTCAGCCTCCCAAGTAGTTGGGATTACAGGCGTGGGCCACCATGCCCAGCTAATTTTTGTATTTTTAGTGGATATGGGGTTTCACTACATTGGCTGGGCTGGTCTCAAACTCCTGACCTCAGGTGATGCACCAGCCTCGGCCTCCCAAAGAGCTGGGATTATAGGCGTGAGCCACCACGCTTGGCCTTGCCTGGCTAATTTTTAAATTTTTTTGTAGAGACAGGGTCTTGCTATGTTGCCCAAGCTGATCTCACACTCCTGGGCTCAAGTAATCTCCCTGCCTTAGCCTCCCAAAGTGTTGGAATTATGGGCATGAGTCACCATGCCCAGCCTATGTGAAACCCTTGATTGTAACCAAGACACAGAAGGTTGGCTACTATGTGTTATATAAAACAATCTGAGGGAGAAGAGATGTGAGCGTATCCTCTTTCAGAGGGAGGTGTCTCTCAGCAGCATGGGCACGGGTGTGTGGACTCTCAAGACACAGCTCAGTTCCAGATAGCCATTGGCTTTCCTTGCATCACATACAGAGCTGTTGGCTATACCTGCAGAGATTGCTAATGAGTTGCTGGCCCCATGTCTGTAGTGCTCAGGGCATGACTCTGTGTTGGAAAGTTTGCACAGTCTTTGTTCTTTTTTCCTATAGGTTCTGATTTTCCTGAAGAGGACACTGAGCAAA
Source organism: Gorilla gorilla gorilla (assembly GCF_029281585.2). Taxonomy (NCBI): domain Eukaryota; kingdom Metazoa; phylum Chordata; class Mammalia; order Primates; family Hominidae; genus Gorilla; species Gorilla gorilla. The sequence continues at coordinate 94,306,676 of NC_073239.2, read as the reverse complement.
GGTGAGAATGGCTTGCAGGAAATCTTCAGTCAGCAAGGTGTCTGCCACATTCGAGGGGAGAATAACATGTGCCTTTCATACCAGAATTCATTAGTCAAGTCTATTTCAGAGACAACTGGGGTGGCCTGAGACTTCAGAGCACAAATCACATCTCTGAGGGCGTCCTTTAGGGTGATAACTACATTAACCACAGAGCCCCCTCAGATGGCTGTGTTGGTTTGAAGAAGTCAGAGTCCGTGCTAAGTGCCTGCTGTTTGGGTTGGTGTGAAATGAAAAGCTGATTTAATGGCTATGAGCTGCCCAAGACCATAGAGTGTGTTGATGGTGAATTAAGACATAGGGGTAAACCATTCTTAGCTTTTGTTTGGGTTTGATGAGATAATGTTTGAGATAATGTTGTGAGTAGGGAGACCAATTTCATACTTGACTAATTGGCTTTAATCTTTCTCAACTTAACTCCTGACTGTCTGACAGAGATCCTCTTCCGAGAGCTGGAGGTGCGACAGGTTGCCCTGAGACATCTTATTCACTTCCTTAAGGAAATAGGGGATCAAAAGTTGCTTTTAGACCTCTTCAGGTAAGAACTGATCATCTGGTCTATAAAGTTTAGTAAGTACTTGTTTCAAAGCACTCTGAGGGATACAAAGGAATAGAAGACGCCAACTGCCCTTTTCCTGGAAGTACTTGGAAGACAAGCTATTGAAGTGTGAGGGGATAACTAGCAGTACAGCATAGCTTATGATAAGGTGCAAGTTGGTTAAGAACCAGGCTTTGGAGTCACATGCACTTGGGTTGAATGCTATTATAGGTCTCCCACATCATTCATCGAGTGACCTTGGCCAAGTTATCAATCCTCTTCATGAGTTTTTCACATCTATCAAATGGAGATGATGACACCTACCCACAGGGTTATTATGAAGATGAAGGGCTAGTATGTGAGCCAGCACTTAGCATAATACCTAGTTTGTAGTATTAGTATTTATTAAGTGTTTTCTTATAAAAGACCTAGAATAAAGGTATCTTTTATTACTTGATTGTAAGTGATACCAGTGGGAAGTACAGTAGAAGAGAAGAAGAAAATATTTTCAGTCAGGATACCCAGGGAAAGCCTCATGGAAGTGATTAGGATTTGCATGGGCCTATGAAACTAGGTAGGATTCTGACAGGTGAGAGGTAGGCATGTCTGCTGGGGGTAAAGAGGGCTGAGGTCTTCTATCATGTTTTTCTTCCCTCTAATTCCAGTCAGTGGGGACTATTTCCCACCTTTGGATTAAAATATGTGCACATGATGTCCTTTCTTCAGTGTCAGAGAAAGGGTTAGAACCTCTGTTTAGACTGACATGTGGCCCAAGGTGACTGATTATCCAGTGACTCCAGCACAGCAATGAGCTCCCCAAAAGACTGAGGTGGGGAAAAGCAGGTTACCTGGTTAGGGTCAAGATTGCAGGTGTTAGCCAGGAATTTGCAAAAGAAGACATGGTCACAGAGGCTGGCTGCTTCCTCCCTCCTTCCTTCCCTGCCTTCCTCTTTCCCAACCAACAAGGCTTTATCAGGCATCACCTCCATGCCAAAATGGTAATGTTAATTATGGTGGTCTATTCAGAGTAAAGAAGAATCAGAAGACAAAAGTCTTGGTGCTCCAAGGTCTGGGGGAGACAAAACACATTGTACTCTGCCCATGAAAACAGTAAAGAACAATATAGAAAATCTGTTTTCAAGATTGTATTGACAGAGGATAGTGCTTTAATCTTAGGAAAAAAAAAACAACAACCAAGTTTTCTGTGGGCTAGAGTAGGTGGCTCTGAGCCTCCCTGTCAGAACTGTTAACAAAGTTATTAGTTCCTTGCAGTACCTTCTTGTCCTTGCTTTTTGTTCAGCCAGAGAGACCAGGGGAACAATGATATCTGATCAACCATTTATCTTGTGTATAGAGGGAAATGAGTTTGAATTGTGTTTCTCCTAGAGGAGGCACTCGATTTTGTGAGGTTATACTGCCACACATCAATAGATACAAATGCCCTGCTCCCTTCTGCTTCTTCCCAGGTTCCTAGATAGAACAGAAGAGCTTGCGGTAAGTGTGGCCTTTGTTTCAGTTGGGTACCTGTTTAACAGAAATCTAGGCTGGGCACAGTGGCTCACGCCTGTAATCCCAGCACTTTGGGAGGCCGAGATGGGTGGATCACCTGAGGTCAGGAGTTCAAGACCAGCCTGGCCAACATGGTGAAACCCTGTCTCTACTAAAAATACAAAAATTAGCTGGGTGTGGTGGCGCACACCTGTAATCCCAGCTACTTGGGAGGCTGAGGCAGGAGAATTGCTTGAACCTGGGACGGGGAGGTTGCAGTGATCTGAGATCGTGCCATTGCACTCCAGCCTGGGCAACAGAGTGAGACTCTGTCTCACAAACCCAGAAATCTAAGCCAAACCCCCGCCTCCAAGATCCCAGACTGATTGAACTATTTCCTTTGATACTGATTATATACAGAAGAGAGAGGCACCTGGAAAACCTGAAAACTTAATCCAAATGATGTATTCTTTCTTTTTATATGCTCTTTTGGTTGGGCTTATGAATAAATTTTAAAAAATAAATATGTGAAAATTGGCCTGGTCAATTTGTAATTTGTTTTTCAGTTGTTTTCAGGTCCTGGTTGTTAGGAGTTTTGGGGTTTTGGCTTCTCACAAAGAAAATGTTGAAGGCTAAGAGGATAAGAAACCAGATATAGGTCAAGAAGGAAGATAGGTCAAGTTGATGATACACCCAATACACGTTTTGGCTGAGAATTCAATGGCCAGGCGTTAAGATTAAATTTTGGCAGATTTTCACAATCATAGAATGAACTCCTGGAATACAAGAATAAATCTGAAATTTTACCAAAAACTCAATTGTATTATTAAAACTTCAGCAATTCATGTTAAAAAAAAAAAAAAAACTTGGCAGGAATAAGAATTTCCAGCCAAGCACGGTGGCTTATGCCTGTAATGCCAGCACTTGGGAGGCTGAGGTGGGAGGAACACTAGAGTCCAGGAGTTGGAGACCAGCCTGGGCAACATAGTGAGATCCCATCTCTAAAAAAAATTTAAAAAATTAGCAAAGCATGGTGGCGCATACCTGTAGTCCCAGCTACCTGGGAAGCTGAGGTGGGAGAATCACTTAAGTCTGGGAGGTCATGTCTGGGTGAAAGAATGAGACCTTGTCTCAAAGAATTTCTCAGCACTGTCGATGGCAGGATTGCTTTTTTAGTTATTGTACAACACATTTGTGATATCTATACAGACATTCAGTTGGCACATTAAATATTGTTAACCTTTGAACAGCATAATTATATATATAATACTGAAAATGCTTTTCAGAAACATGGTTCTTTTTTTTCGAGACAGGCTGGAGTACAGTGGTGCGTGATCATATAGTTTACTGCAGACTCTCAATTCCTGGCTCAAGCCTCAGGCTCCCAAGTAGCTGGGACTACAGGTGCACACGACCACACCTGACTAATTTTTAAAAATCTTTTTGTGGAGACGGGGGTCTCACTTTGTTTGCCAGGCTGGTCTCGAACTCCTAGCCTCAAGCTATCCTCCCACCTTGGCCTCCCAAAGTTCTGGGATTACAGATGTGAACCACCTCACCTGGCTCAGTAACATGTTTTCTGAAAGGAACTTGTACTTAATATTCAAAGCATGAGAGAATCTGAAAAATCCATTTTCTTAATCCACTAAAAATGATTGGCAGCCTGTAGTAATCATTTGAAAAGCTGTTTGTTTATATTTTTAAATCTCTGTAAGTTCAAAACTATAAGGATTTTTCTTCTTACAGCATTCTTATAAAGTTTTTTGTTTTGAATTTCATTAGTGAGAATAAATGTGTTTTGGGTAACTCATTTTTATCTAAAACTTTATTTTCTTTATACTCATTATGTTTGAATTGAAGATGATTTTTCATGCATGTTGTTGTATATAGATTTTGAGTTTTTCAACCTTGTAAACTTTGGAAGTGGCAAAGCTGATAGTACACTTTTAGTGTATGCCCACAGAATATGAAGGTTTCCCATGTAGAACTTTTCTTGAAAGAGCTAAGGATGAAATGGAATTGAATAACAAAAAATTAACTATAGCTCTTAAAGGTTACTTTCTTTAATATTAGGAATGATTGTATACCAACTATTTTATATGAACTATTTTACGAAGATTGGATTACGATATGTAATTTCTGTTATTCTGTCTTATGTTATTTACATTTTTACATTTACATTTTTATATACATTTACATTTTTATATACATCTGTTGGCTCAATCTGAGAATATTTATAAACAGTGAGTCAGAATGACATGCCCTATTTATATTACTGATGTTAATTGTTAGATATTTACATGATCATACTACCATTGATCATGTACATGGTCAAGGATGCCAAAAATAACACTGAAATAGGTATTTAGCTCTTGGACTTTTCAAAATCTAAAGCTGAAGCAAAATATTCATTTTTGGTTAAATACTGAGGCTAAAGTGAAACTTAAAGGTAAAGCTCGGTACTCTATCTACTCAGTGCTTCATTATAGGTCAGCACTGGCCAATAGAAGTTTCTACAATGATAGAAATATTCCATATTTGGGCCGGGCACGGTGGCTCATGCCTGTAATCCCAGCACACTGGGAGACCAATTTGGGCAGGTCACCTGAGGTCTGGAGTTCGAGACCAGCCTGGCCATCATGGTGAAACCCTGCCTCTACTAAAAATACAAAAATTAGCCAGGCATGGTGGTGGGCACCTGTAATCCCAGCTACTTGGGAGGCTGAGGCAGGAGAATCGCTTGAACCTGGGAGGCAGAGGTTGCAATGAGCTGAGATTGTGCCATTGCACTCCAGCCTGGGCAACAAGAGTGAGACTTCGTCTCAAAAAAAAAAAAAAAAAAAATTTCCATATTTGTGTTGTCCAATATAGTAGCTCCTAGTCACATGTAGCTGTTGAGTTCTTTAAAAGTCGTTAGTGTTAACTAAGGAGGTGAATTTTTACATTAATTAATTTAAATTTAAAGAAACAGTTGTAGCTAGTGGCTATTGTATCGTACAGTGCAGTTATAGATAAACCTACTGATATTTAGTCACTCTTTGCCTATCCCCCCACCCGCCTCCAATAACCATCTATACCCAGAAATGAAGAACTTGTTTTTTTAAAGCATGGGAAGTTCAGTTACTCAGCTATCTCCCTCATCTAAGGAGACAAAATACCTCAAAGCCTTTTTCTGCTTTTTGTAGCTATCTCATTATCGAGAGCATTTGAACATTCAGGACCCTGACAAACGAAAAGAATTTCTTAAAACCTGTGTTGGGTAAGTATGGGGGAAAAATGATTTTAAGTATAAATACCTTTACCCAGAAGGAATGAAGAAAATTAAAAAGGGTGGAATGGATAGGCAGGAAGGGGAGGGCTAACAGTGAATCATACCAGCATCATTCAGGGTCGCCTCATGCAGTGGTGTTCACACACTAGTCCCCAGCAGAGTTTCCACTGCTTGATGGTAAACTGAGGAAAAAAAAAGAGACAAATGTAGAGAGATTTTTTTTCCTAAAGCTAAATTTATTTAATTTGAAAGGTTATCTTTTATTGTAGGATTTTGTTCTCTTCTCTTCTTCTTTGGTACTAAAATGAGCTGTACCTTTTTTTATGACCTTAGGTAATAAAAAGATAGCAATACTTTAGGGACCTGATGCATTTTTTCAGTGTTACTGGTCCTTGAAACCCCAAAGTCCAAGAACCACTGATCCAGGGCAAGCTTTCATCCAGAATTTAACTTATTACAAAACCCAGCTCCACATATTCCTGTGATAGGGTGCCCGTTGCTCTTGAAACAGCTCAGTTTGTTTTTGAACAGCCTTCGTTATCGGAAAGTGCTTCCTTATGTTAAGCTGAAACTTGCTTCCCTGTATCTTTCAAGACAGGTGTGGAGTCTACCCAGTAGTCCTTGCTTCTTCAGGTTCAGTACTCATGGTTGTTTCAACCATTCCTCATGTGACATGATTTCCCGGCTTCATGTTTAGAAATTTGATTATATCGGTGAAATCCATTTAATGTTACCAAATACTGAGATATGTTATATGGCCTCTGGAAAACAAGGAGAAAAGTTAAAATAGTGAAGTAACTAGAATTTTTAGCATCTCTCTTTATCTCTTCTAAAAATTCACTATGGCTAAAACTTACCTGGAATAGTGTAATTAAAACTCAGAATTCTTCCTGGAGTGAGCAGAGTATGGGGAATAATGCAGCACTTTCTAAAAGATAGATCTGTGAACTGGGCATTTAAAATCTGGCTTCTATTCTTGGCCTTCCCCATTGACCACATGACTTTTTGGCAAGACTGGCAAGACGCCGTCCCTCAGCATCTTCATGTATAACAATAAGGTGGCCGGGCGCAGCAGCTCACGCCTGTAATCCCAGCGCTTTGGGAGGTTGAGGCAGGAGGATCACGAGGTTAGGAGATCAAGACCGTCCTGGTGAACATGGTGAAACCCTGTCTCTACTAAAAATACAAAAATAAGCTGGGCGTGGCAGCATACGCCTGTAGTCCCAGCTACTCTGGAAGCTGAGGCAGGAGAATTGCTTGAACTCAGGAGGTGGAGGTTGTAGTGAGCCAAGATCATGCCACTGCACTCCAGCCTGGGTGACACAGAGAGACTCCATCTCAAAACAAGCAGACAAACAAAAAACATAATGCAGTGTTGAAGATGGGACCCTTGACATTTGTGATATTTGCTGATCTATAAACATACCACCATGGCATGTAATTTAATTTACCTTTTGTACTCTGCCATAAAAAAATGGCTAACAAATCTAGGTGTCCCCTCAGTAAGTTAAGCACAAGCCACAGAATTTCACTGGGATGTGGATGATGGGCAGTTGCCTAGGCTCACTCATTAGCTTTGTGACTCATTCACCAAATATTCCAACTCCCAAAATGAGAGGATTCTAATTCATTTATCAGCAAAATTATGAGTGGCTATAAGTATTTTGTGGACTCTCAGGATCCCTCTTGAATTGGCAAAACCTTTAATATGAAATTCACGCCATTCATGCGATGTCTTTCTTCCTTTAAGGGACGCTCTAAAGGTGAACTGAGATCAGACTTGTGAGGCACCATGAACCTCTTATACTTACGCTGGTGATTTGGTTTACTTGGGTTTGTTTCCTTGTTTGAATAGAGAAAGGTACTAACCTTCTGGCACTCTACCAGTTTGCCATTTTCAGCAGAAGATTCCGCACACATACAGGACCATTACACGCTCCTGGAACGTCAGATCATTATTGAGGTTAGACTCTTCATCTCTATATCTTTTGCTTCAGTGCCAAGGCTCAGTGCCGTTCAGCATCTAGGAGATTTCTATGCTCTGCACATGGGTCATTTCTTACTGGTTTCTAAAAGCCTTTCATTTTCTGCCTGTACACAATAGCCCCCTTCCTCCATTGTTTTTAGGATCCTTTTTCCTCTTACCAGCTGTTAACCTGGAAGTATTTCTTCTTCATCCCGAATCTCCCATGTCATCCCCACTTCTATTTGTTTCCATCCAATGTGGATTCATGATCATTTTATGGATTTTAAACTACTCTGGGGATATCTTAGGCAATTTCTTTCTTTTTCTGTTCTTTGTTTCACTCCTAGGGTGGGAAACACAACTGCTGTAGTATTAAAAGATTTTTCTCCTGCCTCTACTCCATGGACATTGTTTTTTTTTTTTTTTTTCACTTGGCTCACTCCACCACAGGCAAATGATCGCCATCTAGAATCAGCAGGACAGACTGAGATCTTCCGAAAGCACCCCCGCAAAGCCTCCATCCTCAACATGCCACTAGTGACAACGCTTTTCTACTCCTGCTTCTATCACTACACAGAGGCTGAGGTACAGGCAAAATATGGAAGATTCCACAAACTCTCATTGCACAAAAAGAAGATAGTTCAAATCCAGTACTTTTATGTACTCTATTAATAATGGGTATGTATAGTTCTCAGAAATCCACCTGGAAGCTTTCCTGGCCCTCACCAGGGGTAAGAGGGCCTCATCTGGCCAGGAGGGAAAAGAGGTTTGTAAGGTTTGTAGCTTCAAGTGAGCTGGCATGCTAGCATAGCAAGTTCTCTCCCTGGTGCTGTTACCTGTAGAAGTCTCTGTTCAAAGGTCCACAATATCAAATGGATTAGCATGATGTGGAGAAAAGCGGCAGGGTGACAAGTAGCTATGGATACTTTTTTTTTTTTTTTCTCTGAGATGGAGTCTTGCTCTGTCGCCCAGGCTGGAGTGCAGTGGTGCGATCTTGGCTCACTGTAACCTCGGCCTCCTGGGTTCAAGCAATTCTCCTGCCTCAGCCTCCCGAGTAGCTGGGATTACAGGTGTGCGCCACCACTCCCCGCTAATTTTTTTTTTTTTTTGTATTTTTAGTAGAGACAGGGTTTCACCATGTTGGCCAGGCTGGTCTTGAACTCCTGACCTCGTGATCCACCCGCCTCAGCCTCCCAAAGTGCTGGGATTATAGGTGAGAGCCACCGCGCCTGGCCACTCTTTTTTCTTTCTAAATTTTTCAAAGAAGTATGGATTCCATGATAACAGGCAGACATTTTCTCCTTATTTGGATTAGCAGAAAATGGGAAAAGGCACCATACTTATTACTCCAGTTCTTGATAAGCCAGCTTATAGTGGTATCTGACTATTCCCAATGGAGCTTTTCCCTGAAATTAATTTCTATGTTTAAATGGCAGCAGAGTAAGATGTAGAAAGTCTCTGTAGTGGGAAAGAAAATGAGAGCTTGGGTGGTACTTGGGAAAGTCAATATCACTAAAGTTCCTTTTTCACTTTCATCCTAGGGGACATTCAGCAGTCCCATCAACCTGAAGAAGACATTTAAGGTAGATACAAATTGGTCAGTGTTATGAAACTAGTGATCAGGGTAACTACATGGAGTGGATGTTGCTTTGTAACCCTGTACAGTGTGTCCTTTGATATTCAAGGTTAAAGGTGGAAAGGAATGAGTTTGGGAAAGTGAGAGAAGACCTAATGGCCTATAGCAGTGCTGGGGCTTGGGAATTAAGAAGTTCTTGAACTGAGAAATTTTTTGATTTTAAGGGGCAGAGTCAATATCAGGAAATATTTAATGTCTGTCTTTTCTAAAATTCTTAAGCACCCCCATTGATGTATTTCTACTTCCCCTTAATTTTTCTTGGTCTCTGCTTTCCAGATCCCAGATAAACAGTATGTGCTGACAGCCCTGGCTGCTCGTGCCAAGCTTCGAGCCTGGAATGATGTAGATGCCCTATTCACCACAAAGGTGTGTGCCCTGGCCCTGTGCTGCTGAGGCCTTGGGAGACAGAAGGGTTCTATCATGTTATAAGTTCTAGTTACCGGTTTACATTTTTCCTCCAACTTTTTATTTTCCAAAATTTCAAACCTAAAGAAAAGTTGAAAGAATGAATTTTATAGTTCATATAATAATCAAATATATACTATAATAGTATAATAGTCTTTATCCACATCACTAATTTATTAACAATTTTGCCATGTATGCTTTCTCTTTTTCTATACCTATGTGTTTTTCTTTTCTGAATCATTTGAAAGTAAGTTGTAGACATCTTAACACCTCTCCTTTAATACTACATAAGCACAATATTGGGCTGGGTGCGGTGGCTCACGCCTATAATCCCAGCACTTTGGGAGGCCGAGGCGGGTGGATCACCTGAGGTCAGGAGTTTGAGACCATCCTGGGCAACATGGTGAAACCCCGTCTCTACTGAAAATACAAAAATTAGCTGGGTGTGGTGGTGTGCACCTGTAATCCCAGCTACTCAGGAGGCTGAGGCGAGAGAATTGCTTGAATCCAGGAGGCGGAGGTTGCAGTGAGCCAAGATTGCACCATTGCACTCCAGCCTGGGCAACAAGAGCAAAACCCTGTCTCAAAAAAAAAAGAAGCACAATATAATTATCACTAAAAAAATTTAACATTAATATAATAATACATATTTAATCATGGTCCATATTTAAATTAGTTATTTATAGCTAGTTTTGGTTTGCTTCTATATTTTTTTCTATCAGGATCCAATCAAAGACCTTGGATTGAGTTTGGTTGTCATGTCTTTACTGATTTACCTTTTTTTAAATTAATTTTTATTGTATATATTTAAGGTACAACATAATGTTTTGATCTACATATACATAGTGAAATGATTATACAGTCACGCCAATTAACCCATCATCTCACAGTTAGCCATTTTGTGGGAGTGTGGTAAGAACCCCTAAAATTCACTCTCTTAGCAAATTTCCAGTATACACTACACTATTATTAACTGTATTGGTCATGCTGTACATTAGATTTCTAGATTTATTCATCCTGCATAACTACAACTTTGTATCCTTTGACCTACTTTTTTCCCCCTCTGGAAACTATTTTCTATGTGTTTGACTTTTTTAGATCCTACATGAGTGAGATCATGAGGTTATTTTCTTTTCTGTGTCTGGCTTATTTCACTTAGCGTAATGTCCTCCAGGTTCATCCATGCTGTCACATGTCAGGATCTCCTTATTTTTTAAGTTCTGAATATATTCCATTGTATATATGTACCACAATTTCTTTATCCATTCATCCATCAATGGACACTTAGGTTGTTTCCATATCTTGGCTCTTGTGAATAATGACACAATAAACATGGGAGTGTAGATGTCTCTGTGAGATGCTGATTGCATTTCCTTTGGATTTATATGCAGTAGTGGGATTGCTGGATCATATGGTAATTCTGTTTAAACATTTTTGAGGAATGCCTATACTGTTTTTCATGATGGCTGCACTAATTTATATTCCCACCGACAACAGTGTACCAGGGTCCCTTTTCTCTACACCCTTGCCAACACTTGTTATCTTTCTTCTTTTTTTAAGATAAATATTATTATATATTGTATATATTTAAGTTATACAATAAGATGTTATGAGATACATGTAGATAGTAAAATGGTTACTACAGTGAAGCAAATTAACATATCTATCATCTCAAATTATTTTTTTGTGGCAAAAACAGCTAAAATCTACTCATTTAGCAAAACTCCTGATTACAGTACAGTATTATTAACTACAGTCCTCATCTTGTAATTAGATCTCTAAAGCTAATATTCCAGCGTGTATGTATATATATATACCATAGTTCCATAGTTTCTGTATCCATTTGTCTGTCAATGGACACTTAAGTTGTTTCCTTATCTTGGCTATTTTTTAGGGGGAGGGAATTATTTATTTGTTTATTATTTTTGTAAGTTACAGATATTTAAATTCTCAGCAATAATTTATAATAGTTACATTTCATGAATAGTTAACATCTCATAAATAGTGTTACAATGAATGTGGAAATGCAAGTATCTTTATGAGGTGATGATTTCATTTATTTTGGGCATATACCCAAAAGAAAGATTGATTACTGGGTCATATGATAGTTCTATTTTTAATTTTTTTTTTTTTTTTTGAGAGAGGGTCTCACTCTGTCACCCAGGCTGAAGTGCAGTGGCATGACTGTAGCTCACAGCAGCCTGTTTTCCACATTGGCTGCACCAATCTACATTCCCACCAACAGGGTACAAGAGTTCCCTTTCCCCACACCCTTGCTAACACATCATTTGTCTTTTTGATAACAGCCATCTTAACAGATGTGAGGTGATATCTTATTGTAGTTTTGATTTGCATTTCCCTGATGTTTAGTGATACTGATCACCTTTTCATGTACTTCTTGGCCATTTCCATGTCTTCTTTGGAGAAATGTCCATTCAGGTCTTTTGCCCATTTTTAAATCTGGTAATTTTTGTTTCTGCTATTGCGTTGTGTGAGTTCTTTATATGTTTTAGATACTAATCCCTTATCAGATATGTGGTTTACAAATATTTTCTTCTAATCCATAGGCTGCCTTTCATTTTGATTGTTTCCTTTGCCATGTGCAGCTTTTTAGTTTGATGTAATCCCATTTATTTTTGCTTTTGTAGCCTGAGCCTTTGGTGTGATATCCAAAAAAATCATTGCCAAGGCCAATGTCAGGGAGCTTTTTCCTATGTTTTCTTCTAGGAGTTTTATGGCTTCAGGTCTTATGCTTAGGTATATTATCCATTTTGAGTTGATTTTTGTGTATGGTGTAAGATAAAGGTCTAATTTCATTCTTTTGCATGTGGAAATCCAGTTTTCCCAGCACCACTCGTTGAAGAGACTATCCTTTCCCCATTGGGTCCTCTTGGTGCTTTTGTTGAAAATTAGCTGACCATATATGCTTGAGTTTATTTCTAAGCTCTCTATTCTATTCCACTGGTCTATGTGTTTGTTTTTATGCCAGCCCCGTACTGTTTTGATTAATATATATAACTTTGCAATATATTTTGAAATCATGAAGCATGTTGCCTCCTACCCCTACCCCTTTTTTTTTTTTTTTTTTTTTTGAGACAGAGTCTTGCTCTGTCACCCAGGCTGGAGTGCAGTGGTGCAATCTCAGCTCACTGCAACCTCTGCCTCCAGGGTTCCAGTGAATCTCCTGCCTCAACCTCCCGAGTAGCTGGGATTAAAGGCATGCGCCACCCTGCCCGGCTGATTTTTGTATTTTTAGTAAAGATGGGGTTTCACCATGTTGGCCAGGCTGGTCTCGAACTCCTGGCCTCAAGTGATCCGCCCACCTCAGCCTCCAAAAGTGCTGGGATTACAGACATGAGCCACCGCACCTGGCCTCCATTTTGTTTTTCTTTAACATTGATTACTTTGGCTATGTGGGATCTCTGGTGGTTCCATATGAATTAGTTTACGTTTTAAATATCTGTTTTTCCATTATGGGTTTAAAAATTTTCTGTTTTTCCTATTTGTTAATTATTTAACTAGTTATATTAACTAACAAAGCAATACGTGTCTGTTGTCAAAATCAAACACTGTATTAAACTATAGAAAGAGTGAAGTTCCTTTTTCATTTTCTACCTACTCCTATCTCACCCCCTTTCTCAAGGCAAACACTGTTAAAAGTTTAATGGGTAGCTTTCCAGACCTTCCCTCATGAATTTGCAAATAAACATCTGTACTTATAAAGATATGGAAGATGGAATTATTTTCTACATTGATAAGTTCATACTACAAATATTAAATAAGTTACTTATCCCATTTAGTAGTATTTCAAGACTTTTCCCTGCATTCGTTTCTATAGATCTAAGAAGTTATTTCAAACCTGATTCATTTCCACTCTCTCAAATCCCTTGATTTTTCTGAAAAATTCATTTCTCATTATTTCTGTATCCCTCAGCACCCCCACTCACCCACCACGTTATTCTGGTCTGATCGTAAAACATAGACTAACCTAGAATGTGTTGAGTGTGCCTGGCCTACCTGCCGCTACCCCATCTTCCTCTTTCAGAACTGGCTGGGCTATACCAAGAAGAGAGCACCCATTGGCTTCCATCGGGTTGTTGAAATTTTGCACAAGAACAATGCCCCTGTTCAGGTAAATGGGTCCTGAAGAGAGTTGGATACAGGATATTCTCGGAGACCTAACTTTAAGCCTCTTACTGGTCAGTGATGGGAGACCCGATCTGCTCTTGTTTTCCCTTAAAGGCAGCACAATGGCTGCAATAGGCCTCAAGACAGAAAAGGCCAGGGAGTAAAATTCTCTCCCTTTCTCCCCTTTAGAAACAATTCCAAACTGTCCTCTCTGAGTAGCATCTACTGTGTTAGCCCAAGTGGAATACTGATGTACTGTTCAAATGATAGAAAAGGAGAACTCGTGGAGAAAAGACATCAGGGAGAAATGAGCAGAGCACTGGATCACAGCTAGAGCACTCATTGCTGGCATGTGTATCTGGCTCGAGGATCAGGAGAAGTGTGCTCTTTCCTGCTTACTGAGGCAGCATGGAAGTACTGTGTAGCGTTACCTCATTCCCATTGCAGAACTAGTCCTGTGGTTGATGATGGGAACTGGAAACAGCTATTGAACTCTTTTGCCTTCTTCAGGACTTTCTTTTCTACCTTGTAGAGCTCTGTGCCTTATGGGTGTTTGAATCATTAATCGGAAGTACCTCTTCCCACAGATATTACAGGAGTATGTCAATCTGGTGGAAGATGTGGACACAAAGTTGAACTTAGCCACTAAGTTCAAGTGCCATGATGTCGTCATTGATGTGAGTCCCCAAGAAATGGGAGTCCTCCGTTAGATCCTCAGTGGCGAAGCAGGGTGGGGATTATAATATTCTCTGTCCAAGATCCTGAGGTGCTCCCACCAGGTTTGACTGAATGGACAGAATAATCTGGCAAGAGTTCGTTTGGAGACCAGCACTCCTGTATTATTTTCCCAGCCCTCTGACTGCTTTCTCTGTGTTTTTATAAACTTGTCGTACTTGGAGAATTCATAGAACTAAATCAAGCTATACAAGCTGTGTAGTCTTCTCTCCAACATGGAGTTCTGTGGGCACTGGACCCCACCGTTATCCCACTATAGCCTTTTAGCCTCTCCTTGAGCGCTGGGTCAAAGTGATAATGACAAAAAGAAATAAGCCCTCATGTGTACCCAGTAGCACACACCGGTAGTTCCAGCTACTCAGGAGCCTGAGGAGAGAGGATTGCTTGAGCCCAGGAGTTTTGAGACCATCCTGGGCAAAAAGAACCCTGTACAGAGGCTGATTGGAGGTTTGTATTGTTTGTTTTGATGCACAGACCTACCGGGACCTGAAGGATCGTCAACAGTTGCTAGCATACAGGAGTAAGGTAGATAAAGGATCAGCAGAGGAGGAGAAGATTGATGCTCTTCTCAGCAGCTCGGTGAGCAGTTACAGTTTACCCCTCCAGCAGGCTCAGGAGACAGACAGTTCACAAAATAGTACCAAATGTATGTTCCCAAGGTCTGGAAGGATTGCAGTTGGCTAAGCCACATGGATGTAAGGCTCTCCTCTGGCCACAATGTCAAAAGCACTGCTTTGAATAGCAGAAATTACTCCTGAGATGCCGTATGATAGGGGGGTAATCTGGGGACCTCAAGCTAAGACTTAACTGTAATGCTGTGATAATAGTTAAACCTAGCAGGTAGGAGAAACTAAATATTGAAAGTATGAAAACATGTTACAGATTCAGAATATCCAAACTGTATGGTCTCATGGGGGTGGATGGGACCTACCAGTTGAAAATAAGAAGTGGGTGAAATAGATGTTAGCTATCTGGGGAGCACAGCTGGTTCATCTCTCACAGCAGGAAATTACTGAGCTCTTTGTTAATATGAAAGTTAGTTCCCTGTTAGGTATTTTGGAACCTACCTTAGGGTCAAATGACCAAAATTAGGCTTGTAAAATACAAAATAGGTGTTTAATGCATCTTTGAATAAATGAACTCCCCCATATATTTTTAAAAATTTCTCAACATCCCCCACCTCCTGATCTGATTCTACTTTTTCTTTTCCTTACATTATCTAGCTGAGCCTTGTTTTGTTGCATTTTCTCTGCCTTGCTGTAGGGATAAGTGAAAACTGATCACACACTTTCATTGTTTCCTCTTTCCACAGCAAATTCGATGGAAGAATTAAGTGGCATTGACTACCTTGAAGCCTGCCTCATTTCCTCCTCTCCTGCCTGTGAAAGCAGAGAGAGCTCTTCTTTGGGAGAGCTGCGGCATCACATCGCTTGGGCCCATCACCCACGGGCAGTGCCAGCTACTCTTGACACAGATAACTTCAGACTGATCTTCTGTCCGAGGAACATCATCTGAGGATCGAGATCTAAAGCTTTGAGTCATGAGAATGATTCTCTCCACCTGGTGCTCATATGAAGGTGGGAGTGATTTCCAGATTGGGCCCCTACTGGGTAAGATCTCACTTGGTCTGAGAAAAGTGACTGCTCCAGAAAGGAAGAGGTATGGGAGTCATAGGGTGGCTACTGCATTCCACTCAGCTAATTATGATCCAGGACTTGGCGCTGGACATTGGCAGTTCTGCTCTGAATGAAGTCAGAACAGAACCAAAATGGCCTCAGGAAGGAATGCCAGTGTTTCCCAAGACCTCCTGGAGATGCACTCACACCAGACTGCACAGACCCCTCCACATTATGCCACACACGGCCTAGACATTGTGTTTCCTCAGCCATTTTCCCTCTGCTGCCCCAGTTTACTCTGTCCAAAACCCTAAGGTTCTTCTCTCACTTGAACACAGATGACCTTGCTTGGGTGATGAGACATCCCCTTTATCTCTTCCTCTACTGCTAGCCAAGACCCGTCACTTTATAAGAAGCTCAGATGCAGCAGTGCTGGAGAGCTCTCTCTTTATGCAAAAATCTCATTTCACCAGGAGCTTTCAGAAGTTTCACCTGGGCTAAATTCAGCAGCATTTCTGTTAGGATATTTAGATGGAGGTTTTATTTTCACACTTGGATTCTTGCTCTGTACCAATATTTGCCTCCTTTTCTGTGACTGAACTGGGTTTTTCTGACATGCCTAGACTCCTAATAAAGGTATTTCTTCCTTGGTGCCTTCTCTCCCGCTCCTGGTGGTTTTGTGCAGAATGATGAAATAATTGCTCAGGATCTTAGGATCATTACAAGTCTTCCTCAGTGACTGCATTCAGCAGCCTGTCAGCACATGTCAGGTTATAGAGTAACAGTGCTATGGCAAAGCAGGGCTGTGTGGTTAACAGAAACAGCACGGTGCTGGGAGACACAAGACCTGACTTTTTCCAGCTCTACCACTAACTAGTTATGTGATGCTGGGTGAGTCCCTTTCTTTCTCTGGATTCATTAGATAATCTAAAATTTTGTAGAGTTTGTTTGTTTGTGAGATGGTGTCTCGCTCTGTCGCCCAGGCTGGAGTGCAGTGGCGCTCTCAGCTCACTGCAACCTCCACCTCCCAGGTTCAGATGATTCTCCTGCCTCAGCCTCCCAAGTAGCTGGGATTACAGGCACCTGCCACCATGCCCAGCTAATTTTTGTATTTTTAGTAGAGACAGGGTTTCACCATGTTGGCCAGGCTGGTCTCAAACTCCTGACCTCACGTGATCCGCCTGCCTTGGCCTCCCAAAGTGCTGGGATTACAGGCATGAGCCACCACACCCGGCCTGTTTTTTTAAATAGACATGGTCTGTCACCCAGGCTGGAGTGCAGCGGCACCGTCATGGCTCACTGCAGCCTTGACATCCCAGACTCAAGCAATCTTCCCGCTTCAGCCTCCTGAGTAGCTGGGACTACAGGCGCGTGCCACCACACCCAGCTAACATTTTGTAGAGTTCTGTGCTCCTGTGACTGTGGAGTGGGTGAAGTCATAGAAGGCAAAGAGAAGATGCTCCTACAGAGGCACATGCCATGCCTTAAGGCAATATGGTTCTCAACTGGAGGCAGTTTTGCCCCTCAAGAGACATTTGGCAATGTTCGAAGTTGCTTTCTGTTGCCACACTAGGCGTGCTACTGGCATCCAGTGGGTAGAGGTCAGGGATGCTGCTAAACGCCCTACAATCCACAGGACAGCCCCACAACAAAGGATTATCCTGCCCACATGTTAGTAACACCAGTGTTGAGAAACTGCTTTAAGGGGATCAGACTCCATCTTTTGCTCCTCCACTTTGCAATTCCAGGTAACCTCATATTTAGTTCCTTTCTTGATCATCCTTCTTGCTATTGAAGAAACAAGAGTTTAATTTGCTAGACTGTACTAAAATTATTGGTTCATCTTCAAACAAACAGTGGTTACTTTATTAACTAGTATATTGGTTAGGGTTCATTTAGAGAAGCAGAACCACTAGGCATATATATGCATTATCTAATCTAATCTAATCTAATCTAATCTAATCTATATCTGCAGTTTGTTAGAGAAATTTGACCTTTCTCTGACCTGTTTAGAGAAATTGGATGAGAAGTACTGAGGAGTAGAGTCTGTCTTTTCTGTTTGAGTACTTCCACTCAAGTATGGCAGCTGGAGGGTGTGTTTAAGGTAGTTGTCTTCATGTCCAGTGGTAGAGCTTGAAATCCATAGGGAAGGCCGTGAAGAAGGGAAGATCATTATAAAGTGAGTGAGCAGGGACAAGCTAGAAACCATGAGAAGGGACTGGGACCCATGTCAGTTCTCACAGCCTCAAACCTTGATGAGGTGGGTGTCCCGCTGCTGGAAAAGCTAGTGGCCTTTGTCACGGAAATGAAGAACACCTGGCCCAGGAGTGAGCAACTGAAGAAGGAACCAGGGAAGATGTAGCAGTTACAGGCCCAACTGTTGCCCCTCACCAACAAGGTACTCAGCAGATAAACAACAACATGTGTGAACTACAAAAGTACTTCCCCTGATTATGCACACTGAAACACAGACTGGTTGCTGTTCATTTCCACCCTCCTGATCTTGCATAGAAATATCTCTGGTGGTCCACCTTAACTGGAAACATACAGGGAAGGGAATTCTGGAAATTGCAGTTCAGCCTAGCCAAGGTGACATAATACAAAATATAACAACTGATCCCCACTTTTGAGAATGCATAAGTAAAGGATAGGCCTAGAATTCATGTCTGTACAACTTGTATGCTGCATTGGTCATGCTAATCTAGGTTTTGAGCTTCTTTTTCCTTCGGAGCAGGAAGCATTACTTGGCAACATTAGGATGACCTACTGACTGTTTTGGTGTAAGAAAATGTTTCTTAGGTCTGATGAGAACATCCATGCCCCTCATTTCAAGTGCAGAGACTTTGCTTTTATTTTATTTTATTTTTTATTTTTTTGAGATGGAGTCTCCCTCTGCCACCCAGGCTGGAGTACAATGGCGCAATCTCGGCTCACTGCAACCAACGTCCATCTCCCAGGTTCAAGCAATTCTCCTGCCTCAGCCTCCTGAGTAGCCGAGATTACAGACGTGCCACCACGCCCAGCTAATAAGTAGCTGCCACCATGCCCAGCTTTTTAGTGGAGATGGGGTTTCACCGTGTTAGTCAGGCTGGTCAACTCCTGACCTCAAGTGATCCGCCTGCCTCAGCCTCCCAAAGTGCTGCGATTACAGGCGTGAGCCACCACGCCCGGGTGAGACTTTGCTTTTAAAGAGATGGTGTCGTCATATAACAGCCTTCCTATAAAAGGGATTAGAGAAGCCAGACACAAAAGGTCACATATTGTATGATTCCATTTATATAAAATATCTGGAATAGGTAAATCCATTCAGACAGAAAGCAGATTGGTGGTTCCAGAGGCTGAGGGTGGGGAGGGATAGGGAGTAACTGCTTAATGGGTGTAGGCGTTCCTTTTGGGAATATGAAAGTATTTTGCAACAAGATAGAGGTGGTGGCACAACATTCTGAATGTACTGATGAATTGTTCACTTTAAAATGGCTAATTTTATGTTATGTGGATTTCACCTGAAAAAATTTTATTGGTTTCTTGAACACAAAAAGAAGGAGTTGTAAACTAACTCAAGTAGTGCTAAGATCTGTAAGATATTCTAGTCTGCAAAAAAAACCCCTAGAAATCCAGAATCTTCTGTTGGGAAAAGGAGGGTCTCATACTGCTCTAGTGTAGTACTCCTAGAAATAGTGGAAGGAATTCATGTCCTGATACACAGCTCAGGAAAACCTCTAAGTGGGGCTGGCCTCTTTAAGACTTAGAGACTGTAATCTGGTAGTTAAGGAGTCATAATCACAAGTTTCTTGGGTAATTCTCCTTAGAAATGTAGTTCTTACCTTCCAGGATCAGAAGTACTGAGGAGCAGAGCCAATCTTCTCTGTTTGGTGATAGATATATGTAGGTGGGTTTATATGACTTTGAGTTTAGTTTGTAAAATCTAGATGTCCCTGCCCTAGACAGGGGACAATGATATTTAGTTTGGGTTATTTTGTACCCTGTGGAGAACAGAGTTTAGTGAAAGGGAAGCATTTCTTTGAAATGTGGTTCTGTGTGTTCAGTCCTATTTCCAAAACGCAGGAGGGAATGGAAGGGAAAACATCCTGGCCCAAGAATACCTGTAAAACTCAATTGCTGTTGTAAATTCATCTGCCGAAAACAGTGCCTGTAACCTGTGTGGAGAAACAATACTTTGGGTTTCTGTACAGGTTTTTCATGAGTCCAGGATTCATGGGCAGCCAGTGATTAGGAATCCTCAAACACTCACACTCTAGAGTGTGAATTCAAGAGAGGTGAATTCCAAATTCAGAATCTGGGAGTAGAGAGGTGCTGAAGCCCATCATCATGAGTGCTTGTGACCTGGGCACACACACCATCATACACACACCTCCTACATAGACCCCTCTTCTACCGGGACAGGGAGCCAAATTGATTAGTGTCTATCACTGCAGGAAATAGTGGCTTGGAAATGGACATGCTCCAGGACCTTGAGTCCCTGCAGTTTGAGTATGGGGTTCCAGAGGAAGATCGTATCTGGCTGTATTTGCAGGGCCGTTCTCGGGGACTGATGATCGAGGCTTGTGCCCATGCAACCTTCTTCTGCAGACTATTATATAATTTGAGGTAAGCCGAGTATCCAAATTCAGGAAGATGGACAAGAATCTCACTGCTGAGAATTCAAATGTCTTAAATTTTTTTTATATTGGAGGGTAAGTTTGGCTGGTGGATTGTCATCCTATCTTTTCCAACCCAGAGTCAATGACTCCTGGTCTAAAAGGACAGGAAAATCTATACCAGGGTCCCCTGGCTGTGGTTACACAATAAAGCATGGATTAGTAGTGATTACCTTTTAGTGGATGGATTGATTAAATGATCATTTATTCATCCATTCACTCAGTCATCATGACCACCAGCTTGCCCTCCACAGTTGCTAATGTCTAGCCATTCCTTATCTATTGGCAAGGAATGCAAATGGAATCAGTTCTTTCTTTTGGGGCTGAGGTAATAGTGGAATGCTCCCTTACAGGAAGGCTACCCGGGACTTCACAGGCCCTGTGCCAGTGACTTCCTTGAAACCAGGAATATTGATTTGCAGAAAAGCTGTCAGTCCAGTCTTGATTCTGATATCTTTCTACAATATGGCTTCAGACACTTAAATAGGAAATGTGTGTGAAGCAGGTACCTATAATTAGGCTCCTGAATTCTGCAACTCCAGGTCACTCTGGGAGCATATGTCACCTCCTCACTCTACTTCTTAGTTTTTCTCTGAAGTTAGATTAATTCCTAGATGGTGGGACCAAATTTGAATTGAACATGTTTATAGATACAGCATACGTCCAAGGAGGCAGGCTTCTCAGTGAATTTACTGACTGGCTTACTGATAAGGAGATAAGGATGCATAAACCTATTAGTGGTACTCAATATGACTGGGAGAAAACAATATTTGAAACTTGCAGGTGGCATTTTATATTTGGAAGGATCAGGCACTAAGAGAAAGTGCTCTTTCAACCAGGAGAGAAGGCTTAAATAGAGTGTGACTTATGTTGCTTAGAAGCAAAATCCAGAGCTTTAAGACACTGGTTTTTATAGAAATACAGAACAAATATAAGGCTGTCATATAGCAACGAAAGTATACCTTATGTATTCAGAAGTCTGACTTTGTTAATCTTGCGCCAAGGAAACACATCCAGCACCAACAGTAAGTGAACCTGTGGAAATAGTGGTCTGAAATCTTCATCCTTAGTTTCTCAGTTCTGTTCTTTTTTGTTTTGTTTTTGTAGTTTAAAGTTGTACCCTGAATGAACGCTGTTTTGTTTTTATAAACCATTTATGTTTATAAGTCATAACCTTCCCCATCTGGTTTCTCAAGTCTGCAGATTTGAAATAGCAAACTAGAAAGAGTGGGTGTATCTTACGAAAGGAATGCACTCACATCTAATAGCAATAAAAATTGACATCTGTCTCAGATTGGTATCAGTAAGATGAAGAAATAGGAAGCTCCAGACTTTGTAACCTCGAGACACTAACTTAACAACAATATATGGTCCAAAAAGCCTTTATGAAACCTCCAGCAAGCACTTAAGAAATTGTAGTGCCCTGGAGAGGTACAAATCCAAGAACAGCTGTATTTACAGTGGTAAGAAAAGCCATTGCAGTTCACCTAAGATATCCCTTTCCCCAAGCCAGCCTCAGGTGATCAGGAGAAAATACCTAATTTGTGGCTTCTCCTTTGGAGGGAAAAAGAAAAATGGAATGTTTGTCCACTGTTCTGCCTTTTTGGGGGCTGCCTGAGGGATTGGTTTCTGTCTCACATGACTTGGAGCGCTGATGAGGAACCAACATATTTTGGATGAAAACAAAGGATCACTCAGTGGCTTGTTGCAGTACAGAGAACCTGCAGTACTGCAGATAGATACCAAAGTGAGGAAAAGATTATCAGCCCCTGCAATAGAAACAGGCAAAACTCTTTAATTGGGAAATTCCAAACTCAAGCCCAGAGAAGACACATTCCTGGAAAGATTTGACAGGCCTCAGAATCTCTAGCTGGGCTGATTGGGAAAGATCTTCCCCTGTATGGTGCCAGTCTGTAAAGATTGGGAGAGGCCTGACTGTTTTTTCAAATGCCCAAATTCCACCAAAAATTAAAAAGGCAATATTGCTCAACCATAAGAACAAACTACTGCAGAAACCAGCCCTAAAGAAACAGATCTGTGAGTTACCTAACAAAGAATTCAAAGTAATAATCTTAAAGAGGCTCAATGAGCTACAAAACACAGAAAAACAACTAGGCTGGGCAAAGTTTACATATTACAGATTACAGGCCTGTAATTTGTAATTAAAAATTACAAATTTGTAATTGTGTATTACAAATTACAGGCCTGTAATCCCACCAGTTTGGGATGCTGAGGTGGGAGGATTATTTGAGCCCAGGAGTTTGAGACCAGCCTGGGCAACATAGTGAGACCCTGTCTCTGAAGAAAAAAAAAAAAACAACTGATGAAATCAGGAAAACAATACATGAATAAAATAATATCATAAAGAGAAACTAAGAACCAAAATTTGGAGCTGGAGAGCACAATAATTTAATTGAAACAACTCACTAGAGTGGTTCAACATTAGACTTGATCACACAGAAGAAAGAATCAGCAAATTTGAAGACCAGTTATTTGAAATTATGAAATCAGAAGAGCAAAAAGAAAATTAAGAAAAGTGAAGAAAATCTAGAGGACTTACAGGATACTATCAAGTGGGTCAATATATGCCTTATGGGAATGTCAGAAGGAGAAGAGAGGCAGAGCAAGGTGCAAAGAGCTTATTTGAAGAAATAATGGCCAAAAACATCCCAGATCTGAGGAAGGAAATGGACATCCAAATTCAAGAAGCTCAGAGGACTCCAATTTGGATGAACCCAAAGAGGACCACACAGAGACACGTTATAATCAAACCATCAAAAGTCAAAGACAAAGAATACTGAAAGCTGCAAAGAAAAAGCAACTTATCATACACAAGGGAGTTCCCAGAAGACTACTGGTGGCTTCTCAGCAGAAACATTACAGGCCAGAAGGGAGTGCTTGATATATTCAAAGTGCTGAAATGGGAAAAAAAAAAAAAACCTGTTGGTCAGGCGCGGTGGCTCACGCCTGTAATCCCAGCACTTTGGGAGGCCGAGGCAGGCGGATCACGAGGTCAGGACATCGAGACCATCCTGGCTAACATGGTGAAACCCCGTCTCTACTGAAAATACAAAAAATTAGCCGGGCATGGTGGCGGGTGCCTGTAGTACCAGCTACTTGGGAGGCTGAGGCAGGAGAATGGCGTGAACCCGGGAGGCGGAGGTAGCAGTGAGCCAAGATCGCACCACTGCAGTCCAGCCTGGGCGAAAGAGCGAGACTCTGTCTCAAAAAAAAAAAAAAAAAAGAAAAAAGAAAAAAAAACTGTCAACCAAGAATACTATCTCTTGCAAACCTGTGCTTCAAAAACTAAGGAGAAGCTGGGCATGGTGGCTCACATCTGTGACCCCAGCACTTTGGGAGGCCGAGGCGGGCAGATCTCCTGAGGTCAGGAGTTCAAGACCAGCCTAGCCAACATGGTGAAACCCTGTCTCTACTAAAAATACAAAAATTAGCTGGGCATGGTGGCAGGTACCTGTAATCCCAGATAATTGGGAGGCTGAGGCAGGAGAATTGCTTGAACCCAGGGAGGCA
The DNA here is from genome assembly GCF_029281585.2 of Gorilla gorilla gorilla. Classification (NCBI taxonomy): domain Eukaryota; kingdom Metazoa; phylum Chordata; class Mammalia; order Primates; family Hominidae; genus Gorilla; species Gorilla gorilla. Next base: position 94,282,665 of record NC_073239.2, on the reverse strand, counting down.
GAGGTTGCAGTGATCTGAGATTGCACCACTGCACTTCAGCCTGGGTGACAATAGCAAAACTCCATCTCAAGAAAAAAAAAAAAAAAAAAGAGAAAGAAAGAGCTTCCCAGATAAACAACAATAAAAAACCTCATCACTCCTGGACCTGCCTTACAACTAATGCTGAAGGGAATCCTTAAGTTGAAATGAAAACATGCTAGTCAACAACACAAAAGTATACAAAAATAAAAAGCTCTCTGGCAAAGCTGAATATATAGCCATATACATAATACTGTGATGAGTGGTACATAAATCATTTTTAATTGTGGTATAGTATTTAAAGATAAAAGCTGGCCAAGTGTGATGGCTCACACCTGTAATCTCAGCACTTTGGGAGGCCAAGGCAGGAGAATTGCTTGGGCTTAGGTGTTTGAGACTAGCCTGGGCAACATAGGGAGACAACATCTCTTAAAAAAAAAAACAATTAGCTGGGCATAGTGGCACACACCTGTGGTCTCAGGTACGTGGTAGTCTGATGTGGGAGGATTGCTTGAGCCTGGAAAGTTGAGGCTGCAGTGAGCAATGATCATGTCACTGCACTCTAACCTGGGTGACAGAGCGAGACCCTGTCTCATAAATAGATAAATAAAATGTATATAAAAATGTAAATATAGAAATAATAAAATGTATAAAATAAAATTATAAATATCAATAAGTATAAATATAAATAAATAATAAAAATTAAAAATAGGCTTGGCACGGTGGCTTACGACTGTAATCCAGCACTTTGGGAGGCTGAGGCAGGCGGATCGCTTGATTCCAGAAGTTCGAGACCAACCTAGGCAATGTGGTAAAACCCTGTCTCTACTAGAAATAACAAAAATTAGTCAAGTATGGTGGTATGTGCCTGTAGTCCCAGCTACCTGGGAGGCTGAGGCGGGAGGATCACCTGAGCCCAGGAGATCAAGGCTGAAGTGAGCTGTGTTCACGCCACTGTACTCTAGCCTGGGCCACAGGGTGAGACCCTGTCTCAAAAATAAAAATACTAAAAAAAAAACTATTACTATAAAACCATGCTAATGGATACAAAATATCCAAAAGATATAATTTGTGAGATAAATAACAAAAAGCAGGGGTAGGGGAAGATGAAGTAGAGTTTTTGTATATGATTGACATTATCATCTTAAAATAGGTTGTTACAACTATTTTTATGATTTTTATGCAATTTCCTACGGTAACTACAAAGAAAATACCAACAACAAAAAGAAAATAATGTCATTACAAAAAAAAATCAGTGAAATACAAAAGAAAGCAGCAAGAGAGGAAAAGAAGAACAAAACTGCAACACAGAGAAAAAAACAAAATGGCAGTGATAAGTCCTTCCCTATCAGTAATTATTTTAAATGTAAATGGATTAAACCCATCAATCAAAAGATACCAAGTGGCTGAATGGATAAAAAACAAAAACAAAAACAAGATCCAACGTATATCTTGTCTTCAAGAGACTCACTTTAGATGTTAGGACACATATAGGCTGAAAGTCAGAGCATAGAGAAAGATAATTCCACATAAATGGTAACCAAAAAAGAACAGGAGTAGTCATACTTGTATCAGACAAAATAGATTTTAAGTCAAAAACTGTCATGAGAGACAAAGAATGACATGATGATAAAAAGACCAATTCACCAGGAAGATACAACAATTATATATGTACTTAACATCAGAACATCCACATATATGAGGCAAATATTGACATAACTGAAGGTATACAATTATAGTAGGAGATTTTAATACCCAACTTTCAATAATGGATAGAACAACCAGACAAAAGGTTAGTAAGGAAACAGAAGACTTGAACAACACGATACACCAATTAGAACCTAATGGACAAGTACATAACACTCCACTCAACAGCAGCAGAATACACGTTCTTTTCAAGTGCACATGGAACATTTTCCAGGATAGATCACGTTAGGTCACAAAACAAGTCCTAACAAATTTAAGAAGATTCAAATCATACCAACCGTCTTTTTTTTTTTTTGACTATAATAGAATGATACTAGAAATAGCAGAAGAAAAACTAGAAAATTCACAAATATGTGGAAGTCAACACAACTCTTGAACAACCAGTGAATCAAACAGGAAATCACAAGGAAAATTTGAAAATATCTTAAGTGAAAATGAAAACAACATACCAAAACTTATGGGTTGCAACAAAAGCAGTACTATGAGCAAACTTTATAGGGGTAAATGCCTACATTAAAAATAAGAAAGATCTCAAATCAACAACCTAACCTTTTATACTTCAAAGAACTACAAAAAGAACAAACTAAACCCAAAGTAAGCAAAAGGAAGCACATAATTAGATTAGAATAGAAATAAACAAAATAAGACTATAAAAACAATGGGGAAAAAAGAACAAAAATAAGAGCTAACAGCCCTTTCCTAGACTAACTGGTAGAGAAGAGAGAAGAATAAAATAAAATCAGAAATGAAAGAGGAAACATTAAAACTGATGCCACAGACCAGCTCACGCCTGTAATCCCAGCCTGGGAAACAAAGCAACGCCTTGTCTCTACAAAAAAAAACTGATGCCATCAAAGTAAAAAGGATCTTAAGAGTAAGAGTCTACTATGAACAATTATATGCCAACAAATTGGATAACTTCAAAGAAATAGAAAAACTCCTAGAAACATACAACCTACAAAGACTGAATCATGAAGAAATTTTAAAAATCTGAAGAGAACTATAACTAGTAAGATTGACTCAATAATAATAATAATAAACTCCAAAGAAAAGCCCCAGGCCTGATGACTTGACTGGAAAATTCTACCAAACATTTATTTTTATTTTTTACATATATTTAGACGGAGTCTTGCTCTCTCACCCAGGCTGGAGTGCAGTAGTGCGATCTTGGCTCACTCCAACCTCCACCTTCCGGGTTCAAGCGAGTCTTCTGCCTCGGTCTCCCGAGTAGCTGGGATTACATGTGCCTGCCACCATGCCTGGCTAATTTTTGTATTTTTCGTAGAGACTGGGTTTCACCATATTGGCCAGGGTGATTTCGAACTCATGACCTCAGATGATCCGCCTGCCTTGGCTTCCCAAAGTGCTGGGATTATAGGCATGAGCCACCATACCTGGCCTTAACAAACATTTAACAAGAATGAACACTAATCCTTCTCAAACTCTTCCAAAAAAATTGAAGATGAAGGAACACTTCTGAACTCATTTTATGAGGCCAGCATTACCCTGATACCAAAACCAGACAAAAAATAATAGAACTACAGACCAATACCCATGATTCCTCAATAAAATACTACCAAACTGAGTCCGATAGCCTATTAAAAGATTTATATGGCAAGTGCAATGGTTCATGCTTGTTGAATTGCAACACTTTGGGAGGGCGAGGTGGGAGAATCACTTGAGCCCAGGAGTTTGAGACCAGCCTGGGCAACAACATGGTGAGATTTTGTCTCTACAAAAAAGTTTAAACGTTAGCTAGGCATAGTAGTGTACACCTGTAATCCCAGCTACTTGGGAGGTTGAGGTGGGTGAATTGCCTGAGCCTGGGAGGTCAAGGCTGCAGTGAGCTGTGATTGTGCTACCACACTCCAGCCTGGGTGACCAAGCGAGACTCTGTCCCAGAAAAAAAGAGAAAGGATTATACACCATGACCAAGTGGGATTTATTTCTGGAATGCAACAATGATTCAACATGCAAAATGAATCAACATAATACATCACATCAACAAAATGAAGAACAGAAATCACATGATTATTTTAATTGATGCAGAAAAGGTGTTTGACAAAATTCAACACCTTTTCATGATAAGAACTCTCAGCAAACTAGGAATAGAAGGAAATTACCCCAATATAATAAAGGCTATATATGAAAGGCCCACAGGTAACATCATATTCAATGGTACAAAACTAAAAGCTTGCTGGGCATGGTGGCTCATGCCTGTAATCCCAGCACTTTGGGAGGCCGAGGCGGGTGGATCACGAGATCAGGAGATCGAGACCATCCTGGTCTCGTCTCTACTAAAAATATAAAAAGTTAGCTGGGCGTGGTAGTGGGCACCTGTAGTCCCAGCTACTCGGGAGGCTGAGGCAGGAGAATGGCGTGAACCCGGGAGGCGGAGGTTGTAGTGAGCCGAGATCACACCACTGCACTGCAGCCTGGACGACAAAGTGAGACTCTGTCTCAAAAAAAAAAAAAAAACTAAAAGCTTTTCCTCTAAGATCAGAAATAAGGCAAAGATGCCTACTCTTACCACTTCTATTTAAGTACTATAAGTCCTAGTCAGAGCAATTAGGCAAGAAAAACAAATAAAAGACATCCAAATTGGAAAGCAAGAAATAAAACGGTCTCTGTTCACAGATGACATGTTTTTTTGTTTGTTTGTTTGTTTGTTTGTTTTTGAGACAAAGTCTTGCTCTGTCACCCAGGCTGGAGTGCAATGGCATGAGCATAGCTCACTATAACCTTGAACTCCTGGGCTCAAGTGACTCTCCTGCCTCAGCCTCCTGAATAACGAGGACTACAGGTGCACACCACCACACCCAGCTAACTTTTAATTTTTTTGTAGAGACAGTGTCCTGCTATGTTGCCCAGACTAATCTTTAACTCCTACCTTCAAGCAGTCCTCCCACCATGGCTTCCCAAAGTGCTGGGATTGCAGGCATGAGCCACTGTGCCCAGGCTGACATGATCTTACATGTAGAAAACCCTAAAGATTCCATTAAGAAAAAAACTGTTAGAAATAGTAAACAAATTCAGCAAAGCTGCAGGATACAAAATCAACATACTAAAATTAGTTGCATTTCTGTACACTAATGAACAACCTGAAAAAGAAATTATGAAAGTCACATTTACAATAGCCTCCAGTAGAATAAAATACTTAGTAATAAACTTAACAAGGGCATGAAAGATTTCTACACTGAAAACTACAAAACATTGCTAAAAGAAATTAAGGAAGACACAAATAAATGGAAAGACATCCCATGTTTATGGATTGGAAGACTTCGTTTTAAAATGTCCATACTATCTAAAGCTGTCTACAGATGCACTGCAATCCTTATCAAAATCCCAATGACATTTTTCATGAAGATAGAAAAAAAATCCGAAAATTGATATGGATGAAGCTTGAGGACATTATGCTAAGTGAAATTAGCCATGTACAAAAAGACAATACTGCATAATTCTACTTATATGAGGTATCTAAAGTAGTGGAACAGAAAGTAGAATGGTAGTTTCCAGGGGCTGGGGAGAGAGAAAAATTGTATAGAGTTTCAGGTCGGGTGTGGTGGCTCATGCCTATAATCCTAGCACTTTGGGAGGCGGAGGTGGGCGGATCACTTGAGGTGGGGAGTTCGAGACCAGCCTGGCCAACATGGAGAACCTCATCTCTACTAAAAATACAAAAATTAGCTGGGCGTGGGGTGTGGTGACACGCGCCTGTAATCCCAACTAGTCAGTAGGCTGAGGCAGAGAATTGCTTGAATGTGAGAGGTGGAGGTTGCAGTGAGCTGAGATTGTGCCGCTGCACTCCAGCTCAGGCAATGGAGGGCGACTGTCTCGGGAAAAAAAAAAAAAAAAAAAAGCATATAGAGTTCCAGTTTTGCAAGATGGAAAGGTTCTAAAGAGCTGTTGCACAACTATATCTATATCTGTCTGTCTGTCTATCTATCTATCTATCTATCTATCTATCTATCTATCTATCTATATGTATTTTCTTTTTTTGAGATCAAGTCTTGCTCTGTTGCCCAGGCTGGAGTGCAGTAGTGGATTTTGGCTCACTGCAACCTCCACCTCCCGGGTTCAAGAGATTCTCCTGCCTCAGCCTCCTGAGTAGCAGAGACTACAGGTTTACACCATCATGCTGGGCTAATTTTTATATTTTTAATAGAGATGGGGTTTCACCATGTTGGCCAGGCTGGTCTTAAACTTTTGACCTCAAGTGGTCCACACGCCTTGGCCTCCCAAAGTGCTGGGATTACAGGCATCAGCTACCATGCCTAGCCACAATGTGCATATAATTAACACAACTGTACTGTGTACTTTAAAAATGGTTATGATGGTAAAGTTCATGCTGTGTGTGTGTGTGTGTGTGTGTGTGTGTGTGTGTTTTCCTGAGACAGGGTCTTGCTCTGTCACTCAGGCTGGAGTACAGTGGCACGAGCACAGCTCACTGCAGCCTCAAACTCCTGGGCTCAAGCAATCCTCCCACCTCAGCCTCCTGGGTAGCTGGGACTACAGGTGTGCACCACCATACCTGGCTAATTCTTGTATTTTTTGTAGAGACGAGGTCTTACATGTTGCCCAGGCTGGTCTCAAACTCCTGAGCTCAAGTGATCTGCCTGCCTTGGCCTCTCAAAGTGCTGGGATTATAGATGTGAGCCACCGTACCCAGCCTGTGTTTTTTAACCACGATTAAAAAAAAAAATTGAAAGCTGTCTGCACAGAAACAAACAAAACATGAGGGGACTGGCCCACAATGTGTTATAGACATTACAGTATGCTGTATAATAGTGGCTGTTCACAATGGTGTCCTGAGCCAGTGAAATGATTAAATATTCAGACTGTTTAACCAGGCAAGCATAATACATGTAACAAAGTATGTTCATTTAAAACATTTTAAATTTTGGTCCCTTGAAAACGGTTATACTTTTGTTTCTGGAAAATTAACTCAGGAGGAACATTTCATTCCCTAGTGAGACTGGATAAATGACACACAGTTGAAATGTCTTATCTCCGAAGTACTTAAGGTGCCACCAAGCACCTTAAATGACAAAGCAGAAAATGTCAGAGACTGACAGTTAAGAAGAACTAGGCCGGGTGCGGTGGCTTTCGCCTGTAATCCCAGCACTTTGGGAGGCCAACACGGGCGGGTCACAAGGTCAGGAGATGGAGACCATCCTGGCTAATATGGTGAAACCCCATTTCTACTAAAAATACAAAAAATTAGCCGGGAGTGGTGGCAGGCACCTGTAGTCCCAGCTACTCGGGAGACAGGCAGGAGAATGGCGTGAACCTGGGAGGCGGAGCTTGCGGTGAGTCGAGATCACCCCATTGCACTCTAACCTGGGCGACAAAGCGAGACTCTGTCTCAAAAAAAAAGAAGAACTAGTGTGTGCATGTATTTATGTCCGTGTCTGTGTGTTCATTCTCCAGAGCATCATTAAATGAGAATCAAAGTTCCAGACATCTCTCAATTGGCTCACTTAATTCAGCCACTCCTGAAGAGTTTAAGGTGGGCATCATTGGAGGTGGCCACCTTGGGAAGCAGCTGGCTGGCACACTGCTGCAGCTTGGCCCCATCCCTGCTGAAAGCCTGCGGATCTCCACTCGGAGGCCAGAGACTCTAGGTGAGGAGCAGTGTGTGGTAGAAAGGGGGCTTGGTTGTGCTGTGTAGGTGTCAACAAAGCCATTTTGAAAGGGTCCTCCAAAGAGGAATCCTTGCATACAGCGTGTGGAGTTCTCAGCTTGCTAGTCCTAAGGAAGGTTAGAAGCATGGCTTTTTCTCCTGTTCTTTAAAGCAACTTTTTTTCTCCATGTATATGTTTTATATCCATGTCTCCTCCCTGTGCCCTTGGTGGTGAAGTATCTTTCCGGATCTTTGATACAGGGAAGCTTTCCATACAGAGTTCAGATCTTGTAACTGAATCAGTTAGGGTCTGGTTGGGTGTTATACAGTTCCAGGCATTTGCAGTTGGCCTTATATTTTTTAAAATGACATTTACTGACTTTAAAAAAATGTTTTGTGGTCGGGCGCGGTGGCTCACGCCTGTAATCGCAGCACTTTGGGAGGCCAAGGCGGGCAGATGACGAGGTCAAGAGATTGAGACCATCCTGGCCAACATAGTGAAACCCTGTCTCTACTAAAAATACAAAAATTAGCTGGGCATGATGGTGCATGCCTGTAGTCCCAGCTACTCAGGAGGCTGACGCAGGAGAATTGCTTGAACCCGGGAGGCAGAGGTTGCAGTGAGCTGAGATCACACCACTGCACTCCAGCCTGGCGACAGAGTAAGACTCCGTCTCAAAAAAAAAAAAAAAAAAGTTTTGTAATGATTCCATTTATGGTGATAGAAATCAGAACAATGATTTCTTCTGGGGAGATAGACTGAGAAAGTCCCAAAGCAACTTTTTCTGGGGAGATGAAAATGTTTTATATCTTGAGAGAGGTATGGGTTAAAAGGGTATATGCTTTTGTCAAAACTGATCAAACTGTACACTTCATATCTGTGTTTTGCATTATATGTAAATTATACTTCAATAATAAAAAATGTAAAATAATATGCATATTGTAGAAAATTTGTCTATAAGGAAGGATACAACTACCTATAATCTACTCGGGTTATCATTTCCTCCCCGTGTTTTTTTTTCTCTAATTATATCAGTAATTGACACTGTATATAGTTGTTTGTATTCTGTTTTTTTTACATAATGTATCATGAGCATATTCTCGTATCGTTTAACATTTTTTGAAATAACGATTTGCCCACACCTGTAATCCCAGTACTTTGGGAGGCCAAGGTGGGCAGATCACCTGAGGTCAGGAGTTTGAGACCAGCCTGGCCAACATGGTGAAACCCAGTCTCTACTAAAAATACAAAAATTAGCCAGGTGTAGTGGTGGGTGCCTGTAGTCCCAGCTACTCAGGCGGCTGAGGCAGGCAAATCACTTGAACCCAGGAGGCGGAGCTTGCAGTGAGGTGAGATCACATCATTGCACTCCAGCCTCAGCAACAGAGTGAGACTCTGTCTCAATCAATCAATCAATAAGAAATAATGATGTTAAGCCCCTCCACTTTCCCACAGTAGAAGGTTACCCCAGCAGGCTTTGAGCACAGTCCCTTGTATCTCCCTAGCAGGGTGTGCTTGCTGTACCTGGTGTTTGGATGCACAGACTATGTAGTTGTGCCCAGCAGTGGCTAAGACCACTAGACACCCTACACCATTCTTCCTTTCTCTGTTTTCATCTCAGGATTTAAAATTTTAATTATATTAGTAAGAGATTAATGTAAAAAAAAGATTTTAAGGTTGTATAATATCCCAAATATGGATGTACCATAATTTATGTAACTATGCCTTATTTAGTTGAACTTCCTTGTACATAATTTTCCAAATAAAGTTATTAGGCCAAAGAATTGGTACAGCTTTATTAAAATTTTTTTTTTTTTTTTTAGACTGAGTCTCGCTCTGTCACCTAGGCTGGAGTGCAGATCGTGGAGAGCACGATCTCGGCTCACTGCAACCTCTGCCTCCCGGGTTCAAGCGATTCTCCCGCCTCAGCCTCCTGAGTAGCTGGAATTACAGGCATATGACACCACACCCAGCTAAATTTTTTTGCATTTTTAGTAGAGGCGGGGTTTCACCATGTTAGCCAGGCTGGTCTTGTACTCCTGACCTCAGGTGATCTGCCTGCCTCGGCCTCCCAAAGTGCCGGGATTACAGGCGTGAGCCACTGCGCCTGGCCCTAAAATATTATTTCTATACAATAAATGGCACACAGTTAAAAGAGTACAATTTGATGTTTTGACACGTATACAACTATGAAACCATCACAAGGTAATGAACGTATCCCATCACCCCCAAAAGTTGCCACTTGTCTTTGGTAATCCCTTTCTGTCCACTTCCCTGAAGCTCTCCACCCATGAAACCAACAATCTGATTTCTGTCACCATAGATTAGTGTGCATTTTCTAGAATTTTATCTAAATGGAATCATACAGTTTGTAGTGTTTTTTTAGTCTAACTTCTTTCACACTGCATAATTTGTTTGAAATATATCCAAGTTTTTTTTTTTTTTTTTGAGACAGAGTCTCACTCTGTCACCCAGGCTGGAGTACAGTGGTGTGATCTCGGCTCACTGCAACCTCAGCCTCCCGGGTTCAAGCGATTCTCCTGCCCCAGCCTCCCAAGTAGTTAGGATTACATGCGCTCACCACCATGCCCAGCTAATTTTTTGTATTTTTAATAGAGATGGGGTTTCATCATGTTGGCCAGGCTGGTCTCCAACTCCTGACCTCAAGTGATCCTCCCACCTCAGCCTCCCAAAGTGCTGGGATTACAAGCATGAGCCACCATGCCCAGCTGAAATATATCCACGTTTTTAATGTATCAATATCCTTTTTTATTTCTGAGTAGTATTTCCCTGCATGATTATTCCACAGTTTATTTATTTGGTTGACTTAGGCTGTTTGCAGTTTCTGGCTATTACAAATAAAGCTGCCATGAATACATGTATATAAGTGTTCATGTAGGCAACTACTTTCATTTTTCTTGGGTAAATATGTGGCAGTGAAATGGCTGGGTCATGTGGTAGGTATATCTTTAAAATTTAAAGAAACTTCTAATGTATTTTTTCAAATTGACCTCCCAAAAGGTTTTCAGGTATACTTTTTTACCAACATTGCATAAGAACACCCATTTCACTACACACAGGTCAGTGCTGGGATCATTTTTAACATCACCATTTTAATATATTTTAAATTATTTTCTTGTTTTAGTATGTCTTTCATTAATCAATAGAAGAGTTTTATTTTCTTAGGTTTATTACTATGTCATTTTTTCTGAGGTGCTTCTGACCATTTTTCCTGTTGGAGTGCCTGTATTTTTCTTACTTACTTTATTTATGTATTTATTTATGTATATATGTATTTATTTATTTTGAGATAGAGTCTCACTTTGTCACCCAGGCTGGAGTGTAGTGGCATGATCTCGGCTCACTACAACCTCCCTGCCTCCCAAGCTCAAGTGATTCTCATGCCTCAGCCCCTCACATACCTGGGATTACAGGCACACACCACCATGCCCAGCTAATTTTTGTATAATATTTTAGTAGAGACAGGGTTTTGCCATGTTGGCCAGGCTGGTCTCGAACTCCTGGCCTCAAGTGATCCATTTGCCTTAGCCTCCCAAAGTGCTGGGATATAGGTGTGAGCCACAGTGCCCAGGTTTATTTTTCTTATTGATTTTTAATGTTTTTTTCTTTTTTTCTTTTTTTCTTTTGGTTTATAAATAGAGACAGGGTGTCACTCTAATGCCGAGGCTAGTCTTAAACTGCTAGGCTCAACCAGTCCTCCCACTTCACCCTCTGAAAGTGCTGGTATTGCAGGAGTAAGTCACCACACCTGGCCATTTTTTTTTTCCTATATTCCTAAGGAAACTAAAAAAAAAATCTTACCAACTGGGCGTGGTGGCTCATGCCGGTAATCCCAGCACTCTGAGAGACTGAGTCAGCTGCATCACTTGAGGCCAGGAGTTTGAGACCAGCCTGGCCAACATGATGAAACCCCATCTCTGCTAAAAATACAAAACTTAGCCAGGCATGATGGCACATACCTTCGAATCCCAGCTACAGGGGAGGAATGAGAATTGCTTGAACCCAGGAGGCAGAAGTTGCAGTGAGCCAAAATTGTACCACGCACTCCAGCCTGGATGACAGAGCAAGACTCTGTCTCAAAAAAAAAAAATCTTACCACTCAAGGTATATATCTTTATCCCATCAATAGGACTAATATATGTGATATTTCAACAAAGTATATATATTCTTTGAAAAGCAATATATTTATTAGAATAAAATTATAGTTGTAAAATATCACTATGTGTTGTGTAAGGAAACAAGAATTCAAAATGCTCAACATCAGCTTCTATGCACATGAAAAGAATGAGAACAACGCAGGAGAGAATGATAGATAGGCCTGTTTTCTAAACTTTGTCCTGTTGTATTAGTCTGTTTTCACACTGCTATAAAGATACTGTCTGAGACTGGGTAATTTATAAACAAAAGAGGTTTAATTGACTCACAGTTCTGCATGGCTGTGAAGGCCTCAGGAAACTTACAATCATGGTGGAAGGTGAAGCAGAAGCAGGCACCTTCTTCACAAGGTGGCAGGAGAGAGCACACAGGGGAAAGTGCCATGTTTAAACCATCAGCTCTCATGAGAACTCCCTCACTATCAGGAGAACAGCATGGGGGAAACTGCCCCCATGATCCAATCACCTCACACCAGGTCCCTCCCTCAACACGTAGGGATTACAATTCGAGATGATATTTGGGTGGGGGCACAGAGCCAAACCAAATCATCTGTCTTTCTTCCAGGTTTATCAGTATCTAGATAACCTTAGTATTACATTTGCCATGTACTCTCAGTGGTTAACATAAGAAGTCACTCTCCAATGTCTGTTATATTCTGTTTTCCAATGACATTTATGACATACCACCAGATGTGAGTGTACACTTTAGGTTTATACTTTTGAAAATCCATATTGCCTCATGCCCATAATCCCAGCACTTTGGAAGGCTATGGCAGGGGGATCACTTGAAGCCAGGAGTTGGAAACCAGCCTGGATAACAGTGAGATCCAATCTCTAGCCAAAAAAAAAAAAAAATTAACTACCAGTGAGTGTTTTTATGCAACTACATGAGTTATCAGTCTTTCTTCATTTATAGATATCCTAATAAAATTAATTTGTATATACTTTACAGACACCGTTAAATCTTTGCAAACCCCTCTCAGCCTCTGATTTATACCTTCCACTCTCCTAGTCTTTTCCACCACCTCAAGCCAGCAGCTCTGTAACTTTGGACAAGTCATATAACTTCTTGAATCCTCAGTCTTATCTGTAAAATGGGACTGCTACTCGTTTCTGCTTCATAAGGTCCTTGTGGGGGTTACACCTTAGAAGTCCTTTGTACATTATCTGTACATTATCTGACACATGGTTATCCTGCAGTACATTGGAGTAAAAGACTTCTCTGAGATTTTTTTTCTTCCTAAAAAAAAAAGTCTGGGCAGCACATAGGGCTCATGCCTGTAATCCCAGGGCTTTGGGAGGCGGAGGTGGGAGGATCACTTGAGTCCTGGGGTTTGAGGCCAACCTAGGCAACATAGTGAGACCTTGTCTCTACATAAAATAAAAAAATTAGCTGGGCATGGTCACACTCACCAGTGGTCCCAGCTACTTGGGAGGCTGAGGCGGGAGGATCCCTTGAGCTCAGGAAGTTGAGGCTATAGTAAGCCATGATCACACCACAGGTGACAAAGCAAGACCCTGTCTTAAAAAAAAAATTGGAAAAATTCCAGCACTTGATCTAAAAGTAAGATAACGATGAATTATAGGCCAGGCATGGTGGCTCACGCCTGTAATCCCTGCACTTTGGGCGGATGAGATGGGTGGATCATCTGAGGTTGGGAATTTGAGACCAGCCTGGCCAACATAGTGAAACCCCGTCTCTACTAAAAATACAAAGACTAACTGGGCATGGTGGCGCATGCCTGTAATCTCAGCTACTTGAGCAGCTGAGGCAGGAGAATCGCTTGAACCCGGGAGGCGGAGGTTGCAGTGAGCCGAGATTACGCTAGTGTACTGCAGCCTGGGCGTCAGAGTGAGACTCCGTCTCAAAAAAAAAAAAAAAAAAAAAAAGATGAATTATAATTTCAAGTACTACTGCTGCTTTAGTAATAGAGTTAGGGCATTGCTGCATGGCTTTTAGAAGGTCTGTAGGAAGGAATATCTTCTGATTTATGGAGCAATAAGATGGGTTGATTTACTGAGCTAAAATAATGATCACCCTCTCCCCATAGTTGATGTTCAGGTCAAACTCCTTAGTACTGTGCTCTTCCTGTCTTCCTTTATCCCTCCCAGGTGAGCTCCAGAAGCTGGGAATCAAATGCTTTTACCATAACGCTGGTCTGGTGAGTTGGGCCAACGTGATATTCCTCTGCTGCTTGCCGTCTCAGCTGCCTAATATCTGCGTAGAAATTTACACCAGCCTTGAAAAGACCAGCATTGTGTACAGCTTTGTAGCTGCCATCCCACTACCCAGGTATCTTGTTAGGGTGAGAACGGAACTGGCACAACTGCTCTGTCTCCTTATCTCTGACTTCTGCCTCCCACCTCCACTGCAGCCCCTATCTCTTAGAGTTGGTTGTTTCCAGTAATAAGGAGGAAGCCGCTTTATCTGTAGAAGAACATAGTTAGCCAATCTTTCTCGTAACTTCCCTACCTACCCACAAATAGTAACCACAAACCATTTTTGTTGCTGTACAAAGGTTTAAAATTGCAATAGAACATTTATTCCCATTACTTGAACACTGAAGTATTCTCCTTGTGCATCAATGAAAAGAGAAACCATCGGTCAATAACATGAAAAGTTACTGAAAGTATGTGTCAAATATTATTTCTGCACACTTAGTTTCTAGCCCAGTGCCTAGCACATAACATTCAATAAGTAAGGATTTGTTAGGTGGATGAACAGTCCAGTTAATTAGTGCTCTCAGCACAGACCCAGACCCGCATTTATCTCTGAGCTGTGCGGGGGAGTCTGTTGATGGGGTTGGATATAAACACAGTGGGTTATGTCGTCATTTATTCCAGTCCTGGCATTGCACTCCCTGTCTTGGCTTTACTTCCAGGCTGAAACTACTGTTGAACCACACCAATATCTTGCGGCCTCAGTATCAGTATGGTGAAGATTCTGTCAGCGTCTGGGGGGCCAATAAGGGAGTCATAGCTGCTCTCCAAGATCCTACGATTCTTCAAGCTACCTGTCCCTACAGTCCTGCTGGTCATGGCTCAACATATTTCTGGCATTCTTTTGAAAATTACTTTCCTGTTGGCCCATTGCTATCTTATTAAATCAATCTGTGTGTGTGTGTGTGTGTGTGTGTGTTTGTGTAAGGCACAAGGTACTGCAGGAGAGCTACTTAGGAAGAGCTGAGAAGCTTGATTATTTGGACTTCCTAAGGACAAATTAAAACCAAAAGAGGAGATAGCTTATTTCAATAGGAGGATGTAATGTTGGACTAAAATGGCTTTTCCCTGTTCTAATCTTGTAGTTTTCCCCAGTTCCTTCTCCATATTAGCAACGACTATTCCAGAGACACTTTTTGCCATTAGCAATGTCTACATTAGTTGTATCTGTCCACCTTTGGGATGGTCAACACATGATGTGTTATAAAGGGCACAAGTAGCGCTTGTGGCTCAGGAAGGAATGTTTGCTTATCTCGTGGTTCATATTACCAATCTGTCTTGGAAAAAAGGTGGCTATTCACTGTCAGGGGTTTATTCTAGGTTCTCTGCAACTCATTTTTGGTGGTGCTAACTGGTATTTACCTTCTCATTGATGTGTAGGGGGAATAATCCTCAATATCAAGTGGTTGGAGGGAGTGTTCTATGCGGCCCTAAACATATGCACAGCAAGAAACATGGCCCACTCCCAGGTGCTGCAGCTTCTGAGTGAACTCTTCCTCTCCGTGCACTTTGAAGACTGTGGGAAAGACACAGCATCTTGCCCAAAGTTTCAATTAACAGATTTTGTCAGCAAAGCCTATGGCAAGAACTTGTCTCAGGAAAGGTAAGGGCATTGGACAGCTGGCCATTCTCATTTCTCCCAGACTCTTCTCTTAGTTAATGCTTTTTTTCTTTTATCCTTTCATGTTCTCTTTAAACATTGATAAAAATTATACCTTTTTGTAAAGAATTTCAACTAGTGGAAAAGTAAATGCCATCCTTTGCCTTCCAAATCCCGTTTCATAGATTTCACCTCTAACAGTTTTTATATTTTTATCTATGCATTTACAAACATTTATATTGTTATATTATAATGTATATGCATATCTATTCCTATATATACAGTGTTAGACACATGGGAACTATATATTCTGCTTTTTTACTTACTGTATCACAGCTACCATTCTATGTTAGTACAATCATAGCTACTTCATTTATGAGCAGCTACCTAGGTGTCCACCGGACACATTTATTTCATTAAATTTATTCACTCTGTTTCCACTTGATAGAGATGTAGTTCCTCCTCTCATCCCCAATTTTGCATTACGGGCTGCTTTGACATTCTTTATTTTATTTTATTTTGTGAGACAGTCTTGCTCTGTCACCCAGGCTGGAGTGCAGTGGCACGATCTCGGCTCACTGCAACCTCTGCCTCCCGGCTTTAAGTGATTCAAGTGCCTCAGCCTCCCGAGTAGCTGGGATTACAGGCATGTGCCATCATGCCTGGCTAAGTTTTGTATTTTTAGTAGATACAGGGTTTCGCCATGTTGGCCAGGCTGGTCTCCAACTCTTGACCTCAAGTGATCCGCCCACCTTGGCCTACCAAAGTGCTGGGATTACAGGTGTGAGCCAGTGCGCCTGGCCTGCTTTGAACATTCTTGTACTTTGCCCACTTGTACCAGTATTTCGGTGGCATATGTGAAAGAAGCTCTGGGTCAAAGTTTATGCATATTTTATATTTGATAGGTGTTCCCAAATTGCTTATAAAAAATGTGGTACTTGTTTACATTTCTACCAACAGCATATGAGGGTGCCACTTCTTTAATATCTGATAACTATCAAATAAATATTTTTGATCTTTGATAATCTAATATGCAAAGATTATTGCTCTTATTACTAGTGACTTCCGTGTCACTAGATCCACTGGATGCTTTAAACTCTTTTTCTTCCTTAATTATTGAACATGCCATCCTTCTTGAAGCAGTCTCTTCTCTAGGCTGTCATGATCCCTCCCATTCTCCTCATTTTCTTCCTGACTCCCCGGCCCCTCCTTGGCTAGCTCCTCCTCTGCCTCACCCTTAAATCTGGGTGTTTTCAGGGCTCTATCCTAGGCCCTTTTCTTTTCATGCTATACTTCTTTTCATTCTATACTTTGTTCCTGGTGATCTTTTCCACTTTGGGGACTTAGGTTCCCATCTTTACACTGACAGCATATAACTCTATATCTCTAGCCTAAATGTCAATGCTGTGCCTAGGTAACTGTGTATTCACCATCTCCACTCAAACTCACCATGTCCAAAAACATACCTGCTCTTAAACCTGCTCTTCTGATGTTTCTTACCTAATTATATGCTGCTTCACCAAGTTGTTCAAGTCAGAACCCTAGACGTAATCCTAGATTCTTCTTCCTCTCTTATCTTTTGTATTCCAATCAATCATCAATGGACAGTTTATTCTCTATGCCTGTGATTCACATTTGGTTTGGAGATTTTTCTTCTTCATTATCCCAGGGATTCCCCTCACTTTTCTGTTGTATTGGATCTCTTGTTTCCTGTCATGGAAACATCTCTTGTTTCTCTCTCATGAATTTCTTCTTAATTTGGGGGGAACATGTCCTGTAGTACCTTCCTGAGAAAGGGTGCATTGAAATAATTTTCAGAGACTCTTTGAGATGTTTTTATTCTAGCCTTCTATTTTATTGAGAACATAGCCAGGTATAGAATTGCAGGTTGGAAATAATTTTCCCTTAGAATTTTGAGGGATTGCATCTACAGCCATACCACCCTGAATGTGCCTGATATCATCTGATCTCAGAAGCTAAGCAGGGTCGAGCCTGGTTAGTACTTGGATGGAAGAATTTTGAGGCATTGGTTCATTGTCTTTCAGCTTCTAGAGTTGCTACTGAGAGTTACAGTGCCATTCTAATTCTTAATCCTTTGTCTGAAACCTGTTTCTTTCCTTTCTGGAAGCTTATGAGATCTTTTGACCTCAGTATCTTGAAATTTTATGATGTGCCATGATGTAGGTCTATTTTAATTAAATGTTGAGCACTTGGTGGGCCTGTTATTTCCATTAACTTTTTTGTTTATATTTTTATTTTTATTTTTTTGATAGAGGGTCTTACTGTGCTGCCCAGGCTGGAATGCAGTGGTGTGTAATGTTGGCTCACTGCAACCTCCACCTCCTGGGCTCACGTGATCGTCCCACCTCAGCCTCCCGAGTAGCTGGGACTACAGGCACACACCACCACGCCTGGCTAATTTTTGTATTTTTAGTGATAAGTCTATCGAGCGATATAGTGTCTGGGATTGCCTTCAAAATAATCCAATAGATGGGGGTAAAGGAGTAGGGGTGGGGTTTTGTATGAGAAAAGATTAGCTATAAATTGATAATTGTTAAATCTGAGTGATAGGCATATGGAGTTTCATTATACTATTTTTTGTTATATTCTTTTTTACTTAATACTATTCTATGTTTCATTCTATTTTGTTTTAAAATTTCCATAATAAAAACAAAAGGTTTCCTTCTAGTAGTTTGTCAACCCTAATTTACTCATCCTAATTTTACTCTTCTCAAGTTTTAGGAAAATCTATTTCAAATTTTATCAGTTTCCCTTTTAAGCATTTAATGAGATTTTTGTTTCTCCTCTCCTTTAAGATTATAATATTTAATTAATGTTGTAAACTATATAGTTTTCCTGTCAAATTTTCCTTGTATTCTTTTTTTTTTTGAGATGGAGTTTCACTTTTGTTGCCCAAGCTGGAGTGCAATGGTGTGATCTCGGCTCACTGCAATCTCTGCCTCCTGGGTTCAAGTGATTCTCCTGCCTCAGCCTCCCAAGTAGCTGGGATTACAGGCGTGCGCCACCACACCTGGCTAATTTTTTGTGTTTTTAGTAGAAATGGGGTTTCACCATGTTAGCAGGCTGGTCTCAAACTCCTGACCTCAGGTGATGCCCACCTTGGCCTCCCAAAATACTGGGATTACAGGCATGAGCCACCATGCCTGGCCTGATGTGTAGCATCTTTTCATATGCTTATTGACCATTTGTATATTGTCTTTGGTGAAGTGTCTGTTAAGGTCTCTGGCCCATTTTTAAATTGGTTTGTGTTCCTATTGTTGAATTTTTTTGAGACGGAGTTTTGCTCTTGTTGCCCAGGCTAGAGTGCAATGGCACGATCTCGGCTCACCACAACCTCTGCCTCCCAGGTTCAAGCGATTCTCCTGCCTCAGCCCCCCGAGTAGCTGGGATTACAGGCATGCACCACCATGGCTGGCTAATTTTTGTATGTATATTTTTTTAACAGAGATGAGGTTTCTCCATGTTAGTCAGGCTGGTCTTGAACTCCCGACCTCAGGTGATCCGCTCACCTCGGCCTCCCAAAGTGCTGGGATTACAGGCGTGAGCCATGGCGCCTGGCTCCTATTGTTGAATTTTAAGAGTTCTTTGTATGTTTTGGAAAACAGTCCTTTATCTGTCGTCTGCAAATATTTTCTCTAGTCTGTGGCTTGTGTTTTCATTCTCTTGACAGTGTCTTTCACAAAACAGAGGCTTTTAGTTTTAGTTATTTAAATTCTTTAATTATGTCCACCTTGTCAATTGTTTTTTTCATGGATCATGCCTTTGGTGTTAACAACTATAAAGTCACTGCCAAACCCAAGATCATCTAGATTTTCTCCTATGTTATCTTCCAGGAGTTTTATAGTTCTGCATGTGACACATTTTGACTTAACTTCTGTGAAGGGTGTAAGGTTTGTGTCTAGATTCATTTTTTCTTTTTTGCATGTAGATGTCCAAGTGCTTCAGTACCATTTGTGAAGAGACTGTCTTTTCTCCATTATATTGCTTTTGCTCCTTTGTCAAAGAGCAGTTAACTATATTTATGCGGGTATATTTCTGGGCTTTCTATTCTATTCCACTCTATTTGTCTTTCACCAATACCGCACTGTCATGATTATTGTAGCTTTAAAGGATGTCTTGAAGTTGGGTAGTGTTACTCCTCTGACTTTGTTCTTCCATTTCAATACTGAGTTGGCTATTCTGAGTCTTGTTTGTTGTTGAGACAAGGTCTTGCTCTGCTGCCCCAGCTGGGGTGCAGTGGCACGATCATGGCTCA
Source organism: Gorilla gorilla gorilla (assembly GCF_029281585.2). Lineage (NCBI taxonomy): Eukaryota > Metazoa > Chordata > Mammalia > Primates > Hominidae > Gorilla > Gorilla gorilla. The sequence continues at coordinate 94,263,045 of NC_073239.2, read as the reverse complement.
CTGCATCCTCAACCTTCTGGGCTCAAGCAATCCTCCCACTTCAGCTTCCTGAGTAGCTAGAACTACAGAACTACAGGTGCACACCATTGTGCCCAGCTGACTTTTTATATTTTTTTGTAGAGATGGGATCTTGCTATGTTGCCCAGGCTGGTCTCAAGCTCCTGGCCTCAAGTGATCCTCCTGCCTCAGCCTCCCAAAGTGCTGGAATTACAGGCATGAGCCATCACACCCAGCCTGTTCTGAGTCTTTTGCTCTTCCACTTAACCTTTTTTTTTTTGAGGTGGAGTCTTGTTCTGTTGCCCATGCTGGAGTGCAGTGGCGCCATCTTGGCTCACTGCAACCTCTGCTTCCTGGGTTCAAGCAATTCTCCTGCCTCAGCCTCCCTAGTAGCTGGGATTACAGGCACCCGCCACCATGCCCAGCTAATTTTTGTATTTTAGTAGAGATGGGGTTTCACCATGTTGGCCAGGCTGGTCTCAAACTCCTGACCTCATGATCCACCCACCTCGGCCTCCCAAAGTGCTGGGATTACAGGCATGAGCTGCTGCACCTGGCCCCATTTAAACTATAGAGTCAATTTTTCAGTATCCACAAAATCATTTCCTGGGATTTTGATTGGCATTGCGTTGAATGTGTAGTTCAGTTGGGAAGAACTGGCATCTTTATAGTATTGAGTCTTCTTCTCCATGAACATGAAATCTCTATATTTATTTTGTTGTTTTTTGACTTCTCTCATCAGTTTCATAGTTTTCCTTATGTAGATCTTGCACATATTTTGTTTGATTTGTACCTAAGTATTTCATTTTGGGGGTGCTAATATAAATGGTAATGTGTTTTTAATTTTAAATTCCACTTGTTCATTGCTGGTATATAGAAAAGACACTAACGTTTGCATATTAATCTTGTATCCTACAACTTTGCAACATACATTTAAACATTTGCCCTATTGCTTCACTAAGCCATTCTAAGTCATAAGAGACTATTCCTGTAAATTGTGTGTTCAGTGAAAGGCTCATCAAAAACTCAAAAGAATAAAACCGTTTGTCTCTTTTTTTTTTTTTTTTTATTGATCATTCTTGGGTGTTTCTCGCAGAGGGGGATTTGGTAGGGTTACAGGACAATAGTGGAGGGAAGGTCAGCAGATAAGCAAGTGAACAAAGTTCTCTGGTTTTCCTAGGCAGAGGACCCTGCGGCCTTCCGCAGTGTTTGTGTCCCTGGGTACTTGAGATTAGGGAGTGGTGATGGCTCTTAACGAGCATGCTGCCTTCAAGCATCTGTTTAACAAAGCACATCTTGCACCGCCCTTAATCCATTCAACCCTGAGTGGATACAGCACATGTTTCAGAGAGCACAGGGTTGGGGGTAGGGTCACAGATCAACAGGATCCCAAGGCAGAAGAATTTTTTCTTAGTACAGAACAAAATGAAAAGTCTCCCATGTCTACCTCTTTCTACACAGACACGGCAACCATCCGATTTCTCAATCTTTTCCCCACCTTTCCCCCCTTTCCATTGCACAAAACCGCCATTGTCATCATGGCCCGTTCTCAATGAGCTGTTGGGTACACCTCCAAGCCGGGGTGGTGGCCGGGCAGAGGGGCTCCTCACTTCCCAGTAGGGGCGGCCGGGCAGAGGCGCCCCTCACCTCCCGGACGGGGCGGCTGGCCGGGCGGGGGGCTGACCCCCCCACCTCCCTCCCGGACGGGGCGGCTGGCCGGGCGGGGGGGCTCCTCACTTCCCAGTAGGGGCGGCCGGGCAGAGGTGCCCCTCACCTCCCGGACGGGGCGGCTGGCCAGGCGGGGGGCTGACCCCCCCACCTCCCTCCCGGACGGGGCGGCTGGCCGGGCGGGGGGTTGACCCCCCCACCTCCCTTCCGGACGGGGTGGCTGGCCGGGCGGGGGGCTGACCCCCCCACCTCCCTCCCGGACAGAGCGGCTGGCCGGGCAGAGGGGCTCCTCACTTCCCAGTAGGGGCGGCCGGGCAGAGGCGCCCCTCACCTCTCGGACCGGGTGGCCGGCCAGGCGGGGGGCCGAACCCCCACCTCCCTCCCGGACAGGGCGGCAGGCTGGGCGGTGGGCTAACCCCCCCACCTCCCTCCCGGACGGGGCGGCTGGCCGGGCGGGGGACTGACCCCCCCCACCTCCCTCCTGGACGGGTTGGCTGGCCGGGCAGGGGGCTGACCCCCCCACCTCCCTCCCGGACGGAGCGGCTGGCTGGGCAGAGGGGCTCCTCACTTCCCAGTAGGGGTGGCCGGGCAGAGGCGCCCCTCACCTCCCGGACAGGGTGGCTGGCCGGGCGGGGGGCTGATCCCTCCACCTCCATCCCGGACGGGGTGGCTGGCCGGGTGGGGGGCTGACCCCCCCCACCTCCCTCCCGGACGAGGTGGCTGCCGGGCGGAGACGCTCCTCACTTCCCAGACGGGGTGGCTGCTGGGCGGAGGGGCTCCTCACTTCTCGGGCGGGGCGGCTGCCGGGCGGAGGGGCTCCTCACTTCTCAGACGGGGCGGTTGCCAGGCAGAGGGTCTCCTCACTTCTCAGACGGGGCGGCCGGGCAGAGACACTCCTCACATCCCGGACTGGGCGGCAGGGCAGAGGTGCTCCCCACATCTCAGACGATGGGCGGCCAGGCAGAGACGCTCCTCACTTCCCAGATGTGATGGCCGGGAAGAGGCGCTCCTTGTTTCCTAGATGGGATGGCGGCCGGGCAGAGACGCTCCTCACTTTCCAGACTGGGCAGGCAGGCAGAGGGGCTCCTCACATCCCGGACGATGGGCGGCCAGGTGGAGACGCTCCTCACTTCCCAGACGGGGCGGCAGCCGGGCAGAGGCTGCAATCTCGGCACTTTGGGAGGCCAAGGCAGGCGGCTGGGAGGTGGTTGTAGCGGGCCGAGATCACGCCACTGCACTCCAGCCTGGGCACCATTGAGCACTGAGTTAACCAGACTCTGTCTGCAATCCCGGCACCTCGGGAGGCCGAGGCTGGCAGATCACTCGCGGTTAGGAGCTGGAGACCAGCCCAGCCAACACAGCGAAACCCCGTCTCCACCAAAAAAATACGAAAACCAGTCAGGCGGGGCGGCGCGCGCCTGCAATCGCAGGCACTCGGCAGGCTGAGGCAGGAGAATCAGGCAGGGAGGTTGCAGTGAGCTGAGATGGCAGCAGTACCGTCCAGCTTCGGCTCGGCATCAGAGGGAGACCGTGGAAAGAGGGGAGAGGGGAGAGGGAGAGGGAGAGGGAGAGGGAGAGGGAGAGCCGTTTGTCTCTTATCTACCTATGACCTGGAAACCCCCGCCCCACTTGAAGTTGTCCCACCTTTCCAGACCAAACCAATGTACATCTTACATATAGTGACTGATGTCTCCTGTATTCCTAAAATGTATAAAACCATGCTGTGCCCCGACTACCTTGGGCACATGTCATCAGAACCTCCTGAGGCTGTGTCACGGGCACATAGCCACAACCTCGGCAAAATAAACTTTCTAAATTGACTGATGCTTGTCTCAGATACTTTCTGGTTTACAGTGTTATCTGTTAGATCAGTTAGGAGTAAGAAAAACTAAAGTTATCTTCACTTGTTCCTTCTTCAGTGCTCTTCTTTTCTTTATGTAGATCCGTGTTTCTGACCTATATCATTTTCCTCCTAAGGAACTTCTTTGAACATTTCTTGCAAGACAGGTCTACTGGCAACAAATTCCCTCAATTTTTGTTTGGTAAAGTCTTTATTTCTCCTTCACTTTAGAAGGATAACTTTGCACAGAGTTCTAGGTTAGTGATTTTTTTTCTTCCTGCACTTTAAATATTTCACTGCACTCTCTCCTTGCTTGCATGATCCTAAAAATCAGCTTTCTTATCTTTGTTTTTCTATGGGTATGGTGTTTTTTTCCCTCTGGCTTATCTCAAGATTTTTTATTTTTGTTTTTCTGTAGTCTCAAAATCATATGTTTAGGTTTAGTTTCTTGTTTGTTTTTGTTATTTATCCTGCTTGGTGTCTTCTTGAGCTTCCTCGATCTGTGGTTTGGTGTCTGACATTAATTTGGGGGAAATTCTCAGTCATTATTGTTTCAAATATTTCTTGTGTCCTTTCTCTCCTCCTTCTAGTCTCATTATGTGCATGTTACATCTTTTGTAGTTGTCCCACAGTCCTTGGATATTTTGTTCTGTATTTTTCGTCTTTGTTTTCTTTGCTTTTCAGTTTTGGAGGTTTCTGTTGAGATATCCTCAGATTCAGAGATTATTTCCTTGGCCATGAACAGTCTACTAATAGGGGCCTCAAAGACATTCTTCATATCTGTCACAGTGTTTTTAATGAGTAGTATTTATTTTTGGTTCCTGGAACTTCCATCTTTCTGCTTCCGTAGTCTGCTGTCTACTTTATCCATTAGATCCTTTAGCATATTAGTCATAGTTATTTTATTTTTTGAGACAGGGTCTTGCTCTGTTACCCAGGCCGGAGTGCAGTGGCATGATCACTGCTCACTGCAGCTACAATCTCCCGATCTCAAGTGATCCTCCCACCTCTCCCGAGTAGCTGGACCACAGGCACATGCCACCATGCTTGGCTAGTTTTTTTTATTATGTGTAGAGACTGGGGTCTCACTTTGTTGCCCAAGCTTGAATTCCTGGGCTCAAACAATCCTCCCACCTCGGCCTCCCAGATTGCTGGGATTACAGGAGTCACCTCGCCTGGCCTCAGTCACAGTTATTTTAAATTCCCAGTATGATTATTCCAGTATTCCTCTCATATGTGGTTCTGATGCTTGTTCTACCTTTCCAAATTGTGGGTTTTGGTGGTTTTTTGTTTTTTGGCTTTTAGTATGCCTGTTAACTTTTTCTGGATAGTCAGACATGATGTACCAGGTAAAAAGAACTGCTGTAAACAGACTTTTTTTTGTTTGTTTTTGAGACGGAGTCTTGCCCTGTTGCCCAGGCTGGAGTGCAATAGCGCGATCTTGGCTCACTGGAACCTCCGCCTCCTGAGTTCAAACGATTCTCCTGCCTCAGCCTCCTGAGTAGCTGGGATTACAGGTGCCCGCCACCACACCCAGCTAATTTTTGTATTTTTAGTAGAGATGGGGTTTCACCATGTTGGCCAGGCTGGTTTCGAACTCCTGACACCATGATCTGCCCGCCTCGGCCTCCCAAAATGCTGGGATTACAGGCATGGGCCATCGCACCCGGCCTGTAAATAGGTCTTTAATAATGTAGTAAGGAGTTGAGGAGAGGAAGTGTTCTATAGTCCTACGAGTAGGTCTCAGTCTTTGAGTGAGCCTGTACTCTGGACTGTGAACTTCACAAGTGTTTCTCAGGATTTTTCTCCTTCTTCAGTGGAACAGGATGGCTAAAGTGGGCTGGAGTTGAGGAGCCCATTCCTCCTTCCATGTGGAAGGGTAGACCTGACTGGAACTGGCTATTTCTCTTCCCCCAGGTCAGTTAGGCTCAGATAAAATCCCAGAAGGTTTGGCTCTGGTTAAATAGTTTCTCCCAAGGGCAGACCTTGCTAAGAACAGAATGCTCTGCCATATTTCAAAATGGTTTCTTTTCCTCTCCCTTTGATAGAAGCACAAGGGGATTTTTCTCAGATATCACTGAGAACCTGGTTGAGCTCCTAGAGGTAAAAATCATAAGTGTGAGGGTCCCCAGTGATTGGGTCCCCCAAGTCTGACATTTTTATTCTCAGACTTGTCCACTCTGAACCTCCAGCAATTTGTCAGTTACAGTTCCGGGTTCCCTATCTTGGCACTGGGTTCCCATAGAGGTTTCAGCTCATGGGTTTCTCCTCCAGCAAGCTACTTCTGAGCATTTGTGTTCTGGTCCCTGCAGTCTTAGGGAGAGTAGTTTGCCCTTGACCCTACCTCTCTTACACATCTAAAAGAGTTATTGATTTTTTAGTTCAGCTTTTTAATTATTGTTAGGATAGAGTGGCAACTTCTAGCTTCTTACATGTCAGACCAGAAACTGGAATTCAAGTTTTTTTTTTTTTTTTTTGAGACGGAGTTTTAGCTCTGTCACCCAGGCTGGAGTGAGTGGTGCAATCTCGGCTAACTGCAACCTCCGCTTCCCAGGTTCAAACAATTCTCCTGCCTCCGCCTCCTGAGTAGCTAGGATTACAGCCAGTAAGCCTGGCTGACTTTTTTGTATTTTTAGTAGAGACAGGGTTTCACCATGTTGGCCAGCCTGGTCTTGAACTCCTGACCTCAAATGATCCGCCTGCCTTGGCCTCCCAAAGTGCTGGGATTACAGGTGTGAGCCACCGCACCCAGCCAAGATAATTTTTTTCTTTATTTTGAGATAAATATGGAGTCACATGAAATTGTTAAGAAATAATAGTGAAATCTCATGTACCCATTTACCCATTTTCCATCAATGGAAATAGATATTGCAAAACTGTAGCACAATATCACAGCCAGGATACTGACATTGATACAGTTAAGATATAGAACAGTTCTTTCACTAACGAATTCTTCATGTTGCCTCCTCACAGCTGCAAACTTGGTAACTACTAATGTGTTCTTCATTCCTATAATTTTGTCATTTCAAGAATGTTATATAAGTGGAATCATATGTATGCCACCTTTTGAAACTGGCCTTTTTCATTCAGCAAGTCTCTGGAGATTCATCCAAGTTGTTATGTGTATTAATAGTTGGCTTTTATTGCTGAATAATATTCCACGGCATGGCTGTATCACAATTTGTTTAACCATTCACCTGTTGAAGGACATCTGGGTTGATTCCAGTTTTTGGCTATTATGAATAAGGGTGTTATGAACATTCATGTACAGGCTTTTGTGTGAACATAAGTGTCCACTTACCTGGAATGAATGACCAGGAGTGTAATTATTGTCATTTGGTAGTTGCATATTTATTTTTTTAAGACACTGCCAAATTGTTTTTCACAGCAGTACCAGTTTATATTATCACTAGCAATGTATAATCCAGTTTCTCTGCATCCTCACCAGCAACTGGTGTTGGCAATAATTTTTATTTTATGATTACATCTATAGATCAATTTTTGGAAAACTGACATCTTAATTTTGTTGAGTTTTCCCACTCATTAATATAGTATGTTTCTCTAGATATTCTTTGCTTTCATCAGCATTTTATAGTTTTTATTATGCAAGTCTTGTACATGTTTTATTGGATTTACATCTAAGTATATCATTTTTTGGAGTGACAATAAATGAAAAAACATTTTCAATTTTGGTGTCCACATGTTTATCACTATTATATATAAATACAATTGATATTTGTATGTTTATTTTGTATCCTGCAACCTTGCTGAATTCATTAGTTCTAGGAGGTTTTAAAAATAGATTCCTTGGGCTGGGTGCGGTGGCTCATGCCTGTAGTCCCAGCACTTTGGGAGGCTGAGGCAGGTGAATCACCTGAGGTCGGGAGTTCCAGACTAGCCTGACGAACATGGAGAAACCCCATCTCTATTAAAAATACAAAATTAGCCAGGCATGGTGGTGCATGCCTGTAATCCCAGCTACTTGGGAGGCTGAGGCAGGAGAATCACTTGAACCCAGGAGGTGGAGGTTGTGGTGAGCTAAGATCGCACCATCGCACTGCAGCCTGGGCAACAAGAGCGAAACTCCATTTCAAAAAAAAAAAAAAAAAGATTCCTTGGAGTTTTCTACATAGATAATAATGTCATGTATAAATAGAGACAGTTTCATTTCTTCCTTTCCAATGTCCATGCCTTCTAATTTCCTTTTCTTGCCTTATTGCATTGCCTAGAACTTCTAGTACTATTCTGTATAAGACTGGTGAGAGCAGGTATCTTTGCCTTAGCCTTACTCTTGATTTTTTTTTTAACAGACAGGATCTCACTATGTTGCCCAGGCTGGCCTTGAACTCCTGGGCTCAAGCAATCCTCTTCTCTCAGCCTCCTGAGTAGCTGGGACTACAGGTGCGCACCATCATGCCTGTCTCTCCTGATCTTTTGAAAAATATCGAAACCCTATGTCTTAAGGCTTTTTAACTTGAATTACACTATAGACTAATACTTAGTGTTGCCCCGTTAGGTATTCATTTGAATATTAACTTTCCTCTCTGTTTTTTTTAGAGATGAGGGTCTCACTCTGTAGCCCAGGCTAGAGTGCAGTGGTGTGATCATAGCTCACTGCAGCCTCGACCTGCTGGGCTCAAGCAATTTCCCACCTCAGCCTCCTGAGTAGCTGGGACTACAGGTGTGTCCCTCCACATCCAGCTAATTTTTTTTTTAATTTGTACAGATGAGGTCTCACTATGTTGTCCAGGCTGGTCTCAAACTCCTGACTTCAAGTGATCCTGCTGCCTTGGCCTCCCAAAGTGCTAGGATTACAGGCATGAGTCACTGCGCCCAGCCTACTTTTTAATCTGTACAGCTAAGAGGATATCTTAAAAGCAATTAGACTTCTTCCTTGCTTAATGTCCACGATCTTATACATGTTCTTTCTAAATTCGAGAAAAATATTCTGCAGCCGGGCGCGGTGGCTCACGCCTGTAATCCCAGCACTTTGGGAGGCCGAGACGGGCAGATCACAAGGTCAGGAGATTGAGACCATCCTGGCTAACACGGTGAAACCCCGTATCTACCAAAAATACAAAAAAATTGGCTGGGCATAGTGGCAGGCGCCTGTAGTCCCAGCTACTCGGGAGGCTGAGGCAGGAGAATGGCGTGAACCTGGGAGGTAGAGCTTGCAGTGAGCCAAGATCGCGCCACTGCACTCCAGCCTGGACGACAGAGCAAGACTCCATCTCAAAAAAAAAAAAAAAAAAAAAAAAAAAAAGAAAGAAAAAAGAAAAATTTTCTGCAAAGGGTGTCAACGTCAATATTATAATAATTCTTTAACAATGAATTCCTCTCCAAATGCACTTACAGAAATGTACATAAGTGTGAGAAATCACCATGAAGTACACTTAAATCTACACATTGACTAGTTCTAGCTGAATTTCTAGTTTATGAAAAGGTATTAATATTTCTAGTTTATGAAAAGGTAATGAGGAAAACTTTCTTTAAAAGATGTGTTTAACAGCCAAATCAGATATACTGAACAGACATAAAAAAGTAACAATATTTTTTTCACCTCAGGCCTTTCCCCTGGTTTGATCTGACTGCTGTGCAACTCAAGGAAACTCCATTTAGCCAGCATCTCTCAAGTAGTCCTGTTCTCCAAGACCACCTTACCCATCTATACTGTGCTTCATTTGGCATCTCCCTAACCAAAGAACAGCCAGTCATTTCCACAGGCTTTCCATCCCAATAAGAGAACTCAGGAATCAGGATTTTTTCCCACTCACAGATTTTCCCTATAATAGTTGTGCCCTGATTATCACAATTGACTGTGGGAGTCTTGTGGCTGTATTGTGTTTGCCACATGATAGACATCAGGAATTATAAAACTGTACTGATGACTCTTTAAAATGTAGAATAAAACAAGTGGTCCTATCCATCAATATGTATCTGGCTTTCAGAAGCAACTAGTGAAACTACACAACCTAACTTAAGTAAGCTGCTCCCGCAGAAAAGTCTTGTTAATACAAATTATTTCTCTTCTAAAATTAAAGAAGTTAAAATGTTATAAGTTTTAGACAATTACATACTGCAGCTTCTTTTCCAATAAATCAAGTTTCAATCCATTTGCTAGCAGTAGGTAGCTGGAAAAAGATACAGTTTGATTTTCTCACAATTTTGGATAGAGAAGTGAAGGTATGGTAAATCATCTTAATTGAATTATGGCTTGTATCATGCTTATTTTGACTATATATGACTGTTCTGGTACTATCTTATTTACAGCTGTTCCCATTTAAACCATTTAAAAAACTGGTATTTAATGGCTAAAACTAATTTTGCAAAATATAGACCTATACTGCAAATTTGTTGATTTCCTTTATGTTTTGCAAATACTTTTTGTCAATTATAAGAGTTGAAAACAACAGGGATGTCACTATGCTCTGTCATAGAACATAACTACTGTTTGCTAAATGCTAAAGGGCTTTTGAACAAAACCATTCACTATATATGTAAATCACTATGGTCTTAGGTTAATCATTTACCTTTTGTTTTTTTACATAATCGTGAGCCAGGCAAATGCAATGGTATGGTGTTAGAATGGTTTCTGATACAATTTTGTTAGTCCAATTTGGGAAAATATTAGGTTCATCATCAAATATTAACACTTGGCATGAATATTCATTTGAGGCACTCTTGCTTCTCTCAGTGGAAAAACAGAAAAACATCTTTTACTATTCATTCTGGTGTAGGGAACTGGAGGTTCATCACTGTCCTTCAGGACTGTGTTAGCCCATGGTTGTTTTCAGGATTAAAATATGAGTCCAGGAAGAGAATGAGCAGTTAAATCTGTAAAACTAGAGGGGAACTGGAGCCATTCAGGTAACGAGAAATATTTTATAATTTCTTTTTTTATTTTTATTTATTTATTTATTTTGAGATGGAGTCTCGCTCTGTTGCCCAGGCTGGAGTGCAATGGCGCAATCTTGGCTCACTGCAACCTCCACCTCCCGGGTTCAGGTGATTATCCTGCCTCAGCCTTCCAAACAGCTGGGATTACAGGCGCACACCACCACACCTGGCTAATTTTTGTATTTTTAGTAGAGACGGAGTTTCATCACATTGGCCAGGCTGGTTTCAAACTCCTGACCTCAAGTGATCCACCTGCCTCGGCCTCCCAAAGTGCTGGGATTACAGGCATGATCCACTGCACCCGGCCTATAATTTCTTTTGAGAAGTGCAGTCATGGGTAGACTCTAGCCTAAATTTTGTATTATAAAGACCTGGAAAGTACCACATAAAAAAGCCTGTAAGCAAACCACAGAACCTATTTCATAGTGGTAAACCATGTTTAGATATTTACATATTTAGATACACACATATCTAAAAAAATTTTTTTCTTTTAAATTTTTCCTGATGCCAAAAGGAAGAGAGAACTTCCCCACTTTTTTTTTTGTAAAACATTTCCTTTAGGCCGGGCGCAGTGGCTCACGCCTGTAATCTCCCCACTTTGGGAGGCCGAGGCAGGCAGATCTCTTGAGGCCAGGAGTTTGAGACCAGCCTGGCCAACATGGTGAAACCCCGTCTGTACTAAAAATACAAAAAAAATTAGCTGGGAGTGGTAGCTCATGCCTGTAATCCCAGCTATTCAGGAGGCTGAGGCAGGAGAATCACTTGAACCCGGGAGGTGGAGGTTGCAGTGAGCTGAGATCACACCATTGCACTCCAGCCTGGGCAACAGAGTGAGACTCCATCTCAAAAAAATAAACAAAAAACCACCATTTCCTTTAAAGAACCTGTCACTGTAAATCCTTTTACTATGTCTTTGAGATGTATGTAAATCTTTTAAAAAGCTGAATAAGTCTCTAGCCATTTTATACCTCAGGACAGTCTCTTTTTTGGAGGCCACGGAGACATCTCTTTGAAATGTGAGCACTGAGGAGGTTGGTACCTTGTCTCCCTGTCTCTGTGGGAGTTTAGCTTAGGTACCTGGCTCCAAGTAGTAACTTCTGTCTGTTGTCAAGATAGAAGTTTTATTTTTCCTTTGGACACAGATAATTAACATGTATGTCGTGTATTGTATCTGCTCTGCCATCTACAAGGGTGAGATTTGTCTTTGCAATCTCTTTAGCAGCTTGCCTGTGATGTGCATCACAGTTTAATGCTTATTCAAGAATAAAAATATTTCTCTTCTGCATCTGTGGAAAGAATTATCTCTCCGGAGTTGGCAGGAGATTTTATTTTTAATTATATTTCCCCAACATGTTCCTACTACAAGGTGCATTACTAGAATTTTTCTGGAATTTTGTTTTGCTTTGTTTTGTTTGTTTGTTTTAGACAGAGTCTCACTCTGTCACCCAGGCTGGAGTCCAGTGGCACCATCTCAGCTCACTACAACCTCTGCTTCCTGGGTTCAAATGATTCTTCTGCCTCAGCCTCCTGAGTAGCTGGGACTACAGGCATGTGCCACCATGCCCAGCTAATTTTTGTATTTTTACTAGAGACAGGGCTTCACCTTGTTGGCCAGGCTGGTCTTGAACTCCTGACCTCAGGTGATCTGCCCGCCTCAGCCACCCAAAGAGCTAGGATTACAGGTGTGAGCCACCTTGCCCGGCTCAGGAATTCTTATAATTACCCAGAAAGATAAGCGTGACTATCTTTGTTTTAACAAGGGGTTAAATTGCAAAAAGAAAGGGAGGGCACCATAAGTCAGAGACACAACTAGGAATGAAGCCAGCAGTTCTAACTGATCCTTAATGAAAAGGAGAAAAAGGGCCAGGTGCGGTAGGTCACGCTTGTAATCCCAGCACTTTGGGACGCCACGGCGGGCAGATCAACTGTTAGGAGTTTCAGACCAGCCTGGCCAACATGGTGAAACATCATATCTACTAAAAATACAAAAATTAGCTGGGCATGATGGCGGATGCCTGTAATCCCAGCTACTCGGGAGGCTGAGGCAGGAGAATCGCAAGGTTGCAGTGAGCTGAGACTGTGCCATTGCACTCCAGCCTGGGTGACAGAGCAAGACTCTGTCTCAAAAAAAAAAAAAAAAAGGAGAAAAAGAAAACCAAAAAAGACCATACCTCTTCCCTCAAGTAATTTAGTTTGATCTTTCAAGCTTTGTGAAGTGGATTTCCCCTGTGGTTCAGTGCAAGGTAATTCCTCATTCTCTTCAGGGGCAGTTATTTCTGGAGCATAATCCTGTAATCCTGCTGCTTTGACAAATTCAGATAAAGTCAAGGAATCATATTTTATCCCAGTATGACCTTTTTGCTCTAAATATAAGCCGATAATATCCCTATAGGGAAGGCTGATGGAGCGTTTGAATAATGGCTCTTCAATTTCCAGGAGCTCCCGCGTATGCCGAGAAATTGCCTGAAACGCAAGGATAATTTTTTAATTAGACTAACCTGAAAACACAACCAAATCAAAGAAGGTTTATTTAGTTTTCTAAGCCTCTTGAATATTAACTCCTTCTTTCTTTTTTTTGAGACGAAGTCTTGCTCTGTCGCCCAGGCTGGAGTGCAGTGGCACGATCTTGGCTCACTGCCACCTCTGCCTCCTGGATTCAAGCAATTCTCTTGCCTCAGCCTCCTGAGTAGCTGGGATTACAGGCGCGCACCACCACGCCTGGCTAATTTTTGTATTTTTAGTAGAGATGGGGTTTCACCATGTCGGCTAGGCTGGTCTCGAACTTTTGACTTCAGGTGATCCGCCCACCTTGGCCTCCCAAAGTGCTGGGATTGCAGGTGTGAGCCACTGCACCCTGCCAATTCCTTATTTCTATGGGGAAATAAAATAATGAAACAAATTCACAGGCTTACTAGCCTAACCTTACCAAAACCAATTTCTTAAATGTCATGATTATCCTTTTCAAAGTACCATTTAAGACATTTCTAGGCCCTTGCATCAGATGGCCATGGATGGGTTCATTTCTTTGTTTTTGCTGAGCAATCTGACCAAGCATAAGAGCAGATAATATGTTCAGATTAGGAGCCATGACTGTCTCTGGGAAGGTTATTAAATAACTTGTCTATATGGGGCTCAGTTAATGTGTAACTAAGAAAAAAAAATTATAACTCAGGGCCGAGCATGGTGGCTCAAGCCTGTAATCCCAGCACTTTGGGAGGCAGAGGCGGGCAGATCACCTGAAGTCAGGAGTTCGAGAACAGTCTGGCCAACATGGTGAAACCCCGTCTCTACTAAAAATACAAAAATTAGCCAGGAGTGGTGGCAGACGCCTGTGATCCCAGCTACCCAGGAGACTGAGGCAGGAGAATCACTTGAACCTGGGAGATGGAGGTTGCAGTGAGCCAAGATGATGCCATTGCATTCCAGCCTGGGCAACAAGAGCGAAACTCCATCAAAAAAAAAAAAATCATAACAGATAGTTACTTCATTTGTTTAACTAAAAAACTCAAACACTAAAAAGCAGACATTAAAGTTCGAGCTGTTTTATTAGTACTTATACTTGTGTATTCTAAAATATCTTTTGCTACAATTTTCAGCATCTGTAAAACAAAATTTGTATTCATTGAGCACCATGCCACTTGATATCCTAGCTTAAATTGTGATTGCTGGCCGGGCCGTGGCTCACGCCACACCTGTAATCCCAGCACTTTGGGAGGCCGAGGCAGGCAGATCACGAGGTCAGGAGATCGAGACTACCCTCGCTAACATGGTGAAACCCCATCTCTACTAAAAATACAAAAATTAGCCAGGTGTGGTGGCATGCTCCTGTAATCCTAGCTACTTGGGAGGCTGAGGCAGGAGAATCACTTGAACCTGGGAGGCGGAGGCTGCAGTGAGCCGAGATCACACCACTGTACTCCCGCCTAGGTGACAGAGAGAGACTCTGTCTCAAAAAAAAAAAAAAAAAAAAAATTGTGATTGCCTTTTCAAATTCTAGTTTTAATCCTAGGTCAGTTATAATACCACTGTTTGAATTCATATTCTGCCTCTGGATGAGACGACAGTCCATGGAATTGCTGCTAGAACACGGCCAAAGGGTATTTGGAATGGACTTTTTTTTTTGTTTTTTTTTTTTAATTTAAAGCTACTGGTCAGAGTTATAAGACTGTAAAATTTGTGCCACAGACAATGCTAAACCTGATATAAAACTGCCCATTAGCAATGCCTTTTAGATAGGCAAGATGCCATGTTTCTCAGATCTTACTTGAACTGGTTTTGTTGACTCTAGAGATGATTTATGGGTATAGTTGCCTTGGCATTCCGAGTAAGGAGTCTGTTTTTTTTTGTTTTTTTGTTTTTTGTTTTGTTTTGTTTTGTTTTAGAGATGGGGTCTTGCTGTGTTACCCAGGCTGGAGTGCAGTGGATATGCAAAAGCACAATTATAGTGTACTACAGCCTTGAACAACTGGGTTCAAGCCATCCTCCTGCCTCAGCCTCCTGAGTTGTCCAGTGAGAATTCTAATTGAGATCTTTATCAGTTGGGGCTTCTAAGAACTGAGATCCAAGTTACTACAAAGGCCAGGTGAGGTGGCTTATGTCTCTGGGAGGCCGAGGCAGGTGGATCACCTGAGGTCAGGAGTTTGAGACCAACCTGGCCAACATGGCAAAATCCTGTCTTTACTAAAATTACAAAATTAGCTGGACGTGGTGGTGCACGCCTGTAGTCCCAGCTACTCGGGAGGTTGAGGCAGGAGAGTCACTTGAACCTGGGAGGCAGAGGTTCCAGTGAGCTGAGATCGCACCACTGCACTCCAACCTGGGTGATGCAGAGAGATTCCATCTCAAAAAACAAACAAACAAAAAAAACAAATTGCTACAGAAAAAAAAAAGCCAGTCGTGAAGTTGCATGCCTGTAGTCCCAGCTACTTGGGAGGCTGAAGTAGGAGGATCCTTTGAGCCCAGGAGTTTGAGACTGCAGTGAGGAGCCATGATCATGCCACTGCACGGCGGCCTGGGTAACAGACCTGTCTCCAAAAGCAAACAAACACACACACACACATACACACACATGAACAGGTGGCTTCTAAGACTTCTTGTTTGTGATGCATGCTTCTACGTGTGCACCTTGTTTGGTAGGCATCTCACCCTGATTCTCTTTTAGTATATGTGCTGCCAAAGCAAGTACCCTGATTCTCCTTTCCAATGCCCCGAATAGAAAAGGTTATTTCACAAATTCCCTAAGGTTCACAGATTGTATTCCCAGGAGGTACACTGCAGTCATATACACATTATTAACAAAAAGAGCTGTGTGCCCACTGTGGGCTGAGAGGGTTCACTACTGTTTTGCACAGTATTGTAATGCAGAAATTAAAAGTGTTCCCTACACATTCGTGTGTATTTATTTATCAAGACAGGAAGGTCTTGCTCTGTCATGCAGGCTGGAGTACAGTGGTGTGATCATAGCTCTCTGCAGCCTTGAACTCCTAGGCTCAAGCCATCTTCCTGCCTCGGCCTCCCAAGTAGCTGGGACAACAGATGCATGACAACATACCCTGCTTTTTTTTTGGTAGAGATGGGGTTTTGCCATGTTCCCCAGCTGGTCTCAAACTCCTGGATTCAAGTGATCCTCTTACCTCAGCCTCCAAAGTGCTAAGATTACAGGTGTGAGCCAGCTGCTCAGCCACATTCATGTGTTTTTGGAATTTTTCTTTGTTTTGGGAAGGGAGTATATATATATAATCTACTCATATTCCCTCTGTGGGCTATAACAGCAAATGATACGGGTTTTTTTTATGGCTCTTGGTGCTTAGGGGTTTCTTAATAAAAATAATAATTTCATTAAAAAAGCAATTCATTACACTTAGCACTGAAATCAACAAATACAATCTGACTATCTCTCCTCCTATTCAGTGATTTTTAAAAGTGTGTCTGAAGTTCATCAATGAAACAAGAAGTCCTCTGACAGGTGAAAGATTGAACTAAAACTGCAATTTCTTTCTTTAGTTATTTTTCTTTTTGAGACAGGGTCTCGCTCTGTCAATCAGGCTGGTGTGCAGTGGCATGATCATAGCTCACTGCAGCCTTGACCTCCTGGGTTCAAGTGATCCTCCCACCTCAGCATGCTGAGTAGCTGGGACTACAAGTATGTGCCACCACACCTGGCTAACTTTTAAAATATTTTTTATCGAGCTGGGGTTTCACTATATTGCCCAGGCTGGTCTCGAATTCCTAGGCTCAAGCGATCCTCCTACCTCAGCCTCCCAAAGTGCCGGGATTATAGGCGTGAGCTACTGTGCCCAGCCTCTCTAGTTCTGATGAACAAACAACAAGCAGTAGACTTTATTTTTGCCTATGACTTAGAGCAACTTACTGGCAAATTACTTGAGTTAGTAAGGATTATTGGAAATAGGTATTTGTGAGGATGATTAGTTTTCTAAGGATTCATAATCCTACATTCTAAGGTGGTAGCTTATACTTAGTGCGTGGCATCACGGCAGAACACCTACTTCACATGGCCTCAACCAGTTACCTGCAATGCCTGTGGTTTTCAAGAAGACAATTATTACTATATTATCATTGTAACTTGTGTTGATCATTGTTTTCAAAGGCTGCTGTTCTTTTATTTGTAAACTACTGATGGTTTTGCTTCATCACCAATTTATTGTGTATTGGTTATTACCTCATAGTATGTAACTATGCATATTTGTATAATTGGAATCTATAATTTATATGATCTAAACCTAAAGACAAAGACATAATTGTTGTGGTTAAAATATGAACCATCTATACCACTATTATTATTATTATTTCAGAGATGAGGTCTCCCTCTGTTGCCCAGGCTGGAGTGCAGTGGCATGACCATAGCTCACTGCAGCCTCAAACTCCTGGGCTCAGGCATTCCTCCCACCTCAGCCTCTGGAGTAGCTGAGATTACAGGTCTAAGCCACTGCAGCCAGCCTATACCAGCATTATTAAAGCAGATGTATAGTCTCCTTAACATCTGCTTGTTGATTCATCTAACAACATGGATTAATCTTAAATGCATTTTGCTAAGGAAAGGAAGCCGGACCCAAAGAATGTGCATTATTTGATTCCACTTATGTGACATCAAAAACAGATTAGGGATTACGGTAAAGGGATGGGCTGACTGCAGAGGGAAATTCTAGAGTGACAGAATTGTTCTGTATGGTTCTTTGGTGGTGGATACATGAGTGCATGCATTTGTCAAAACCCACAGAACTACACACAACAAAGAATGGTTTTACTGCATGCAAACTTTTAAAAAGCCAGGAAGAGAGGCCAGGCGCAGTGGTTCATGCCTGTAATCCCAGCACTTTGAGAGGCCAAGGTGGGTGGATTGCTTGAGCTCAGGAGTTTAAGACCAGCCTGGGCAATATGGCGAAACCCCATCTCTATCTCCTCAAAAAAGTACAAAAAATTAGACGGGTGTGGTGGCATGTGGCTGTAGTCCCAGCTACCCGGGAGGCTGAAGTGGGAGGATTATTTGAGCCCAGGAGGTGGAGGTTGCACTGAGCTGAGATTGCACCACTGCACACCATCCTGGGTGACAGAGCAAGACCTTGCCTCAAAAAAAAAAAAAAAAAAAATCCAGGATGTTGGGGTGGAATAAAGGCTGTGGACAAATGAATCTAACTGTATTATAGAGTAAGACATAATCTCACTGAAGGGGGTGGGGAAGAAAGGTGCTGACCTGTAACTTTAAGAAAACAGTGCTTTGTCTAGATACTGTAAGGCGAGAGACAGAAACAGCTGTACACAAACACTGAACTCTATTGGGTAAATCTGTTTTTCATAGGGAAACATATTTACATATAAGGAGAGCCAAGTTTCTCAATGTCAGAAAAAGTAGTTATAAACAGGCAAGGGGGTATAATCCCAGCACTTTGGGAGGCCAAGACAGTCGGATCACCTGAGGTCAGGAGTTTGAAACCAGCCTGGCCAACATGACGAAACCCCGTCTCTACTAAAAATACAAAAAAATTGGCCAGGTACAGTGGTGGGCGCCTGTAATCCCAGCTACTCAGGAGGCTGAGGCAGAAGAATTGCTTGAACCCGGGAGGCAGAGGTTGCAGTGAGCCGAGATCGCGCCATTGCACTCCAGCCTGAGTGACAGAGTGAGACTCTATCTCAAAAAAAAAGAAAAAAGAAAAAAAAAGGCAAGTGGGGTTGGGGATAGGAAGGATGGGAAGGAAGGCTAGAATGAACTCTGTGATGTTAGATTAGAGATATCAGAGAGATCAATCTTTTTTTTGAGATGGAGTTTCACTCTGTCATCCAGGCTAGAGTGCAGTGGTATGATCTCAGCTCACTGCAACCTCTGCCTTCCGGGTTCAAGGGATTCTCCTGCCTCTGCCTCCCTAGTAGCTGGGATTACAGGTGCGCACAACCAGGCCCGGCTAATTTTTTGTATTTTTAGTAGAGACAGGGTTTCACCATGTTGGTCAGGTGGTCTTGAACTCCTGACCTCAGGTGATCCACCCGCCTGAGCCTCCCAAAGTGCTGGCATTACAGGCATGAGCCACCACGCCCGGCCCCCATGCTTATTTTAATACATATGTATATACACAGATAGATACAGAAATAAGATAGATATTTGTGTACACATGGGTTAGTATATATACATTTATTTCCTAGATCTTTCTGTTAAGAGTGCATAGAAGCAGTGACACTCAGTAGCAACAAGCACAACTAGTGTCCACGTCTTGGTTTCTAAATACCATCCTCTGATAAAATCAACCAGGGCTCCTTAGAAACATGGCTGATTCTGGGGCTGCAGCAGGAAAAATATAAGATGAGCCTGAAGCAACTTATATTGCCAGAAGGTAAGGAGATGCTTTAAAAAAAAAAGGGAGGACATGTCAAAAGGCCACAGGAGCCAATTTAAAAGAGCTCCCAATGGTGAAAGATGGCACAATTTGAGCAACAAAATAAATAGCAATAGAACTGGGTTATAACCCCAAAAATAAATATCCATAAGTCCACACTAATATCAATGACTGAATGGATTAAAAAATGGGAGAGAGGGGACAATTAAATGTAGAAGAATTCCTTACAGAAGAATTCCAATTAAACATAGAAGGGCTGAGAAGATAACAGAAAATGGCCATAAATTAACTGCAAGGCTTGTAGAGGAGGTGCACAGTGGCAATGTTGTTCAGATTCTTAGCAGCATGTCCAGAATTCCACACTCTCAAGCAATCTGCTCGCTCTTCCTTCCTTCTATTCTCCCAAAAGTCCATAAATGATGATATGGGAGACTCAGCATGAAAAAGATAACTATACTATTTAACTGTTGTTATGGGATAAATTGTGGGTGAACTAGGTGCTGTAAGTACAATGGAGACATTTTAAAAGCTGTGTATATCAGTAAGGAAGACAGCTACAGCATGTATGACCTCCTAGAAGTTATCCTGTGTCTTAGAGCATAATCAGGTTTTTGTTTTTTTTTTTGAGACTGAGTCTTGCTCTGTCACCCAGGCTGGAGTGCAGTTCATGGAGAGCACGATCTTGGCTCACTATAACCTCCGCCTCCCAGGTTCAAGCTATTCGCCTGCTTCAGCCTCCCAAGTAGCTAGGACTACAGGCATGCAACATGCCAAGCTAATTTTTTTATTTTGTATTTTTAGTAGAGAAGAAGTTTCACCATGTTGGCCAGGCGAACTGCCAACCTCAGGTGATCCACCTGCCTTGGCCTCCCAAAGTGCTGGGATTACAGGCGTGAGCCACCAGGCCTGGCCATAATCAGCTTTTTCATGTGGGTCTAAGTGTCAAGCAAAGCTTATCTAACGTAACCTTTGAATGTCTTGGTCTTTATGTTACTCTAGTGACCTCAAGGGAAGGCCACATTTGTCTGAGGTGACTGTGATAATGAGTATCTCAAAGTTTGCTTATTCAAATTTCTTAGATAAAAGGACAGACCACTGGATTCATGATTTACTCTTGAGGATTTCAGAAGATTTTTAAAACCTCTTGTGTCTCGCAAGATAAGAAAAACTATAATTAGAATTTTTATTACTGCATGTTGATATTGTACTTTTGGAATTAGAATACCAAGGGAGCTGAATGAATTGTCTGACTCTTAAAAATGCCTTCTCATGATAAAAAGCTGAAATTCTTGGTACTTAAATGTTCCAGGAATTTGACAGGTTACTATTTTGCTAATTCTGTTCCTTATTATTATTTTTTTTTAAGCGAAAGCAAGTTTATTAAGAAAGTCAAGGACTATGGCTGCTCCATAGGCAGAGCAGCCTGTTCCTTATTTTTATCTAGAAAATTCATTATACCTTAAGTAGAAATTAGAGTTCATAAAAACAGCTGTATTATCTTTGAACATAAAAAGAACAAGATATTTATCTGGCAGTAGTTGGTAGTTAAGCGAGGGCATGGTTGGAAATACAAGTATATAATAAATGATCCAGGCCGGGCATGGTTCATGCCTATAATCCCAGCACTTTGGGAGGCTGAGGCGGGTGGATCACCTGAGGTCAGGAGGTCGAGACCAGCATGGCCAACATGGTGAAACCCCGGCTCCACTAAAAATACAAAAATTAGCCAGACATGGTGGCACGTGCCTGTAATCCCAGCTATTTGGGAGGATGAGGCAGGAGGATTATTTGAACCTGGGAGGCAGAGGTTGCCATGAGCTGAAATCGAGCCACTGCACTCCAGCCTGGGTGATAGAGCAAGACTCTGTCTCAAAAAAAATAAATAAAATAAATAAAGGATCATTTCCACATCATAATGTTTATAGTACATGGAAGTTTATGGTAACAAAAATGTTCACTTAGAGAGGCAATACAGTTAAATAGAACATGGATTGGGAAGTCACACAAGATGGACTTAAATCCTGGCTCTTAAACTTGTTATCTGAATATAAGTCGGGCGTGGTGGCTCATGCCTATAATCCCAGCACTTCTGGGAGGCCAAGGCCGGCAGATCACTTAAGGTCAGGAGTTTGAGACCAGCCTGGCCAATATCATGAAACCCTGTCTCTATTAAAAATACAAAAATTAGGCTAGGCGCGGTGGCTCACGCCTGTAGTCCCAGCATTTTGAGAGGCCGAGGCAGGCAGAGCACGAGGTCAAGAAATCAAGACCATCCTGGCTAACACGGTGAAACCCCATCTCTACTAAAAATACAAAAATTAGCTGGGCGTGGTGGCACGCGCCTGTAGTCCCAGCTACTTGGGAGGCTGAGGCACGAAAATCGCTTGAACCCGGGAGGTGGAGGTTGCAATGAGCTGAGATCGCACCACTGCACTCCAGCCTGGGCAACAGAGTGAGACTCTGTCTCAAAAAAAAAAAACCCAAAAAAACAGCTAGAAGAAAAAATTAGCTGGGCATGGTGGCGCACACCTGTAGTCCCAGCTACTTGGGAGGCTGAGGCAGGAGAATCGCTTAAACCCAGGAGATGGAGGTTGAAGTGAGCCAAGGTTACACCACTGCACTCCAGCCTGGGTGACAGAGCGAGACCCTGTCTCAAAAAAAACAAAGACAAAAAACAGAAAAAACGTATTATCTGAATAGCTTGTTGTTTCACCTTTCTGGGCCCCAGTTTTCTATAAAATGGGAATTAGTGAAATAATACATATAAGAGGCCCCAAACACAGTAAGCTCTCAGCAAAGCATAGCTATTAGCAGAATTTAAGAAAGTAAACGCTCAGTTAGGACTATATGTTTAATAATTTAAAAAGTTTCATTATATCTTCTTGCTAGTAAAAGGACTCAGGTATTAACAAGCGTAGTTTTCTTATTTCTAAACCATATGACTTATGGAATTATAGGGTTATAAGGCCTGTTGAAGAGTCATCTAGGGAAGAGATTCCAGGGCCTACCCAGCCCTAATGAATCAAAATCTCTGGAGGATGAAGCCTAGGAATGTATCTTTTTCAAAAAATCTCATTTGATTCTGAAGACGACCCAAGTTTGGAAACCACTGAGGTGGTACATTTCTGGGCATGGGTGTGCTGAGCAAAACCATGGTTATGCCAAGAACTGTCCATTCTTGGAGGGTTATTGGGGTGGGGTACTAAAGGAGAGGTTACACGTGAGATTGTTTGTGATGCTTTGTAAATTGCAAAGCACTACAAATGGAGGGTACTGTTATGCAAAGGAGAATAATCATGAACTGTTGGTGCTGGAGATTTTAGAAAATTGATGCTCAGAGTGGTTAATGTAGCTTGTTTCAAAGTTAGGCAGCAAAGCAGGCAAAATACATATGGTGTTATATAAGTGCCAAATGGGTGTCAGAGACACGAAATGTCATGAGAACTCGGGATGGGGGCTACTGTGGGCTGGGAATGTTACAAAAGACTTCTTGGGGAGATGCAAATGAGGAATTGGTCTTGAAGGATGATTAAGATTCATATTAGTAATACAGAGGATTGGGGAACTGAGCAAAGACATAGAGAGAAGAATGCACCAGGCAGGTTTGCGAAGGTGTGAGTTAGACCTGGTGGTAGGCTGGAGCACAAAATTCATGTGGAGGAGTGGTAGGGGAGAGAACTTGTGGAGGGCCCTAAATTCTAAACTAGGGAGTGGAGACTATCTTGGTAAGCAGAAGGGATCCAAAGAAGGTTTCTGAATAGTACATAAGTAGGTGGAAAGTGAGAGCATAAAAGCAGGGCCCTTGAATCCAAAGGGTCCATTGAGACAGGCTAAAAGCGGGAGGCTACTGTGGTGTTCTAGGCATGAGGCCATAAGGTCTGAAAAGTGGGAATGAAAAAAGCCAGACGGTGTTAAGTGCCACAGGAGCAATGGACAGTTCTTGGAATATTTATGGGGATCAAAGGAGAAAGAGGAGGCAACCACCGTGAGCCTGAGGAACTGGAATTATGATGACACCATTGACAGAAGTGGGAGGCCAGGCTGGAGGAAAAAAAGGTTGGTTTGAGACAGATGGTGGCACTGTTAACAGTGCTCTGTAGGGAAACTTTGGACACAACTCACCTTCATGTCCTCAAAGTTTGTTATCCCCATCTGAGGGAGGTTTGAGCAGTTGACGTGAATGAGTTTTCGGCCACTGATGAAGTTTGTGATAAAACACTCCTGTCAATACAACAAGGACATCACTTAAAAAATGTACTGCAAATAGAAGGAAGAAAGGGAGGGAAGGGGGAGGAAGGGAAGAAGTCATGTTTGTTCTACCCTGAGAAAAAAAATATTATTTTCTTTTGTTTTTTCTTTTTTAGAGACAGGGTCTCACTCTGTCATCCAGGCGGGAGTGCAGTGCCGCAGTCATAGCTCACTGCAGCCTCGAACTCCTGGACTCAAGCAGTCCTCCCGCCCCAGCCTCCTGAGTAGCTTAAATTTACTTTCTATCCCAATAATGGCACAATTTTTCCATGTAAGCTCTTTATTAAATTTTACACTGCTCTTTAACTGTTTTTTTGGGCATGGTACAACCAGTGCTTCTTCATGTCTCAATTACATTTGTAAGTATAGTAGGTACAAAAGGTGTCAGATCTTGTACTGTTTTGTGGTAGCCTTAAACCTAGTTGGCATCAGTGAAACAAGAGGTTTACACTGTCTTTTTACTAAAACTAGTTTTGGTTAACTGGCTAACTTGAATTAATACACTTAAGTGCTCATGATACAGGTGACATATTTGGGGCAGACACTTTAAAAAGTAATAGCACAAGTTCAAAGCAAGGGAGCTGCCACTAAAATAACTTGACAAAGTACCAAAAAGCCTACCTTGAACAAAATCTACTTAAAAATACAGTTTTCTATGAAAGGAGGTCTAAGGCCGGGTGCGGTGGCTCACGCCTGTAATCCCAGCACTTTGGGAGGCTGAGGCTGGCGGATCACGAGGTCAGGAGATGGAGACCATCCTGGCTAACACAGTGAAACCCCGTCTCTACTAAAAATACAAAAAATTAGCTGGGCATGGTGGCGGGCGCCTGTAGTCCCAGTCCCAGCTACTCAGGAGGTTGAGGCAGGAGAATGGCGTGAACCTGGGGAAGGTGGAGCTTGCAGTAAGCCGAGATCGTGCCACTGCACTCCAACCTTGGCAAGAGTGAGATTGTGTCTCAAAAAAAAAAAAAAAAAAGAAAGGAGGTCTATATACTCCTCTTGGTCTTTTATTCAAGGATTGCAGAGAAGTGTAATCACTAGAAGAGGAAAAACAAACCGATGTGACCCTCCCTTCCTCTCCCAAAATACAAATATACATCAGTGGCAAGGCCAAAATTAAAATCCAAGTTACCTCTACCACAGTCCAGGACTTTTTGATACTCCTTCCGGTAAAGAGGTAAGAGCTCAGGCCAGGTTAGAAGGAATAAGAAGTAGACGGATGACAGCATGTGATTTCAAAACATCTTATTTTTGTATACCTTGTATTGAGGGAAGCCTAGCTGGCTAATCCACTCTGCAACTTCCTCTGGATCCCAATTAAGATGCTCAAATTGTAACTCAGTCCCTTTTTCTGGCTGGGTTTCATCATCTTCAGAGACCCGTTCCTTCAACTCTTGGGACAAATCTACAACTTCCTTTTCATGAATGAACTCACTTAATTCTGTCTGAGACTCTGAGGGATCTGAGTATGAGCATTCTTCACTGACATTAAGCAATTTTTGGAGTGGTTGCAAAAACTCATCATGTGTACCAATTGATTCTTCACTTTCTCTGAGAGATCCTAATGCATAATATTCTTTTCTAAATTCGTCACTTAGTGACAACTTTCCTCTTTTAGGCTCACGGTGCTCTAGCTCATCGTTTCCTACAGAATACTTAGACTTTATTGGTTCTGGCCTGTCTTCCTTGGAAAATTCTACATGTGTCTCTCTTGGTTTGGTTTCATCTGGTAACTCTAGAATTTTCTCCTCAGTTGGCTTTGTTTGTGTTTTCTCTTCAACTTGTGGGTTGATCTCCTGTGGTAGCACTGGACCAGTCTCCTCTGGTGGCTGTGGATTTTTTTTTTCATTTGACTTTCTTATCTCTTCTGGACTTTCTGGTTTCATCATTTCTGATTGTTCTAGAATTGTTTCCTCATTTGGTTTTCTTGATTCTTCCTCAGGAAACTCTAATTTGATCTCTTCTAGTGGCTCAGGAACGTTCTCATCAGTAGACTTTCTTGGCTTGTGGTCTGGAAAGTCTGGTTTAGTCCGCTCAGGTAGTTCTGTCCCTTTCTCTTCAGTTGCCTTTCTTTGCATCTCCTCTCGAACCTCTGGTTGAGTCTCTTCTGGAGGCTCTAGACCTGCCTCCTCACTAGACTTTCTTGGTTCCTTCTCCGGAAATTCCAGTCTAGCCTGCTTGGGTGGCTCTGTCCTTTTCTTCTCAGTTGACTCTCTTTGTGTCTCCTCTGGAATCTCTGGTTTGGTCATCTTTGGTGGCTGAAGATCTGTCTCTTCAAGTGATTCTCCTGGTTTCTCACTTGGAAAATCTGGTTTGGTCTGCTCTGGAGGCTCTAGACCTGTCTCTTCATGTTGCACTCTAAGTGATTCCTCTGGAACCCCCGGTTCAGTCTCCTCCTCTAGTAATTCTAAATTTATCTCTGTGACTGTGGCCCCCGAAACCTCAGACATGGTTTCCGTTGGTGGCACTGGATCTGGATCTGTTTCCATAGCTGACTCTAGGAACACATCCTCTGTAACATTTGGTTTAGCCTCCTCTGGTGGCTCTAGGTCTGACTCTTTATGCGTTTCATCCATAGGGGCCTCCAAATCTTTGAAAAACTCTCCCATCTCTCTGGATGTTTCCGACTTTACCTCTTGGTGTATCCCTGGTTCAGTTTCGCTTGGTACGTCTCTCTTGGACTCCTTGGCAATTCCTTCCTGGGACGTCCCGCCAGGTTTCAGCTGCACGTTCTTAGCACTGTCTGGCTCCCCCTCTTTGAAGTCCTCTTCCTCGGTCTCTGGCTGTGGCTCTTGGTAAATCTCTGCTGGTAGCTTCGAGTCTGCCTTTGCCATGGTGTCTGGTTCGGCATTTTCATACAATTTATGAAGTCCAGGCAGTTCAGGCCTCTCAGGCTCCGGCTCTCCATCTTCATCTGGGCCGGAATCATAGTCCTCCGGGACTTCAGCCATTTGCAGCTTAGCAGACGCGCCACGGCTTCCTAGCAACCCCAACTTCCGATAGCGTCTCTATGGATACCACGATTTCCGGCAGTGTCTTCCTGACTCTTCCCCAGGTTTTGTTTGTTCTTTCAAGCCCTGACTTTAAAAATCGTCTGTCAGAAGCACGCAGTAACCCTCCCTGCGGCCTCATAGCCAGCCTCGGCGGGCCAGAGCTCCTGTGGCCGCCCCTGGGTCAGCTAGCTTTTCAAGCGGCCGCCGCGCCGCTTCTTCCGGCCTGCAGGCTGCGCTCGGCTGTGCTCGGCGCTCGCTCGGCCTTCGGCTGTTTCCGGAGCCACTCGCGGCTGGCAGCGGAGAGCTCCGTGCGCGGGCTGCAGATGTCTGACCTGCAGGCGGCTGAGGGGCCGGGCTCCTGGAGCCCCACAGCCCGCCCAGGGTCGGCTGGCGGCGTCGGGGACTGCCAGGGAGTGGAGGGGAGCCAGGCGGCCGCCTCAGGTACGCAAGGCCGGGGCGCTGGCGGGTGGGTGCCGCCCGGCCTCAGGGCCCCGCACCACGGCGCGAGCCTCCGCCGCGCTCTGTCCTGGGCTTCCCCGCGGAGCGGACCCACTTCGGCAGCCCCTTCGCTCGCGGGGCCCCTTCCCCGCCGCTGCCACCACCCGGGCCCTGGGCTCGAGGTTATTTTCTACTCACTCCTGTTTCGAAATGCCTTGATTCCTGCCCCGCTTCCTTTCTGAGATCTGCCCAAATGGTAGTGACAGGGTGGCTCTGCCCCTGGCGCCTCTTCAGCTTCAGTTTCAGCTTCAGCCGGGGTTCGGGTCCCACCTCCGTCTGCTAATCACATCTAGACTGCCGACCCGAACCCTACTGGCCTCGCCGCCCCCTGCTTCTGGCTCCCCACCCTATCCCCATCTCAGTCCCCTGCCCCAGCCTTCCCACGCGCCTCTCGGCCCCCACCCGGGTTGGCAGCCTTGCCTTCCTCTGCCAGAAGCCCACTTCGCCCTAGCCTTCCTGCACATAGGCCCCCTGGCCTTGCTGCCATCCTCTCCATCGCTTAGAGTGGGAAAAATGAAAAGCGGAGTTGAAATAGGTAGTGTCTGGGGTCTTTTGCTTGAACACAGTAGCCAAAGCAAGAGCAGGAATTAAAAATTTGGCCTACCTCCCTCATTCTCAAGACCCTCATCCTCTTCTTGTCCAGGACGACGTCTCCATTTCTACTAACGTGAGTTCCTCCGTGTGTATTATTTCAGTGTCCAAAGACAAAAGAGTCCATCCATCACACTTTCTTCTTTCAGCCTCCTGAACACCACACACGATGCAACTGAAAGGATGCTCTTTTGAAATACGAAAGGGTAGAGGGGAGAGAACTGGTCTTATTTAAGTAGCAAATATAAATTAATTTTCTAGGTCTGAAATTAAAATAGACACCATAAAGTATAATGGTTGAGGCACTACTGTGGAGCCAGGGTGCCTGGATTGGAGTCTGAAACCTCAGTTTCCTCATCTGTAAAATGTGATTACTAAAAATATCTGCCTCATAGGATTATTGTGAGGATTACTTGAGCTGCTTTGTCTAAGGCATTTGGTGTATAGCCCATGGTACACACTACACTCGTCTCAACCATTGTGACAGTAAGGTCTCTTTTTGTTCAGTTGAACTTCCTGTGCCGCCAGAGGTGTTCTTGGATGTATGGCTTCCAACATGGTGCCTTTTTCTGTCTTCTACTCCGATCCCAAGTATCTTCCCTCTCATAATGCTGCCTTATTCAAACACACACACAACTCACCCAGCTCTTTCCCATGACTTTATATTCTTTTACTTTAAAACACCTGACAAATTTTGCCTTTTTTTCTTACGAACTCTGCTTTGTATTAAATTAAAAATCGTTGGCATATATTTAACATAGCAGTAGAAATTCTAAGCATAATGTCTAAAAGACTAAGCAAGTAAACACAGAAAGGTAAGTCTTATAACACTTGTCCCTTGCATGCGCCAGTATTTACAAATTAAGCATGTTTTTACTTCCCCTTTAGGTTCTCATGTGTTTATGGCAAACATACCCACGCGTTTTAGACAGATGAGTGTGTTTTTTTCCCCCTGACATCTGATTCATTCCTGCATTCACTTCCTCCCAGGACATTGGTAGAGATGCTTACTTTCCTTCCTCTTACCCTCAGAATGCAGGGTGATAGTTTTTTTTTTTTTTTTAATGTCATGTAGGGGTTTATTATAGTAGCCCAGAGCAAGCTCTTCCTCTTGAGGTAGGATTTGTTGCTAATAAAATAATAGTAATGATAACCTACAGATATTGAATGCTTATTCTGTGCCAGAGGTGGAAAAAAATTTACGTATATTTTCTGATTTAGTCATGTCAACAATCATTTTCTTCCCATTTTACAGAGGAACAAACTACAGCTGAGAAAGGTTAACTTACCTGTTCAAGTTAGCGCAAGTTTTTACTGTCTGTATGAGATTGTCATCTTGTTATGATGAAGTCTATAATTGTTTGTTTTTATTGGCCATGAATCAAGTATTGGTACTCGCAGACAGGTTATGGTCTTTGTCCTCAAGGTGTTTTCAGTTTGATGAGATGAGAGATCCATTTCAGGGAGAAACAATTAACAATTCAAAACATTATATAATTGGGCGTCTTTTATTACAATTCTTTATCTACTAAGAAACCTGCTTGGAGTTAGGAACGGAATCTCTCTTGCTTGTTTATTTATCTAGAGCCCTTGATATTGTGTTTTAGAGGTTTCGCAAATATTTGCTGAGTTTGATGGTGAGAGAAAGTCTGAATGCAGAGATTTGGATGAGCATCTAATGAATGTGAAGAATTAGGGTTGAGATAACCAAGAATGTTCCTTGGGTTAGAGCAATGGTTCTCAACCAGGTACGATTTTGTATCCCCAGGGCATGGCAATGTTTGGAAACATTTTTGCTCGTCACAACTGGTGGCAGCTATTGCTGACATCTAGTGAGGATAGGCTAGGGATGTTTGCTAAACATCCTGCAAGGCACAGGGCAATCCCCATAATGAGGTATCTGGCTCCAGATGTCAGTGGTGCTGCTTTTGGGAACACTGTGTTAGAGTTAAGCTGGGCTTCCAAAGCAGTTTGGAAATATTATATTTGGCCTGGACCAGAGGCTTGGGCGTAAACCCCAAAAAACTGCTTTAAACTTGGAATTTGTTTGATTGTATCCTTCTGCCATCTTCCTCTAGAAAATGATACAATGAGTAAGCAATAGAGCTCTAAGAAAGAATGAAATTTAATGAGATTTCTCTCACCCTTTCAGAGAGAAAACAGCGGTAAGAAATGGAATTGGATATTCAGGTGTTCTGTTAGTCCATTTAGAATACCTGAGACTGAGTAATTTATAAGAAAAGAGTTTTAATTGGCTCATGGTATTGCAGGGTGTACAGGAAGTGTGGTGTTGGTATCTGTTTCTGGTGAGGGCCTCAAGAAGCTTAGAATCATACTGAAAGGGGGAGCAGGTATGTCACATGGCGAGAGTTGGGAGTGAGAGAGAGAGAGACGGGAGGAGGTCCCAGACTCTTTTAAACAACCATATCTCAGGTGAACTAACTGAGTGAGAACTCACTTATCATCAAGAGGATGATGCCAAATCATTCATGAGGGATTCATCTCCACGATCCAGTCACCTCCCACCAGACCTCACCTCTAACATTGGAAATCACATTTCAGCGTGAGATTTGGAGGGGACAAACATCCAAGCCATATCAGGTATTGTTGAGTTAAGGGTTTTGGTTTTTCGGTGTATCTTATTCCTTCAAAGCAGGAATGTGTCATTATCCAGAATAACCATAACTTGTTTTTTAAAAGTGTTCTCTGCAGAGAATACCTATTGAGTGTCTTCATGTTTGTTAGCTGAGGTTTTGGTGAAAAGGAAGGAAAGGATTTATGTTCTTATGAACTAAGCTCTCCAGTGGTCATGGTGTTCTTATTGTTTTATACATTGTAATTGTTTTTAATAGTCTTTTATTTGAGGCACCTGGGTTCTTCAGTTCCCCAGAGGAGAGATAAATCATTCTTTAATTATGAAACTCTCTGAGGCATACTTGTTGCATCACTTAAAGGCAGGTTTTTTTGTTTTTGTTTTTGTTTTTGTTTTTAAGTTTAAAGGAAAATAAAACTCTATTGTGATCCTGAAGTCAGCAGTAGAACTTAGTTTGGTGTGTATGTCCCCCAGAGCTATCAATACATTTAGATGTTGAGGATGGAAACAGGTCAGGTAAACTTGTTCATGGTTCTAAGGTAGAAGTTAGAATATTACAATAAGTCTTTTTGCAGTGATGAAAATATTTCATATCTGTCCCAGCTACTCAGGAGGCAGAGGCAGGAGAATCACTTGAACCCAGGGCGCGGAGGTTGCAATGAGCCGAGATTGCACCACTGCACTCCAGCCTGGGCGACAGAGGGAGACGCTGTCTCAAAAAAAAAAAAAAAAAAAAAAAAAATATATATATATATATATATATATATATAAAATATCTGTGGCTATTTCAATGTGCATGAATTAAAATTCAAAATTTGGTGGCTACCATGTTGAATAGTAAGAATAATAGGGAGTCTATGACAAACAGCCTTGATGTTTTTTAGTTTTCTATTGTGGTTTTATGTCAAAATGTTAACATTTTGTCTGCCTGTGGTTTTCTTTTTCTTACAGTGGTTGTGTTTTTAGTGTCCAGATAGTCGATTAGTCAGATAGTTGATTATTCATGTCGTGATTCAGTCTAAACAGTATAACCAAAGGTGCACAATCTGAGTGACCTCTCAGGAGCATGTCCCACTCAAGGGCTGAAGAGAAATTGGATCACATGGTCACTAGATTTGGTTGGAACATAAACTCACTTAATTTGTTTTCGTTTAAGCCTCTTGAGTGTGTAACCACATAGCCTGCTTTTAGTTCTTCTGCACTGGAATCTAAAATGACAGGCTAATTATCTCTTTGCAGCCTGTTTACTGAGGGGGAAATCCTCTGAGGCCTGTTCTAAAGAACCCTGACCTGATATTCAAATGCTTTTGAAAAAAACCTGCTTTTTGGTTTTCCTTGTAGGGAAAGTATGAAGTACACAGTAAGTTTGAATCCCTAGCATGATCAGAATGTCTGAAACCAGACCCTTTGGTAATGCAGAAAGAAAATGCACATTTAAAAAGTTGTCAAATATAAAATAAGTTATTTTAAGGAAGTTCCTTTTTTCTCTCTCACCTTTGCTTTAGTGGCCATCAATGATAAATTAAGTTATTGTTAAGCTTCCAATTTTCCTCCTCCGTTCATTGTTTCCGAGATTTTGGCCACTGAGGAACCATGGTAATGACTTTGCCACACTGGAGAATACCGTTACAGTATTAGTTATTTACTATTTTTTCTTGACATTGACATTTAATTGACATTTTAATTGACACTTAAAAGTTTCATTCTAAATAATACCTACGATATTACTAGTTTGATATATCCATTTTTCTTAATATATACTAGAATACATATTTTTAAAAATAAAAAACATTTCCCCACATACCATCTAAATTTGCAAAGTCTGGCCTGATTTCTCTGATCTCTTCTAGGAATACTTTCAGAATTGGGTTATATTTGGCTAATATAATAAAAGCTATACTGTAGGAAAATTGGCTTTTTCTTCTGCATAGTGGCTTAAATTTCACTGAAGAACTTCAGGAAACCTAAAAGGCTGTGCTCATAATTCTCTCTCACTGAAACAGCGCTGCATCTCCCACACTTTATACTTCTGGAAATAAAGTTATGTTTTTTTTTCTCCTTTTCTTACTTCCTGCCTCTCTGAATCCAATTATAAGTTGTTTTACCAGTAGTTCTTATGTAATTTAGGGCATTCTTTAAAATTAAAAATAATTTAGGGCATTCCTTTAAAGTTAAAAATCAAAAGCTCAACTCCTTATGGGATGGAAAGAAAAAAAATCAAAAGCATATTTTTTTTCCAGTATACATTAAGTTGTTAAAATGCTATGAGAAGTGGTGCTTACCATGTGAAAAATGCTCAACCTAACTCATAATAAGGGAATTGGAAATCCTAACTACACTTGGTAGTTTGCTAACTCACTTTGTCGGTCGGTGTGCAAAAGCAGACACTCTCATGCTTTGCTAATGAGATTGTAAATTGGTACAGATTCTATGGAGGGCAACTTGTCAATATCCATCAGAATTACAATATATGCCCCTTTGACTC
Source organism: Gorilla gorilla gorilla (assembly GCF_029281585.2). NCBI lineage: Eukaryota > Metazoa > Chordata > Mammalia > Primates > Hominidae > Gorilla > Gorilla gorilla. Next base: position 94,230,389 of record NC_073239.2, on the reverse strand, counting down.
ATTCTTTCCAGGAATTATAGATTTATTTATTCTCCGGTTTAATGACATAGATACAAGGTTATTATGGCATTGTTTGTAATGGTAATACATTATGGAATATTCACCCAATGAAACACTAATCAGCTGTAGAAAAGAATGAGGAAGCTTTTCATGTGCAGTTATGGAAAGGTCTTTGAGATATAAGTGGAAAGAACAAAGTACACAGTAGTATGTCCAGCATGCTCCCCGCCACCTTTTTTTTTTTCTGAGACAGAGTCTCGCTCTGTTGCCCAGGCTGGAGTGCAATGGCGTGATCTTAGCTCACTGCAACCTCCGCCTCCCGGGTTCAAGCGATTCTCCTGCATCAGCCTCCCAAGTAGCTGGGATTACAGGCACGCACCACCATGCCTAAGCATGCCCATTTTTTGTGTAAAAAAGTGAAAAAGTATATATACACACATACACACACACATACTTTTTTTATATGCATAAAACATCTTTGGAAGACTACACAAAACCAAATAACATTGATTGCTTTTGGAGATAGGGACTGACATGGGAGGAAATTTTTCACTGTATACTTATATGCTTTTTGAGTTTTGAATAATGTGGATAAATTATTCAGAAATAGTTAATAAAAATAGTCTTTAAAATATATAAATATATGTGTACATAGATAGACACACACACAAACTTGGCATGAGACTTCACTATGTCTATATCCTAAATAAGAGCCTTTCTATAGGTCTGTATTCTGTTTCTGCTCATCAGGAACTGACATTTTCTAGACCTTTTTCTCTCAGTGAATTTTTTATAAAATAAAGGTTATAAGTCTCCTTAGAGATTAATTGTATGTTATTCTTTAAATCCACTACTGTCTTTCATTATTTTTGTGCTAGTTTCATTTCTGTCTAAAAATTTAACCTTTTTGAAGTCTTCATTACGATCCAAAGGACAGGATAAGCCAAAGGGGGATAGACATAGTAGATAAACTGATATTATTAATCAATGACAGAGAGAGGGCAGAATTTTTTTTTTTTTTTTTTTTTTTGAGACAGAGTCTCGCTCTGTCGCCTTGACTGGAGTGCAGTGGTGTGATCTCGGCTCACTGCAACCTCCGCCTTCTGGGTTCAAGCGATTCTCCTGCCTCAGCCTCCAGAGTAGCTGGGATTACAGGCATGTGCCACCACGCCCGGCTAATTTTTGTATTTTTAGTAGAGATGGGGTTTCACCATGCTGGCCAGGTTGGTCTCGAACTCCTGACCTTGTGATCTGCCCGCCTCGGCCCTCCCGCCTCCGCCTCCCTTACAGGCATGAGCCACCCTGCCCGGCAGAGGGCAGAACTATTTTTGTTTCTATTTTATTCACTAAGGTATATTCAGATTGATATGGGTAAATAGGCAATATGGGTTTCTGTTTTCAGTAATAGCAGACTAGGTAATTATCTCTCATCGGGGACAATTAGAAAATATGGGTGAAATATAAACATCTGCTGGAAGATACTGGAGAGATAGAAAGATCATGAAGAATTACCTAGCTGTGATCCATGTGAGAGCTATAGAGATCCAAGGACAAGAGTCTATTTTGGGGCTCTTTTGTCTCCTGAGGGTACATGCTGGATTCCTGAGTGGGGAAGCTGAGTGACAAGGTCATGAAAAGTGCCTCTTTGAACTAAAGTAACAGGAAATGGATTAGTGTTCAGGACCCATCAAGTAAGGGGGAGCCTGGTGAACTCCATTTCCTTTGGGTTAGGGCCATGAAAGGCCATGCCCTAAAAGTAGGTCGTTGCAGGGAGTGCAGCTCAGCTTCAGAAACAGCTAAGTTCATGAATTCGGATTTTTGGGTGGCTTTGACAAGCTGGTTCTAAAATACATATAGAAATAGAAGGCCACAAATAGCAAAGACACTCTTGAATAAGAACAACAGGGAAAGATTTGTTCCATCCAACATCAAGACTTATTTTAAAGTTTTTAAAGAGTAGTCAGACTCTAGGAATAGAATCAAAAGCTTAGAAACATGTTTATACGGACACTTGCTTTGCAACAAAGATTGTTAACATAGAGCAGTGGGTAAGGTAAGGTAAATGTTTCTGGGACAATTGAATATTCTAAGAGAAAGGAAAGTAAAGAAACGTAATCTTTACCTCACACATCATACACAAAAAATCAACTCGGTAGATTATAGAACAGTATGTGAAAGGTAGTATATAAGCACCTACCTATAGGATACGGGAGAATATTTTCGGATCTCAATATAGTGAAAGACATCTTAGACAGGACATACAAAGACTAAGGAAGGCAAATTTGATAAATTTTGAGTACACAAAAGTACTTTGGTTCATCAAAGGCCACCATTAAATGGGAAAAGTCATGTCACAGAGTGGAAGCAGGTAATTATAATACATATACCTGACAAAAGGTTTGTATCTAAAACTCCTATAAATAATAAAAGGGGACTGGGCTTGGTGGCTCATGCCTGTAATCCCAGCACTTTGGGAGGCCGAGGTGGGCGGATCATGAGGTCAGGAGTTCGAGAACAGCCTGGCCAATATGGTGAAACCCTGTCTCTACTAAAATACAAAAATTAGCTGGGTGTGGTGGCACGTGCCTGTAGTCCCAGCTGCTAGGGAGGCTGAGGCCGAAGAATCTCTTGAACCCAGGAGGCGGAGGTTGCAGTGAGCCGAGACCATGCCACTGCATTCCAACTTGGGTGACAGAGTGAGACTCCGTCTCAAAAATAAATAAATAAATAAATAATAAAAAGGACAATCCAGTAATAAAATTGGCAAGAGACTTGGAGAGGCACTTCACAAAAGAAGATTTTTAAATTGCCAAGAAATACGAGTCATCAGTGAAATACAAACTAAATTAGCATACATCTACCAGAATGGCCCCCCCAAAAAATTTTAACATGACCAAGTGTCAGAGAAGGTCCAGAGTAATGAAAATGATGCTACAATGCTGGTAGCATTATATTTGGTACAACCCCTTTAGAAAATAGTTCGGCATTATCTACTGAAATTTAACATTCAAATTTCTATGACTTAACCGTTTCCATTCTGACATATATATCCAACATAAATGCATGCAGTGTAGCCAAGACACAAGAATATTCATAGCAGCATTATTCATAATAGCCCCAAACTGGAGTTAACCTAAGTATCATCAACAATAGATAGATAGCTCATGGTGGATTCATGGAATAATGTACAGCAATGACAGTGAACAAACTGGCTGGGTGCGGTGGCTCATGCCTGTAATCCCAGTAGTTTGGGAGGCTGAGGAAGGCAGATCACCTGAGCTCAGGATTTCGAGACCAACCTGGCCAACATGGTGAAACCCCGTCTCTACTAAAAATACAAAAATTAGTTGGGCGTGGTGGTGGGCGCCTGTAGTCCCAGCTGCTCAGGAGGCTGAGGCAGGAGAATCGCTTGAAGCGAGGAGGTGGAGGTTGCAGTGAGCCGAGATTGCACCATTGCACTCCAGCCTGGGGAACAAGAGTGAGATTCTGTCTCAGAAAAAAAAAAAAAAAAAAAGAAAGTTAACAAACCTACCTACAATTACATGGGTGCATCTTTTGATGCAGATTTTGATGGATGCATCAATCAAAATAATGACTGAAATAAGCAAGACCCAAAAGAAAACATTCTTTTTCATTTTCCTTTATATGGAATTCAGAAAACAGGCCCAGTGAAGCAACAGTGTTTAGGAATGCTTACTTAGGTGGCCCAGCTATAAAGAAAGCAAGGAAATAATGTCCATAGTTGGGATAGCGATTTTCTTACCTTAAGGAGGAAAGGATCAGGTAATGATTGGGAAGGTCATGAGTGGTGCTTCTGGAGTGTTAGAAGTGTTCTATTTCTTGGCCTGGGTGGTGTTTGTGATAATTTATTGAGGTATACACTTTTGTGTACTCTTCTACATTTGCGTTATATTTCACAATAGAAAAGATTTAAAAAGTTTTTTGTTTTTTTTTTTTTTTAGACAGAGTCTTGCTCTGTCACCCAGGCTGGAGTGCAGTGGTGTGATCTTGGCTCACTGCAACCTCTGCCTCCCAGGTTCAAGCGATTCTCCTGCCCCAGCCTCCCAAGTAGCTGGGATTAGACACACACCACCATGCCTGGCTAATTTTGTATTTTTAGTAGAGGCGGGGTTTTACCATGTTGGCCAGGCTGCTCTGGAACTCCTGACCTCAAGCCATCTGCCTGCCTCGGGCTCCCAAAGTGCTGGAGTTACAGGTATAAGCCACTGCACCCAGCCTAGAAAAGGTTTTTAAAAGAGTCAGTGTATAATGTAGTTAGTAAGAATGCTGACTTTGATCTTGGATTGCCTGAGTGCATATCACTTCTATTTGTATTTGCTGGTCATCTTGGGCATCATGATTTCTCCGAGCTTCAATTTCTTAAACTATAGAAAGTGAGTAATGATAGCATCAACTTCAGTGGTTCTATAATTCAGTGCAATTCAGTGACTATTCAATATGATGATGCCTACAAAAAACTTAGAAAATAATTGACATATAGTAAGTGGCCACTGAGTCTTGGTTATAATAACAAAGATGATCGGAATAAAGGTAGAATAGCTAGGTACTTTAATTAAGTTCAGATTTCTGGACCCAGTGAAATTCTATCCAGGAATTTTGGTCAGAGTTCTTTTTACAAGCCATATAAGTTAATTCTGGCTGTCTTAAGCAGAAAGAGGATTTATTAGAAGGAAAAAGGAGGCTCACTAAATTGTTAGAAGGCTGGAGGACTCCAGAGGCTAAGCAGGAAGAACAACTTGGCTGTTTGGCTGCCACTAGATGAATTCTGTCTCTCGTTTGTCCCACTCCTGTTTCACCTTTTCCAGGTGGGAATATTTTAGGTTATGTGCTTGTTCCCTGACTTCCTGGTACTGCCAAGAGAAGGATCTTCCATTTTGACTTCCACTGAGTACTATTGTCAGTGACAGTTCTCCCCAAGGAGGAAAAGGTTGAGTATTTTTGAAAGCCAGAAGATTGACAGATGACTGCTACGTCTGGGGTCCTGAAATAACTTGCAGATATACTTGTGCACCATCTTTGAGGGATGTCGGGGACTAGAAATGGACATACCTAGTTATCCTGAAGGGAAAGAATATAATCCAGAATTTGGAGACCATTAAACTTGATCCAGATTTTCAGTAGAATATGTCATTTGAATGTAAAGAAAATAAGTGTTGCTAGGAGCCAGCATGGGCGAACTAAAAACACATTTGACTAATTATTTTCTAATTATAGCCTTTCTAGTCTTTCATTACTAGTTAGGTCCTTTCTCTCTCTCATGGACTTCTGCAGAGGCCTCCTATCTGATCTCGTAAAATCCATCCTACCTATGGCTGCCATAGAATTGTACCAAAAAAATACAGGTTTGACCATGTCATTTACTAGCTTAAAATTATTCATCACCTTTGGGACAAAGGACCTTCACACACTTTTTCCTGCTAGATTGAAAGCATCATGAGAGCCAGAACTGTGTCTGCTTTGGATATTCTCTCCAGTACCTAGGATGTGGCCAGGCACTTACTAGGAATTTGGTTAAGTATCAAGTTAAATCACTGGGACCTGTGGCTCTCATCTCATCTCTCTGCATTGGTGCAGTGGCCTCCAGCCACACTGAGCTGCCACGGTGGTATTTTTTTGTGTTCTTGGTTTTGTTCATTCAGCCTCCTTTGCCTGCAGTGCCCTTTTCCACTTGACTTGGCCAAGTCCTGGTCATTTTTGAATTCAGTGCAATTGTCATCTCTTTCAGGAAACCTCCTTTGATACTTTTATTCCCTAAATTAGTTAACTATATGTGTATCTGTGACATCTAGTGCATAATTCTGTCCTAAAGGATACCACACTTATATTACAACTGTCTGTTTATGAGTTTATCTTCCTCACTAGGCTGAGTTCCTTGAGGGCACAAATCATGTCTAATTTAACTGTATATTCCCTTACATGGAATATACTGCCTGACATATAGCAGGGGTCCAGTAAAGTTCTGTTGAATTTAGGCAAAGTCATTAACTCAAATTTCCCTTTTTCATGTGGTTGCTGTATATATAGTATATTTTGATTTTGGCAAAATATTTGGCTGAGTGATATCTGAAGGAGATTCAGTGGGCTGCTTTAAATGGATAAATATCATTGTTGAGTGGAAAAGGTAGGTTAAGTAGTATGTGTGGTCAGAATTCCCTTATTAAACAACAAAAAAGGCAACTGATTTTTATGCGTAAAAGAGCTTGTTTCAGCCATATGAGCTATTAAAGGATGACAAATTAAAACAGTAGTGTTTCATCGTGTTCTATCTATAGAATGGCAGCAGTTATAAGGAATGATTATATCTAGTGTTAGTGAGAATGTGGGGAAATGGTTACACTCGGATATCCACTCCTAGTAGAAGTGAATTTTGGAGAGAAATTGGGCAATGTGTATAAAAGTGTTAATGTGTAGACCTTGACAAGGTTTTTCAGTTCTGGGGACTTGTCCTATAGAAATGAAGTAAAAAAAGGCTTAAATAACAAAATGCAAGTTGGGGGTGGTGAGGGTGCCTGTATTCTCAGCTACTTGGGAGGCTGAGGCAGGAGGATCACTTGAGCCCAAAAGTTTGAGGCTGCAGTGAGCTCTGATTATGCCACCAGACTCCAGCCTGGGCCACACAGTGAGACCCCATCTTAAAAAAAATATCATGGCTCATGCCTGTAATCCTAACACTATGGATGGCCCGTGTGGGAGGATTGCTTGAGCCTAGGAGTTTGAGACAAGCCTGGGCGTCATAGGGAAACCCTGTCTCTACAGAAAAATTTAAAAATTAGCCAGATGTGGTGATGCATGCCTGTGGTCCTAGCCTCAGCCCCCTGAGTAGCTAGGAGCTACTCGAGAGGTTAAGGCTGCAGTGAGCTGTGATTGCAAAACTACACTTGAGCCCTAGAGGTCAAGGCTGCAGTGAGCTGTGATCACAACACTACACTCCAGCCTGGGTGACAGAGCAAGATCCTGTCTCAAAAAAAAGAAGAAGAAGAAAAAAAAGAAAGTGGTCTAATGCATTAAAAGATAAGAGAAGTGCAAATTAAAATTAATATGCTATTCTTCACATATCAAGTTCTGCCAATTTTCTAACAGTTTGACAACATACTCTGATGTGCCAGGTGTGGGGAAACGGGCACTCATATATTGATGCAGTGAATGTAAAATAGATGATCCTTGTGGAGAATTTGGTTCAGAAATTCCACTCTCAGGAATCTATCCCAAAGATACACTAGCAAAAATATGAAATATGCACAAGACATTGTAGCACAGTTTGCAATATTAATAGACCGGAAATAACCCTGATGTCTATCAGTAGGGACATGAGTATGGTGTACATCCGCACAGTCAAGTATGCCAGTTTAAAAAGTAATAAGCCAGCTGTGGTGGCATGCACCTGAATCCTAGCAACTCAGGAGACTGAGGCAGGAGGAATGCTTGAGCCCAGGAGTTTGAGTACATCCTAGGCAACATTAAGAAAAAAAGAGGAATAATGTTAGGCTATTTATTTGAGATATTATTATTATGATTATTATTTTAGAGACTGGGTCTGACTCTGTCACCCAGGCTGGAGTGCAGTGGCATGATTATGGCTCACTGCAGCCTGGAACTCAAGTGATCCTCCTGTCTCAGCTTCCCAAAGTACTGGGATTACAGACCTGAGCCACCATGCCTGGCCTCTTCTTTTTTAATGTAAGAATTTATTGCTATCAACATTCTTCTTAGAACTGATTTTGCTTTCGTTGCATCCCCTAGGTTTTAGTATGTTATATTTCCATTCTCTTTTGTCTCAAGATACATTTTCTCTTTTGATTTCTTCTCTAATCTATTGGTTGTTCAGGAGCGGGTTGTTTAATTTCCACATCTTTGTGATTTTTCCCTGAATTCCCTCTGTTACTGATTTCTAGTTTTTTTACCATTGTGGTTGGAAATAATACTTGTTATGATTTCAGTTATAAATTTGTTAAGACTTGTTTTGTGGCCTAACATCTGATCTATTCTGGAGAATGTTACATATGCAATGGAGAAGAATGTATATTCTGCTACTGTTGTATGGAAAATTCTGTATATGTCTGTTGGGCCCATTTGGTCCTAAGTGTAGTTCAAGTCTAGTATTTCCTTATTACTTTTCTGCCTAGTTGATCTATCCATTGTTGAAAATGGGATATTGAGGTCCCCTACTATTCTTATATTGCTATCTATTTTCCCCCTTCACGTCTGTTAAAATTTGGTTTATACCTTTAGGTGCTCTGATGTTGAGTGCATATGTATTTATAATTGTTATGTCCTCTTGATGGCTTGACCCGTTTATCATCAAATAATGGCCTTCTTTGTTTCGTGTGACAGTTTTTAGACTTTATTTTGTCTAAGTACAGCCACCTCTGCTCTTTCTTGGTTACTGTTTACATGGAATATCTTTTTCAATTCTTCCACTTTCAGCCTGTATGTATTCTTAAAGCTAAAATGAGTCTCTTGTGGGCAGCATATAGGTTGGATCTTAGTTTTTTTTAATCCATTCACCCACTCAGTGTCTCCTAATTGGAGAACTTAATCCATTTACATTCAAGCTTATTATTGATAGGGAAGGACTTACTTCTGCTATTTTGTTAATTGTTTTCTGGTTGTTTTGTAGAGCCCTTGTTCCTTTCTTACTCTTGTTTTCCTTTGTGATTTGGTGATTTTCTATAATGCTGAGCTTTGATTCCTTTCTCTTTATTATTTGTTTATCTGGGGTGGTTTTTTGCTGTGTGGTTACCATGAGGCTTATATAGAATAAATTATAGTTAGAATAGCTTATTTTAAACTGGCAACAACTTTAGATGTAGAAAGAAATTTACTCAACGTAATAAAGACTGCTTATGAAAAACCCAAAGCCAGTGTCATAATCAGTGTGGAAAAATGAAAACTTTTTCTCTATGATCTGGCACAAGGCAAGGATGACCACTCTCACCACTTCTATTCAACATAGTAATGGAAGTGCTAGCAAGAGCAAGCAGACAAGAAAAAAAAAGGCATACAATTAGCTGAATGGTAGAAGTTATGTCCATTTGCAGATGACATGATCTTATATGTAAATAACCCCAAAAACTCTACAAAAAAATCTTAGAATTAATAAATGATATCAATAAAGTTGCAGGATAAAAAATCAGTGTACAAAAATCAGTTGCATTTCTGTACACAGTAACAACCTATCCAAAAAATCAAGAAAATAATCCCAATTTACAGTAGCATAAAGAATACTTAATAAATTAGCCTAGTGTGGTAGCCCATGCCTGTTGTCCCAGCTACTCTGGAGGCTGAGGTGGGAGGATTGCTTGAGCCATGGAGGTCGAGGCTGCAGTGAGCTGTGATTGTGCCACTGCACTCCAGCATGGCTTACAGAGACCCTGTCTCAAGAAAAAAAATACTTATGAATAAACTTAACCAGAAAGATCTGGACACTTAAGACTATAAAACACTGATGAAAGAAATTAAGAGACACAAACAAATGGGAAGATATCCTGTGTTCATGATTTGGAAAAATTAATATTGTTCAAATGTTCATACTACCCAAAACAATATGCAGATTTAACACAATCCCAATCCAAATTCTAATGACATTCTTCACAGAAGTAGAAAAAACAATTCTAAAATTTGTATGTAACCACAAATACCCTGAATATACAAGCAATCCTAAGAAAGAAAACATTGAGGCATCACACTTTCTGATTTCAAATTCTATTAAAAGCTATAGTAATTAAAACAGTATGGTGCTAGTATAAAAACAGCAGATCAGAATTGAGAGCCTAGAAACAAACCCAAGCATATATGACCAACTAATTTTTGACAAAGGCACTAAGAGGACACAGTGGGGAAAACATAGTCTCTTCAATAAATGGTTCTGGGAAAACTGGATTTCCACATGCAAAAGAATGGAAATGGGCCGGGCGTGGTGGCTCATGCCTGTAATCCCAGCACTTTGGGAGGCCAAGGTGGGCAGATCACTTGAAGTCAGAAGTTTGAGACCAGCCTGGTCAACATGGTGAAACCCCGTCTCTACTGAAAATACAAAAAAATTAGCTGGGCATGGTGGCATGCACCTGTAATCCCAGCTACCTGGGAGCCTGAGGCAGGAGAATCACTTGAACCTGGGAGACAGAGGTTGTTGCAGTGAGCCGAGATTGTGTCACTGCACTCCAGCCTGGGTGACAGAGTGAGACTCCGTCTGAAAAAAAAAAAAAAAAAAAAAGGCAAAGGATCTGAATGGGTGTTTTTCCAAAGAAGACGTAAAAATGGCCAACAGGTACATGAAAAGATGTTCAACATCAGTAGTCACAAGGGAAACGCAAATTAAAACCACAATGAGATATATCACCTCATGCCTGTTAGGATGACTTCTCTTTGGTAAGAGATAACAACTGTTGGTACAAATGTAGATGATGCAGCCATTGTGAAAAATAGTATGGAAATTCCTAAATAAAAGTAGAACTACCACATGACCCAGTAACCCCTATTCTGAATATATACCCAAAGGAAGTGAAATCACCGCCTCAGATATCTTTTCATTGTCGCATTATTCACAATAGCCAAGATATGAAAACAATCTATGTGTCCGTTGACAGACAAATGAATAAAGAAGCTGTGGTGTGCATACATACACAGAGAGGAATATTATTTAGCCTTATAAAAGAAGGAGAGCTTGCCATTTGCCACACATGGATGAGCCTGGATGACATTATATTAAGTAAAATAAGCCAGACACAAAAAGAAAAATACTGCTCGATCTCTCTTATATATGTAATCTAAAAAAAAAAAAGTCAAGTACACAGAAACAGGATAAAATAGTGGTTACTAGAGGAGGTGGTGGTGGTGGTGATGGTAGAGGAAAGGGGGAGGTGTAGGTCAAAGGATACAAAGTAGAGATACATAGGATGAACAAGTCTAGAGATCTAATGTACAATATGAGAACTATGGTTAATAATATTTTGCTTGGGAATTTTACTAAAAGGAAATTTTAGGTACTCTTGCCACATACAATGGCCAACAGGTATATAAAAAGATGTTCAACATCACAAAAAGAGAGGATAGCTGTGGGATGATGGATTTGTTGATTTGCTTGATATGGTAACCATTTCACCATCTATATGTATATCAAAACATTATGTTGTACACCTTAAACATATACAATTTAAAAATTTTAAGTAATGAGGAAGATCTGTGTAATCTTTTCCAGACACACCATGAATGGAGTTCCAATCTTGGAATGCCACTTTTTCTGGACCTAACTCTTGAATGAACATGTTAATTCATTCAATTTTTTTTCTATTATTTGTCATAATTGTTGAAAGCCAAAGAGCTGCTGAGGACTGTAAATTTTTTCTCACTGTCAGAGTGCCCATGATGATATCATCCTGTACCACAGAATGTGAATTACATTTGAAATTGGCAGATTGAGGTACTCCATTTATCAAAACATCTCCAGATAATCATGTGGATCTTTTCTTTGCAGCTCAGACATCTAACAACCAAGGTTTGCCTCCACCTGTGTGTACCAGAATGGCGTTGAGGCCAGGTTTCATTACTCCTTTGATATTCATTAATATTTCTTTTTAAACTGTTTTTTGATCAAGTAGAAAGCCACTCTTCAGTTTTACTTGATAGCAGATATTATGAAAACAATACAGCTCCCCAGTAAATGTCTTCAGGTCGTTGTAGGTTGTCTTGGGTAGGTCATGTTGTTTCATCATTGGTATTTCTTTGTGACACTGGGATAAAAACTTGGACATTACTGGGAGACATCTGGAGAATTTCTGCCTGTGTTTATATAATAAACCAGTGTTTATTATAAAGGATAAACAGCCAGATGAAGAGGTAAATAGGGCGAGGCCTGGAAGGGTCCTGAGTGCAGGAGCTTCCGTCTGCGTGGAGTTGGGTTGCACCACTGAATGTGGATAAATTCACCAACTTGAAAGCTCTTTTAGGCTGTGTTGTTAAGTGATAAAAACAAGTTGTAGCTGGGCGCAGTGGCTCATGCCTGTAATCCTACCACTTTGGGAGTCCGGGGTGGGCATATTGCTTGAGCTCAGGAGTTTGAGATCAGCCTGGGCTACATGGCGAAACCCCATCTCTACAGAAAATTTAAAAAATTAGCCAGGTGTGGTGGCGTGGGACTGTGGTTCCGGCTACTTGGGAGCCTGAGGCAGGAGAATCGCTTAAGCCAGGGAGGTTGAGATTGCATTGAGCTGTGATCACACCACTGTACTCCAGCCTGGGTGACACAGCAAGACCCTGTCTCAAAAACAAACAAACAAAAAAGTTGCAGAAGAAGAATGTGTATTTTTTTCTAAGATGGGGGCAACATACAACTATATGTATATGTATTTCCTTATGTTTTCAAAAACAAATAATGGAAGGTTAAAAGCTAAGGAGAAGAATGTTATAATATCCATATCCTTAGTTATACTGTTATTCGTTTAAAACTATTATATTTACATTGTAGAAGAAAGCAAATATGTATATATGTGAATATTATTAAGATCCAGGATTTTCCACAACAAGACCGAAAAATACAAATATAGAATTAAAGTTAGGTTAAAATCTTGTAATCTGGGCCGGGCGTGGTGGCTCACGCCTGTAATCCCAGGACTTTGGGAGGCTGAGGCGGGCGGATCACGAGGTCAGGAGTTTGAGACCAGCCTGACCAACATGGTGAAACCCTTTCTCTACTAAAAATACAAAAATTAGCTGGGCGTGGTGGCATGTGCCTGTAATCCTAGCTACTTAGGAGGCTAAGGCAGAATTACTTGAACCCGGGAGGCGGAGGTTGCAATGAGCAGAGATTGCGCCACTGCACTCTAGCCTGGGCGACAGAGCAAGACTCCGTCTCAAAAAAAAAAAAGAAAAATCCTGTAATCTGAATTAGAAGTATTTGCATGAATTCATTTTACATGTATATTTTTATATGTGATATTAATATATGACATTTAGGATATATATTTATTCGTGTGTGTGTGTGTGATATATGTGTAATATTTTACATTGATTGTGGTCTTTAAATACAATTTCTTTTTTTTTCTTTTTTTTTTTTTGGATACAGAGTCTCACTCCATCACCCAGGCTGGAGTGCCTTGGCACGATCTCAGCTCACTGCAACCTCCGCCTCCTAGGTTCCAGCGATTCTCATGCCTCAGCCTCCCAAGTACCTAGGATTACAGATGTGTGCCACCATGCCCAGCTAATTTTGTATTTTCGGTAGAGACGGGGTTTCACCATGTTGGCCAGGCTGGTCTCCATCTCCTGACCTCAGGTGATCCACCTGCCTCAGCCTCCCAAAGTGTTGGGATTACAGGTGTGAGCTACCATGCCCAGCCTTTAAAGACAATTTCTAATGAAAAAGAACCAGGACTCCTTAGAGAAATAGTTGATTCCAAGTGTGGGACAGGCATTTATAAGATTTTAAAGCTCAGAACTTATGCTATAAGCAAGACCACTGGTGTCATCTTAGAAGGACACAAGAGCCAACTTTGAGGAGCTCCCACGGGCCAAAATTAGGAAAACTTGAAGCACATAAAATATGCTAAAATTCATGTGTTTCTAACAATACTTCAAAGAACAAATCATTGGTTACCTTTGGAGGTTGTTATGATTCTAACTCAGTTGGTGAAGGATCAAGTCTTTATCCTGCTTTTCTCTTATGACTGTGTCAGAGTAGCCAAATAGTTGATGAGGGGAAATTTTGTTTTTAGTAGAATTCCAACTAAGAACAACTGTAGAAAGTGCTAGAATTGGAAAAGTCATTTTCTAGTTTTTAATGAAATCCTGTATCTATTTTAGACAATGATCATGAATGCCTGCTAAAGCCACTAGGTGCAGGGTTAATGAGGAGCTTGATGGTGGATTAGGCTGAAAACATGAACCTAATCTTTTTATCATTAAACTTGTAATAACCATAGATTATGTGCCTCTTAATGTAATACAATAGGAATTACATATGTTACTTCTGGAATATTCTTGCAAGAACAAAACTGAACCTGAATTGAGTCAAGTCTCTAGATCAACACAGTCCAATAGAATTGCTTTGATGGTGAAAATGTGCTCCCTGGCAACAGTAGCCACTGGCAACTCATGGCTATTGAGTACTTGAAATGTGGCTAGTTGAGATGGGTGGACCGAATTTTAAATTCTTTTAAATTTAAATTTAGCTACGTGTACTAGTAATTACTATACTGGACAGTGAAGCTCTACATCTATGACCGGTTTATAGGAAATATAGTGCATAAAATAATCTGTTAAGTGATACCATGAAAAGGCAGTCAGCCAAATTCAGAATGTTTGAAAAGTCTGCAGATCAGTTTTTAAAAATGTCAACAAATATATTGTATACAGACCCATGGTGGTGAGGATTGATGTAGATTAAGAGATTATAAGGTAAATTTAGTGTGTGAACTTTATTTGGATTCTGATTCAAACAAACCAGCTCCTAAGAAGAAATTCTGGGAGACAACTTGGAGAAATTTGATCATGGGCTGGGTATGAGATGATATTGAGGAATTGCCAATTTTGTAGGAGTGATAATGTTGTTGTACCTGTGTTGAAAGTCTTCTTCTTTAGAGATTTGTTCTAAATGAATGTAATGGTAGATACAATGATGTCTGGGCTTTGTTTGAAATAATCTGTTGGTGGGTGGGGCAAGAAGGTAGGGCATGGAGGAAACCAGGCCAAGTAAAATCTTGTTGAAAACATAGGTAGGGTGCATGAGTCTTCATTCTACTGTGATCTAATTTTATGATTTTGTATATGTTTAACATTTTCTACAATAAAGGTTTTTAAACAGCAGTAATTAGTTAAAATATATAAAGAATAGCAAGGAATAATTTACTCAGAATTTGGAACAGGGAATATAGGATAGGAAAGGGCATTGGGTAGGGGAATTCTAAAGTACTAATAATTCACCTAGTTAGTAGGTATGCAGGTATTTGTATTATTAATATTTTAGCTCTGTATCTTCTTTTCATTCAGTCTTTCATATGTGTGGTTTATTTCACAATAAAAAGAAAAAAAGAGCTCATTGTTACTATGTAAGGCCTCTTACAGACTCCAGTTGGAGGAGCACACTTGAACCTCATGGTGTTACAAAGTAGCCTCTCTGGTCTGTTTCTCTCCTAGACTCAGAGGTCCCCTTGTTTTTCTTTCCCTTTACTTGAATGCATCATTGTACTCTCTGAAAATTATCTTCTCTGCTTAGTCATCTGCTTTTATGTGGCCTGTGAAGGCTTCTCCCAAAAGGCAGGCTCAGCTCCTAAACTGACAAAGTTCTCCACAGTCTGTTTCCATCCTGGATACCAACTCCAGATTTTACGGAAGAGAATTGGACTGACTTTTGGGCAGGTGCTCACCGGAAACCAATGAACTATGGCCAACACAGTATACCTTGATCATAGGAACTGCCACTTCCAAGGCTGTTGACGGGGGAGGTTCTTAAGAAAGTGTTGTAGATAATGCCGATAGAACATCATTATCTCTAACAGTCTATAACAATCTGTAATTGTTATAGACAGCATCATTGCCTGTAACAATGAAAGATTTGGAATAAGCACTAGCTCTACCAGTAGAAGGTTAAGAATTGGTGGGGCAACGTATGGGATAATATGTAGCCGTTTAAAATTATGATATAGCCCTATCTTTATTGACTCTGAAAAATGTTCATTAAAAGTGTTTATTGGCCGTGGTGGGTCACGCCTGTAATCCCAGCACTTTGGGAGGCCGAGGCGGGTGGATCACCTGAGGTCAGGAGTTTGAGACCAGCTTGGACAACGTGGTGAAAACCCATCTCTACTAAAAATACAAAAAAGTAGCCGGGTGTGGTGGTGTGTGCCTGTAATTCCAGCTACTCAGGAGGCTGAGGCAGGAGAATCGCTTGAACTTGGAGACAGAGGTTGCAGTGAGCCGAGATCATGCCATTGCACTCCAGCCTGGGCAACAGAGCAAGACTATGTCTCAAAAAAAAAAAAAAAAAGTGTTTAGTGCATGTCCTTTCAGAAACACACATACACACACACAATACATATACATTTGTATTTGTATGCATATATGTATAAATGTATTTCTCAAGGGATATACATCAAAATGTTAACAGTTGGCCAGATGCTGTGCTGTAACCCCAGCACTTTGGGAGGGGGAGGTGGGAGGACCGCTTGAGCCCAAGATATCAAGACTAGCTTGGGCAACATAAAGAAACCTCTTGTCTTTTTTTTTTTTTTTGAGACAGAGTTCTTCCTTCGTCACCCAGGCTGGAGTACAGTGGTGCAATCTTACCTCACTGCAACCTCTTCCTCCAGGGTTCAAGTGATTCTCCTGCCTCAGCCTCCCGAGTAGCTGGGATTACAGGTGCTCGCCACCACGCCTACCTAATTTTGGTATTTTCTAGTAGGACAGGGTTTTGCCGTGTTGGCCGGGCTGGTCTTGAACTCCTGACCTCAGGTGATCCACCCTCCTCGGCCTCCCAAAGTGCTGGGATTACAGGCATGAGCCACTGCACCCAGCCAACCTTGTGTCTTTTTTTAAAAAGTTAACAGTGGTAATCTTTGGTTAGTGGGGTTACGGTTAGTTTGTTGTTGTTTTGCTTATCTGTATTTCCTGATTTATTTTTTTTTACAGTGAACAATGGATTATCTGTATATTAAAAATTATTTTAAAGGAAATAAAGTCTGGAAGGGTAGATGCAAAATGTTTTCTTATCTGTACTTTTTTCTACAATGAACAAAGCATTATTAGTATAATTTCAAAAAGTTAATTTGAAATAAGTAATAGGGTATATAAAGTCCTGGTTTTAAGTTAAAAAATCAATTATTTTCCAAAAGTCTGTTTTAAAAATAGAGCATAGGAGAGAGTGGGCTTAGAAAAAGTTTATTTTTATAAGCCCTGGAGATCTTGATTGACTTATTTAGGCCAACAGTAAGTTTGCAGTTAAGAAATCTAGTGCCTGGTTAAGGTATTATGTCAAGAAATATTGTGTCCTTTTTAAGAGGTTATTGTCAGTGTAGTCTGCACGGATTGGAACACACCTGGAAAAGTTGTTCATTTTGGCTCCTTTCTTTAAATGGAACAAACTAAGTGGAGCGGCTAAAGGGGGCCAGCATGGTCACAGGCTGTATAGTGTGAAGATGACCAGCCTGAGGAGAAGGAACTTATGGAAATGTGACAGCCAGCTGTCAATATCGGAAAGGATATTGTCGGGAGTAGTGGTCAAAGAGTAGAATTTATTAGAAAGCACACTTCACTTAGGTCAACAGAGGGGAGAACTTTCTCTTTGCATTTTCCCTCAGTGAATGGGCCTCTTTACAGAGTGGCAGAGACTGGGGAACAGTGTTTCTTTGTTGGGAGAAAAATTAGATGGCAGGAGCTCTAAGGTCTTTCTGCCTGTGAGACTGAATTGACCCAAAGAAAAATAGATCTTGGATGGGCACAAAGGCTCACGCCTGTAATCTCAGCACTTTGGGAGGCTGAGGTGGGAGGATCACTTGAGCCCAGGAATTCAAGACAAGCCTGCCTGGGCAACATAGTGAGACCCCCGTCTCTACAAAAAAAAAAAAAGAAAAAAATTAGTCTGGCATGGTGGGGTGTGCCTGTGGTCCCAGCTACTCAGGAGGCTGAGGTGAGAGGATCGCTTGAACCTGGAAGGTTGAGGTTGCCAAGAGGCCGAGAGTCATAATTGTGTCACTGCACTCCAGCCTGGGTGATAGAGGGAGACCCTGTCCACCTCCAAAAAAAAAAAAAAAAAAAAAAACAAAAGAAAAGAAAAATAGATCTTGTTCACATATAAAACATGAGACTAAATTAAGCTTGGATTAAAAATTTTGCCTGTCATTTTCACTTTGAGTTTGCTACCAAACTCTGAAACTTTCAATGTTTGAAGTTTACTTAAGTTGCATTTTGTATTGAGAAGTAAACTTCAGTCTTCAGTGTCTTGTTGTCTTACACAGAGGGAGTTTAATGAGGGGCTGTCTAAATGCACTAAACCATATGCTATCTGGGTGTTCAAGGAAAGGCTAAATGAATAACCCACAAAACTAAGTAGCATCTGATGGTTAAGGGCACAACTGCCTGGGTTTGAATCCTGTCTCTATGCCTTAAGTTCCTTACTGCAAAAATGGCTGTGATAAGACCAGCCATACATAGGCTTCTTTTGAGCTTGAGAACATGGCCTTCATTATGCATTTCACCTATATACTCCTTGAGGGCACCTAGTTATTCAGTAAATCATTGGTAAATGAGTGATTGAATAAATAAATGAAAATACAAAAGTCCTTTACCTGACCTTGGGTACATTGATCTGAGCTTATTGAATGTAGAAGTGACACTTTATACTTTGATGCTAAATTCAGTTTATCTTACATCCCACTCTGCCCTCTATGTTCTGCCTAATTTAACCATCTGCTTTCTGAGGAATATGATTTCTTTCTTTTTATTAATTTTTTTTAATTGAGTTGGAGTCTCGCTCTGTTGCCCAGGCTGGAGTGCAGTGGTGTGATCTCAGCTCACTGCAACCTCCACCTCCTGGGTTCAAGTGACTCTCCTGCCTCAGCCTCCTGAGTAGCTGGGATTACAGCTGCGTGCCACCATGCCCGGCTAATTTTTATATTTTTAGTAGAGACGTGGTTTCGCCATGTTGGCCAGGCTGGTCTCGAACTCCTGACCTCAAGTGATCCGCCCACCTCGGCCTCCCAAAGTGCTGGGATTACAAGTG
The DNA here is from genome assembly GCF_029281585.2 of Gorilla gorilla gorilla. Lineage (NCBI taxonomy): Eukaryota > Metazoa > Chordata > Mammalia > Primates > Hominidae > Gorilla > Gorilla gorilla. The sequence goes on along the minus strand of NC_073239.2, from coordinate 94,211,659 downwards.
TGAGCCACCGTGCCTGGCCCTATTTTTTTTTTAATTTTTAAAATTTATTATTATTTTTGAGACAGAGTTTTGCTGTTGTTGCCCAGGCTGGAGTGCAATGGTGTGATCTCTGCTCACTGCAACCTCCGCCTCCCGGGTTCAAGTGATTCTTCTGCCTCAGCCTACCAACTAGCTGGGATTACAGGTGTGCACCATCATGCCTGGCTAATTTTGTATTTTTAGTAGAGATGGGGTTTCACTGTGTTGATCAGGCTGGTCTTGAACTCCTGACTCACCTCAGCCTCCCAAAGTGCTGGGATTACAGGCATGAACCACTGCATCTGGCCTTAATTTTTTTTAGAGACAGGGTCTTGCTCCGTTGCCCAGGCTGCTTTTGAACTCCTGGTCTCAAGCAATCCTCCTGCCTTGGCCTCCCAAAGTGTTGGGATTATAGGTGTGAGCCACTTCACCTGGCAGAAATATGATTCTTAAATTAGGATTAATTTTTACAGCCTTGTTTTAGAAATGATTTATTTTTTATGAATGAGTTATGACTGTCTGAGAATACTTGGATGTGATGACTTGAATAATTTATGTGTTGGGCCTCTGAGAGTATAAAGTTCATAGCAGAATATTTTTGGGAAGAATTTGGTTGAAATTGCTAGATTTTTTTAAAGGTACAAGATAATTATGATTGTATTCCCTCTCAGATATTGAATTCTTTCTTTCTATGGTTTTCTAGAGAATGAAGATCTAGAAAACAAGGATACCTCTCTATTGGCTTCTGCCACCGATCCAGAACCCTGTTCCTCACCCCACAGGTAACCACTTTGGATAGAATGCTTTCACAGGTTTTATCTTCTGAGATGAGGAATTGGTGAAAGAAATAGGTAGTGACTTTAAGCGGGGAGGCAAGTTAAAGTAAAGAATGTGGGCCGGGCGCAGTGGCTCACGCCTGTAATCCCAGCACTTTGGGAGGCCAAGGCGGGTGGATCACGAGGTCAGGAGATCGAGACCATCCTGGCTAGCACAGTGAAACCCCGTCTCTACTAAAAATACAAAAAAAAAAAAAAAAAAAAAAATTAGCGGGGCGTGGTGGCAGACTACACACCTGTAGTAGCTGGGACTACAGGCGCGCGCCACCACGCCCGGCTAATTTTTGTATTTTTTAGTAGAGACGGGGTTTCATCATATTGGACAGGCTGGTCTCGAACTCCTGACCTTGTGATCCGCCCACCTCGGCCTCCCAAAGTGCTGGGATTACAGGCGTGAGCCACCGCGCTGGGCCAGGGATTTAATTTTTAACTTTTGTTTCTAACATTTGCTGAGTGAAGATAAAAATCCAGTGAATGTGATGCCTGAGGCTTACTTCTTATGCTTATGTGTCTATTGGAAATGGAAACGGCACAACTTTCTATCTTTTCTAGTGAGGCTGGCTTGCCGGCCAGGCTCTCCCCTTCCTTTGAGATGGCCTCCCTGCTCCAGGTCAGTACAAACCAGAAGCTTAAAGCAGAGGCTTTTCCTTTATGTGGCTTATCACCAGCATCAAGTAATTTGAAATTAATCTTTCCCCAAATGCCCTTTTCTAATTCTCCAGAGCATAAAATGCTAATGTGAATATTAAATTTATGTGGGTGGCACATATCCTGTTTAACATAATTTTATTATTTAATTATTTCTTGAGACAGAGTCTTGCTTTGTTGCCCAGGCTGGAGCACGGTAGGCAGTCATAACTCACTGCAGCCTCAAGCTCCTGGACCATGCAACCCTCCCCCCTCAGCCTTGTGAGTAGCTAGGACCACAGGCATGAGCCACCACACCGAGCCTTAAAATATGTTTTTTAAATAAGCAGAACCATGTTTTTTCAGAGTAGCATGCACAAAGACAAAGAGACAATTTTAGATGTCACACACAGTAAGTCAAGCTAATGATTCAGATAGCCTGTTGTAGTCTCACCTTTCCAATATTATAAATGATAGTCTGATCCAGAATTTCTCTTTTATTCCCAAGCAAAAATTAACTTATTCATTTTTTATTCAACAAATATTTTGGGGCTAATATTTATTCAACAGATGTTTGTTGGGAGCCTACCATGTACCTGATACTGTTCTAGGTACTAAAGAAACCACAAATGAACAAAATAGTCCATCACTGCTCTCAGGGAGCTTATGTTCTAGTGGGGGAAGTGGACAGAAAACAATTACACATCATACTTCACAGACTCTTAAGTTGCCGTCAACTGTAAGATGTGCTTTCACGTCCCACCAAGAGAGGAAGAAATGCTTAAGATGGATCATCTAATAGACCTCCCATATGCAACTGGGATACAAAAAACCTGCACCTTCAGTGAAAATATAAAGACAAAAATCCCCCACACAGAAAAGGACAGCAAGGAAGCTTGATTGTCTCAAACTTGACCCTGTGTCATAGGAGGAAAAAATATCTCCCCTGAGAATAGGAACCACCAGTTGGTATTAGCCAGTGTCTTGTCTAAATTCACTCTGCCAGGAGGATTAAACAAAACCCTAAACAGAGAACTTAATTTCAAGAAGTCTCAGATTGGTAGCATTCCTAAGTACTGGCAGAAGCAAATGCAAATCTCTCGTGGAAAGAGTTGATGTCAGTCCAGGCCCACGGCACTTTTAAGATATCATCAATTTTTAAGACATCCTATCTTTCAGTTGTGTTAAAATCTAAAAGCCAGTGTGCATCTTGCAATCAACAAAATATGCTCCATATCATGTCAGGCAGTAATAGGTGCAGTGAAGAAAAATGAAGCTGGGTAAGGGCAGAAACAGTGACAAGGCCAGGAAGGGGCACACATTTTATATACAGACCTCTGAGAAACCTCTCAGCAGAAAACCTGCAGGAAGGAAGTCTTCAGTTAACTAAAGAAGAGTTAATGTCCTAGACGAGTATTCTAGGCAGAGGTTACAGCAAATGCAAAAGCTCTCAAGTGGGAGAGTACTTGGGGTGTTTGAGGACTATCAAGGATTGAAGAGGCTGTTGTGGCTGGAGGGACCAGGGCAGAGTGAGGATTCTGAGAGGTGAGGTCAGAGTGCAAAGGGCCTTAGGGCTGGGCGAGGTGGCTCACGCCTGTAATCCCAGCACTTTGGGAGGCAGAGGCGGGTGGATCATCTGAGGTCAGAAGTTTGAGACCACCCTGGCCAACATGGTGAAACCCCGTCTCTATTAAAAATACAAAAAATTAGCCAGGCATGGTGGTGCACACCTGTAGTCCCAGCTACTCGGGAGGCTGAGGCAAGAGAATTGCTTGAACCAGGGAGGCAGAGTTGCAGTGAGCCGAGATCATGCCACTACACCCCAGCTTGGGCGACAGAGCAAGACTCTGTCTCCAAAAAAAAAAAAAAAAAAAAGGGCCTTAGAGTTCCAGGTGGCAGGCTTGGTTCCCAGTGCCGTGCATACAGAGGCAGTGAGACCCAGTGCCTGCCACCAAGCTTACTTTCTAGTAGAGGAGGCAGATGATACACAGTGTCAAGAAACAGAAATGGACTATAATTTCTGGGTTGAAGAGCATTAAAATAGACCCACAGCCTAGGCCAGTTTACAGCTTACACTGAATTACCCAAGTGAACCTATAAAGATCAACAGAATCCCACAGCTCTGATTCTTGGAGTGACCTCCTCTTGTCCGTCCTGAGGTAGGTTGGAGTAATTTTGGATATTCCAAAAGATGGCTCTGTTTTATCTGAAGGAGTGATTCTTCTTGTTTATGTTAAAAAGGAAAAGAAATAAACTAATAAACTCTAAAATGAAGCCTCCGTTTCCCCCATGAGGTGTATACTACCATTTTCCAGTCATTTACTCAACCTCTTTGAGGAAATGATGCCCTCAAGCAGGGATTCTCAGACCTTTATACTCTTAAAAATTATTAAGGACCCAAAGAATTTTTGTTTGTGTGGGTTATATCTATCAATATTTACTATATTAGAAATTAAAACAGCCGGGTGCGGTGGCTCATGCCTGTAATCCCAGCACTTTGGGAGGCCGAGGTGGGTGGATCACGAGGTCAGGAGATCGAAACCATCCTGGCTAACATGGTGAAACCACGTCTCTACTAAAAATACAAAAAAATTAGCTGGGTGTGGTGGCCGGCGCCTGTAGTCCCAGCTACTCGGGAGGGTGAGGCAGGAGAACGGAGTGAACCCGGGAGGCGGAGCTTGCAGTGAGCTGTGATCGCGCCACTGCACTCCAGCCTGGGCGACAGAGTGAGACTCCGTCTCAAAAAAAAAAAAAAAAAAAAAAAAGAAATTAAAGCTGAAAAATTAGAATATGGTTATTTGTTCATTTAAAAATAATAACTCATGACATGCTATATATAAAACATGTTTTTACTTAAAAACAACTAATTTTCAAAGCAAAGAATGTAGTACAAAGAGAGACATTGTAAATCTCTTTAATGTTTGGCTTAATAAAAGGCAGTTGGATTCTCAGCTCTGCTTCTGAGTTCATTCTATTGCGGTATCACATGTCATATAGTCTCTGGAAAATTCCACTGCACACTCTTGAGAAAATGAGAATGAAAAAAGGGAAATAACATTTTAGTGTTATTATGAAACAGTTTGAACTTCATAGACTCCCCCGAAGGGCCCCTAGACCATACTTGGATAACTGCCATTCAAAAAAATCCATGTCACCTTTTATCAGCAACAGATTCCCAAAAGGCCTGGGTTATTTTGCTACAACTGTGGCACTAATTTTCTAGTTTTTGTGAGGCCAGGGGAAATGGAAGAGAGCATAAATCATTCCATTGCATCTTTATAATCAACTATTCATGGCTGAGCACGGTGGCTCACGCCTGTAATCCTAGTACTTTGGGAGGCCGAGGCAGGCAGATCACCTGAGGTCGGGAGTTCAAGACCAGCCTGACCAACAACATGGAGAAACATGTCTCTAGTAAAAATACAAAATTAGCCGGGTGTGGTGGCACACGCCTATGATCCCAGCTACTCGGGAGGCTGAGGCAGGAGAATTGCTTGAGGTTGTGGTGAGATGCATCACTGGTGCACTCCGCCAAAAAACAAACAACTATTCACATAGCTGTGTTTGAAGCCATTGGGATTGTTGATTAATGTGCTTTAAAAAGGAGAGAAAGTGATGACCCCTAGCACTGAACGGGGACAGGGTATGAAACGGATCTGCTGAAAGACTGCCTCAGGGATAACTGCAGAGAGGGTTGCCTTGATCATCACTTTGTACTTTGTTTTGGTGCCCAGTCTCCCTTAGGCAGGCCTCCTCCTTTTGCTTCTAGCCAGTGGCTTTGTGTGTAGAACTGAACTGAGATTCTACCAATTCCTCGGTTAAAATTCTATGGGCCCTGTGGGCCGCAGAGTGAGGAATAACATTGGAACTCACAGAAGCCGAGGGCAGGATGGTGGTTAATAGGTGTTGGGGCCAGGGGGTGGGATGGGGAGATGTTGGTCAAGTGGTATAAGGTGTTAGAAGGAGGAACAAGTTCTGGAGATCTTTATACAACATGGTGACAATAGTTAATAACAATGTATACTTGAAAATTGCTAAGACAGTAGATTTTAAATGTTCTCACCACAAAAAGGAGTATGTGAGGGGATGGATATGTTAATTAGCTCAATTTAATCATTTTACAATGTGTACATATATCAAAACAGCACATTGTACACCATAAATATATACACTTTGTCAACTAAAATAAATAAATAAAAGAAACAACAATGACAAAAAAAAAAAAAAAACAAAAAACAACCAGACCAACAGTCCATCTCAGATGATGGAGCTGTGTGTTTTCCATGGTTCTCCTAGCCTTTGACCTGGCCTTGTTAGTCTTTGTTTTCACACTGTCAACACTTTACTGTGGACCAATTCAGCCCTGGGCAGTGGTCAGCTAAGGTGACAGCAGAGCTAAATGCCAGGGGCAGGTGGGGCAGGGGTATCTCGAATGTTGTTTTATTTCAAAGTTTCTCCAGGATGATTGAGTCTTTTCAAAGAGTCCTTGAATTAACATGCTCTCTTCCTCTGAGAGGCCACAGATGGTATCTCCAGTGAGTAAGGATGCCACGGAAGATCTGCGGAAAGCAACTGGTCCTTTGGAGGCTCAGGCCTTGGTGAAACAGGATTTGCTGCCTGCAGACCAGGCCCAGGTCCTCAATGAGGTAGGGGGCAGATTCTGGCTCTTTCTTATGAAAGGAGGCACTAGAATGTGGACACATAGTGGTTGGGTTGGAATTAGAAAGCACTGCGAGGGTGGCTCCCGGAATTCTCTCTTTGCCCTCTAATTTAGGGCATCTTGGTCTTCATTATTATTTGGAGAATGATTATTTGTATCTTCCACAGGGCCCATCATTGTACTGGCACCCAGTAGGCACCAATTCAGAAAACGAAGTGTTAGAGTGAATGTTCATGTGTTCTCTAAAATCCTCTTCATTGAGGAGCCTGAAGTCATTGGACTATTTTGCTCTTGCTTTTCTTGTGGTAGATCTATTTAGTATTTATGATAAAGATTCCACAGAAGCATTTTTTTTTTTTTTTTGAGACAGGGTCTCCCTCTGTCGCCCAGGCTGGAGTGCAGTGGCACGATCTTGGCTCACTGCAACCTCCGCCTCCCGGGTTCAAGTGATTGTCCCACCTCGCCTCCCGAGTAGCTGGGATTACAGGCACATGCCACCACGCCCGGCTAATTTTTGTATTTTTAGTAGAGGCAGGGCTTCACCACATTGGTCAGGCTAGTCTCGAACTCCTGACCTCAGGTGATCCACCCGCCTTGACCTCCCAAAGTGCTGTGATTACAGATGTGAGCCACTGTGCCTGGCCTTGATTTTTTTTTTTTTTGAGACAAAGGTCTCACTCTGTCACCCGGCTTCAGTGCGACGGTGCAGTCATGGCTCACTGCAGCCTCAAACTCCTGGGCTCAAGTGATCCTCCTGCCTCAGCCTTCCAAGTAGCTGTATGGAAGTGATGGTGTAGTGGTGCCCCTGCCATGGAGGGTTGGGGGGGTGGGGTTGTTTCTATCATTTATTAGCATATGTGTTAGAATAATGGTTGGTATTAGTGTCAATGAAGACACCACCAGGCGTTATAATTAGATTTGTATAATACTTTACAGTTTACAAGCATTTGTATCTGTAACACTTCATTTACTCCAGAGAACAACCTTGTCAGATAGGTGCCATTGTGTCTCCATTTAAGAAATGAGGAAACTGGCTGGGCACGGTGGCTCATGCCTGTAATCCCAGCACTTTGGGAGGCTGAGGCAGGCAGATCACCTGAGGTCAGGGGTTCGAGACCAGCCTGACCAACATGGAAAAACCCCATCTCTACTAAAAATACAAAATTAGCTGGGCGTGTTGGCAGGTGTCTGTAATCCCAGCTACTCGGGAGGCTGAGGCAGGAGAATTGCTTGAACCTGGGAGGTGGAGGTTGCAGTGAGCTGAGATCGTGCCATTGCACTCCAGCCTGGGCAACAAGAGCAAAACTCTGTCTCAAAAGGAATGAAAGAAAGAAATGAGGAAACTGAGGCTGAGGGCTGTTAGAGACTTTACTAAGGCTATGTAGCTAATATGTTGCAACCTAATCCTTTATTTAGCATTTTAGAAAAGGAAGGATTTATTTAAGCACGCTAGCCAAAGTCTGATTCATTTCAGTTAGCAAAGGAGATGAGAACTGGAGGGCTTATTCTCCAGAAACAGATATTGTGAGAATACAGCCTGGGAGGATTACAAACTTGATTTATTTATTTCTCACAAATACAATTCCAGCCTCTTAACTGGATTGCTGACTCACTGACGTGCTCTCCCCTGTGGGCAATAGGTATAGATTTCTTGTTGAGTTGCCTGCCAACTGTTTGGAGAAGGGGCAGGAAATTAAGGTATAATAGCATGAAACCAGGAACACTAATCTGAGTGATTTGAAGGGAAACTCACCAGGGAGACATTGTAAGCTCCCACGTGGGTTAATGAGGGCTTTGAGTATCAAATGCCATTTGCATTCTTCCATGTAAGTCAGACGTCTGGCAGCAAATGTACTGTTTAAATGCAAGTCCTGGGGCTGGTCTAAGGTGAAATTGTAACTATTGATAGAACACTGTTAGTGACTTCAAGACTGAGACAATCTGTAGCCCGAGGTGGGCTGTGGATGAGAGAGAAAGACTATAAACCAGATTCTGTCTCTGCAGTGCTTTGGAGAGCTGATTGACAGTAATGTAGAAGTAACCCTTGAGTGGGAATTGTAGCAGGAGGATGTGTGGCAGAGTGGGAGTCAAACTAAACCCTAGGAGCAAGAGCTATTAATGAGAGGAGCCACAGGGAGGTACTGTGCAGGTGAGGTAAGACCAAGGCATGGCCCAGAATCACAGTCAATGCAAATACTGTCAACAACCTGCGAGGGTGTTGGCGGACAAGGACCTTATAAAGGGTTTGGAGCAGGAAAGTTGCAAAAGGTAGGAAACAGTCTTTAAACAATGGAATATTTTGATGGCTTTAAAAAATTAGTAGAATTTATTAGCAACTCCTATTTGGAAGAAAGAGAAGGAACATTGACTAGTGCATTAAGCTTTGAATGGGGATAGTGGAGATAATAGAGCAGGGGTGGGGCAGCCTTCATGCAAAAAGAGATTAATTAGAATCTGCCACTCGAATACTCCTTTAACCAGAGTTCTGTTGTGCAGATGGCCAAGTATCAAGTTCCACAGAGGTCTGGGGACATCGTTATGATCCAGTCTGAACATACAGGAGCTATAGATGTTCTTTCCGCTGATTTGGAATCTACAGATCTTCTGGGGGACCACAGGAAAGGTGAGACCTTTGGGAGTAAAGGAGGTGGTTTGTTTCCAGTAGATACTCAAAGAAAGGCAGGCAGACAGACAAATGGAAGGAAAGAAAATGACTTGTGAAAGGAAGTCAAGCCAGTAGAAAGAATGTCTGACTGTGCCAACCTCTCTTAGCAAAATGCCCGGGGTACTCATGTTTCCTCATGGTTTCTCAGTGCTAAGCTGCTTGTCCTTTCAGTCTCCCCACCTCTGATGGCTCCTCCATGCATCTGGACCTTTGCCAAGGTGAAGGAATTCAAAAGCAAGCTGGGCAAAGAGAAGAACAGCCGTCTGGTGGTGAAGCGTGGTGAGGTGGTGACCATCCGGGTACCTACTCATCCAGAGGGGAAGCGTGTCTGCTGGGAGTTTGCGACCGATGACTATGACATTGGCTTTGGAGTTTATTTTGACTGGACCCCTGTAACTAGCACTGACATAACTGTGCAGGTCAGTGATTCCAGTGACGATGAGGATGAAGAAGAGGAAGAGGAGGAAGAGATTGAAGGTAAATTTAATTTTAACCTAATTTGCAGTTTTCTGGCTTAACCTGATTTCTGGTGACCATTTCGTGGGTTGTACCAGTCCTCCTCTTCCTTTGAATGCAGTTGAGGAACTCAGCATTACAAGCTAAGCTGAGTGGTACAGGCCAAAGAGAACATTCTGGTGGGGTTGATACTGCTGCCTTAGTTGAAAGAAAGCCTCTTTTCCTTTATCGGTACCTCATTGTTTTCCCAACACCTTCCTGGGGGCAGGGATGGGGCAGGAGCAGAGAGAGGGTGAGTTATGCGGCAGTTTAGAGGGATGGTCATTCAGGTCGCATGTAAGCCAGAGATTATTTTACATCTCTCTCTTAGTTTGTAGATATTTATTCTTGGCCTGGAACCAAAGTGAGTGATTACAGTTTGCTAAAGGTATCCATTCTCTCCTTATCCCAAACTCTCATAGCTGGCTATTGGTTACTTCTTTACTTCATGCCCAGACAAGTTTTAAAAGGGTCTCCGGGCTCCATTCCAGCTGTTATTTGTAGTGTCTACACACTACACAAAGGATGGCCCAGAGGCATTTTTTCAGGTAACGTAAGAATAGGTCCTAAGCATTAGTCTTATTCCTCTTATTCCTTGATTTTCTTATATAATCTTAAAGTCAATCCCTTAACGTGCTTCTTCATAGAAAAGCAAGCGTGCAGGGAAATCTACAGGTATTTGGGAAAGTGGAGAACCTTGTATCTTATTTGCTGCTTTTCAGGAAGCCAGGTAAAGATCCTAGGGTCACTTTATAGCATGTTTATCTGCAATTCCTATCTTCATTAGCGAGTCCTTTCACCTACTAAATGAAAGAATATCGGGATCTTTCCTTCTAAATATCTCTTTCTCCCTCTCAGAAATGTCCAGACACTTCTGAAGCTAGGAAGGCTCCTCTCAGGCTAAATCATTGTTTCTCAGTGGAGACATTATTGGCATTTGTGATGGGACACTTGTTTGTTGTGTAGGTACTATCCTGATTTTAGCACTCCTGGACCCTTGGGTACTAAATGCAGATATCACCTAATAGTCACTGTGATGACCAAAAGATCACCAGACATTTCCAAATGTCTGTAGGAGGGCAATAACCTCCCCGCTCTGTGAAAGCCACTGGGTCACCTGGTCCTTCCGCTCACCTTCAGGCAGGACTTACGCAGTCTCTGAACACTTTGCCATTTTGCTCATGCAGAACCCGTTCCAGCTGGAGATGTGGAAAGAGGCTCCAGGAGCTCCTTGCGGGGTCGCTATGGGGAGGTCATGCCTGTGTACCGGCGGGACAGCCACCGAGACGTGCAGGCTGGCAGCCATGACTACCCTGGTGAGGGCATCTACCTGCTCAAGTTCGACAACTCCTACTCCCTGCTGCGCAACAAGACACTCTACTTCCACATCTACTATACCAGCTGAAGGACTGCTGGGACGGGGGCAGGCTGTATTTGCTGGCTGAAGCAGGCTGCCAGCTGGTGCCTCTTGTTTGGGATAGGCAAGAGCCAAAGGTTCATGGGGGGCTGCTGAGCCTCACACCGTGTCTGGAGTGCCTGACTGTTGGCCCACGTAGCTTTTTCCCCTTCTTGGCTTCTGCAGGTGGTGGTGTAGTGCCCCTGTTCTGTAGTCCCTGACTCATACCCTTCTTGCTTCAGACTCCAGCAAATTCCCTCTTGAAGGCACCTATGGGGCACAAGCCTAAAAGGAAGCAGGGCGTTGTTTTTTAAAAATAGATTCATCTTGGCACAGGTTTATCATTCAGATTGCTGCCCTCTCCTCTCCCACAGCCCTTATTGCCAGTGCATTTAGTGGCACCCACTCTTTTCAGTTGTTGAGGTGCCAGAAGGGGGAAAAAGCACATTGCCCATGAAGGAGCCCAATCTTTTGGTTGGAGAAAGCTCTATCCAGCCTGTCACCACTGCCATATTCCTGCCTGCTGGTTATTCTTGGTCTCTGCATAGCTGGGAGACCACACTGCCTTTGGAGGGCTATTACTATTCCTGATGGTAGACGCCTCCTCCTTTCTCTTTCCTAAGTCTATGTTTTTGCCATTACAGCAAGAACATTCATGCAATCTCAAGTGATGATCAATGTAACCTAAGATCTTGTGGGAAGAAAAACTGCCCCCATTATTTCCTATTCCAAGAGCTGGTTTCCCTTACTATGGGCACTGGCAGTCAAAGTGGAGAGAGTGGAAATTAGGTACTGAATTGATGTCAGAACCCACATATTTGAAAGTCAAGTGTTACTTTTTTTTTTTTTTTTTGGTATAATCAAAGAAGGAATGGTATCATCTGACAGAGAAGATGAAAAACAAAAAACACTCCAGAGTCCCCACCACTTTTTTTTGTCTTTAGAGTAGGAGTGCTGTTTAGAAATGTTGCTTTGGAATCAAATGCAGTGAAACCCAATCAGGTTTCCAAAGTTTCTGCATTTAGCTTTCTTGCATTGAGGGCTTAAAGCTTTTGGTGTTCAAAGTCCCTTAGTTTAGGTGATAATGAAGCTTCACTATTGCTGCTGATTGTATTTGTTCTTTACCTGACCAAAGCTTGCATTTCCCTGGTGACAGCATTTCCTACTGTGTCACCCCTGAGGCTCAGGAGTGCCACAGAGTGCAGGTAGTGCTGCAGCCAGTGGTCACCAGAGCACCAGCTGCTGGGCCCCCAGGCAGAGGAGGAGACGGAGGTGAGATGGGACCTCAGCAGTCTCTGTGTTTGTACCTCCCTGTCTCTTACTCCTCGTGTTATGTCTGTTACTGCCTACGAATTCTGAAGAATAATTAGATTTATTTATTACTGTATTTATTTTTTTAGCACATTTCATTTTGCCTTTGAAACAGTTTCCATCTGTTTCTCAGAAGGCTTCCCATCTGTTCTGAGCCACTGAAGCCCCCTCTTTTATGGAGTTAAAGATGATATTTTTAGGAGAATTTGGGAAGCGATGATGTTTTATTTCTGTAGGTCAGTCCTGTGACGGCTTTGCGAGGAGTATGGCCCTTCAGAGATGGATGATGCCACCTTACTCCATGTTTGGGGTACAGTCCAGCACTCCCCGTGAAAAATTCTAAGTTGTGAGGGAATCTGCCCATTTGCTGGAGATTGAGTGCAGAGGAATTCCCTAACCAATCAGAGATATCCCGTGATTCCAGGATTTCAGAGTCCTTTGTCTCCTCTGAGGTGTCACCTTCTTTGTGATGTTTCCTTTGACTCACTCCTTCATTGTTGGATTCCTCACACCAAGGGTCTATCCGTACAGTAGCATAACTCAAGGAATGGGACTCTTCCCAGTGGGTCCCTAGTAGCATCTACATCACATCAAAGGGCAATATATCCTGCACCTGCTTTTCCCCTCGGAGCAAAGCCCCAAGCGGGATAGGATGTTGGGGACTGCCAGAGCATTCCCATTCTCTGAGCAGCATCATACCTCCATTATTTTATATTTGCAAATGTGTTTTGTAGAGGATTACACTGGCCAAAATTTATATACCTTTAAAGAAATTATTTTAGTGACTGTCTGTTGAGGCAGTGAAGAGCTGATTTGCTGTGTGTCATCCCATTGGATAGCTGAGTGACCGCTCTTGCATCATTGAAGTTGAATCATGCCTTAGCTAACTGAATATAATCTTTGTAAAATAATTTTCTACTGAGCTGTTTTCTAGTCAGCTAAAGCCTTGCTTATTTTTCCTGTTTATTATTAACTTCTGCCTTTCTCTCAAATTGAAACAGGCCATACACAGCAAGCTCCCAAGGATAACACTTGTTATTATTTATTTTCACCATGAGATTCTCTGCTTATTTTCTTTGGAATCCTAGTTCTGTTGCATCAGGGAAGCCTAAGGGACTTGTTCCCCTCACCTCTGTGTGCCTGTTAGGGTCTGGTCACTTTTGAAGTCCTGGGCATGGTTACATTTCATTCATACTGGTTTTTCACCAACTGTCAGGGTTTCTGTGTTCCATTAGCACAAAATAGCTAAAAGAAGATATTTTCACTGTCTAATTCACTATTTTCACGTTACATTTCTGAAATAATTGAACTTTAGGGGCAAGATACTACTTACTGAAGCACAGGTAATTACTGAGAACCCACAGCCCAGCAAATTCTAAGAGACAGTCATTTCCTCAGCCCCTCCCAGTCCAAATTTATAGACCCAAACAATGAAATGAAAACTGTTTGCTTTGATCCTCACCCTGTTCTCTAGAGCACAAACAAATATTAACAAACAATTGAAAGAAAGTGCTTCATAGTAGGAGAGAGATTGGAATTCTCTATAGAGAGTGACTGAGTTCTTAAATTTCTTTAGTTTTAGTTTTGCCACTTTGTTGAGAGATGGGCCTTTTAGAAAGGAAGACATATTTAAAGTATTGATTTTTTTCCCCCAGTGTTTTATTGTGAAAAAATTTCAGCAAACAGCTTAAAAGAAATATAAATATATTGTAAACCAAAAAGTATCTGAGACAGGTCTCAATATATTTAGAGGTTTATTTTGCCAAGGTTCAGAGCCCGTGACGGGGCCTCAGGAGGTTCTTAGAACATGTGCCCGAGGTAGTCGGATTACAGTTTTATACATTTGAGGGAGACAGAAGGTCCAGGCAAAGCCATAAATCAATACATGTAAGGTATATACACTGGTTTGGCCTGGAAAGGCAGGACATCTTGAAGATGGGGGTTTCCAGGTCAGAGGTAGATCAAAGAGTTCCTGACTGGCAATTGGTTGAGAGTTAAACTTTACCTGAAAAGATGAAGTCAGCTTAAGTTAAAGTAAGGGAGGCTTGGCTTAAGTCATGTAGATGAAGCCTCCAGGTAGCAGGCTTCAGAGAGAACAGATGATGAATATTTCTTTTTAGGCCTTAAAAGGTGTCAGACTCTCCAGAAAAGACCTAATAAGAGAAGGAGATTCTCTACAGAATGCAGTTTCCCCCACAAGAGACAGCTTTGTAGGGCCATTTCAAAATACGTCAAATAAATATATTGGGGGGTAAATTTCCTTTGGGGCCTGCTGTCATGTGATGCTATACCAGAGTCAGGTTGGGATTTGGTATTTTATTGCCACAAAGAGTCTGTTTGGTTAGTCTTAAGATCTCTGTTTTAATGTTAATGCTGGTCAGTTGTATTTAAATTCCAAAGGGAAGAGGGTAATATGAGGCACCCTGTAATATGACCATAATATGAGGCACCCTGTCTTCCCATCATGGACTAGTTTTTCAGGTTCCTTTGAGATCCCCTGGGCCAAGACAGGGGTCCATTCAGCCGGTTGGGGGATTTAGAATTTTATTTTTGGTTTGCTGTATATATATGTATACACACAGTCCCCACATAAATGTAAAAATTTTAAACTACCAATTCCTAGGCAAAGATGATTCTAACATTCTGTTCCTTTTGACAAGTGTCCAATTAGAGAATGCTGAGAATGTCCCCTGCATATCCGCTCTGTTGGAGAGCCCCTGATTTTTAGCAGACCTGTTTCATTCAACATGGGTTACCCAGGAGGTGGTCTTCATAAAAATGTTTCTTGGAGGCCAGGCGCCGTGGCCCACGCCTGTAATCCCATCACTTTGGGAGGCCAAGGTGGGCAGACCACCTTAGGCCAGGAGTTTGAGACCAGCCTGGCCAACACAGTGAAACTCCGTCGCTACTAAAAATACAAAAAATTAGCTGGGCGTGGTGGCGGGCATCTGTAATCCCAGCTACTCTGGAGGCAGAGGCAGGGAGAATTTCTTGAGCCCAGGAGGCAGAGGTTGCAGTGAGTCGAGATCATGCCACTGCACTCCAGACTGGGCAACAGAGCAAGATTCCGTCTTAAAAAAAAAAAAAATTGTTTCTTGGTCTCCATCTTTCAAAACCTGTGCTGTATTTTCCCCTTCTCTCAGGCCATGATCTCTGCTGTTTTCCTTACTAACTGGCATGTCAGTACAAGAGTGATTGTGAAGCTGCTCCGGAAGGGCTTTATGCTAACCTCTGTTGCTTGATGACATGTCCTCAGGACTCTGATATTAAAACTCAATCCTTAGATAACAGGTAGCTTTATCATGGAAGTAGGTAGCAATTTGGAATTAGACCGTTCTTAGTTATTTTTTTCTTAATGAATTGATACATGCACTTTAAAAAATATTTTTGTTATTTTGGGAAGAAAAACTCAGACTTTTAAAAAAGTGTATATTGTCCCATTATAATATATATATGGAAGAGTGAAATCTGAACGCTGTCTTATATTAAGCAGTAGAATTAGGTATTATCATAAAATGTCTTAATCTATAGGAAATATGAGTTTATGTTTATGAGTCCTGCTCAGTCCCTCTTTGAGAGAATTAGTTGAAACCCAGACTCTAAAGTCTGCTTTTATATTTGTTTGTTAAGACCACTTATCTGCAAAAGGTTGCCTTTTAACCCCAGTGGTTCTAAGGTGTGGAATTGAGTGACCCTAATATTTACATAAGAGACTTGTTTTAGTGGAGCATAAGGGAGGGGCATAAGTTACACCGTTTTGTGCTGCTTGAGAACTGTCTTTTAAAATTGATCACGACGAGGGAAAACAAAATAAAATTAGGGGGCAAAGGGTAGGAGTATGGGGGGAGGGGAGAGCAAACCTATCGAATATATCTTAGAATTTTGCTCAGAAATCACTGCTGCCTCTCAAGTGTTGCATTGTCCCTGCCTAAACCAAGAAGGCTAAACAAAGCCCCTCCTGTTTGAATTCTTAAGGTAAGAAATTTCTAAGCTAAGAAAACACTATTGCCTAAAGCCAATGATAGTGGAGCTCATTTACAAATAGGCATGCCTCACACACTGAGTCCAAAGGCAAGACACTGGCTTTGAAATTAGGCTCATGATGTGATTCCTATTATATGTACCTGATTTTTTTAGGCCCCAGGTATGTGGACCAGAGTTAATGTCATGACTCTTCAAAGATATGATGAAAAGTTGCCCTAGAAATCTAGAGATGCATGTTTATTTAATTCCATAGTTTAAAAAAAAATTTAAGCAGGTAGTTGTGGCTTATCTGGGGGCAAAATAATATATGTGAAATTGCTTCCGGAGGACAAAGTATATTTTCTAAAGTCCTGAAATAGGATCATGAACCCTTCTGAAGTTTTGGTTTGAAATATTATAGTATATGATATTACCAAAGAGCCCTTAATTCAGAGTTTAAGGGGCTCTCTTCCTGAACTCTCTTCATCACTCAGGGTTGAATGTGTAATGTTCCTTGCTATTGATTGTTATTGTTGATTCTTAGGATCAGGCCAAGAATCATCTGGAAAACATTATCTTAATTCCGTCTCTCATATCCTAAACAGTACATTTTACTAAGAAATTCCATATGAAAAACTCCACTCATGTCTCCTGAGATTATCCTGTAAGTGAAGTAGCTTTCATTTAAGCAAGCTAAATTATTTCCATTTAGCCATGTTAAAGAGAAGCCAAGTCTGGAGAAAGGAATCCTGTAACCCATGAATCTGGTTTACCCATTTTCCCTTAACGTAACGGGAAGTGTTTTGAAATTCCCAGAAGAGAGCTGTTTTGTAATCAAAGTGATGGATTATAAGAAAGCCAGACTTTGGAAAAGGATAATTGGAATAAAGGGAGGTGCTTGAAGATTTTCCAAACTACTTTATACCATTTAGCTTCTATTTTCTGAAGGGCTTTCTTTGGTGCCATGTACTCAGATCAGTCAGTTGACTGAAAGATGATCATGTTTTCTTTGTAAAGATTTAAGCAATTGGCAACTACAAAGACATTATTTTCTTACTGTTCTATATCATGTACTGTTGCTGACATTACAAAAAGGGTCTGGAAGGGAAACCGTGTCACTGTTTTATCTTTTTTCTTTAAAATACAAAAGTATCCCAACTAATCATTTATTATGGTCAGCTTGTTTTACATGTCCCCTATCATGAGAAATGCTATCAACATCTGTGATTTCTAAGAGCTCTTACCAAATTGTTACTTTAATTCTTGTGTCCTGCTGAGTGGTTTTTCTTTTAAAATACCATTTTTATCACCCTGTGGCACTGGGTGTGTTACTGCGATTACACTGATGATTCTGAGCTGTGCTTCTTCAAATAGCTCAGTTCTTGTGTTTTATATTAGGTAACAGTTTTGTGATGCTTTTGTGCATTCTTTGTCATCTCTTCCGAGTTTTCGAATCTGTCATAAATAAACTTTTTCACTATGCACCTGGTAACATCTGAGTTATATTTTAATGAACCTGATTTACATTTTAAATTCTTTGTCTTTCATGTATCTTCCTTAAGAAAGGTATTCTATAAGCCCATATGAATTATTTCATAATCTATTAAGATTGTGAAAGTTAAGAAAAACTAAAAAGAAAAAAAATTGAGAATAAGATTAATAATAGATCTTTCATCTGCATTTAAATTCATGGCAGAGTATCATGACCTGGGAACTGGGATTGGAAAAACTGGGTTTATAGTGATGATTAATAAGTTCTGAGTTTTATGTCAGCATTTGGTCCCAGTGAGGCCCGTTTCCCCATGAAGATATTCTGTTCAAATTTGGAACCTCGACTTCGGATACCAGGCCAATCATTAACGTAATCTGGGTGATATGAATTCAGCCTATTTTCATTTACAAAAAGTGACACCATAATATATCTTTGCTATCTTTTAAAACACTGCCTCTCCACATCCCTAGTGTCTGTTGCAGAATAAGGACTCACATCTGAGCAGGGAAGGGTGGCATTTAAATATTTCCTTCAGTGATATCTGTGATGCTAAAATGAACCTGTTAGATCATTCTCTGCTTTCTGTTGCCACATATTTTAGAGGTTGAAGCATAAAAGAGAAGGGATCTGAAACAATTCAGTTAAATGAATGTAATCACCAAACTACCCTACAACTAACAAAAAGCCCAGGCAGATTCCATGTAGCTGGAGATCATTAATGATTCATGTTTGGGTATGCTGGATGTAATATGTCACTGTGAACACATAATATATTTATTATTATTTTTTGAGATGGAGTCTCACTTTGTCACCAGGCTGGAGTGCAGTGGCATGATCTCGGCTTACTGCAACCTCCGCCTCCCTGGTTCAAGCAATTCTCCTGTCTCAGCCTCCTGAGTAGCTGGAATTACAGGCACATGCCACCATGCCCAGCTAATTTTTTGTATTTTAGTAGAGACAGGGTTTCACCATGTTGCCCAGGCTGGTCTTGAACTCCTGAGCTCAGGCAATCCACCCGCCTCAGCCTCCCAAAGTGCTAGGATTACAGGTGTGAGCCACCGCACCTGGCCTTAAGATTATTTTTTAACTTTTAAAAGCATTCATATGTGTCATATCATTGATCTTGACATAGCTCAGGATTACAAAAGGCAGCTCACACATTACAGCTCTTGACATTCAGCCTTGATGTTCTTTAACCTGTGCACTTCTGGCTTAAACTCAGCAGCTATCCTTAGTTCAAAGTATTCTCTGAAAGTAGAATTGCTGTGACCTTGGAAGCAAGAGCTAAATAAGTTATGTTTAGAAGTAAGAGCTGGCCCAGCTACTTGGGAGGCTGAGGCGGGAGGATCAAGATCAGCCTGGGCAACACGGTGAGACTCCATCTCTAAAAAAATTTTTTTTAAATAAAATATCTAGGCCGGGCATGGTGGCTCACACCTGTAATCCCAGCACTTTGGGAGACCGAGGCAGGTGGATCACAAGGTCAAGAGATCAAGACCATTCTGGCCAACATGGTGAAACCCTGTCTCTACTAAAAATACAAAAATTAGCTGGGTGTGGTGGCATGGGCCTGTAGTCCCAGCTACTTGGGAAGCTGAGGCAGGAGAATCCCTTGAACCTGGGAGGCGGAGGTTACAGTGAACCGAGATCGCTCCACTGCACTCCAGCCTGGCGAGAGAGTGAGACTCTGTCTCCAAAAAAAAAAAAAAAAAAAAAAACACTAAAAGTTAGGAGGAGCCATATCTTGGCCAGGCATGGTGGCTCACGCCTGTAATCCCAGCACTTTGGGAGGCCGAAGTGGGCAGATCACCTGAGGTCAGGAGTTCGAGACCAGCTTAACCAACGCACCTGTAATCCCAGTACTCGGAAGGCTGAGGCAGGAGAATCACTTGAACCCAGGAGGTGGAAAGTTGCAATGAACCTGAGCTCTTACCACTGCACTCCAGCCTGGGCATGACAGAGCAAGACTCCATCACAAAAAAATAAATAAATAAATAAAAATAAAAAAAAAATAGTATCTTATGAGTATGTGTATCACCTGTTTATCCAGTAAGTTTGCCAGTTTCCTTAATGGATATGTAAAATTTCTGAGGAACACAGCCTATAATTTTTGCTTTGTTCTCAGGTATTTCCTGATAGCACCTCCCTACTGCTTTCCTCCTTCTGAAGTATTTCTGGGGACTTGTTACTTCCATAGAGTTGGAATTACCAGTATCAGGCCCCTCCATCATTGTTCTTCCTTCACTGTGGCCACTCCCACTCTGGGAAGACCACGTACATATCTAGTCTCCCTGTGCCTCTAGCATATCAGGATCAGGTGTCTGCTAAGTGTGATATGGAAAGGAAGGACTTGACTTACCACTCATCCGTTTGAGAGAAGCCCCTACTGGAAAATGTCCTGTAAAAAGGTGATGGTCTTTGCTACGATTTAAATGTTTATGTCCCCTCTAAAATTCATGTTGAAACTTAATCTCCAATACAACAGTATTCAGAGGTGGGGCCTTCAAGAGGTAAAGCTCCTAAAAAGTCATCTCATTTCATCCCCAGAAGCTACCCCAATCTCTGTACGGCATCTCTGCCCAGAGGTGGTCCTGGTTCTGCCTGAACACTGCCAAGCATGGGGACTTGCTCCCTCCAGGGCAGCCTGTGGTACATTGCTACCTGCTTGGTCTCCTAAGCTGGCCTGGTCAGTAGCTGCTCACACTGCCCACGGGGGAGCCTGCCTCCCATTCCCAGCACCATTTGTGACTGGATTTACCTCGAGTGCCTAATCCTGGGACTGGTCTGGAGAATGCTGGCCCTGAAGACGAGGGACTGGTTGAGAGGGCCAAATGGCCTCTCAGTGCTGGAGTGGAATATGTTTTTTTTTTTTTTTTTTTTTTTAGATGGAGTCTCACTCTGTCTCCCAAGCTGGAGTGCACTGGTGCAATCTCGGCTCACTGCAACCTCCACCTCCCAGGTTCAAGCCATTCTCCCACCTCAGCTGGGACTACAGGCACCTGCCACTACACCCGGCTAATTTTTGTATTTTTAGTAGAGTCGGGGTTTCACCATGTTGGCCAGGCTGGTCTTGAACTCCTGACCTCAAGTGATCCACCTGCCTCGGCCTCCCAAAGTGCAGGGATTATAGGCATGAGCCACTGCACCCAGCCTGGAGTGGAACATTTAACAACGGTACCATTCCTAGCCCTGAGAACTCAGCCAGTCACTAGATGCTTTCCTGCTTCTATCTGTTATCTCCCTGGATCTTGTCTGATTCTTTCAGGCAGGCTTTTGGGTATATTTCTCATCATTGCCCTTAGGTCCCATGGGCCAGGCCTGCCACAGGGTAGGCAAGTGGCTGACTGACTTCCTCTACTGGTCCAGGCACAGGGGATTCTAGCTAGGGACAGTGTTCATCTTCTGGAACCTAGCTCAGTCTTAGACAAACAAGGTAGAGGCTGGGCTTCAGTTTAATTCATGCCAAATTTCAGTGCGGGCATTCTTTGGAGTCACACACAACAAAAGCGGATGAGAAAAGGCACACAGCCTTCCCCGTGGTGTTACGGTGAGCACGCCAGGCATTTTAATCCACATTCTCATCTCAGCCTCACGACTGCCCCGTCACATAGATAACAGTATTCCTGCCCACCCTGCTCCCCGCATCTCCCTACGCCACCCCACATGCGTGTGACAGATGAGGGGACTGAGGTGGAACAGGTTTCAGCAGGAAGGCAGATCCAGGGCTAGAGTTTGAGTCTCCCATCTCCTCAAGACTCTCGTTTCCAGGCCTCTTCAGCCCACCCAGCTTCTGCTCCTGTGGCCCTGTGCCAACGGGGCAGGATTTGGGAGCTAGGCCCTCAGCTCAGTGGGTGTATCTGGCTGCCGGCAGGGGTGAGACACCTGGAAGGCCTCCAAGACCAGCAGCCTCTTGCTGATGGAGCTGATGGTAGGGTAGAGGGTGAGATCCACCTTGAATCTGTAGTAGAGAAACACCTGCTAAGCTAAGGTTTTCAGGGACACAGGGAGACTGCCCTGATGCAGCAGGGGGAGCAGAGAGGCAGGGCTGGATGAGGTCGAGGGAGCTGTCCAGGGAAGGACGATGGGGCAGCCCTTATTCATAGGGGATGGGTAGGTCTTGTGCAGTATCATTTGGCATCTGTTACCTACTGTTCCTATTTCTTTGAGAACCTGCTATGTGTAAGGCCCAGTGCTAGGCATTTATATATACAGACTCTCTTCCCCCATGTTGTAAGCTTCTTGGGGGCAGGGAATGTGCCATACGTTTCCATATCCCTAACGCCTAGCATGATGCCTTCCAGAGAGGTGCTCATTTGTGCCCTACCAAAGGGTTCACGGAAGGATGCAGAGGTAGAGCTCACTACTGCTCACAGACACACCATATTTGAGGACATCAGGCAGGTGCTCTTGGGGGTCCACCAGGTGAGCCACCTCCTCTTAGGAGCTGGGGCTATCTATACAGGTTCATCTGGGCTGTGGTGGGCGTAGTAGGAGCACTGCCCCAATTTCTTCTGCCCTCTTCCAGGCAGAAGTGGCTATGTGGCCTGGCATGGTGGGCTCCTTGGCTGGTTGGCGAAGAGTCTGCATGAGATGCTATCTCGCCAGCTGAGTGGGACCTGACTGTGGGCAGAGCCACGAGAAGGGAGGGTGGCGGGGCTCTCTCTTACCTTTCAGCATTTGCCACCTGAGGCACCAAGCACAGATCAGCCATGGTCACCTGAAAGAGAGTCCGGTGGGTTCCCATCAGGGTGCATACCCCAGCGTCAGTGGCTGGACTGGGTGTGTCCACTGCGACTCTACTGGGGGTACCAACAATCTGCTTCGGCTCTTTCACCCATCCCACCCCCAATTCTTGTCTGCCCTAGGCCTGCATGAGTCTGTCCCCCGGAGCTGAAGTGCCCTCCCAGGCCATGCTCCAGTTGCCCTGACAGCCAACTCTGTGGGTTGAGAGGGCCAGAGAAGATGGATTGCCCTGACTGCGCAGACATCATCTAGCACAATCCCTCAACTGATGCTGGCCCGCCTCATCCTCTCACAGCCAGTCTTCTACCTTGAGTAACTCCCTCTTGAGACGGTTTAGTGGGAGTGAGCTGAGGAGTGCCCCATGGCACAGAGATCCCCCTGCAGACGCCTTCTCAGGAAGCTCTGAGCTTGAGGGAGGTCAGCATGAGGGAGGCAGCCACTGTGGCTAGGCCTGGGGAGGTCTGGGGACAGCTTACCTCGTCTCCTACACAGTATATGCCCGCTGTGCTCTGTAGGATCTGCTCCAGGGCTGTAGGGAGGCCACATAAACATCTTATTCTGGGCGCAGGGAGGGGACACAAAGCTTTCTGGGCCTTGGCCTCCATAGTTATGAAATGGGCGCCCAACTGAGTGACAGACTGGGCATGGCTGCTGGTGAGAATGTGGCAGCCAGGTCTCGAGAGAGCTGTTAGGGATGAGCTTCTGTTTCCTGAGGCTCCGCACAGACAATCACCATTTCCCCACTAGAGTGGACAAGTCCTGCCACTGGCCACGGTGACAGCTCTCACTCTGATGGCTGGCGCTGTGCCGGCCTTGGTTTCCCAGCTGGAGTAGGCAGTGAAGCTGAAGTTGGGCCATCCAGCTATGAAGGGCTGTGGGCTCAGGGACCGAGGTTCCTAGAAGTGCTGGAGCTAAGGTCTGGATGCCCACCCAGCCCATTGCCTCCCCAGTCCTGCCCTCATCCATGCAACTGTCAGGCCCAAAGCAGCCTGGGAGGCTGGTTCAGATACCCAGGCCCCTGTGTGCGAGGGCCATACCTCTAAGAGGCCACTGTGGGGCAGCTCACAGGGGTGAGGACTCACCGTTAAAGCCAGAAGTGATGGCGTTCTGGGCCCAGGTCAGCTGGATCTCCTCTCCCACTTGCTTCAGGATGGACAGGTTCTGTGCAGCCCAAAGAAAATCTGTGATTGCTCTGACAGCTGGGTGGGGGCTACCCCTTCGCCAAACCCCCTCAGGGAAGTTCACTTCCCATCTGCCCCTGGCTGGATGTCTATCCCTTCTCCCCCAGGCTCCATGAGCCCCTTCCTTCAACCAGGGCCCTGAGGTTGGAGGGAGGTAGCCAACCCAGCAGCCACCTTCGCAGGCTGCCCCAGTGGCCTCAAAAAGCCACGTGATTCTGTCACAGATGTGCAAGAATCCCTATTCATGCGACACAGGACGCGGCCATGGCTGTGGCAGGTGTGCCCACAACTCGAGGCCTGTCTCCCTCACTTCTCCCTTGCATGGTCCCTTGTGAGGAGAGGGAGTGTGAAAGAGGGTGGGGCTGGGATGAGGGAGGTCCACAAGACCGGCTTCCAGAGATTTCCAGCCTGGCTCCATCTTGGCACCTCTGGAGCCATTTTGCCTCTGTTTCCTCATTATAAAATGGAGATGTCTGTCTGCTCCAACATCCTTTGTTAAAGTGACATGGGGGTAGAGGGCATAGGCATGCAGGGATTCTGACTTAGTCCCCACTTTGTTATGACCTACCTGTGGGACTCCTAAGTCACTCCACCTTTCTGGGGCTATTTCCTCATTCAGAGTAGAAGCTGACACAGATGAACTGTTTTTAATACTTAGTTGTCTGTTTTAACAGTGACACTTAAAAAATAAAATCCTACAAGTATCCCAGTATATGACTGAGATAGCACAGATGAAAGGGAAGCTGCTCTGGTTAAAGGCAGGAGGCCTGGACTGGGGCCTGCTCAGTCTCTCCCCTGCCATTCTGGCCCTTTCCCCACCCCAAGCACCTGTACATGCGTCCTTGGAAACTAGAGCTTCTCGGAACGCAGCGGGGGACCCGCTGGGGGGCTGAATTCTGAGATTGCGATCTTCACCCCCTTCTTTCACATGGTCCAGGTCAGAGGCCCTGAGAATCCCCCTCCCTCCCTTGACACCCCCGCCCCCACACTGGGCAGCTCACAGCCAATGTGTGAGTGTAAGAGTGTGTCAGGTGTGCAAGGGTGCAAGTGTACAAGTGCCACACCTGCAGGGGCTGGATGCCACCAGCGATGAGGTCAGAAATCATACGCACGCTGGCCCTCTTCTTTGGGTCCTGAGGCAGAAGTCGCGGAGTGGGACGCGTCTCCTCTAGATACTCAATGATGGCCAGCTGTCCAGAGGGGAGCAGTGAGGCAGGGAGAGGGCCCAGGACCCCTAGACCAGAGGGGACAGGGCCAGCAAACTCCTCCTTCTCCTCTTCCAGCACCATCACTACACCTCTTCCCCCCTGCTTCTGCTCACCTCAAGCCCTATAAGCCTTTTTGGACCTTATCATGCAGAACTTGGCTCTCCATGTGCGTGAATCTTCCCTTATTTTCCTAAATAACCTCGCACTCTCCCCACGAGTCTTGTATTGAGCCTCTCCTATGTGCTAGGCACCTTGACTGTACACAGGCGAGGAAGAGATGTCAGGCGCTCTCATTCAGGGCACTGCTCTCATGAGGGCCCTCCCCCAGGCCCTGCACTCACTGACTGGTGAATGGTGATTCCATCAATCTTCAGGGTTGGCACCTGCTTCATAGGATTCAGTGCCTGGAAGTCCTTAGAAAACTGTGGAGACAAGGCCCTGGTGGGCTGGGTGGCCTGGCCTGAGTTGGCCAGAGGAAAGCCAAGCAAGCAGGAGAACCCCAGGCCTGCCACCCACCCCCATCTCCCTTCCCTGGGAAGGCCCTAAATCCTAGGCCCATGGGGGATCCATGCAGTCTCCCGAAGCCCAGCAGCTGCTGAGCCATAGGCTTCATCCTAACAGCCTGGCTATGGGCTTTCCCTGCATCTCACACCGTGGCCACCAAGGCAGCTCCTACCCTAGTCAGCCATCCAGAGGGCCCAGTATGGGGTGGGGACCCACTCGCCACCCACCCTCCCAAGGTCAGGCACTGGAGAGCCCAGGCTGGGGTACACAGTCTGGACCTGGGCCCTTCCCAGGCCTCCTGCTACTGCACACCTTGCCACCTTGTCCCACAAGGGAGAGCCAGCAGCCTCCTGCAGTGATAGTCCACAAGACACAGGTTCACTTCTCTGGGGCAGAGCCTCCCCTTTTTCCCCTGCCTGGTGCCTGTTCAAGGCCTCCAATTCCCACATTGTGGTCTGGGCACAGCCTTCTTACCTGTTGGCCCCCATCCTTTATGAGATTGATGGGCACCGTCTCGTAGTCGATGCCTTTCAAGGCCAGAGCTAGGAGAGACCACACATAGCAGAGTCAAAGAACAGCCTCTCGCCATACTCTTAAAGGAAAGAGCCCTTCTAAGGTGACATTAAGGCCAAAGAGGGGGAGGCTTCTCTACACTTCTGGGTGGTCAAGGCTCACCGTGGCACTATCCCCTTCTCTCAGCTTTCCTTGTCACCACGTGCTCCCTACCCCAGATGCACGATGCTCTGCCTCACTCACCCCTGAACTCTTAGAGACCTCACGATCTGGACCCCCCAATGGGGCCCTCATGCCCCCTGGGTGGTGATAAAGGTGTATGCCCTGGCACTCTGTGGGCTCCTGGAGGACAGCAAGGCTGTGTTGTGTTTACCTCTGCCCCCCCAGGGCCTTAAACAGTGGTGACCAGTGTCTTGGTTGAAGACATGCAATTACTCCCTCAAGAAGGCAACTAAGGGCCAAGGGAAGGAGCTCAGGTGGCCACACACAGCACACACAGACAGATGGCACTCTTGTTCTGTTGGAGAAGAATCTCTTCCAATCTATTCTCTCTGTTCTCAGGGCTGTTTACTAGAGATTCCAGACAGGCATCAGGCTCTTTGGTGGCCTCAGAGCATTTGCCATGACTCCAGTCATCAGATTTCCTCTCCATCCCTTTTGATAATTTCCCCTGGCAAGCTGAGGGTAAAAAAAACTTGGGTGGGTCAACACTAGTGGAGAAGACTGCGTGCGTGTGCATGCATGTGTGTATTACACACACTTGGGCATTCAAGTATGGTGATGGCCAATCTCAGGGAAGGGCAAAGGAATGAGGGGAGGAGGACCAGACATGTCATGGTGTGCAGAGCCTGGGCAATACCAGGCTCCTCCTAGTGTTGGTCAGCTCCAGTCTAGGGAGTGACAGTGTTTGGGGCTGGAGGAGACACCTGGAGGAGGGAAGGCCAAAGCACACAGGCCCTACAGACAGCACCTATATTGCTCCGGCTTCTGGCTCAGCCAGGGCAGAGGCACTGGCGCCCAGGGATGGGTTCATCTTCTTGGAGGAAAGTTTCTCCTGGCACCCAGTGCTCTTGCTTACTGATCCCAGCAAATACCAAGTGACTATGGGATGGAGGAGGGGTCACGGAGGATGGCTTTGCCTCCACACTCTGGAGGCAAGCTTCTTGGGTTCAAATTTCATCACAGTCATTTGCTAACTGTGTGGCCCTGGGCAAGTAACTTAATGGGCCTCTGGAGCCAGACTACCTGGTTCAAATTCCAGTTCTGCCTCTTAGTAACTGAAAGATCTTGGGCAAGTTACTGAATGTTGCCTCAGTTTTTTGTGCCTCAGCTTCCTCCTCTATACAATGCGGACAGTAATAATAGTACCTCCCTCCTAGGGTTGCTGAGGTTTAAATGGAATCAGGCACACAAAAGCACTCAGCACAGAGCTTTTCCTCAGTACAGGCTGCTTTGGTTATGATCTTTGCCAAAGGCTGTGTTAAGCCAAGGGAGGGAAGGGTCAAACAAGGACTAGCCACAGGGCCCTTGTTTCTGCTTTTCTGAAGCCTCC
Source organism: Gorilla gorilla gorilla (assembly GCF_029281585.2). Taxonomy (NCBI): domain Eukaryota; kingdom Metazoa; phylum Chordata; class Mammalia; order Primates; family Hominidae; genus Gorilla; species Gorilla gorilla. The sequence goes on along the minus strand of NC_073239.2, from coordinate 94,184,495 downwards.
GAGGCTGACGCTGGCCCGTTCTGTTTGCTTTGCCAGTTCAAATAAGATAAGAACTGAGAGAGGCCAGCTGTTCCCCTGCCAGTTACTAGGGGCATGTGGATTTTGTAACCCTGCTTTAAACATGGTTGCCAAGGGGCTTTGGAGAGCAGTGTCGGGAGAAGTGTCAGTCCCAAGGGAAAAAACAACCCCCTTCCTCCCATCCTCACCCTGTGTTTCCGGGGTGGAGATGCCATGCAGGGATGGGGGTTCTAGGAGCGGGGGATGCTGGTTGCTGGGGGTGAGGTCCTCTCTGACAGAGCACCCCTTCCATCCCAGGCCAGCTTTGCACCCGGGCTTCTCCGCCCCGGCCCACCCCACTCCAGCACTCATCCTGGAGGAGGCACATCTCTTACCAATTCGAACTCTCCATGAGCAGGAGCTTCGGAAATAGGAATAGAGGATGGGCTGAGGAGAGAGAGGACGAAGGCGCGTGTTAACCCATGCTGGGTGGGCTCCAGCTTGGGAGGAGTCAACCGTTTCTTCCTATCCTGCCAGGCCTCCTCTCTCAGGCCTGCATCTGCGCAAATCAGGGCAGACTCCAAGCTCTCTGAGAGGCTCATGAGGTCCCTTGGCTCCAAAATTGTGCTGGTTTGAGCTCCTGAGGTCCAAGAGGCCCCCAAAGGGGCAGCTAGCCTGAGAGTGCCTTCCATACCTTGCCAGACTCTGTCATGGTATCGTGGTGACCCTCAGCCTCCCAGGGAATGTCCGCTCTGGCACAGCTTCTGAGCAGGGAAAGGAAACCTAAAGGGGTGGATTTCAGGAGCCAATGGGGAAGCTGGGCTACCCAGGCATTGGGGGAACTTTGACTCTGGTCAGAAAGGGCATTTCTGGCCAGGCACAGTGGCTCACGCCTGTAATCCTAGCACTTTGGGAGCCAAGGTGGGTGGATCATTTGAGGTGAGGAGTTTGAGACCAGCCTGGCCAACATGGTGAAACCCTGTCTCTACTGAAAATACAAAAAAAAATCAGCCAGGTGTGGTAGTGGGTGCCTGTAATCTCAGCTACTCAGGAGGTTGAGGTAAGAGAATAGCTTGAACCTGGGAGGTGGAGGTCACAGTGGGCCGAGATCGCACCACTGCACTCCAAAGCGAGACTGCGTCTCAAAAAAAAAAAAAAAAAAAAAAAAAAAAAAGGCATTTTTTTCCAACTCACAGGAAGTTTCTTACGCTCCTGCTGGGGCCAGGTTTGGTGTCCCCCCAACAGAGCGTGGCCTGGTTTTGATGCAGTATTTTGAGTGGTGGAGCGGGCTGGGAGCTGGCATCTGGAGTCTGGACCTGGTGCAGGAACCAGCTCTGCACGACCTTGGACAAACCTCTGCCTTTTTAAATCTTCGGCTCCCTCATTTGTAAAACAAAGGGTTGCCCTAAAATGATTGCAGGGCATCTTCTAGCAATGCAGAAAGACAAGGAGTTCTAATTTTTTGATGCTTTGGTACATACCTCCTTCAACCCCACCTCCCAGCAGTCCTCCGGGCTCTCAGCTGTCCCCATAAAAACAGCTGGCAGATATGCTCACTCACCCCAAAGTTGAGGTCAAAAGCTGGCAGCTCATTGGGGCCCTATCTGGCCCTCAGAATTTCTGTTTGCTCAACACAGTAGTTTAAAATGTTTCAAGTAGTTGCCAATGTTTAAAAATCAGGACAATCCTGTAATCCCAGCACTTTGGGAGGCCGAGGCGGGCGGATCACGAGGTCAGGAGATCGAGACCATCCTGGCTAACACGGTGAAACCCCGTCTCTACTAAAAATACAAAAAAAAATTAGCCGGGCGTGGTAGTGGGCGCCTGTAGTCCCAGCTACTCGGGAGGCTGAGGCAGGAGAATGGCGTGAACCCGGGAGGTGGAACTTGCAGTGAGCCGAGATTGCGCCACTGCACTCCAGCCTGGGCGACAAAGCAAGACTCCGTCTCAAAGAAGAAGAAAAAAAAAAAATCAGGACATTTCATTCTAGTATGGTGGGTCATGCCTGTAATCCCAGCACTTTGGGAGGCTGAGGCCAGCAGATCACCTGAGGTCAGGAGTTCAAGACCAGCCTGGCCAACATGGCGAAACAACATGGCTAAACAAAAATTAGCCAGGTGTGGTGGTGTGCATCTGTAATCACACCTACTTGGGAGGCTGAGGTATGAGAATTGCTTGAACCCAGGAGGCGGAGGATACAGTGAGCCAAGATCGTGTCACTGCCCTCCAGCCTGGGGGACAGAGCAAGACTCCATCTCAAAATAAATAAATAATAAAATAAAATAAAAATAAAAATCATGACATTTTATATACAACACCTGTTTTTTTTTTTCTTTAAAAAAATCTGGAGACAGATTTGGGTTCCTAAATAGCAGCAATTGATGTGAACAGACTAATGGCCCCCATCAACCAGCGTATGCGCTCTCAGGTCTGCCATGGCCCATATCTGGCCCACTTTTCTCATTTTTGTTACCTTTGGGCCCTTGGGGGCAGCTGGGTGTGCGATCTCTACTCCAAGGTTTAAGGGGCTCAAAGTTAATTTCTCTGGTACTTCTTCGGGAGCCAGCATTTCAAAGTGGAACCCAGGAAAGACTCGCCAGTGATTAGCACTCATGAATCTTCCCACCAAAACATGTGTATCCCTATGGATGGGGGAGAACTTGAAAGAACTTCTCAGATGCCCTGTTTACTACCCCTCTGACTATAGACATTTCACCAAAGCTCCCTCTCCCCTCTGCCACCCCTAGCATATTAAGCTGCTCTCTGAACTTGCTATTGCCATCCCTGTACTACCAACTCAGTCTGCTAGATGGCAAGGGTATAAGTGGGAACCTAGGCCCTTCCAAGATGGTTCCCAAGCCCAGCAGTCCCAGCCTGTCCTGAAGGTACCTTTTGTGGAGAAAGTAAAGATGGTCCTGGCACAGAAAGCAGGTGATGGGCAGAAAGTGTCTTTCGAAGAGGAGGAATTGGGTGGCCACAACTGGATCTTCCTTATTTGGAGATGCAACTCCCTTTCCTTACTTAGCCAGGCTACAGGGACTCCTGGTGCCAAGGGACAGGGACTGCTGGTGACCACTAGAGTGTGGCAGACATTAATTAGCTTAGAATCCCTGAAGAAATGCCTTACCTAATGGCTAAATGCCTTTGGATTACACCTTTGGATCTGTACTACGAGTGACCAGAAGCATGGTAAATGCTGCTGCCCTCCATCACGACCCACAAGCAGGAAACCTGAAATCTCTTAGGCAATTTCTGCCTTCTCTTACCAGTGATAACTACGTAAACCATGCCCCGTTCCTTTCTGCACTTGTAGAACTAAACTTTAAGCCCAAGAATCCATCTCATCAGCACTCCTAGAAGACTTGTTTCCAATTCAAATATGCATTCTGATTACTTTAGCAGATTTTATTTTTAAACCACGCCTTACACATGATTTGAGAAAAAGACTCCTAAAATCCCATTTGGAAGAGGGAGGACTATACATTATTAACGTGACGCAAAGTCTCATCTAACGTGCCACCTTCCTTAGTGTCATAAAAGTGGTTCTCAAACTTCATGGCACGTTAAGAACCATCTAGACCGCTTATAAAAACATGCAGATTCTCGAGCCCGTTCCACCAGAGATGAACAGAGTGGCTCTGGAGCGGGCCCCGGGAAGAACATGTGAAAGCCGTGAAGCTCCCCAGGTGATTGTCATGACTGCCTCTCCTCGCTCGGGGCTTTTTTTTTTTTTTGAGCCGGAGTCCCGCTCTGTCGCCCAGGCTGGAGTGCAGTGGCGCGATCTCAGCTCACTGCAAGCTCCGCCTCCCGGGTTCACGCCATTCTCCTGCCTCAGCCTCCCGAGTAGCTGGGACTACAGGCGCCCGCTACCACGCCCGGCTAATTTTTTTGTATTTTAATAGACAAGGTTTCACTGTGTTAGCCAGGATGGTCTCTATCTCCTGACCTTGTGATCCGCCCGCCTCGGCCTCCCAAAGTGCTGGGATTACAGGCGTGAGCCACCGCGCCCGGCCCGGGGACTCTTAAAATACAAACATTACTGGAAGGTCACCTCCTGCTAGGGCCAAGAGAAGAGCGTGAAGGGCTGCGAGAAATTGGGAGGCTTGGGGCGACGTTTGGAAGCCTTAGTGGAGGGAGGGGTCTGTTATGGGGAGCAGGGAGGGCGGAGCAGAAGTGAAGCGCGACCGGACAGCGACTCCACCCAGCTACGCACTCCCCACCAGGACCGCCTCCTCTGGCCCAACCCTCCCGGAACTTCGAGCCCCAGCGGGCAGCGCGCAGCACGCAGGCGCAGAGCGTGCCCGGCGCAACGCACTGCACGCCGGGAGTCGTTGTCTGCCTGGGCGGGCGGTGCAGCTCACTTCTGACCTCGCCCCCCAGGGTCTCCAGGTGTCTAACCAGCTTCCCTCCACCCGGGTGCGCGTCACAGACCTTCCCCGCCTGCATCTGGCACTTCGCACGACCCCCTCCTCCAGGCCGAGAAACTTCGCGCCTGGGACTTGCCGACGACTAAGGCTCAGTGAGACTCGACGAATCAGGACCGTGTCTTTCGTCCGGGTAAAGCGAGGGGCTGGACTAGAAAGATCCTTCCGGTCGCCTCTGGCTCACCCAGCTCTCCCGCCACGCCCCGTACCTGGGGGCTGCTGGGAGTTGCAGTTCCCTGAGCCCGACCCCTCCTGCCCAGTCCCCCCCGCCCCGGGCCGGCCGGCCCTCCCGGTCCCGACATGCTCTGCGCCTCCTGCCGCCTCCTAGCGGCCCGGGCCGCGACCACGCTGCCCGCCCCGCCCCGAGCCCGGGGCCCCGCGCTCCGCTGCAGTGGAGGGCGTTGCATTTCCCGGGGTACCCCGAGCTGCCCTCTTGTGACTCCTTGGCGGGGCGGCTGGTCAGACAAAGTGTGCCTCCGGGCCGGAGGGCGACCCAGAGGAGGGGGAAGATGCCGCCGGCCACGGGCGGAGGCCTGGCAGAGTCCGAGCTGCGTCCCCGGAGGGGCCGCTGTAGCCCCCAGGCTGCTAGGGCCGCAGGCAGGGACGTGGCCGCTGAGGCTGTGGCGCGAAGCCCCAAACGGCCTGCTTGGGGCTCACGGCGCTTCGAGGCGGCCGGCTGGTGGGCCCTGCTGGCCTTGGTGACGCTGCTGTCCTTCGCCACCCGCTTCCACCGCTTGGACGAGCCGCCGCACATCTGGTGAGTGATGGGGGAGACTCGGCGGGCACCATGGCAACCGCCACGGGACGCCGCCCTCTGATTGGCCCGAGGGTACGGAGGGGGCGGGATCTATAGGAGGAGGGCTGCGGTGGAGGGGAACTTGAGGTATCGGGTGGGTTGGCCTCTGGCGAGGTGCATTCTCTGGGAGGGGGATCGTTTTGCTCTGGTGGTGGGGCAGTGGGATTCTTAGGATCTGAGGAAGCAGCCCTCATGTCTTCCAGGTTATGTTACAGTGCATCACCTGGCTTGCAAATTGTGGCTTTTAAAGGTGCTTTCAACTTTCCAAAGAGAATTGCAAATCTTTGGGTACAGAATTTTCTAAGGCCTGAGTTCCTATGTCTGCAGGATTTTCAGGCATCAACAGAGGAGAAAATACCTAACTGTGTACCTTTATCCTATAGGGCAAGGACAGTTTGGGTGTTCAGGTATGGTGACCAAAGGATTTTATGAGTCAGAACTCGTCTTGTGAGAAGAGATTTATTTTCTTAAAGGTTTTAGCTTGTGCTATCCAGATACTGGGTGTCAGAAATGGAATTCTTTAAGCAAAAAGCAGGCAAGAAAACAGACTGTCAGGGTTGCTTTATTTAGAAATTAATAAATTAGCTTGTTATTGTGTCGTGACTGCTGGCAGAAGATGAGACTCCTGGGTTAGAGACAAAGGACTTTATTACAGGAAATAGGATGCATGTTAGAAGCAGTTTCCCTTGCCATCCAAGTCCCACAGGGTGACGCTATGGGTTTAAATGGATGACTGCACAGGCAGTGGGTTGCATCCAAGTGAAGGAACGACAAGCTTGGAAAATCTGCTGTTTTATAGAAGGCAGTACGCAGACCTCCTCTTTGTCCTGGAGGGAGACACTGCCTCTTCTCTCAAAGTTGCTTGCTGCAAACACAACCATGAGAAATGGCCCAGGTGAGATGCAGTCAGGGCCTTGCATTCTTGGTATACCCGGAATGATGTGTAGAGGCACGAGCAATCTGACAGCCTCTCTCACTCCTCGATTCTATGGTCTTGGCTTCTAGCAGATTTTCACATGAATATACAACTCCCCTGGCTACTCACATCTTTTCAGTTTGTCCCTTACAGCATTTAATTAAGGTTGTTGTCAATGGGACTCTAAGCAGCAGAATAAGGCTAGCTTACAGTATTTACCTCAACCATGCGCTCCAGGGTCCTGGATTCAGCCACTTGTGAATAAGTCCTGGGGGCACCGAGGAATCTTATTTCAGACATCTGGGCTGCAGTCTAAGACCAGTCTATTAACCACTGTGACCTGTGCACAGGGGTTCAGATTGATCTCTGATCTTTGGTGTCATTACCAGTAATTACAATAGCCCACTACCCTTGTAAAAATTTTTTTAAGAAAGTAACTACCAGGCTGGGCGCAGTGGCTCACACCTGTAATCCCGGCAGTTTGGGAGGCCGAGGCGGGCAGATCACCTGAGGTCAGGAGTTCGAGACCAACCTGGCCAACATGGTGAAACTCCGTCTCAACTGAAAGTACAAGACTTAGCCGGGCATGATGGCGGGTGCCTGTAATCCCAGCTACTCGGGAGGCTGAGGTGGGAGAATCACTTGAACCTGGGAAATAGAGGTTGCAGTGAGCTAAGATCGCACCATTGCATTCCAGCCTAGGCGACAAAGCCAGACTCTGTCTCAAAAAAAAAAAAAAAAAAAAAAAAATTAACTACCATGATTAATGGAAAGATATTTTGTGACCCATTCTTCCTTACACTAACATATTACTTGGAGGAGTACAGACCACTCCAGGATTTTTGTTAGATTTTTATTTGGATCACCATCAAATTTGATTACCATTACAGTGGTTTCAACTACATGGGCAGTGTCACTGAATAGTTGCAGCCTCAATCACTAGACAAGGCATAACCTAAGTAAGGCCCTTAGGATCTCAGGAGAAGCATGTGATTTGTATCAGCCGCATTGATAGAAGGTGGTGCTGATCTGTGTGTTTGCACACCTATGAGGGAGGTCTGCGTTTGGGAGTTGGTGTTGATGTCATCAGGCATGTGGGAATAGTTCAAGACTGGCCATGTCCATGTGAGTTTTTGTTTTCTTTTTTTATTTTCTTTTTTATACTGACCTACTAGATAAAGTTTTTCTGTTTTCATAGTGAGATGACAAACTCAGCCACAGGTCAGATTGCCAGCCACAGTTGCTGCTTGACCTAGATGGACCATGTGAATGTTTGCCAGGCTTTGGTGCTGGATAGGGACAAAGAGAACATTGTTTCCCTTCTCTTTACATCTCCAGGGGCCTATGGTGTTCCTTCCCCAGATGCCAGGATTGTTTCTTTCCTTCCATTGCTACATAATAAGTGTGTCCTACCCTAGTAACTATAACTTCACCTTTTCTCCATTTATCCCCTACCAATATGCAGGCCTTTTAATATCCAATTGTTAGAAAATTGACAGAGGCCCATTATGTCTTCTACCTTGACACATGTGGGCCACTGTAGGGGGACTTTAAAAGCACTATACCCAACCAAATGATCATTAACTTTATGTTCTGGCACCAGGCCATTCCAACAAGACAATCTAGTGACTGAACTAGAATTAAGTCTGAGTTACATAGATAGCCTCCTCCTCCCAGCTGATCTGGGCTTTCTGTAAAGGGAAAGAAAGATGAATCATGGCCAGAAATGGTCAGGGGAGAATCTCAAATTTTCAAAATAGGTTTATATAACCCTCCACCCCTTTTTCCTGATCATTACCCAGTTGGTAGGCAAAAGGAGATGACTCATTTCTGAGAATGGCTGCCTTCGGTGACCAAACTGCTTCAGTAAGGTTTGCAGACCAGGAGGAGGTTAAAAACATAGAATCAAAAATCTTTTTGAGTTGATCTTTGAGGGAACTGTTCAGTACTTGACAATGTCATGCCTATGGATGGTAGGGAGTGTGGGAGGTCCATCGAATACCTTGGCTATTGACTGTTGACACTGTTGGGTGGCCATTGCGACAAAAAGATATGCCAGTGTCAGACTGTAGATGGTTTGGAAAGCAGAAAACCTGGCAGTTTAGTTTCAAGGGCCACAGTGGTATACACAGAGTCAGATAATTGGACTAGAAAAGCAACATCAGCACTGTAAACTGAAAAAGTATCAGCAGTAGCAAGGTACTGATGAGAGCCTAGAGAAGGGAACAAAGTCCTAATGTCAATCTCCCAGGAGCAGGTGTGGTCAGTGCCCCTTGCAATGTGGCTTCCTTTACTGCAAGACAAGCAGGCCAACTTTTGGCAGGAGTCACAAGTCTGGCACGCAGTGGTGGCTTCTGCCTCAGAAACACGTAGTCCCTTACATTGTGCCTAGTCCATGATGGTAGATGTTTCCACACCTGTTGCATGAATCCAGGTGGCTATGGCAGCAGTCTTGGTGGTGCAGGCTGGATCAGCAGTTTGATTCCAGTCAGTCTTATGAGAGTACCTGCCCTTAGTGTGGGCACCTACGTGAGTGATCCAGTCTGTCCTATTGGCAGGCAGCCATGATGTGTTTCCACACTTCTCAGCTTTCATCTCTCAGTATTTAGTCTTCCAAGTGGCATACCAAATGCTTCAATCCTTACTGCCATCAGCCATCCAGAGTTGTCATTGGGGCTAAGTGCCTGCTGCTGCCTGGTGGGCAACATCAGCTTTTAACTCAGCCTAATCATTTGTGAGCCAGGCCTAAGCATTTACAGGAACCCCTGTGAATCAAGGGCCCTACTGAACAGCAGCTCGGCTTCAGGTAGCGGAGAAGGTTGTTTTTCCCAGAGTGGGAGCTGCCACTTCTTCACGTAAAACCAAGATGCCTCTACTCTAGGGCCAGGCTGGCTATACTCTTTTTTTTTTTTTTTTTAGAGATGAGATCTGACTCTGTCGCCCAGTCTGGAGTGGAGTGGTACAATCATAGCTCACTGCATCCTCAAACTCCTGGGCTCCTCCTGAGTAGCTGGCACTACAGGCACGTGCCACCACGTCCAGCTAATTAAAACAGATTTTTTAAGAGATGAGTTCTCACTATCCTGCCAAGGCTGGTCTTGAACTCCTGACCTCAAGCCATCCTCCTGCCTCAGCCTCCTGAATAGCTGGGATTACCAGCTGTACTCTTGAATGTACTATTTCCATAGGATCAGTGAGGCTTGTTAAACCCTTCCCTTGTTATCAGTAGATTCCCATTGACCCACCCCAAAGTGGGAATACTAGGCCAGGGAGTCCTGAGGCCTTTATGGGTCTGGCAATCAATTTCAAAGTGTTGAGTAGTTAACTAAGAAGTTAATAGCTGCCCTTTTAAAAAGGGTGTGCTTGGTACCTATGTCCAGCAGGTGGCACTGTGATTCTGGTGCATGGCTCTCAGTACTCTAGCAGCCACAAAGTTGTTTTTTGTTTGTTTTTGTTTTTTGAGATTCTCGCTCTGTCGCCCAGGCTGGAGTGCAGTGGCGCAATTTCAGCTCACTGCAACCTCTGCCTCCTGGCTTCAAGCAATTCTCTGCCTTAGCCTCCTGAGTAGCTGGGATTACAGGCGCCCCTATCACGCCTGGCTACCTTTTTGTATTTTTAGTAGAGACAGGGTTTCACCATGTTGGCCAGGCTGGTCTCAAACTCCTGACCTCAGGTGATCCGCCCACCTCGGCCTCCCAAAGGGTTGGGATTACAGGCATGAGCCACCGCACCCAGCCGCCACGAAGTTTTTAAGCCTGTGATTTATTTCCTTTCCCTTTCAGGGATGTAGATTTTTTTCTTCTGGACCACCAGGAGAGGACAGGATCACCTGTCTACACGCAGCAGCCCTTGCACAGGATAATCCTCTTCGACACTTATGGGATCAGTATCAGCTATACATTCAGCACTGGAAGCCACAGGAATAGTACGTTGAAGAGGCCCAAAGAGCTCTGCCTGGAATGTCACTTTAACTTCCCTTCCCTACAGGGAGCGTGGCTCAAACATTACCAGTTTAATGTGGACACTTTTTCCTCTCGAACTAATGCGTCTAGAAGGCCTGCATCAGGGGCTATGGTGACAGCCAGCCAGAGATTTTGCCATTTCCCAGTCGGAGAGTGTGGCGGTGCTGGCTGCAGGGAGTGGGGAGAAGCTTTTTCTGCTCCTTTAGCTCTTCACTAGGCTTGCACCACGACCTCCCCAGTGTCGCTCCCTCAGGGTTAGGGTCCCTTTTCCCTTTAGTCCTTGTGCGCACTGCTATGGCTCTCCCTGCAGTCCTGAGTGTCTGCGGTAACCTCTGTGTGTAGTACATCCTTCCCCCCATGAGACACGGTAGGGTGGAGATATGGGACCTCATATCCAGCAGAGCCCTGAGTTTGCCCCTCTCCTCCCTGGGGCTCTCCAGCATACTAGGATGGGTGTGTATGACCTTCAGCCCCCTTTAGGGCCATGGAAACCTCAGCCCAACCTTTAATCATCTCAGTCTTTAATGCAGCTGAGGTTGTGGTAGAGTGGGAGGGATCCTGGGACATAAAGGGAGAGAGTGGCTCCGAGCCACAAAGCAAGTCATATTTATATTTACTTTTGTCTTGAGTACACAGCTCCCCCAAGGATCTTTCAGTGTTTCATTTTACTCAAAGTTCTATCTTATATAGCAGGGTCCTATTGCCGCACCGTTGGAGACTTGTTGATTGAGCAGCCACATCCATATTGCCTTTTGGCAGGGGCTGCTGGGCTTGCTGCCATTGTCATGATCACTCCTCTTCCTCCTTTTGCCCAGAGGACAGGGCAGTAACCAGGGTGACATTCAGTGGCTTGTTTCAATCCTACCTCTTTCCATCAGCCTCTCTAATAGTGGGACAGTGGGGGACTCTCACTACCCCATTGCCTGCCCATGGAGGCCCTCATTCTTTCTCTTACCAAAGACTATGTCTCTCCTCATCCTATGCTTGTCTCCACACTGTCAGGGGCTGCGATTTTATCTTAGCCTACTTATTAGCTAATAAGTTAGCCTGTCACTGTTTTTTGCATGCTGACAGAAGACAAAGTCTTGGGTCAGAGACAGAGGACTTTATTTCTCATGGCACAGCAAGTGGGATGTGCATCAGCATGTTGGCATCAGTTTCCTTTGCCACTAAGTCCCACGTGGTGCTGAGGGACTGGATGAATGCTTGCACATGCAGTAGCTTGCATCACAGCTGAGTAATATTAAGCTTAGGGAATCTGCTGTTTTATGGCAAGCAATAAACAAGACAGCCCTCTGTCTCAGGGAGACACTAACTTCCCTCAAGGTTGTTTACTGCAAACAGCATTCTTGGCATACCTTGCAAGGCCTGGAGGAGCACAAGAGAGCCACAGAGGACTGTCTCTCCTAACACAAGCAATAAAAGCCAGGAGGAAATATGAATGTTACAACTGGTTTTACTTGGGAAACTTTTGAAGTAAAAATCTGGAGCCCAGGCTGGGTGCGGTGGTTCACACCTGTAACCCCAGCACTTTGGGGGGCTGAGAATGGATCACCTGAGGTTTGGAGTTTTGAGACCAGCCTGGCCAACATGGTGAAACCCCATCTCTACTAAAAATACAAAAATTAGCCAGGTGTGGTGGCGGCTGCCTGTAGTCCTAGCTACTTGGAAGGCTGAGGCAGGAGAATCGCTTGAACCCGGGAGGTGAAAAGTGCAGTGAGCCAAGATTGTGTCACTGTACTCCAGCCTGGGCAACAGGAGTGAAACTCTGTCTCAAAAAACAAACAAAAACAAAACAAAACAAAACAACTGGAATCCTTTTGTTAGTATGTTCCCAAACAGATTTAAAAACTAACCACAAATGTCAGGACAGTTTAAACAGGGCCCAGCAGGGATGGTACTTTATAGTCTACAGAATTCTTTCACATGTGTTATCTGAGTTGAGCCCTAAGGCCTCCCTGGGAGGTGGGCAGGGCAGATAATATTATTGTCTTCATTTTGTAGATGAGATAAGAGGACTAGAGAGAATAAGTGATTTTGCCGGGTTGTGCCATTAATTAGTGGTGGAGCTGGGACTGGATCTCTCTTTCTGCAAATCAGTTTCATTACCCTGCTTTGAAGTTATTTCTGTCTTTGACCTCACCATGCCAATGTCCTCACTGCCTGTCAAGCAAGGTGTTCAGCAGATGCTGAAATAGACCTATTCTTTTGCCTATCTTGGACCCACCAAGTAAGATATAAAAAGAACCTTAGATTCTTAGGTAAAGCATGTTTTCCCCTTATGTAGTAGGTCAATAATGACTGCTCATGACCTGGGGATTGATGACTACTAGAAAGTAACCCTTCTTTTGAGCTACAGGGAGAAAATAACAAATAGAAAAGGCCAGGCTCTGCTGGATGACTTGGCTGTGTTCCCAAAGCCCTCATGTGTGGTGTAGAAAGGTGTATGTGGTTGTATAAAAGAGGACTTTGCATTGTGTTTGAAAGCCTGTTTATTCAAATCGCTTATTTACTTGCAAAATAACTTAAGCAATGAGGATAGGTTTTAGATGTGGTCTTAATTTAGTAAGAAAACCTTCAACTTTTATATACTAGTTAGTATAAGATCAGCCAGATCACAGTTAGCAGCTTACTTGTCACAGGGTGGCTGAGCAAAATGAGACTCCTGTGACAATCATGGTTTATAGACTCAACTCTGACCAGCAGCCCAACAGTGTCGTAATGGACCTTCTAATAGCAAATGTTGTCTCAGAAGTTAGCAGACTTGGAAGAAACTTTTTTTAATTTAAATTTTTGTTTACACTAGCTACTTGGAGATAGGAAGAAAACTTTTTTTTTTTTTTTTGAGACGGAGTCTCACTCTGTCGCCTAGGCTGGAGTGCAGTGGTGCGATCTCGGCTCACTACAAGCTCTGCCTCCCGGGTTCACGCCTCAGCCTCCCTAGTAGCTGGGATTACAGGCACGTGCCACCATGCCCGGCTAATTTTTTGTATTTTTAGTAGAGATAGGGTTTTACCATGTTAGCCAGGATGGTCTCCATCTCCTGACCTCGTGATCCACCTGCCTCGGCCTCCCAAAGTGCTGGGATTACAGGTGTGAGCCACCGTACCCAGCCAGAAGAAAACTCTTACTACAAACCTTTCCATATTATGAGAAAACATCTTGTCCTTTTAAAATAAATAGAAACTCAAGATACAGAGTAAGTATATGTATATTTAACTCAATTGGTAACTGGCTAGTGAATATTTGCTCGCCTTTCTCATCTATCTAAATGAAGACCAGTGGCCAGCTTGATGTCTTTCTTCCTAAAATCACTTGTGTCAAAAGATTTTTTTTTAAATCCAGACTTTTGCATTAATTGTTTGAAATGCATAGCCTTTAATTTTAACCATGCTTTATGAAGGCCATTTGGATTTTATGATAATTAAAATTCTTGTTTCTCTTTCTGTGTTTCCTTTAGTTGGGATGAGACTCACTTTGGAAAAATGGGAAGTTACTATATCAACCGTACATTTTTCTTTGATGTGCACCCGCCCCTGGGAAAGGTGAGCAGTGTGGTGAACAGCAGCTCTCTGGTCCCAGAGGATTGTTCCTAAGGGCTGGAGCCACATCTTGATTTTGGATTTGGGGCTTGTAGAGAGAATTTGGGACTTGTAGAAAGAATTTTCTGACATTTCAGACCAGCTACTTTCATGGAAAATCTCTGGTGTTTTTTAAGGGTCCTCTGGGCTCAGAAATGGAAAGAGGGCCCATCAGCTGAGGGAGGGATGAACAAAGTGTGGCACAGCCATATGGTGGAATAATTGGTCATAAAAAGGGATGAGGTTCTGATACGTGCTACAACATGGATGAACCTGGAAAACATGCTAAATGGAAGAAGCCAGACACAAAAGGTTACATACCCTGTGATTCCACTTATATGAAATATCTAGAACTGACAAATCCGCAGAGACACAAAGTAGATTAGTGGTTGCCAGGATCTCAGGGGAGGGAGGATTAGGCAGTGACTGCAAATGGGTGTGGGGATTCTTTATGGGGTGATGACATGTTACAGAATTAGGTAGTGGTGATGATTGCACAATCTTGTGAATATACTTAAAACCACCCATTGCACACTTTAAAATGGTGGATGTTATGTTATGTGAATTTGTCTCAATTTTAAAAAAGAAAAAAGAGATAGGAATACATTGCATGAAGCAGAAATAGCTTACGAGGCTGATATCCATATGGGGCTGACTTCTTTCTCCCTTCCCATGCCCAGCATACACATGGTTTGATCTGTTTCTCTCACATGTTTTACCATTAGAAATTCAACCAATTAGAATTCACTTTACTCTTTTTTTGTTTGTTTGTTTTTGAGACAGAGTTTCACTCTTGCCGCCCAGGCTGGAGTGCAATGGTACAATCTTGGCTCACTGCAACTTCTGCTTCCCAAGTTTAAGTGATTCTCTTGCTTCAGCCTCCCAAGTAGCTGGGATTACAGGCGCCCGCCACCACGTTGGCTAATTTTTGTATTTTCAGTAGAGACGGGGTTTCACCATGTTGGCCAGGCTGGTCTTGAACTCCCAGCCTCAGGTGGTCCACCCGCCTTGGCCTCCCAAAGTGTTGGGATTACAGGCAAGCCACCGTGCCTGGCCCATTTTAGTCTTTTAAAAACAAAAACCTCTGAGAAGGCTCTCGGATTAGCCCTGGAATTCACTCAAGTCTTTCTTCCTAACTGGAGACTTACATCTTGGGCACCAAGGGGACAGGAATTTTCCTGTGATTAAGTGGGGAGGGATCTTGGAGCATGTAGTACTTGGGGGATAAAGGCAGGAGCAGGGAAGGCAGGAGGAGGCAGGGAGTGTAATCTTTTATCAAAGATCACAAAGATCACCTATGGTTGGGCTTAAGAAAGCATGAGAGCAGGGGGCCCTACAGGGTGGAGGGATGGGAAGAGAGGTAGAACAGGTAGCCTATTTCAAAATTGGCTCTGAGCCCAAGAAAAGTGTAGAACATATTATGCCTCTTCCTATCTCTTTTATACTATAACAACAATAACAAGAACAATTAAAAACATTTATTCTGTTCTAGTCACCTTAGAGGCATTATCTCATGTAAGCCTCAGAACAACCTTATAAAGTAGGTATTGTTGCATCCCCATTACACAGATGGGGAACTGAAGGAAGATAAGTAGTTCGTCATAGGGAACCAAGCTAGTAAGTGGCAGAATCAAGGTTCAGGCTGGCGTAGAGCCTTCTTTCTTAATCATGACACCACAGTGCCTCACAAGCTTGCCTTGGCTCACTCCTCAGACTACATCTGTTACTACCATAGAATTAAACAACAGAACATGTTGAATATTTGCATGGAGCTCGCCTGGGAACCAGATTTCTGATGAAGATTTTTCATAGGAAACCCAGCCCAGTCTTTCTGTGGGGACTGCCCGTTCTTTTTTGGAGTTTTCCTGGTTCTCAGCGCACTGTGGACATGTGCACAGGACTGGCTGATTTGTTTAATTTACCTAAGCCTTAGGCCAGGCGTGGTGGCTCATGCCTGTAATCCCAGCACTTTGGGAGGCTGAGGTGGGCAGATCACCTGAGGTCAGGAGTTCGAGCCCAGCCTGGCCAACGTGGTGAAACTCCATCTCTACTAAAAATACAAAAATCAGCTGGGCATGGTGGCACACGTCTGTAGTCTCAACTATTTGGGAGGCTGAGGCAGGAGAACAGCTTGAACCTGGGAGGTAGAGGTTGCAGTGAGCTGAGATCGTGCCACTGCACTCCAGCCTGGGCGACTGAGCAAGACTCCATCTCAAAAATAAATAAATAAATAAAAATAATAATATTATATCAAAGCCTTGCCTTCCTCACATCTGGTTGCCCGTGTGAAGGGAGAAGTGTGAGGCTTCTAAGGCTGCCCTCAGGGAATGCGGCCCATCTGCACCCTTAATTTAGCTCCTGATGGTTCTGTGTTCTGTCTGGTTGAAAGAGAGTGATGAGCAAACTGGAAACCTGTGAGAGGGTGCAGTAGCTTCTGCAGGTTCTGAGGCCAAGCCAGTCAAGGAATCAAAACCCCTCCAAGTGGCAAGCAGGAAGTTTTCTCCTTTGCTACTGAGGCCAAGACCTGCCACTTCACATTGCCTACCAACCCTGGGCACCTGGCGGCTCCAGTCAAACAGGAACCTAAAACATAAAAAAGCCTGCACGTAGTAGACAGAAGGAAGTACAGGGTCAGAAGCCTCATCCACCACATTTCTAGTCTGCAGAGGTGACCACGGTCATCTTTGTCAATAGTTTCTTATATTCCTCTAGGAATTCTTTTATACAAATACAAGCGTGTATGTTTTTATATATGTACATATGAACAACACATTATATATACACACAATTCTTTTTAAAAACTCAAATGGGATAAGTCTACAGTTGTTCAGCAGCTTGTGTTTAAAACATGATATATCTTCTTTCCACATTAGCACATGAAGATGCGCTTCATTCTGTTTAATGGCCGTGTGTCATTCTATTATGTAGATGTGCCGTAAGTATTTATCCCTCTTCAGTTGGTGGGCAGCATGTATGTTATTTCCAGTTTTTAGTCATTACAAAAGATATTGCAGTGAACATCCTTGTACATATATCGTTGTATAGTTGTGCAGGTATATATGAAAAATTCCCAGCAGCCAAGCTAAAAAATCGAAGAATATGCACATTTAAAATTGAGTTAGATATTGCTAAGTTTTCCTGCAAAGATGTTGTAATCATATATACTCCCACCAACAGTGTATGACAGTGCTTTCTTCCCCACATCATTGCCAGCACTGGTACGATCATACTTTAAAAACTTTGTTGGCCGGGCACAGTGGCTCACGCCTGTAATCCCAGCACATTGGGAGGCCGAGGCGGGCGGATCACCTGAGGTCAGGAGTTCGAGACCAGCCTGGCCAACATGGTGAAACCCCGTCTCTACTAAAAAAACAAAAATTAGCCGGGCGTGGTGGCAGGTGCCTGTAATCCTAGCTACTTGGGAGGCTGAGGCAGGAGAATCGCACGAACCCAGGAGGCGGAGGTTGCAGTGAGCTGGGATCGCACCATTGCACTCTAGCCTGGGTGACAAGAGCAACACTTCATCTCAAAAAAAAAAAAAAAAAAAAAAAAACTTTGTCAATTGGAGAGTAAAAAATGACATATCACTGTTTTCATTTGCATGACTGTATGAGTTAGGTTGAACATTTTTTCATATGTTAGCCATTTGTATTTTGTTTTCTATGAATTTGTCATTTTTTTCTAGTAATTCATTTTTTTTCTATTGATTTGAAAAGTTGTTTAGTTAAGAAATTAACTTGGGGCCAGGCGTGGTGGCTCATGCCTGTAATCCCAGCACTTTGGGAGGCTGAGGCGGGTGGATCATGAGGTCAGGAGTTCAAGACCAGCCTGGCCAAGATGGTGAAACCCCGCCTCTACTAAAAATACAAAAATTAGCCGGGCGTGGTGGCAGATGCCTGTAATCCCAGCTATGCGGGAGGCTGAGGCAGAGAATTGCTTGAACCCGGGAGGCAGAGGTTGCAGTGAGCTGAGATTGTGCCACTGCACTCCAGCCTGGGTGACAGAGCGAGACTCCGTCTCAAAAAAAAAAAAAAAAAAAAGAAGAAATTAACTTGGGGCTACTTTTAACCTTAAGGGAACTGAGAGAGAATTGAATTTTGAGTGTCTTCCAAGTGCTTGGTATAGTGTTAGGTGTTTACTTAATAGCACCTCTAATCCTCATGCCCCCTGTGAGGAAGTTTTTATTACCTATAGCTCAGAGATACTAAATATTGTCCATGATCAGAGAACTAGAATATAGGGCACTGAGATCCAAAGCATCTGTACATTTCTTCTCTCCAGACCAGCCAAGCAGTCTGGAAATGTATGACCAATACCAGGCGAGCTTGTCCTGTGAGATCCCAGGTGGGAAGAGGGATCCATTTGATTGCCACTTGGCAGCTTTAGTTCATCTAGCTATTTGGATGACCCTGTCTAAACCCTGGGGTCCCTGCCTTCCTTTTCAAAAACAAGTCTTTGTTGTCTTTTACTGCCAGACTTTGGCTTCTATACCTTGACCTGGAGCTATAGAGACTGGCTGTGTTTAGAACTACTTAGAGAAAAAAGTGGGTTGGTTAGTAGTCTAAATCCAAGTCCCACAAGTGTGGCTAGGAGGGACTTTCCCCGCACAGCCAGTGTATTCCCTCCCCCAACACAGCCTGCCAGAGCTCGGGGCTCAGGCTGGAGCAGCCTGGGGCTGTCCCAGATGGTTGGCATTTGCCAGCAGTTTTTATACTTCAGCTGCTTCTGATTGCTTGTGTGAAAAATAGAATTTTATAATGTTGGTGGCCAAGGAAATATACAAAAGACACGGCCGATCTTGTCAAAGGTTTTGAAGGATTCATGACTCACAGTCTCAGTTTCTAATTGATTTGTTCTGGCTTGGGAGGTACCAAGGATGCCCTCCTTTGGAATATTAGGAATGGGAGAAACCAGCCTCTGGCCTTTGGCAGTTTTTCTCTTCTCCTCTGGGCAAAGCATCTGTCTTTGCATTCCTCTGTCTGATTTTCTTCCCTTGTCTCTATTCCTGGTATGCAGCTCCTTGGTCTCTTTTCTCTCTCACTGTGACTTGGAATCTCACTTTCCTTTCAAAAGGCCAATTCCCCAGGAATCAGCCTCTGCCCATGACCCAAGAGCTGCCGTGTTTTATTTTATACCATTTGAAGGAAAGCGGAATCAGAGAGCCCCTTACTGACTCTACCCTTCAAATTGTGGGGCTCTTTTTCCTTCCTGAGTGTTTAGGTTGTGCTGTTCCTAGACCTCGGCCATAATACAAGAGAGGATTTGTTTCAAGCAGTGAGCTCTGTAGACAAAAGATTCTTTGCTCTGTGGCAGCTGCAGGAGAAAATGTTGCATTGGCAACATTTTCTATGGACAGTTGTCAAGGGAACCCAAAGTCTGTGGGTGCAGCTGGAGGGAAGTTCAGAGGACAGAGGAATCTTCTCCCAAAGGCTTCTCATCTTTTTGTTTGTTCTTCTCTCCTCAGATGCTGATAGGTCTTGCTGGCTACCTGAGTGGATATGATGGTACCTTTTTGTTCCAGAAGCCTGGGGATAAATATGAGCATCACAGCTACATGGGAATGAGAGGAGTAAGGCTTCCTGACTTGAAATGGACTGACTGAACCCTGGGGCCACACTAAACCAGAAATGTTATAGTTAGCAGCCCTGGCGTGGTGGCAGGTGCAAATAAAGGGACTTTGGGTGGTGAGGAGAGGGGAGGATGATCAGACCCTCCCCTGTGGTGTAGATACTCAGAACTGAGGTGAGGAAGAAGGGAAGAGGAGCCCGCAAATAATACAGAGATGACATAGATAGAAGCAAGCACGCACTGTCACCTGCTGCCCTGCCCCGGTATACTGTCAGACCTCAGGTTGGAGAACAGCCTGGAACCCGAGCAATCAGGAGTCTCCTGCAGCCCCAGCAGTGCCTCCATGCACTGGCACGCTGCCTGCTCCTCCCCTCACAGCCACAGCTGCTGGAGTGTTGCCTACATCTCAGAGCCTTTTCTGAAGATTTTGGCATCCCCACACCCTGTCACCAGGTTCCTGTGTCTTTCCCCATGAAGGTTTCAGGCACACAGAAAGAGATTTCCAGCCTTATTTGAAGGGAGGCCAAATGTCTGCTGCAGTCCCTCTGTGTCCTGATTTACAGCACCAGCCTTGATGGAACATGGCAGGGCCTTAACACCCAACTCTTTGGGAACCTTGAATGTGTGGCTGAATGAAGCCAGCAGAAGCTGACCTCCAGTGTGGACCTCTCAGAGAAGTTTGCATTTACAAGCCCCTTTCCTTGAGGATTTCACAGCATTTAAATAAATGGCTGTGTGCTTATTTGGCCTCATTGTTAGATGATTTGCATGGCTATATCATGGTATATTAAACAAGGAGTATATCCTACCCTCAAGTTCATGTTCTTAAGTGATTCTGTGTCTTCCTAATAACTTTTGAACACCACATACCATACATAATTGGATGTGACAACCAAACGTGAGAATTTCCCATTCTTCTGCATTGTCTGTTTATTTTGATGGACAGGTAGGGGATGGAAGAGGGCCAGCAGCTTAAAAAAACAAAAAACCAAACAGGTATCCAGCTACTGAAGCATCAAGCAATCCCTTTTCCCAAAATCAAAATACATACATTGTGTAGATTAAAGACTGGTTTCTGGTGTAAATGAAGAAAAGAACTAGGGGTTCCTTAAAATTCTCTGAAATACCTTCAGAGGGGTCTTTCTCAACTTGTACCTACAGTTGTGTAATAGAAGCTAATGGCTATCAATTACTATCTGTGTGTTAATAACACTCATTTTCTTCCCTTCTCTCTATTCCTGGTGTGTAGCTACTTGGTTGCTTTTCTCCCTGTCTCCTACCCACACCTTCCTGGCTGAACTTGCTGATTTCATGTCAGTGCACAAGTTGCTGCTTAATGGGAACATATATATTGTTCCCATTAATATGGGAACTTCACTATTACATTACTCTTTTCTTAGTTATAGATATCCTAGGTGACTTTAGGTCACCGAAGTCATGCCTTCATCAGGTCCCCTGTCTTAAATGTTAGGTTGTACTGAGTCCAGTAGGTCGCTGACCTAGCTCAGCTTGTTATTTGACAGCTTCTCTATTCCTCCCACAGTTCTGTGCATTCCTCGGCTCCTGGCTGGTCCCCTTTGCCTACCTCACTGTACTGGATCTGTCCAAGTCCCTCTCGGCAGCACTGCTCACAGCTGCCCTCCTCACCTTTGGTAAGTTGTCTTAGCCATACCATGGCTTTTGGGAAATGGGCTGCCACTCTGTGAATGTAGCTGAAAATCAGTACATTCAAGGGCCCTATATGTGGGTCCAGTTCAGTTAATTTTAGGATTGGGTAAAATGTACTACAAATCTCATTCACTAGTAATACTTAATGTATATCAATAGTTATATATAACAAGGCTTTATATTATTGGAGGGGAGAATCGGCGTGAGTAATCCCAAGGGATAGATTTACCTCCACGTTATTCACAGTTGAGTTTGGAATGGGTAATAAGATAGATTTGTATGTGAGTATGTGTGTTTTTGAAGGAAGCTTATAATTCTAATTTTGCTTCTCTTAAGTTAAGATTAGTTTGCATTCCTTAACTAATTTCAACTGAATATAAAGGTAAATGCAGAAGTAGCTGGGTGGCAAGAGATAGCAAAATGGGAACTTGGATAATAATCTTCACATGGATAAATGAGAGTTCATCATAGAAGTTGATCCTGTTGCTAGCTTTGTTCCTATGAAAGTGAATTCATGACCTTGTGGAGCTTAACATTTAAAGAAGTCTAGACCAATTTAAATGGGGTACTTTAGGGGTTTGCTTTGACAGATACGTTGCTTTGTTTTGACAGATAGATTGCAAGATTATTAGCTTTCTCTATAGAGGACTGGTGGCTTTTTCCTTGTATCTTGAATTTCCATCTTCAGTTATTCATTCATTTAGTCATTTATGCACTTTTCATTCAATAGTTATTTCTCAAGCACCTACCCAGCTCCCGGCCACTTTTCTTAGTCTCAGAGGATACACTGATGAGTCACTCTGGTCTCATTGAGCTTACCTCATCGTGGGGCAGACAGTAAATAAACAAGTAAATGAATAAGTCTGTCATGTGATGTCCTAAGCCACAAGTGCAGTGTAGAAAATAAAGCAGAGTAAGGGATGGAATAATGGAGATCAGTACTATTTTAGACAGGATAGTCAGGAAAGAGCTTCTGAGAGGGGAGCTTTGAGTGGAGACCTGAGTGAGACAAAGGATCAGGCCCTGCAGGGATCTGAGGGAAGAGCATTCAGGCAGAGGGAAGTGCATGTACTGTAGTTCTGCTGTGGACCTCTGTGGGTTCAAATCACAGTAAGAAGGCTGGCATGGAAAGGGCAGAGTGAGTGAGGCAGAGGGTGTTGGGAGATGAGGTTGGATGGATAGGGAGACCGCACAGACTCTGGCAGTTGTCATGAGAACTTTTTACTTTGAGTGAGGTTGGAAGACATTGGAGGGTTTAAGCAGGGGCATGACATAATGAGATTTAAGGATTTAAGTTAAAAAACATCACTCTGCCATCTGTCTGGAGAATCGACCCCCAAGAGAGACTTCATGTAAAATGATAAGATTCTATCATAGGTGTAGATAGTTTGCGGTTACATGAGCAGAGTGGTAGGACTCCCTTTTTGATGGTGGAAATGAGGATGACACCTTGTCTCAGGGCTGGTCTGAGGGAGCGAATGACATGATCCTCTCTTGGGTTGAGGGCCTAGAGGCAGTGTGAGTTACTGCTTCTTGTCATTGGGCTTTGATGTCTCCCAGAGCTGTGGCCTTCCACCTCCCTGATGACTCAGTGTTGACTCTAGTCCTGACTGCACAAGTGCTTACACTCAATTAAGTGGCAAGAGGGACTGTTTCCTACTACTGGGGTGCTTGGTTTTCAGGGGGCCCTTCTCTTACCTCGCTTTTTCACCAGCGAGCTCATGTTTTTCAGACACGGGATGCCTCACTCTGTCCCAGTACATCCTCCTTGACCCCATCCTGATGTTCTTCATCATGGCTGCCATGCTGAGCATGGTCAAGTACAACTCTTGCGCCGACAGGTCAGAAACTCCATCCCCGGGAGGGGAGGGTTGGAAGCTGTGGCAACTCCAAAATTTCTGTAATGGCCAGGGCCAGGGCGGGTGCCCAGAGACTTGTCTTGAAGCTGATTTTAAGGCAAGCTTACTTTTTGTTTGTTTTTTTAACTTAGATTGTCCATTTTAGATCATAAAAATAGATTTTAAAAAGTTTTCCACAGGTGATTTTATTTTTGCCGTATTCAAGACCGAGAAAATGTCAGTTGTCTTTTTCAAGCGTATTATTATTATCATGTTTACAATGGAGTACAATTGGGTAGGGGTTTTGGGATATCATGGGGGGTCCTAATACTTTCCCCACCCACCTCTTGTAACCAGTGCTGGTTAGGAAATCCCGGGACAGGGCTGTCCTTCACATACTCTGTCCTAGAAGGGAGGGCACCAGGGTAGATGCTGCCTGGAAACTATCTCCCTTTCGTCAGTGGTTGCATCCAGTCCTGACCTAATGATGGGAATAGCATATGTAAAGGTTGGCTTGAATGGCCCATACCAGCCAAGAGGATCCTTCCAGGTCCTGGTCAGTTCTAAAGCTGACTTGGAGGGTCCGGTCTACTTGCAGAATAGTCTTTTCCAGATCATCCTTCTACTTCTGAGAAAGTAGAATAAGTCATTCATTCTATTCAAACCAGAAGAGTTGGCTCCTCGTAGGCTTTTCTGGAAGTTAACTTTGCACAGCCAGGCTCATTAAGCTCCATTGTGCTAATCAAACCTGATCAGTGACTCTCAGCCCACTCTGGCTTTGGTTGTTGTGCTTATGCCACATCCACTTCCATCTACCATTTCTTGAGTACATACTGTGTACCAGGTACTATGCGGGGAGCTGGAGGTACTGAGCTCCGTTGGGCTTGGCTGTTAAGGAATATTCACTCTGGCAGAGGAGGCAGCCAGAGAGCCAGAGAATCATAGTGTAGAGTACTAGGTGCTATACGAATAGCAAAATGGTTAAGAGCACTAACATTGACCCAATTGCCTGGGTTAAAACTGTGCCCCACTGCCTGCTAGCTGTATTACTCCACCTCTCTGTGTCTTGATTTCCTCCTGTGCAAAAAGAGGACCTAGTGACAGGATCCTCTGTGTGCTGTAGCGACGGTTAGAAGAGTTAATATATGCATCGTACTTGGAATGATGCGTGACGCATACATAGTAAGCACTCGGTAAATGCTGCCTTCGACAGGGGCAGAGGTGACACAAAGGAGAGGGCTGCCTGAGTCCAGGGGCACCTAAGGATTCTCCTTTTACTCCTGCCTGACTGGTCACTTGTGAAGAAGGAGCCCCCACTTACCCTGAGCCCTGTACTTAGCCAGGAGCACTATGGACACTCTCCCCAGAAGAATACCCTGTGCCCTCAGACAGTGCTTTTGCCTGCCGTTCCAGGGGTTTCACAGGCCGCCTCCTCCATGGAGCCACGCCATGGTCCCTTGAGGCTGAGAGCCCCCAAGACAGGGCACAGCACAGCCGCTCCAAGTCTGAGAACTGCCCTGTCCCCTGCTGCGCTTGCATTTGGCTTTGGTTCCAGCTGCCAAATTGAACTCCGTCTTGTTGATTTTCAGGCCCTTCTCTGCCCCCTGGTGGTTCTGGCTCAGCCTGACTGGCGTTAGTCTTGCTGGTGCTTTAGGGGTCAAGTTTGTTGGCCTCTTTATCATCCTTCAAGTGGGGCTGAACACCATTGCAGACCTTTGGTACCTGTTCGGAGACCTCAGTCTTTCATTGGTGAGCACCCAAGGGTTTGCTGTGGAAATGTTTTTGCTCCCTGATGTTGCTGAGTAGGAGCTGGTGGCCTGTCTCTGCTGCAGGTGGCAGAGTGGCTGTGTTCTGGGTCCCAGGTGGGCTGGACCCCCCACCCTCCGCAGACAGCAGGACATCAGGGAGTGGGCCCGGCTGAGGACTGGATAGGGTTCAAGGGAGAGGATAGATTAACATTCTTGGAAGTCTCTTTTTGCATTTGTTTTATAATGTCTGTCTTTTTTTTTTTTTTTTTGAGATAGAGTTTCACTCTGTTACCCAGGCTGGAGTGCAGTGGGCCGATCTTGGCTCACTGCAACTTCCGCCTCCTGGGTACAAGTGATTCTCTTGCCTCAGCCTCCCAAGTAGCTGGGATTACAGGCACATGCCACCATGCCCAGCTAATTTTTGTAGTTTTAGTAGAGATGCGGTTCTACCATGTTGGCCAGGTTGTTCTCAAACTCCTGACCTCAAGTGATCCGCCCGCCTTGGCCTCCCAAAGTGCGGGGATTACAGGCATGAGCCACCGAGCCCGGCCTGAACTCACAATTTTCATTTCCTGACCCACAGTCTCCATATTTGGAGGCTTATTTACGGTTTATTATTTATTAAGGGCTGATTCTGTGCCAGGCACTATGCGAAACGCTTTACCTCCATTATCTCATTTACCCCTCATAATAGTCCTATGAGGTGGGGAGTAATTACCCTGATTTTCAAATGAGGAAATCAAAACCTATAGAGGTAATGACTCCCCCGAGGCCATCGGGGAGTGAGAGGTGTATCTAGGAGTCACAACCAGGTTAGGTTGGCCCCAGGCCATCACTCTGCTGTGGTGCTGCTCCATCACCTCCGAACCAGCTCCTAACAAGTTTATTCATTCATTCATTCATTTATTCAGAAAATATTTAAAGATCATCCAGCCACTGTGTGTGAGGTGCTGGAATATACAGATGAATATAATATGGTCCCCACCCTCTGTGGTCAATGGAGAGAGAGAAATAAGGAAGCAGGCAGTTACAGTCAGCCAGGAGTGCTGGGAGAGCACAGAAAAGGGCACTCGGCCAGTCCCAGGCAATCCAGGAAGGCCTCTGGAAGGAAGCCGCGAAGTTAAGATAAGGAGCCATTAGCCATGTGATGGGTTGGGCTGGGACAGTAGAGGAAGCACTGGGAAAGTTCAAGGAGGTTAGTGTACCTGGAACATGGAGCGGACTGGTGAGCAACTATGTTGCAGATGCAGGTGCCTTGTCCTTGGCACAGTAACATCCTGGGGTCTTGGGTGTAGAGCCTGGAGAGGTAGCAGAGGGCTGGCCCATGTTTATCTTGTGTAGTGCTTGGGTGGTGGGTGTTACAGAAAGGCTTAGGGTTTCCACATATTCTTCTCTCTCCTCTTGGTCATTTTTTATGATTATGACTGATATATTAAAAGCTATATATAATGCATGCATAGTGCCTAAGGAATAATGAGGTCTCACATGCCTAGCACCCCACGCTGGCCTCTGTTTGCAGGTGACTGTGGGAAAACACCTGACTGCTCGTGTCCTGTGCCTCATAGTGCTGCCCCTGGCTCTCTATACAGCCACCTTTGCTGTTCACTTCATGGTGCTGAGTAAAAGGTACAGACAGAGCCTTTGCAGCATCTTGCTTCTGGTTTTCCTTTTGCTCCTAAGCCTGTGGAGGGATCGGATGATTTTCTGGGTCTGTGGTTAAAATGATAGGAGAGGGACCCCAGGGGCTTTTTCCTGTTTCTTTCCTGCTATGTTCTATCCTTTGGGTATATGCTAAGGGCTCAGAAAGGCCAGCACCCTAATCTGAAGGAAGAAGCTATTTTCGTTATAGCCAAATTGTCTCTTATCTCTAAACAGAGTCCCCTGTACTTAGCAGGGATAGGCCACAATAAGATGTGCAGTAGGAGTGAGTGTAACAATAACAGTAACTCTGGCGGCAACAGCTCCCACTTAATGAGTAGCTACTGAGAATCAGGAACTGTGTTCCACATTTTGTACACATTATCTCATTTAATCACAATCACTTGTGACTTCTCTTGGTTTCTTTAAATCTCTAGTTTATAAATGAGGAACTAAGGCTAAACAAGGTTATCTTGCCCAAGGTCACACAGCTAGTAAGTGGCTGAGTTGGGATTTGGACCCCAGTTTCTCCAACTCCGTCACCCACCTCTGTCCCATGATCTGATTCTACTTTCCTTAAACTATCTGAGAAGAGCTCTTCCCAGCGCTCCTGGGAAATCACATTTTCACTCCTTTAACTTGACTCTCTTCTGCTCTTCCTCTCCCCACAGTGGCCCTGGTGATGGTTTCTTCAGTTCTGCCTTCCAGGCCCGGCTTTCAGGGAACAACCTGCACAATGCTTCCATCCCTGAACGTGAGTGTCTCTGGGCCATTACAAAGGTAGAAGGCAGAGGGGCGTCCTGGGAGTTGAATTGGAAAAGACAAATATGATGGCTTTGGGTTATTTTAGCCTGTGATGGCACGGGGGGAGAAAGACCCAGATAGATCTGGTGAAAATACTCGAGAGTGAATCAGGACAGAGGAGAGGAAGACATCCTGAGCAGCAAGCTCTCTGACCCTAGAGAATGACTTCTCCTTGGTGGCTCTCCAAGCCAGCTCTGTGGGAAGGTCACTCAGAGAGAATATGGTGACAGCACCAGGCCCTTCAGAGCCAGTTGTCGGTTTCCCGCACCGCTTTCTGAGTGTTGCATTCATTCATCTATGACAGATGGTAGTGGAGCGCGTGCTTACCCTCCAGAGATGGAGCCTGGTGTAGAGGAGCTCCACACGGTGTGGCCGGAAGCGTTAAGTACATAAAGAGGGAGCACAGCTCTGGGGATTGACAGGCGTGAAGGAGCATGGCTGCTGGGCGGTTAAGGGCATCAGAGGTTCGTGATGTGGGTTGCCTTGGAGTCAGGCCCTGGAAGAATGTGTGGCTTTCAACAGAGGAGAGGGCATCTCAGGCAGGAGGGATGACATGATCAAAGCTGAGGACAGAGTAAAACTTGAGGCACAGGTATATGCAGAAAACTACTGGAAGATAAATGTGAAAAGTTAGGTTGGGCCCAGACTATGAGGGTTTGAGGTGTCTGGATGAGGTATTTGACTTCCTAAAACAGGCCGTGGAGACCTAGTGGAGGTCTTTGAGCAGCCAGGAGGCCAGGAAGGCTGTGCTGTAGGGAGATGACATGGGTGGGAGAGTCGAGGCTGGCTGGGGAGGGGACAGGATTGTAGGCAAGAGAAACCCTCTGGGAAGCTATTGCAGGAACCTGAGCTGGGTATGGTGGGGCAGCCACAGGGTAAGGCAGATGGGCATATACAAGGGAGATCTGGACACAGCAAGAGAGGAAGAAAGATGTCACTAAGGACTTGAGTGCAGGTGATTGCTTCCTGGAGGCGGAGACTGCATCTTACTCATTTTAGTCTTTCCAGGACTTTGCACAGTGCCTAAAATACAGCAGACTCTCCCAGACTGGGAAGAATGAGAAATAGGGAAGCAGGAGAAGAAGTTGGGTTGGAAGGGCAGATACTGAATTCCACGCGAGAGGGGTTGATAGTGAGCTGCTTGGGGAAATTGTTGCCATGGGGCCAGTGGGATTTGGGGCTGATGCTTTCAAAGGAGGAATCAGACAAGTAAAATGGTAATTGATGCTGTGGCAGTAGCTGTGATTTGTAAGGAAACTGTAGAAAGAGGAAAAGAATAGAGCTGAGGTCAGATCACTGGGGAATGCAAGAGGAGGAGGAATTAGGAGAGGAGACTGCGGAGGAGCAGCCCTTGAGAGAGTGTGCGGTCGAGAAGTGGGAACAGAGAGCATTTCAAGAAATAAAGGTGGTCAGCCATGTGCAGGGCTGCCGAGGTTGGCCTGCCTGAGAACTCAGAAGAACACAGCTGTGGAGTTTAGCAAATTCCTGCTCATTATTTAAAGGCCTAGTTCAGCTGTCACCTCTCGATCAAGTCGTCCTCTCTTTAATCCTTGGGAGAGAATTTGTCCTGTTCCGAGTTCCCACCACTCCCACCATGTCACACATTGTCATGCCTTTGTGGGTCACTTGCCCACTGTCCTATACTTGTCAGTGTGTGAAGCCATCTTCCTTGTAGACAGGGCTCTTCCAGGGCCACAGGCAGGCCTCCTCCACCTCTGGATCCAGTGTGTAATTCTTCTGGTCCACTGAATGAACAAAGAAAAACAGGAGCAGGTCATTCCAGCGGATTGGAAGAAGGACAGTATTAAGGAAAAAAGGCTTCTCAATAACTCAGGGCCTATAGGAGGAGGGGATGCTCTTGGGAAGTGGTTTTCTGTGTTTTTTGTTTTTTAATTCAGAGTAAAACAAAACACCATTGAACAGTTATTTCATATGGTACTAGATTCAAAAGGCACGAAAGGATATAGAGTGAAAAAAATGGTTTGTCAAAATGCTGTATCTTGGAGAACATTCCAGGCGAAGACAGAAGATGCTTCTTCCTTCTTTATTCCATTGAATCCATGTGGAGACCTTGAGAAGGACAAGTTGTTTTTCGTCTTTTGCTGTTACACATAGTGCTTTGATAATGACAGTGTTAACACAAGCTTCTTCTGAAGCCCTCAGGAGGCGGGGGAGTAAGTGGGCCCTGTGGTGAACTCTGTCTTGAGTCGGCTCCATGGGAGTGAGAAGGTAGCTGGGCTTCAGTCCAGGGCCCAGGGGAGTCTCGCAGAGGGTTAGTGAGCCCTGTGGCTTCCGAGGCTCCTCGCAGGCACGGACAGCCTCTGGCACTGTGCCAGCTCACCCCTCTGCTGTCTCCCTTCCTCCCAGACCTGGCCTACGGCTCTGTGATCACTGTGAAGAACCTCCGGATGGCCATCGGCTATCTGCACTCCCACAGGCACCTGTACCCCGAGGGCATTGGTGCCCGTCAGCAGCAGGTCAGTGAGCCTTTTGTGCACTTGTACGGCAGCAATGCTGTTCGCCATGACAGTTCACTCTCTTGCCTCCTATCCTTTGCTCATCCTGTTCCCCCTGCTTGAAACTTTCTTCCTAGCCCTGCACCCTTCTCTTTTCTCTGGCTAACCCCAGCTTCTCTAGGCATCAGCATAGGTGTTCTTCAGTGACAACCGTGTCCCACCTCTCCATGGTACTGGGTGGGGTGCCCCTCTGATGAGAGGCTTGGTGGCACCTTCCAGATGCCTACGTGGTAAACCTTCTCATATTGAACTGTGCGTGCTTACTTCCCGCCGTCTCTTTGGTACTTGATTGCTAGCTCCTGGAAGGCTCAATTGCCTAGCACGGTGCCTGCTATGGGATGGGTGATGAATAAAGTGGGGTATTTATGAACACAGACCTGGGAACCAGACTAGATGATCGGGGTGTGAAGCCTGCTTTCATACAGAGTGTCACTTTGGACAAGTTCATCTTCTTGTGCTTCAGTATCCTCTTCTTTTTTTTTTTTTTTTTTTTGAGATGGAGTCTTGCTCTGTCGCCCAGGCTGGAGTGCAGTGGCGTGATCTCAGCTTACTGCAAACTCCGCCTCCCGGGTTCACGCCATTCTCCTGCCTCAGCCTCCCGAGTAGCTGGGACTACAGGCACCCGCCACCATGCCTGGCTAATTTTTTGTATTTTTAGTAGAGACGGGGTTTCACCGTGTTAGCCAGGATAGTCTCGATCTCCTGACCTCATGATCCACCTGCCTCGGCCTCCCAAAGTGCTGGGATTACAGGCATGAGCCACCGCGCCCAGCCTGTATCCTCCTCTTTAAGTTGGGGAAAATGAGTAGTACCTCTCTCCATCAAAGGGCAGTTGTGAGGATTAAATGAGATAACAATGTGAAGTGCTTATGAAATATTAGCCATGTGAGTATCATCTGAATGAGTGAACGATGCTGTGTCCATGTTAAGGAGTGTTTGTGTGGCTGCAGTGGATGGTGCCTGAGAGGGAGAAGCAGGATGCTGAAGAGGTTGGTGGGGCCATATTGGGGAGAGGCCTGTGTTATAGTAGATTTGACTTTGCTCCATAGATATTAGGGAGGCAATCAAAATTATTATGATTATGATTAGATCTCTAGTTTAGAAAGGTAACTTTAGTGGAAATGTGATAGCTCACAAGGAACCAGTTTGGAGGCAATAATTATGACAAAGGACAGTGAACAGAGGCAAAAAGCATGGAATCTTTACTTTGCAAAAATTTGTTCTTTGCAAAAAGTTGTCTCTCTCCAAATGCTTTATTTTTATTTCCCTTTTAGTTGCTAGAAAGTGACTCACTATGTATTAGTGCAATTTCATGCTGCTGATAAAGACATACTTGAGACTGGGCAATTTACAAAAGAAAGAGGTTTAATTGGACTTAAAGTTCCACATGGCTGGGGAGGCCTCACAACCCCGGTGGAAGGCAAGGAGGAGCAAGTCACATCTTATGTGGATGGCGGCAGGCAAAGAGAGAGCTTGTGCAGAGAAAATCCCATTTTAAAAATGGTTTTAAAAACCATCAGATCTCTGGCCAGGTGCGGTGGCTTATGCCGAGGTGGGCGGATCACTTTAGGTCAGGAGTTTGAGACCAGCCTGGCCAACATGGTGAAACCCCATCTCTACTAAAAATACAAAAAAATTACTCGGGCTTGATGGCATGCGCCAGTAGTCCCAGCCACTCAGGAGACTGAGGCAGGAGAATCACTTGAACCGGGGAGGTGGAGGTTGCAGTGAACTGAGATTGCGCCACTGTACCCCAGCCCAGGCAAAAGAGTGAGACTCCATCTCAAAAAATAAAAAAATAAAACCATCAGATCTTGTGAGACCCATCCACTCGTGACTCAATCATCTCCCACCGGGTCCCTCCCACAACACGTGGGAATTAGGGGAGCCACAAGATGAGAATTGGGTGGGGACATAAAGCCAAACCATATTACAGGGTATTGGATTTTAGTGTCAGTTTCTTATCCTTAATTCTCCATTCATGTCTGGCCCAGTGGTTTTCAGCCCTGGCTGCACTTAGAATCAACGGAGAGATTTTTAAAAATTCTGATGCCTGGACTCCACTGCAGAGATTATGATTTAATTGATCTAGGATGAGGCCCATGCATTATGCATTTTTGGTTTGGTTTTAAGCTGTCCAAATTATTCTAAGTCATGTACACCCAGGGCAGAGACAACTAGCTGTTCTGTGTTCTCATGTGTTGATAAATTGCTGCAGGTGTCATGTAGAAGACACTACAGTTACAGACGTGGTGACCAGAACATCTACACTGTGCAAAGGGAGAGAAAGGCCAAACTCTGAAAGGCTCTGTTAAGCTAGTGTTATGTACTTAGAGCCCATGTGTGGAGGTGTGAAACGTGACGGTGGTATAGGGAAAGTGCACTGCGCCAAGGGACGAAAGTGTCTGGCTTTGTCATTGAGCAGATCTTTTAGCCTTTCATCCTGTTTCCTCATCTGTAAATTGAGGGGATTGGACTAAATAATCTCCAGTGGCCCTTCCTGCCATGCAGTTTAATGTCTTGTTAACATGTCTAGGTCTCTATTTTAGAATGTTTTTAAAGCATAGCATTTATAAAATTGGAAAATATAGAAAAGTATAAAAAAGAAAACAAAAGCTACATGTAATCCCAGAAGATTAAGTGTTTATCTGAATGTTTTAATGTACAACATTCTGCTATAATTGGATACTTGTGTTCTTAGGAGATCTCATGGTATAAAAATCTCCATTGTCAAAACAAACATTTCAGTGGGGAAAGGGGCCATGGACTGTACTCATGATAAATAAATAATTTTTCTTGTAGGAATTTTAATCATAATTGCTCTTGTAAAACAGACACACAAAGACCGCTCTCCTACCACACATCTACACGGAGTACACATACGAGCATCATAGAACCTTAACTTCCTTGAGCAAATCCAGGCTGGATGGATGATATCGAGCTTTTTCTCAGGAATGTAGACTTCATTTTAATTTCTTTATGAGCACCAAAACTTTTTAGCTTCTTGTATATTCTTAATACCATTATCCCTAATTTTTTTTTTCCTGAGGAACAAAGCAAATACCACTCAAAAGAAGCAGCCATAATGCAAACAAAATAATTTTTCCCCTAAATGCTAATTCTAAATCTCTTTGTAAGTACAGTCATGCATCGGGGGATACCTTCTGAGAAATAGGTCATTAGGTGATTTGATCGTTGGGTGAACATCATAGTATGTACTTACACAAACCTAGGTGGTCCAGCCTACCACACACCTAAGCTACATGGTATAGCTGATTGCCCCTAGACTACAAACCTGTATAGCATGTTACTGTACTGAATACTGCAGGCAGTTGGAACACAGTGGAACACAATGGTAAGTATTTGTATTAACTTAAACATATCTAAACATGGAAATGGTATAGTAAAAATATGGTATTATAATCTTATGGGACAACCATCATATATGCAGTTTGTTGTTGACCAAAATGTCTTTATGTAGCATATGACTATAAATTGGTCATATTTTATCCAATTGGGGTTATAAAAACTCATTTGTAAGAGTTCTCTACTTGTCTACATAATTGGCATAATTGGATGTATATAGTCTCTATCCTGGGAGCATTTATTTTGCGGCCTTGGTTTGAATTCTGTCTCCCCAACGCATAAGCTGTGTGACCTTGAGCAAATTACTTAACTTCAGTTTCCTTGTAAGTAATGTGGGGATAACCATAGTACCTACGGCATAGAGCTGTAATAATGGTTAAATGAGATAAGACTTGCCCAATGCTTAGAACAGTGCCTGGTAATAAATGGTAGCCATTTTCAGCATCAGCATTTCATGAGCCTTTTCCCATGTTGCTAAAAAAATGCTCTGAAACATTTTTTATGGCTGTATAATATTCTATCCCAGGACATACTATCATGTTAACTATTTTTCTATTACTAGACAGTCATACTGTTTCCAGATTTTTTGTATAAAACATGAGTTAAATTCTAGGACAGGATATCTGTGGAGCTTTTTCGTTTCATTTGGCCGCATTATAGAAAATATAATAGCATGAATTTTTCATTTAGAAAGTTTGAGGCATGATCTTAATTACTTTTTTTTTTCCCAAGATAGAGTCTTGCTCTGTTGCCCAGGCTGTAGTGCAGTGGCGCGATCTCAGCTCACTGCAACCTCTGCCTCCTAGGTTCAAGCGATTCTCCTGCCTTAGCCTCCTGAGTAGTTGGGATTACAGGCGCATACCATGCCCGGCTAATTTTTGTATTTTTAGTAAAGACGGGGTTTCACCGTGTTGGCCAGGCTGATCTCAAACTCCTGACCTCAGGTGATCCGCCCACCCTGGCTTCCCAAAGTGCTGGGATTACAGGCATGAGCCACCACACCCGGCCTTAATTACTTTGAAAATGCACTTAAATCCTCATTCTGTTTTTGTGTTGGAGTCAGTTATATAAGGCCTCATGGTTCCTCCCTCTAGAAGGCTGGATAGAACTTTTAGGACAAGATGCAGAAAGATACAAAGAAACAAAAAGGCTCTTGTGGGACAAAGCTTCTAAATGCAGAAGGAAGGAGAGAATCTCACTCACCAGTGCTACATATGAGCCCCATTGGGAAACATGGCCCCTCAGGTTGGTGGCTGGGGATTCTGAAATTGGCTTAAGCAACATTGGTTTGAGGTTGATTGTCCTTGGCCAGCTGTGCTGATAGTGATGGTATTCTCCCTCCTGCCTCCTCTTCCCTCCGCCCCCACCCCCCACCCAGGTCACCACCTATTTGCACAAGGACTACAACAACCTGTGGATTATCAAGAAACATAACACAAACTCAGGTAATGTGGTCAGAGACTGATGCTTCTTGTGCTGTTACTCCCTCTGAGCCCTCCTTAAGATTTCTCATGCCTGCAAAAGAATGATCCTGAGATGGGCTTTGCTGAGCATCTTTGACACCTTTACTTATCTCAATTATCCTTTCAATTATTATTTATTAAGCACCTACTGTGTTCCAAGCACTGTTGTTGGCATAGGGGATAAGCATTGAGCAAAACAGGTAAGAACTTGCTCTTAGAGCTGTCATTTTGAAGACAGATAGCAGAGCCCAGATTTTATCTAAGTAGAGGTTACTTGAGCATGCCACTAGGGGCTGGTGAGTGGCCCCAGCTGAGGGCACCTGGCTGCTGCTCTCATTTCTGACATAGAGCACACCAAACATTGCACACTCTAGCATGTGGTGCGGCTCAAGTCGTCTTGATAAGATAGAATCCTGCCCACTGCTCAGCCCTGGCCTGAGTCAGTCAGTTGATCTGAGGGGCTACTAGTCCTGTGACTGGAATTTGTCTAGGCTATTTCTTGAGATGTGACTCGATGCCTGCTGATCTGCTTCTAACTGGCCTGGGTGAAGGCGCTCTGAAGCACACGTATCAGGCTCTCAGGGCTTTATGACAGAGCAAGAGCTAGAGCCAGATCTTCCTTTCTTTGGTCAGACAGCTAGCTACCTGCGGCTGTGCCTCTGCTGCAGCTAAGAGAACAGAGGGCATCTTCCACTCACCTTCCGAGCCTGTCATCTCTGCTGACAGTCCTGTGCCACAGGTATCTCTGTGACTCCTCAGCAAATCCCACCTGGCTTAGCCTATCCCAGCTCAGCTGCTCCTAGGCCTTTGTAGAGAAATGGGCAGCTGCTCACCTAAATCCACCTCCTCTTATTGCCGTGTAGGCTAGAAATGTGGCGTATACAACCACTTTCTACATCCTGCTCCTTAGTGGGATAAATTACGACACCATTGGGCAGAGTCTGTTTCTATACTTTTATAATGGATATTGATTGATTCAGCAGGCCAAACGTGAGTGTTCTATCACAGTGAGGAGTTACGAGGGAAGACCAGTTTTACTTCCGTCATGTGGTCATGAACCAAGTCTTTGAACATTCCTAGTCTGTTATTCCATTGTGACTTCTGAGTTAAGATGGTTGCATTTCATCGAAGTGATTAAGGAT
Organism: Gorilla gorilla gorilla; assembly: GCF_029281585.2. Lineage (NCBI taxonomy): Eukaryota > Metazoa > Chordata > Mammalia > Primates > Hominidae > Gorilla > Gorilla gorilla. The sequence continues at coordinate 94,149,068 of NC_073239.2, read as the reverse complement.
TTTGTGGGAGCTTTATAGACTAGGGTCTTTGTGTTCTTGAAGGCTATAAATGCCCCTCCCCACCAAATGCATATGAAATAAAACCTCCCTCCCTATTGACTTAGTTGATTTGTCATCTTGCTAATTAATGCTTTTAAGAGACCCTAACAGGCAGCATGGAAATGGGTGTCTCTGCAGTTGAGTTCTCTGATTCTCTTGAGAGCCAGTGATTTGCACTGGCAAATTTATCTTTCCTGACCTTGATCAATTTATAGTGTGTTGGTATCTCACTGCTTGGGACAGAAATTTGCAAGGATCCATTCTGTGTTGCTATGATTACTGCCAGCTCCTTTTCCATGTCATCACCTTTCTAGATCCTGATTGGTCTTGATTTTGAGATGGTACAGAAGTAGTCCTTTAATCATTTCATCATTCTTCACCTCACATTTAGCAAGTTTATTGCCAGAGACAAGATACTCGCTGGCAAGATTGTCAGGGTTTATTTGATTTTGAGGAGAGTTGGGCAAGTGGTCATTTGTATGGAATTACTTTTTAGAAGGCTGTTATTACTACTAAAGTCTTACTATTTAGCTTCCCAGCTTAAGCTCCAGTGGGGGCTTCAGTGCCTCATCGGGTAAAGGCCACATTCCAGCCTGGAATATGCAGTCTGGCCACACTCGTTCATAGCCTCATCTGTTCCCACTCTCCCCCACCCCACCCACCCTTACAGTATGAAACCCATTTGCTATTCATCGAAGGAGTTTTTCTTCTTCTTTTTTTTTGGAAACAGAGTCTTGCTCTGTCACCCAGGCTGGAATGCGGTGGCGCAATCTCGGCTTACTGCAACCTCCGCCTCCAGGGTTCAAGCGATTCTCCTGCCTCAGCCTCTCGAGTAGCTGGGACTACAGGCGTGCACCACCACGCCCGGCTGTTTTTTGTATTTTTAGTAGAGATGGGGTTTCACCATGTTGGCCAGGCTTGTCTCGAATTCCTGGCCTCAGGTGTTCTGCCTGCCTCGGTCTCCCAAAGGGCTAGGATTACAGGCGTGAGCCACTGTGCCCGGCCAGAAGTTTTCTTCTTTCACACTTCTAGTGCCTTTCCCCTGCTTGTTCACCTGACAAAATTCTCCCTTTCCTTTAAGAGTCTTTTCGAGCATTATCTCTGGGACACCCTTCTCTAATCCCCTGAAGCAATTTAGGGGTCCTTCCTCTTTGGTCTCAGAGTACCTGGTTAGTACCTCTAGCAGATACTACATGGTACTATAACTGTTTACCAGTAGGCCCTTGATTAATACTAGCCTGGTGAGTGATTTTGGATATCAATGCTTGTTTCTTTTTGGCAGATCCCCTAGACCCTTCCTTCCCAGTGGAGTTTGTAAGACATGGAGACATTATTCGACTAGAACACAAAGAGTAAGTCAATTTGCCGTTTGGATAAATAAATGGTACGGGCACCAAGGGGAGGGAGTTATTTTAAGAAGTAAACAGAAGTCAGATTTTGATGAGGCTCTGGTCAATGGAGCAAGGCCACAGTGCGAGAATGGGAGAAGCATTTTATGAAGGTGATGAAATTGCAGGCCAGCCTTTGCCTGCCTTCTGGGGACCTTTCAGTTTCCCATTTCCTAGAGGAAAATTTGAGTTGCTGAAAGCTGCTGCTGCTTTTTTTTTTTTGAGACAGAGTCTCACTATGTTACCCAGGCTGGCCTCAGAGTCCTGGGCTCAAGCGATCCTCCCGCTTCAGCCTCCCAAATGGTTGCTATTACAGGCATGAGCCATCACACCCAGCTCCCAAAGCTTCTTCTTAAGTGGCTGCCTTTAGAAAGACGTAGGAGTCTGTTTCTGAGAATATGGCAAGCTAGCTTATTTAACCAGTGTTCTCACTGAAAATGACTAAAAATGCTGGAATAATATAAAGACTTCTTAAGAGCATAAAAAGGCTGACAAGATATTAAAGAGTTACCAGGCCAAAGCCTAAGTGAAATGAGGAATCCAGAGAAATAAGTGAGACACTGAAGCCACTTTTGCTTTGATCCCACAATCTTGACTTTTGGCTGTCTCTTGAGAGAAGAGGTTTTAAAGTCAAACCTAGGCTCACCCGAAGTGGTAAATTTATTAAGTTATCCTTCCCCATATTTGGGACCCCCAAAGGCTTGGGGTAAGGGTAAATCTGCCCTATCCACTTATGCCCAGGTCCACTTTAGGACCCCAGCTAAGTGTTGGGGGTTGGGTGGTGAACTGTCCTTAGTTCCTGAGAAGCTGGAACTACCATTTGATCCTCACATGAACTTGGAGCTCAAATTCGTGTCACCTGGGTGATCTCAGAATCTCCAAGCCATGAATTTAAATGAACATGATCCTAGATTGGTCGTGTCTCCTAGGTGCATGGCTAAAAGCAAATGTAAGCCCTCTTTGGGGAAAGTCATTGTCATTCGTTCCCATAGTTTTTTAGTGACAATAGTACACACCCAAAAGTAACAAAGCACACAAGGAAAATAGGGCACTGTGTGCAAGAACAAGCTGAAACGACAGACAGCAGGAGCAGCCCCGTAAACATTTCATAGACTGGAATTATCAGATACAAATTTTTAAAAATCGGGTGTGTATGTGTGTGTGTATATGTATATATAGCGAGAGAGACAGAGAAGCAATTAGCTATGGTTTTTTTTGAGTCAGCTGGATTTTGAATACTTAAAATTTTTATTTTATTAAATAAATTTCATTTGTCATTAATAAAAATTTATTGTAATTAAATTTTACTTTTGCAAATTTTCAGAAATTTTATAATGAACATTTATTATTTGTTCCAGATAAAAGTGAGAGTTGTTATATAAAACTAAATAAAAGCTAAATTAAACCCCTCTCATCCTCCACAGATGTCCACTTAAAAAAATCTGGCGATGGGAGCAGAAAGAGTAAGTGGCAGTGAGGAGGTTACCTAGCTCAGGCCATGCAGATTACAAGTTTTAATTTTTCCTCTCCTCAAACCTGCCTCCTAAGTCAGGCAAGCTAAGTGCTTCAAAGCTACTAAATGTGTGAAAGTCGCCCCCCACCTCCCTGCCAGCACCTAAAGTTAGCCCCTTTCTTGGCATGCCGTCCAGTGCTCCTACCATCTGTCTCTCCTGGTTTGGGCTCATCTCTTCTCCAGTTCTCAGGATATTTCTTGTGAGTAAATAGGAAACCAGTTCCTGATATGTTGGATTTAATGGTTCAGATTCTAATTTTTCTTATCCTGACAGTTGACTCTGAACATCCTTGGTAAAAGAAGAAATGTTGCACATCATCTTTCTATAGGATAATGACACTTCTCTTTTCTAACTTCTAGAACTTCCCGGAACTTGCACAGTCACTATCATGAGGCCCCCATGACCCGGAAGCACTATCAGGTCACCGGCTATGGCATAGTAAGTAAGCAACGGGGATGTGAGTAGGACGTAAAAGTTATGGGCCTTGGCTCAGGGCTGTGTGGTGGGATATCTCCTCCCCAGAATTCTGGAATGTTCCTGAGGATAAGAGGCTGCACAGGGACTCTCTTAACATTTGGGCACTTTTTGGCTAGGCCTGCTCTGGGAAAAGCAGCCTATGAAGTCTGTTTGTCTCCATCTCTCTCCTCACATAATAACCATGCCATTTACATGCTCTGATACTTAATAAATGTCAAATATGAATACTATTTGGATCTCTTTTAAAATCACATTGGACATAGAAGCCAAGGACCCACAATATGACCCCAGATGAACATGTATGTTTATCTTTTGCCAGATCCCAAATTCTCATTAGCTTTATTTTTAAGTATCATTTCCCTGTTCTGCAGAGGGATATTATCCATAGCTTTTGTATTTTACTACCTCGAGGAGATGCAGCTAATAGAATAAAAGCTCTATGAGTACTTATGGCTTTGGGAGTAACTGAAGACAAAAACTACTAGTGGAAAACTGTATACAGATTCTGGCCTTCAGGTGGATTTCCCAGCCCTCTTTCTGTTTGCTCATTCCACATTGTGCTAGGTCAAGACTGTGAACATTCTCATCTTCTTTGTGGTCATCTTCTGAGAAGAATTAGACATACATGTCTTAATTTCCAAAGTGCAATAGCCAGGCCAGACCTTTCTGGCTTAGATGAGTGAATACCTAGATAGCCAAGGTAATGGATGCAAATGGCCCAGATCTGTTTCTGTTGGCTCAGAGTGATGTCTTGAGTTTGGTTGAAGGGCAAAGACAGGTATTTAGAACTTGAACTCTAGTTCTATGAAGTGAAGAGTTGGACTCCTGGACTTCTGGTTCCAGGAGTCATACTACTGTTTTTTGGTTGTAATAGTGAGTTTTGGGACAATGCCAATCACCTGGGATATTTCTTTGGCCTTCTTGTAACCTTGCCCATCTCTATCATTGAGCCCAATTTGGTCTTTGACCTTCATAACATGGTGGCATCTGGGTGGCCATTTCCCTTTCTGACACGTTTTCTCTAAAGTCCCCTCACTTTCTTTGTATTTTTTTCTTGGCTTTTATGGCAGAATGGAACAGGGGACTCAAATGATTTCTGGCGGATTGAGGTCGTAAACAGAAAATTTGGAAACCGGATCAAAGTGCTGAGAAGTCGAATTCGCTTCATCCATTTGGTCACAGGTTGTGTCCTGGGCTCCTCGGGAAAGGTTCTGCCCAAGTGGTAAGTCTCTAGAGTTTTGCTGTCCCAATCGAGGGTCCTGATTTTCCTTTCACTCTACAAGGAGTATGCCAGAAGCTTTTGTTTTCATGTGTTCGCCTGCTGTCTGCTTGTTCTTAGTGGCAGATGGAGGGAGAGTAGATATCAGGTGTATTATGGAGCACAGAACTCCGGGGGAGCTTCGGTGTTTTATGTGTTCTGATAGTTCAACATTTTCACATCTGGCTGGTGCTAATAACTCTCTGGGTCTGTGTCTTTTTCTAAAATGGGAATACTGTATGCTAGACTATCCTAGGATAGTTGTCCAACATGGAACATGAAGAAATAATGGCCACCAGGTGGAAAAGAGAAGGAGCCTGTGGATTTAAGAGCAGAAGACAGTGTCACTCTCTGGTGGATTTCAGGTCTTCTGAGAGACATCTGTGACTTCTGCTTTTCACAGGGGCTGGGAGCAGTTGGAAGTTACTTGCACCCCATACCTGAAAGAAACCCTCAACTCCATCTGGAATGTGGAGGACCATATCAATCCCAAGTGTGAGTGAGGTCACTTTCTGGGCTGGCTCTGGAGGGAAACATTTATAAGAAACCCTTATCTTAGAAAAGTAAGCGTTTGTAAACTCTGCTATCCCTTCAACTTGCTGCTGTTTGTTCCTTGTTAACACTCTCTTTCTATGAGTTGTCTGTACCTACATAGCATACTCCTTTTCCTTCTCATCCACTCCCTCCGTAAACTCCTCTCCCTAAAGTGGCCAGTGGCCATCTGCAGATCCATCTGTCTCGTCTTCCTCTGGGCTCCTCTCTCCCCTGCACCATGGGCACCTCCCCAGCCTCCAGGCTTGGAGCAAGCTGCTACTTTCCCTTTATGCCTCAGTGTAGAGTCACTCCCCCGCCCCCCAACATATCCAGCCAATGCTTTTATAGAAAGTGACTACCACAGCCCTGATCTGTGCCCCACATCTCTACACCCAAGCTCCAATTTGATATTTCCACTGCACTGTCAGCTTCAACTCAATAAGTATTTGGATTCATCATCTGTTTTCCTAAACTACCCACCTCAAGCTTATGTGTGCCCTCATTTTGTTCTTCTTCCCACCTAATCTAGCCAAACCCACTAATCAACTAATTCAACAACTCTTTATCAAGTATGCCAGGAACCACATGGGGCCCTGTGGACATATTGGCGAGGAGACAGACTTGGTCCCCATCCCGACAGCAGCTGCTCCAGGCATCCAGAATGATTTATTCCTCATTCCCAGGCCCTTCAAAGGGCCACAGTGACTCGGGGGCTGTGCAGCTGTCCCTTATGCCTAATAGGAGAGCAGCATTTGAGCCAGTACCACAGTGAAAAGCAATGGTGCTGGGAGCTGTTGGAGCACCAAGCAGGTGAAACCTCGTTGTCTATTTCCTTTGCATTTCTCAGAATGCCTGATGAGTTCTTCATACAGCTAAGTAAATGATCAAGAATTGGGCCAAGCTTTCTTCTGTCTCCTCAACAGTTGTGAACTTGTCAGCAAGGCTGCATTTGGATTCTGGTGGGAATGTGGACACCATGGACAGACTGAGGAAAGAATGTATGACAAAGGCTTTTCTCCTGCATTTTTTTCCCCTAGTGCCAAACATCAGCCTGGATGTGCTGCAGCCCAGTTTTCCTGAGATCTTGCTGGAATCCCACATGGTCATGATCCGGGTATGTGTCCCCTTCTCATTTCATGGCGTCTCTAAGAGCTTTTGGGCAGCCATGAATTTGGATCACAAGTCAATGCCATGCTACAGATCCATTCCCCCTTGTGGAGGAATTTGAAAGCGTCTTTACTACGGTTTTCTGTAATCCTCAAAGGCATTTCCCTCACCACAGAATGAGGATGGTGGTGATGATGGTGATACCAGTGACTGCTTATACAGCTCATGTGCCAGGCACTACGCTAAGCACTATACTCATCTGATACTTATTACAATCATATGGAGGTTGCCATCATTCCCAGTTACAGGAGAGGGAACTGACATACAGAGGTCAGGGAACTTGCCCAGGGTCACACAGCTAAGTGTAAGAGGTAGATCCAGCCCTCAGAGCCAGGCTGGTAGGCTTTTAGAGTTACTGCTAGTTACCACTACACTCCTTCACCTCTAAGTGATTTGTAAATCTGCTCAAGTGGCAGAGCCCCTGAAAATCATAGTGCTCTTGGTTGAAGATCGTGAGATACTGATAGTTCATTCCATCATATGAAATCAGGATCAGTTAGGATGGATAGCTAATTTGAGTGTGTTGTTTATATGCAGCATGAAATCCCAGCCACGAGCCCACTCATATTCCTGGACAGAAACTGCTTAGGCAGGGCATGATTGATTCTTTTTTAAGGTTTTCTAAGACATTGTTTGCACTCTCTATCATTAGTAGCTGACAGCAGTTGTAGCATCAAAGGTTTAAGAAAAATTCAGAGAAGAAATCTTTAAATTGAGAAAATTCTACTCACTAGCTTAAATTTTCCCCTGCTGTAGTCCTGCTGTTTAGTGGAAGACCCCCTTATTCTGGCTTATGGAAAACCTGTGTTCTGCAGGAATAATGTTTAAGAATCACTATCTCAAGCCAGCTATGTGATTATCACTCTACCCACAGCATTGCAGGGAGGTGTAGCACTTGTTATTTTTCCCCTGGTAAGCCATTGTCAAGTGGACTTCCCTGGAAGTGATTATGTAAGCAGTACTCAGTACATATAGTTGACTTATTTCACCAGATTAAATTTTAAAAATTCAAATTTTGTCATTTTTGCGCATTGGGAGGTGATAAGTTGACATTAAGCATCTCTGGGTCACTTCCTCTCTGACTCTGCTTGTAGCTGTCACTGTGGCCTGATGACATAGCTCTTTTGAACATGTGCCTGTCAGTCAGAATATCATTCTGGGCCTGGGTCAAATTTTAAGACTAAATCTACGAGTTTCATTTTGTCTTTCATTATCTAAGAAGTAGAGTCAGAGAAGAAAAGGGAAGTATGAGAGCTTTCTTATTCAGCCAACAAAGAGTCAGGGAGGGGAGAGAGATGAAAACACTGAGTCCAGACTATAGAAACTGCAGGAGCAGGGCTCTTCCGCTGGCTGAGTAGTGGCCCGGGACCTGGAGGAGAAGGCTGCCTTGCCTAGTGCAGTTACAGGAATGAGCCCATCCAGATTTCAGCCATAGAGAACAACTTACAAGTACATATGCCTGTGATGGTTGCAGATTTTTCTTTCCTCTTTTAGTTTAGCAACAGAGCAGGATTTCTCAGAGTTTAGTGTAGTGAATAAGATTCCCTTGGCTTGGTACAGTTCTGGCTGGAGTCCTTGGGTTTGGGACCAAACTGTACAATTTGAAGGAATTGGTTTCCCTCAGCAACTGCTGCAGGGGTCCAGAATGATTCATTCCTCATTCCCAGGTCCTTCAAAGGGCCACAGTGACGCAGGGGCCGTGCAGCTGTCCCCTTTGTGTCTAATGCCCCAAATGCACTTTTGACCTTGGAGGCACAACCTCTCCACCATGCAGAGGCCTGTAAACTATTCCCAGCCCCTTGCTGAACTGGACTCATAAGGCACTGGGTGGCAGTCCACTGAACTTTCTGGGTCTTTCTGAGGCTATACCAGTGGTTCTTAATTGAGGGCGATTTTGCCTCTCGGGACTTTTGGCCATCTGTGGAGAAATTTTTGGCTGGGAAACTGAGGGGTTGAGGGTAGGAGTGCTATGGGCATTCAGTGAGTGGAGGCCAGGAATGCTAAATACTCTGCAATGCACGGGACAGTCCTCACAGCAAAGACTCATCCAGCCCGAAATGTTGGGAGTGCTGAGGTGGAGAAGCTCCGGCCTAAGTCATGGCAGCTGACTCCCCTTCTGGGGAAATGCCTTTTCAGTCTGTCCCAGTGATAAGGCAGAACCCAGTCCTAGTGGTTAATATCCTGGATCCTGACCCTACTCCTTCCTGTTTTAGCAAAGACCTGGTTTGCCCTGTAGAGAAAGTTAGCAGATGTTCTTGGCTGCTGGATTAGGGAGGCTGAGTCTGGGTCCTTCAAACCAAAGCATGCATTGGGGTTGATTTCTCTCCCAATAGATGAAATGTGTTCTTGGAGGGCAAAATATCTAATTTTTTATGTATAAAGCACAAGTAAGATGTACAGTATAAAGTATTAAAATGTCATGGAGGGTGTTTAGGGAGAAACTTGTCTACAAAGGCTCCTGGTAGAGGGGCAGTAGTGGAAAAAAAAGGTGGAGAAACACTAAGCTAAAGCAACCTCTTCCAAGTCTAGGCACGCATGAGAGTTTCTGCTTTTCTGTTTGAAATTGGCCCCTGAAGGGAACAAATAAGTAAGCCTTATTATTTATTTATTTATTTATTTATTTATTTTGAGACTGAGTCTTGGTCTTTTTGCCTAGGTTGGAGTGCAATGGCATGATCTCAGCTCACTGCAACCTCCGCCTCTTGGGTTCAAGTGGTTCTCCTGCCTCAGCCTCCCAAGTGGCTGGGATTACAGGCACCTACCGCTACGCTCAGCTAATTTTTTGTATTTTTTAGTAAAGACGGGGTTTTACCATGTTGGCCAGGCTGGTCTCAAACTCCTGACCTCAGGTGATCCACCCGCCTCGGCCTCCCAAAGTGCTGGGGTTACAGGCATGAGCCACTGCGCCCGGCTGTAAGCCTCATTTTATATCCCCTCTCTCCCACCATTTTCACACCTTGTCCTTGGCTTGGCAGATGGGTATATATTTTGTGCCCATTGGAACAATTTCCTCTTTCCTCTTTCCCTTCTTTTTCCCTAGAAGGTTGGAATGGACCCCTTATGGGAAATGGAGGCTTGTCTGGGAGAAGTAAAGCAATTGACATAGGCAGGCAGACGGTAGCTGCCTGATTCTTCCCTGCAAGGGAAGGGAAGGAGAGAAGGTTCTGCTCGGCACTTGGCCCTATATCAGAAAAACCTGGGCCTCACATTTCTGTCAGCCCTCTAGATCTCTGTCTTGACTAGCTTTCTTTGCTACCTTCACGCAGGGGAACAGTGGCCTCAAACCCAAGGACAATGAGTTCACGTCCAAACCCTGGCACTGGCCTATCAACTATCAGGTAGGATCCAAGGCTGGGGCTCCTCCCAGGAAATGGAGCCAAGAACAAGACCAGGGAGACCGGTGGAGGCGGGGGTGGGTGTACTAGGGCGGCAGGGCGAGGGGCCTCCTGGGATGGGTTGGCCAGAGGTGGAGTATCTGTCTTCTGCCCTAATTCTGACCCTGCTTCCCAGAGAGCTCGTGTAGAATTTGCACAGCCTGAGGTTCGTGTCCAGGCTCCCTGTCTGTGGAAGGTGACCATCTTCCTCCCCCTAATGGGTGTGGCCGAGGATGGGCTGGGCCTGGGTCAGCAGGGTGGTCTCTATTCCACAGGGCCTACGCTTCTCAGGGGTCAATGACACAGATTTCCGAGTCTATCTGCTTGGCAATCCGGTGAGTGCCTAAACATTCCCGGCTCAGGCCCTGGAGCACTTGCCCGTGGAGAGCGGCTGCGTTCTCATCTGCCCATTCCCATTTCTGCACAGGTGGTTTGGTGGCTGAATCTGTTGAGCATCGCCCTCTACCTCCTCTCAGGGAGCATCATTGCTGTAGCCATGCAGAGAGGGGCACGGCTGCCAGCGGAGGTTGCAGGTCAGGTCCTCTGGGCTCTCCCTCCCCTGACCTGGCGGCAGCAGGGCGCCTGCACCCCTGGGGAGGGCCGGCTGCCTGCTGACGGGCCATCTTTTGCGTTTACCACCCCACACCTTCCCTTATCCTTTGCTTTTGAAAGGTAACAACCCCCAAGTACCCAGTGCTGTGTTAAACACTTTACTTCCTCCCAACAACACTAGAGCGTTGGCTATTATGACCCCCACTTTATGGATTAGGAAACCAAGGAACCATGAGATTAAGAAACTTGCCCCAGGACATACAGCTAGTAAGTGATAGAGCTGAGGCTCAAACCCGTGCAGTCTGACTCCACAGCCCTCACTTTTAGCCCCATGCTGTGTACAGAGCTGCCCATCTTTTCTGCCACCTCCTTGTTCCATGGCCCTGTCCTCTCATGGGCTAGAGAGGAGCCTCCAGGGTTATTGGGTTCCCATCCCAGTGCTGTTCTTGGTAACTTTGGCTGCCAGACCATGGGCCACAGCACCTGAGACAGTCACACAGGCCCTTTTGCCTCTGCAGCTCTCTGTCTGAACAGTCATAGTCCCAGACACCTCCTCACTCCATCCTCACCTGTGACCTCACCTTAGCGCCTGTCTGCCGCTGCAAAGATCTGTGTGGCAGCAAAGATGTGGGAGGTGGAAGTAGGGAGCGAAGCTGTCTGCAGGCGCAGAGGGGTTTCTTTAGAGGCTGGGCTGCCTCCTGCTGGTGCTTGGTGCACCTGCCTTTGGTGCCCAGGCCTCACTAGGCTGGGCCCTGACCAGAGCTCTCGAGCCCCAGCTGCTCCTCTCCAGTTTCTGTAGCGTGGTTTGGGTTGGTCCAATGAGGTGATATGACATATTCAAGGTCACACAGCAAGGAAGGGGCAGAGCTGGACCACAGCCTGGAATCTCTGCCCGCTCCTTGTCTTCTGACTGGGCTGTGCTGCTGCTTGGGCCCAGGGTTGTCCCAGGTCCTGCTGCGAGGAGGCGGCCAGGTCCTGCTCGGCTGGACACTCCATTACTTCCCGTTTTTCCTGATGGGCCGGGTCCTCTACTTCCACCACTACTTCCCAGCCATGCTCTTCTCAAGCATGTTGACAGGTCAGTGCCACCCACCTGGACTTGGGAGACAGAGCAGGTGGAGGGCGGGCCACTGTTGGGCAGCAGTGCTGGGAGTGACTCTGCTCCTTGACAGGAGGCCACTGTGGGGCGGCAGTGCTGGGAGTGACTCTCTGCTCCTTGACTTGGAGTGCCTCCTTCTTCTGTAGCCCAGAAGTCACCCCCTGCCTGGCTGACTCCAGGTTTCTCTCCTCTCCTCTAGGCATTCTGTGGGACACCCTCCTGCGGCTCTGTGCCTGGGGCTTGGCCTCATGGCCCCTGGCGAGGGGCATACATGTGGCGGGAATCCTGAGCCTGCTCCTGGGAACCGCCTACAGGTGAGCATCCCTGCACCTCACATGCCCTCCCAGTGTGGGCTCAGCAGTGCCTCAGCCCTGATGCATTCGAGAATCCCCTGCGGTGCTTTTAATACCACCAGTGCCCATGCCCGGAGGTTCCGCTTCACCCAAGCCCAGGTGGGGCCGTGGTTTCCAGAGTCCCCCAGGTGATCCTAATGTGCAGCCAGGTAGGAGAAGCAGGGCTTAACTCTGCCTTTTCCCCTTCTGCCGGTGGTTCAGCTTTTGTGCCATCCCAGCGCACCTGGAAGGGTACCCCTCTAGTGACAGTGACTCTGTGCCAGAACAGCTCTCAGAGGGGGAGTGTGGGAATGGGGGGCAGGGAACCCCTCTTTAGTCACCATGGCCCCCTGTCAGAACAGCTCTCGGGGTGAGGGAGGGGGGAACCGGGGGGCAATGGGGAACAGGGCACCCCTCTTTAGTCACTGTGGCCCCCTGCCGGAAGAGCTCTCAGCGGGTGGGGTGGGAAGGGTGGGAATGGGGAGTGTGTGGCTGAGTGGCTGAAAGGGAGAGTTGTTTGGAAGGCTCCCCGCTTCCCCAGTCCCTGGCCTTGGTGCTGGGCCTGTGGCCTGTGAGCACATGCCTGCCTAAGAGGGTTACATTCACATGTTGACAAACACCCCGGGCCAAATAGCCCATGACAAGACCCCTAGAAGGGGTGCCCTCCTGGGCCTCTTGGGAAGAGCCCTTTCCATGATTGTCATTGAGTCAGCATCTACTAAGCTCTCCGGCTACAGTGTGCCCCAGCGGGACTCAGACAGACAAGGCCGTGAAAGAGAACTGGGCTTGGCGATGGGGAATTTCTCTGGAGCTCCAGCAGGAGGAACGGAATTCAAAGCCCCTCAGCTGAGGCACTGGGGGTGCCAACTGCCTCCTACTGGTTCTCTCTCACAGCTTCTACCTCTTCCACCCTCTGGCTTATGGGATGGTTGGTCCCCTGGCCCAGGACCCCCAAAGTCCAATGGCAGGACTAAGGTGGCTGGACTCATGGGACTTTTGAGGCCACTGCAAAGATTCCAGCCTGGGTCCAGGAACTTCCCAGGAGAGCCAGCAGGGAAGCAGTACTGGACCATCCAGCCATGAGGAAGCTGCCTAAGGAGCCCGAAGAATTCTGCTGCCCACCAGGACCCAGCTCTGGGAGTGCAGCTAGAATGGAACCCAGCATTGGAGAGAGCCGGGAGAGAGCCGCAGCTCCGTCCACAGCACCACAGAGAGGACAGCGCCTCTTGGGCTGCTCCCTCGTGCACAGCGCAGGGGAGGATGGGTGCCAGAGGGTGGGAGTGGGTGCGCGTGTGTGTATGTGAGGGCATGTTGTCCATATCCCTGTGGAATACAGACCGTGTAACTGGACAGCTGAGTGTCATAAACTCTAAAATAGTCCAGGCTATAGTAATATTTTCTGGTATTTTTTTTCTGTTGGATTTCTTTGGTTTTGGTTTGTAAGATCCATCAAAAATTCTCAGACCTCTGAGAGGGCCTTGAGGGCAGAGAATACTGACCTCACCTTGGGATGTCACCAAAGGCAGAGCAGATGGGACTGTCAAAGTTGTGCTGCCCTCCCTCCCACAAACAAATGAATCCAGCGTGGAGGAAGGTGCGCCGCCCAGAGCTGGAGGGCCTGGCTCCCACCACACCCCCCAGTGGCTGCAGGTAGCTGGACTTCCTGCCTGTGATGCACAGAGAGCAGCGGACTCCGGAGCGTCAGCCTGCCTTAGCCCTTGGTTCCTCGTTTTTTGGGATTGTCACACTGTGAGACTCGGGAGGAATGATGTCCTATCCTGGGCTGCTCAGTGTTCCCAGGCCCTGTGTGCCAGAGGCCAGGTCTCTCCAAGTGCATCTAGCCTGGCCTGGAGGGCAAGGCAGATGCATTCTCCTGGCTGCTGGGAGAGCCCATGGGAACCTTGCTTAGCGCCCAAGGTAGATGAGATACAGGGCAGGGAATCTGCGTGGTGCTGGGGTGTGGGGACTCTGGCCTCTCCAGACTAATGTTCCTGTCACCTGCTGAGCTTTCCTAGTGTCACTTCTGCAGTCCTCCTCTGGTCACCCCTCCCTCACTCCGTGGGCAGTTCCCTTTCTCTCTGTCACTGCTTCAGCAGTGAAGACCCATGGCACCTAGAAATGCATGCTGGCTTCCTGCGTCTACCACTCTGCAGCTCAAACAAGAAGCTCAGAGCTGCCCCTTCCACTTCCTCCCCAGAAGGGATGAAGAAAACCCTGTGGTAGAACCAAACCACCCAAGGCCAGCCCTTAAGCCTGCCTCCACCTTCCTGGTGCATGACAAAATATTTCTTTTGTCTCAGAGGACTTTGATGCTTCAAGATTTAATGATGAATCCGCCACACTCCATTTTCCCTCCTCTGAAGCTCCCAACAACTCTGACAGGGTCAGATCTCTTTAAAGCATCTTCAGGAGGCGGTTGCCACGGAGACTGGATATTGGTCCCAGGGACAGGCTGTGCTACCTACTGGGTGGTGGGGAGGGAAGCTTCTGGCCATGCTTGGACATTCAGACCAACCATCATTAATGTTAATAGAGGAAATGCAGCAACGTCAAAAGCAAGGCAGGTTGGTTAATTAGATCTGGGGCTCGATGACCTCCCTTTCCCACTGCTACAGCCCTTTTGACTTCCCCCAGCAGGAAGCGCTGTCTGTGCGGCTGAGTCTGGGCCGCTTGCTTAATTGCATTTCTGGCAGGGAAGGAGAGGAGGGATGGAGAAGCTCTGCTCCCTGCTTCCACCTCACCATGTGTCCTCCCCTCCCCTCCCTTCCTCTCCTCCCCACAGGCAGAATTGCTTTCTTCTGAGCCGGGTGGGCTCTCCTGCAGGGAGAATTCAGGGGTCTGTGCTTGGCTTTTAGCAAAGCAGGCGGCCCATAGTGACCTCCAGGAGGTGGCTGATTTTCCTTTGTGCCTTCTTATTTCTCGGTAGGAACTTGGAAGGGAAGAGCTCTGAAGGAGCCAGAGGGGCAGCCACCTTGCATGAGGGTGAGGAAGGAGAAGCCCAGCCAGCCTCTACCCATCCCTCCCTCCCAATTAGGCTGCACTGGGGCCGAACGCTTCCCCGGGCTCCCACTGCCTTCTAAGGAGCCAAGGAGAATTCCCTGCCCACTTTCTGTTCCTCCATGCCCAAACTGGCAGATGCTTCTCTGGGGGCAAGGCCACATGGGCTGATGCAGCTTTGAGTGCTCAGGTTCTGTTTTCTGGAAGATGCTGGAGAAGGGCTGTCAGGGTGCTTCTCTGAATATGGGCTTCAGCTGTAGCACTTGGCAGAAACGCGATGTGTCCCACAAACTGCTGGTGGAGGAAGAAGACGTTCGTCAGCCAATTCAACCTCCAGCCAGCTTCTTGAGCCTATTTGGTTAACAAAAAAAAAAAAAGTCTTCTAATCAGAAGCCACTGATTTTATAATAAATAACACTTGTTTTGAATGCCTTGTTGTCCTTGTACTTAATTGAATCCGACTTGCCCTCTGCTCCCAGAAAGGCCTCCCTGAGAAGAATGTTTTGAGTGCAGGAACCACCCCGTGTGTCATGTCTGAGGCTGATCTAATTCCAGCAGAAGACCTGGGCTGGGCAGGTGAGCCTGATTACTCCAGGGGGCATTTGGATCTCCCCATGTATACAGTTACTTGAGTAATGTTGGTCGTCATTTTGGTATATTTAAACTGATTCCAAAATAAGTAGGAAGCTGGACCTCTGATTTGTCCTCTTTTAACCTGTTCACATGGCATAGAAAGGAGTGCAAGAAGAAGTTGTCCCCTTCCCAGACAGCCGAGTATCCCAGCGCTGTAGCAACTTGCCATTCTGCCTAACAGAGGCCCCCATCTTGACAGGTGTCTCCTGTTATCAGGAGAGATGCTTAGGAGCTGAAGGCAGCAGGAGCTGACCTGAGTGTTGGACAGAGGGTGGGGGAGGGGAGTAGCACTGTGCTGTGGAACTGTGGGGCTTCTGGGCTGCCTAGCCACCCTCTGGTGGGGGCTGGTGGGGAGAGAGGGGCATGTGGATCTTCAGGAGGTGGAACATGCCTACGACAGGCAGTTTAGGAAGGGGCCAAGTCACTCTTCCTTGAGTGGCACAGCTTAGTTTACAAAGTCTCAACACATCTCTGACATTTAATCCTCATAAAGGCCCAGTGAAGTCAATGATGTTTTTGTTCCCATTCTACCCATGAGAGATTAAACGACTTGCCTTAAGGTCCCACAACAAGTAAATAGTAGAGCCAGGACTCAGTGCCAAGTTGGGGTTTTTCTGCCTCTCTAGTCTTGTCCTGGGACTAGAAGCACCTTCCCAGAACAGCTGCAGCCCTAGATACCCTGGGGAGAAGGCCTGAGCGCTCAGCCCGAGGTCCCTGATGCAGCACCTTCCCGTGGGCCTTCTGCTTAATGCATCAGCAGCCGCTCATCTAGGGCCCAGGTTTTCCTGGCTCCCCCAGGTGCACCCAGATCAGTGTGTGCTGGTAGATGTTTAACAACAGGTGTTCTGGGAGGAAAAACTGGTGTGTATAGCATTTGCCAATTTCCATGGTGTAAATATTCCCAACATGTTCTTTTTTAAGCTACCAACTTGTTGTCACTGAATGAGAAGTTGGAAAGAGATGCATACAGTTGGTTCTTGAAAGCCATATAAAAGCTGGCTCCAGCACACTGCTGAACCAGACCCAGTGACCATGGCTTGGTCTGAATTATGGCTGGGGCTCTTGGCCACAGTCCATTAAAGCAAGGGAGGCATGGAGGCCTACAGGATGGGCCAGAGAGACCTGAGGTCAAATCCTGGCCCCACCGCTTATTACCTATGTGACCTTGGGCTAGTTACTTAACCTCTTTGCCTCCATTTCCTCAGCTGTAAAACGAGGGTATGATAAATAGCACCTACTTCGTAGAGTTATTGTGAGGATGAAAAGAGGAAATGAAGTAAGGTGCCCGGAACAGTGTCTAGACATAAATGCCAGCTCTGTATTATTAATGATACATGAACCTCAATGACCAGCACTGGCTCTGGGACAGTACTTGAATTCTCCTCTAGGTTCTTACCTCCTGGGCGGATGACCCACAGGGAGGAGACTCCTGTGACTTTTACTGAGCCCCTCAAATGTGGGCTTAGAACTTTGGTCTACTGATGGGAATACATCACTCTCATCGCTTAGGCCCATCCAGATTCTCAGGCCTTTCTTGAAGGGAGCAGGGATAGAGTGCACTTACCTTGGCTTATCTTAGCACATATCTCCTGGCTCTAGGAAGACAAAGAGTGAAGCCATGGTTTGAGTGCTGACTCTACTTACTAGCTAGGGCCATTAACTCCCACTACCTCATCAGACTCCAGACCCTGGCCAGAGGAGAGAGGAAGCAAGATGGGTCCTAAGTGTAGACTGCTGGCAAGAAGCATGAACTGGGTAGAGTGGGGTACCTGAGACCAGCCAGGTGGCCTGCACAGAGCACTGAGCATCTGGGCACTGAATAGTGAAGGTCACCAATGACACGTGTCCTTGCCCTGTGACCTGCTGCACCTGGCTGCAGGTCCACGGGACCCCAAGCTGGAAGTTTAGTCACGTCTTGTTCCTTCAGCCCCAATCCCTTTGTGTTCTTGCTTGGAGACCTCTTGGACCCTAGGACACCAGCTTTTCCAGGCCGCCTTATAGCCTTGCTCTCTTGCTCCAGCCCAGAGATTTGTGAGGAAATGGGAAATAGAATAGGGGTTACCACAAACTCCTGAGTCCTTGGAAGAGGGAGAACAGCTAGATGATTTCCTGGGGCATGGCTGGGAGTAGGAAAGAAAAGTTCTGCTGAGGCACTCAGTTCTGATTCAGGGCCAGAAGGAGAAATTTTAAAGACCAGGACTCACCACTCCATGTCTAGCACAGGGCTGGGCATGGAGCCCCAGCTGTTCATAACCAGGGGCTCAAGAACACCCACCTTCTATCCATGGAACCAAAGGAGGTGGACTAAAAGGTCCCAGAGACCTCACCACCCGACCCCTTTGCTGCACAACTGAGGAAACAGGCCCAGAGAGGCGTGGACAGACAGAGGAGATAGGCTCGGAGACCCCTGAGGGAATAATGAGAGAGAAATAAAGGTGAAAACGGGCTTGCTCTCCCAAACCTGGGCCACCAGCACTGGGCTGGGGCTTGAGGAACTTTCTGCTTGAAAGAGAAAAGTTTAGTTCTAATTGGCAGGTGGCCAATTGCACACCCTGAGTGGGGAGCATGGATTCTATTATCTGAACTTCTTTGAAAAAATTAAACAGTACTTCCGTTAAAAAAAAAAAAAAAAAAAAAAAAAGGCCCGGCGCAGTGGCTCACGCCTGTAATCCCCAGCACTTTGGGAGGCCGAGGCGGGCAGATCATGAGGTCAGGAGATCGAGACCATCCTGGCTAACACGGTGAAACCCCGTCTCTACTCAAAATACAAAAAATTAGCCTGGCGTGGTGGCGGGCGCCTGTAGTCCCAGCTACTCGGGAGGCTGAGGCAGGAGAATGGCGTGAACCCGCGAGGCGGAGCTTGCAGTGAGCCGAGATCACGCTATTGCACTCCAGCCTGGGCGACAGAGCAAGACTCCGTCTCAAACAAACAAACAAAAAAATGAAAAATCATGGAAGTGGGGAGGGCCCAGGGAGGGAAGAGGTGAAAAATTAAAATTAAAATTAAAATTAAATCATGGAACGGTAGAATGTTAGAGCTGAACTCCCTCAAGATTCCACCCTGGCCAAGCAGAGCTGGGATTAGAACTGGATCTCACGGCTTTCTAAAGATGGAGTCTCAAAAACACCCAGGCCTGGCTGGGAATGGCTGTGGTCTTGGCCCTGTCCCTACGGCTGAAAGCCCTGGTGGCCCCCAACGTGTGCTGGTGCCCTAGTCAGACCGAGAACTAGGCCCCTAGGCCGCCTCCCCAGGCCTGACCTGCAGGCCAGGTGGGTGGCAAACTCAAATGCCTCTGGCAATGCTTGAGTTGAGGGGCCTGTGGAGAGGGGGCGCATGCAGCGCCTACCTGAGGCGACCAAATTCAACACAGTGCCCTCGGGGCTAGGGAGGAGAAACTGAGGCCCAGAGAGCCTCGGCGATGTCAGTTACGTTCTGCAGGCCGGGCCTTTCCCAGGCCACCATAGCGGCTGGCGGAGGGAGCGCGCGCCTTGCTGGCCTGGAGGGGGCGGGGGGCGTGGCGGCTTTAAAGCGCCCAGCCCAGGCGTCGCGGGGTGGGGCGGCTCTGGAGGCTGCGGGGCGCAGGGCGCAGGGCGCAGCGGCCAAGCGGGGTCCCCGGAAGCACAGCTGGGGTGTCTCCACCTACGACTGGCCGCGCGTCTTTTCTCTCCCGCGCCAGGGAAGGAGCGGCTGCGGCCCCCGCCGGGCGGAGGCACGGGGGGCGTACGAGGGGCGGAGGGGACCGCGTCGCGGAGGAGATGGCGCGGCACGTGCGGTGACGGCACCCGAGCCCTGAGGGTCCCAGCCCCGCGCTCCGCGTCCCCGGGACAGCATGGACCGCCCGGAGCCCGAGCTGATCCGGCAGAGCTGGCGGGCAGTGAGCCGCAGCCCGCTGGAGCACGGCACCGTCCTGTTTGCCAGGTGAGGGCTACCCGAGCGCCCGGGGGTGCGGGTGGAGGCTGCCTCGGCGGGAAAGGGGTCACGCGGCAGGACCGGCCCTGAAGGAGGGAAAACTGGCCGCTGCCGGGGCGCTGGGGCGCCTGCCAGATGTGCGCCAGAGGAGCGGTGCGCGGCGACGGGTGGCACAGCCCCTCTGCCTCTCTCTCGACCGTGGGCGCCTGTTGCCAACCAGCGCCGCACACCACGCTCCCAGCGGGGCTCACCGGGCCGGGCGGGATCCCCTCCCGCGGATCTCCCCACATCTGGCGGGTGGACCTCCGTCCCTGCCAGGCGCCTCCACCCCGCCTTGTGCCTCCTGCGTCTTCCTTAGGTAGCGACTGCAGGGGTGCACCCCGCTGCCGGTATCAGGGTACTGGGGTGCCCCGAGAGCCGGGGAAGGGAGATGTGTGGGGCGAGCTCCCGCGCCCGCGTGTGTGCGGTCTGGCTCCAGGTGTGTGGATCCCTGACAACCAACAAGAGAAACCTTTCCGAGGAAAGAGCCAGAGAGCAGCCGGGGAAGGGGTGACAGATGAGGGAGCCTCACCGCAGGGGAGAGGGGTGGGGGGTGCGCAGGCCGGGTGGGAAGGGAAGGCCAGTCTCCAACCTCAGCTCGCAGTTTCGGTAACCCCTCCGCTATCACCAACCGGGCACTGCTTCCCTCACCGTGGTGTTACCTATCCTTGGCACCCTTGGACAGTCCAGAACTTCTGCCCAGGCTTCCGCAAAACCACCCCCAAGACAAAAGGGGAAAACATTCAGTTACCCGGTGAGACCTCCCAAATGCCGAGGAGGGCCTCTGCTTCTGCCTCCGGACTCCCCCCAGCTCACTTTTTTCTCAGGCACCCGCTGTGGCTCCACTACATCCAAGCTGTGTGACCTTAGGCGAGTTCTAGCCTCCCCGGGCTTCTGTTTTCTCCTCTATAAAACTGGGATAACAGTTGTACCCACTGCTTAGGACGGTGAGGAATACAGTTAAAAGTTAACCACACGGAAAGTACTCAGCGCAGGAGAGAGAGAGAGAGAGAGACAGAAGGGCTTTCCTCTCCACACAATGTAACTCCAGGTTTCCTATTTGGGGACCTCTTCCTGTCCCAAATCACACCCCTCAGCTATTCACCGAGGGACCCCTGCTTACCAGAGGCCCTGGGACACATTTGCCCTTTCTAGGATGCTGCCCAGAGCCAGTAGAAGGCATGAGGAGGAGGGCACTACCGAAGCTGGCGGGGGAGCAGTGCCAGGTGGGAGAGTCAGCTGTGGTTTGCAGCTGAGACCTGGCTTGGTACCCCCGCCCGCTGACTGCAGGACAGCCAGGCTTGCTGGGGCTTTCAGGAGCTCACACCCCAGGGCTAACACCTGGGCCTCACTCCCACAGGCTGTTTGCCCTGGAGCCTGACCTGCTGCCCCTCTTCCAGTACAACTGCCGCCAGTTCTCCAGCCCAGAGGACTGTCTCTCCTCGCCTGAGTTCCTGGACCACATCAGGAAGGTGAGACGGAGGCAGAGCTGCTGTGACCTCTGGGATCCAGCAGAGCACCTCCCTGGTGGAGAATGGGGAAAATGACTTTCTGCCCCAGGTCTAGTCTTACTCCCTTCCAGTTCCCCCAAGCAGGGTACAGCTCCTTTCCCTCTGGGCTGGATTGGTCTGGGACATCAGAATCAGCCTCTTCCCCTACCCTGCGTTCAGAGAGCTGGTCCCAGCCTCTGTCATTGCCTTTGTCCTCTGGCTCCCATAGGTTGTGTTAGCACAGATCCTGGTAATTGGGAACTATCTGCCTATGAAAATCAGGCTGAGATTTTCTTAGAATCTCATGATTCTCAAAGGGCCTCAGTTTCTCCTTGTCCCAGCAGACAACACTCTCCAGTAGGTGTGTTTAGAGATGTGAATTCCTCAGAGGAGAGAGGCTTCCTTCATGGGTATAACATTAGTAGTTTGGCCACCACGTATCGCGTGCCCCCTACATGTAGTAGACACAGGCTGCCTTTGACCCCTGATCTTGGAGAACTGAGGGTCCTACTGGCCTCTCTTGCTTTGGGACCCTCATGCCTTGGGCTGTGATTGTGAGCAGATGGGACTGCTCTGGCCTCTCTGTTTCACTGCTGCCTTGGCCTTGGCAGGTGATGCTCGTGATTGATGCTGCAGTGACCAATGTGGAAGACCTGTCCTCACTGGAGGAGTACCTTGCCAGCCTGGGCAGGAAACACCGGGCAGTGGGTGTGAAGCTCAGCTCCTTCTCGGTGGGTAAAGGAACTCTAACTCTCTCCAGAGCTCCTGGCCTGGGGCCACTTCTATCTCCCAGACCTCCCCTTGCCACCTGTTCTCTCTCCCATTCCCATATCCTTAGATAACCAGGGCTGTGGGCCTGCATCTGTTACCTGCTGTGTGGCCCTGACATGGGCTTGACCTCTCTGAGCTTCCAAGTTCTCTTTTCTGATATGGCTTCTTTTAAAACCATAAAAATTAAGAAGCTTTTGGGATCAGCTGGTCTGCTCAATTTTCTATTGCTATGTATCAAACAACCCTAGAACTATGACAATGCTTTCCGATTTCTCATGGCTGGGCTCAGCTGGGCAGCTCTTCTGCTCCACATGGTGTAGCTGGAGTTACTTGTGTGTTATGTTTAGCTGGGAGCTCAGCTGAGGCTAGAATGTCCAAGGCCTGTCAGCCTTTGAGCTCTGTCCCTGTAATTTGTTGTCATTCACTAGTCTAGCTGAGCTTCTTTATAGAATAGCAGCTGAGTTCCAAGGGGGAGTTTTTAGAGGACAAGCCCCAGTGTGAAAGTGACTATAAAGCCTCTGCTTGCATCACTTTTGCTAATGTCCCATTGGCCAAAGCCACTCACATGGATAAGCCCAGTGTCAATGTGGGAGGACCCTACTCAAGGGCATTAATCCTTGAGGTGTAGCCCATTGGGGGCGACTGATATGACAGTACACCACACAGTCCAGTCACCTTGCCAGATGGTGAGCACCTTGAGGAAGGAGCTGTGTTGGTCTTGTCCTCCTCTCCATCCCCAGCACCAGCATAGTGCCTGATCTACCAGGGCTACAGTGGATATTCAGTTAATATTTGTGAGATAAATAAACCTTATTTTATTATGGGTAATAATGGCAAATGAGAGCCATTATCTTTATTTATTTATTTACTTACTTATTTATTCTGGGGACAGAATCTTGCTCTGTCACCCAGGCTGGAGTACAGTGATGTGATCACAGCTCACTGCAGCCTCAACCTCCCAGGCTCAAGTGATCCACCTCAGCCTCCCTCATAGCTGGAACTACAGGCATGCACCACCATGCCCAGCTAATTTTTGTATTTTTGGTAGAGATGGAGTTTTCCCATGTTTACCAGGCTGGTCTCAAACTCCTGGGCTCAAGTGGTCTGCCCACCTCGGCCTCCTAAAGTGCTGGGATTATAGGCGTGAGCTACTGCACCTGGCCTATTATCATTGTAGGTTTCCTGTATACAGATGCTGTGCTAAGAGCTTTTTCTGGATTATCCCATTTAATCATCCCAACAGGCCCAGGAGTTGGAGCTTCTACTTTCCCTGTATCACTGATGAAGCAGCTGAGGCTCAGAGAGGTTATATAACTTACTCAAGGTCACTCAGCTGATGAAGGGTGGAGTCAGAATCTGTACTCAGGTCTATCTGGCTCCAGAGCCCAGGCTCTTAACCCCATCATTGCTGCCTTGCGGATGAGGAAACTCAAGTCTGGGAGCAATGACTTGGTTTGGTCTAAGCTGGGAGGTCCCAGGCAATGTCTTGGCCCCACTCATGGGGTGGTTGCAAGACCAAGACAGGGGTGAAAAATGTGAGGATATAAAGCCTCACATTTAGAGGGAAAGGTAGACACAATGTGATACCCAGGGATTTGGGTAGGACCCTGCTCAGGAAGCATGGACTCCATGCAGGAGAGGAAAAAAGGCCCAGGAGCCCTAATCAGCCCTAGGCCTCAGTTTTCTCACCTGTGGAATGGAGCAGTGCCTTTCTGCCTTTGGAAGTGACAAGGTGCCCCTTGCCTCTGCAGACAGTGGGTGAGTCTCTGCTCTACATGCTGGAGAAGTGTCTGGGCCCTGCCTTCACGCCAGCCACACGGGCTGCCTGGAGCCAACTCTACGGGGCCGTAGTGCAGGCCATGAGTCGAGGCTGGGATGGCGAGTAAGAGGCGACCCCGCCCGGCGGCCCCCATGCTTCTGTGTCTGTCTGTTGGCCTGTATCTGTTGTAGTCCAGGCTCCCCAAGCTTCCCTGCATCTTGGTCCTTGTCCCCTTGGCCACACTGGAGAGGTGATGGGGCAGGGCTGGGTCTCAGTATCCCAGAGTCCACCTGCAGAAGGAGTGGCTTTTCCTCCAGGAAGGGGCTTCTGGGCGTCCCCTCATCCCCAGTAGCCTCTTTCTTGCCTTTCTTTTTACCTTTTTGGCACTCCCTCTGACCCCGTGATGAGTGTTTTGGTGGCAGAGGTGGGATGAGCTGGAAAGGTATGGAGGTGGGAGAGGATGGGGCTCTTCTGTCTGTCCTGCTTCTTCAGGTGAGTGCAGGCCAAGGCGGGGGTGAGATGGCTGAGCTTCCAGTGCCTTCTATCCTGCCTGCCCAGGCCCTTCACTGCTTTCCTGCCCCAAGATGGCTTGCTTTTCACAAATAAAGAGAAAGAGCAGCTTTAGCCTTCTTGGTGGAATCCCAGGCAGTGGGAGCAGAATCAGAACTGCCAGGGAAGGGAAGGGGGACCTGGGTCTCAATGGGTCTCATCTGAGTCTCGCGGGCTGTGCAGATGCCCTGACAGAGTCGGTTTCCTTTGGCGGCATTCCCTTTCCCTCATTCAGCACTTCTGCTGGGAACTCCCTGACTATTCCGCTGCTGCAGGAACCCAGCTAGCTGGCCAGGTGGGGAGGGGCTGGGGACTGGCCAGGAAGGAGGGGTGACTTCATCCCAGAGAGACCCGAGTTCCCCCAGCCCTTCATCACCAACCCGCTCCTGTAGGAGTGAGTCTTACCTCCCCTGGCCCTCCTTTGTGGCTCAGCCTGCAGCGACTGTGAGGCCACAGCTCCTCAGATTCACTGCCCGCTGTGTGCCAGTACTCAGGCAGCTGGAGAGAAGAGAAGGCAGCCGCAGAGGCCCCCGCCCTCACCCCAGCCATCTGCACTTTTACCGTTTGCTCTGTGCTGACTGTGGTCCTATAAACTCATGAGAAATAAACTGGTTCTGTGTGCCTCTCTGACCCTCGGGCCTGATCTTTTCTTGGGTCTTGGCCTGTGCCAGATGAAGCTGCAGGGCAGTGGATCTCAGGACAGGATGGGAGGATGGAGTCAGGGAGGCCAAGGCTGGAGTGGGTGGAACAGGAGGGAGGGGCCTGGGAGGAAGCTCTGGGAAGCCAGTGGCAGACATCTGTGGGGTCTGTGGCCCAAACTGGCTGGCAGACCACAGACCAGCTCTTCTTCCTCCTGGGCACACAGCTGGATGTCATGCAGCCACCCTTGCAATTAGGTGGGGCATGTGACTGGGCTCTGGCCGCTGGACCATGCAGATGTGTGTGCCACTCCCAGGCCTGGTCCCCCAAAACTCCTGCATGCTCCTCCATGCTCTGTCATCCTTCTGCTGGTGTGATACAGACCTCACAGAGACCACGAGGGCCACGTGTTGAACATGGCAGAGCCACAGGTGAAAGGAGTCCCGACCCTGCTTGGAGGAAGGTGCCTATTAATCAGAATCACCCATTTTGAATTTTATATGAAAGAGACAAACTTCTCTTGTGTTTATGCCATTACACATTTTGGGATTAGTTAAACCCATACCCGCACTGATCCATGGTCTGAAGCAGGTCATTGGTCGGGGGCTTGGGACCCCGCAGGCTGTGGGCTAGAAAGCCAGCCAGGGACGTGGGGAAGAGAAGCTGTGTTGAGTAGGCATGACTGGAGCAGGTTTGGGGTTACCTCCATGTGTTCCAGCCTCAGCGGCGGGCCCGAAGCCCACGCATGGCTGCAAGGCCTGTGCCTGGGCTGGCTGTCCTCGCCCTGGGCTTCCAGTTTCTCAGCCAAGACTGAATGTAGCAGATGCCCACGGGGCCTTGCCAGCTCCCAGATGGGGCCTCATTTTCTTTAAGCTCAGATGCCAGGCCTGCCAGGCTATGTGACTGCAGACACTGGGTCTGCAGCATGTTAGGAACGCCTTGCCCACTGTGGTGCCCAGAGCATTTTCTGGAGCCCTACAGGCTGCAGTGAGTGAGGGCCTCATCTGCTGTGTGACCTATTAATGGGTCAGGCTCAGGTGTCCATGTCTGGCCCACAGCTCTCTAGGTGGCCTGGCTTTGGAAAGGTCTAATGCCCTCCTCTGACCTGTGTCTGAGTCATCCTAAGCATGGATGCTTTCACCTTTTTTGAAAGCCACTCTTCTACTTAGGTGTGAGTGCGTGTGTGCATGGGCATGCACTGGTGTGTGTGCACGCGTGTGTGTGTGCACGTGTGTATGCATGTGTGTGTATGCACGTGTGTGTGCACGTGTGCGTGTATGCACGCACATGTCTGTATCAGGGGAGAGTATCCCTTACCTCCTCCTCTGCTCAAGGGCTTACCCCTCTCTCCTGCATCCCTCCTCTATCAGCCCACATCTCCCCTCCTATACGAAGAACAACCCCTCACTTCCTTTCCTCTCCAGCTACCCCTTTGGTTCTTTTCTTCCTTTGATAGCAAAACCCTTCGAAATAGTAGTCTTTCCTTGCTGTTTTCGTCTCCTCACTTCTTATGGGAGGATGGGAACCTGCTTCAACCAGGCTTTGCCCCCACTTTCAATCTACTATAGTCAAGGTCACCAACCACCCTCATCTTGCCAGATGTAGAGTCACATCTTAGTCCTTATCTTCCTCTCCTGCTCAGCAGCACTCGAAAAAGTTGGTCATGCCTTTATTTTTACACTTTTTATTATGGAAAAATGTTAACATACACAAGAATCAAGAGATGAGGGAATCTCCATGCACCTCTTCCCCCAACCACACCCCCCTCCCATTTTTGTTTTTGTTTCTTTGTTTTTGCTGGAGAGTTTTTAAGCAAATCCAAGACTTCATGTTCTTTTACCTGTAAATTCTTCCATATGAATTTCTAGCTGGCACTTTATTTCACATATGAAGCCACGCCATCAATATATCTAACAAGATGAATGGTATCTCCTCATCACCACCTAATTCAAATTCCCTGATGGCCCACATTCATCCACGTGTAGATTTCCCAGACGTCTCTCTGCAGTTGGTTTGTTCAATTCAGGATGCACACTTCGCATTTGATTGTGTCTCTTCACTCTTTCACTTTGGCCTGGCTCCTCTTGCCATTTCCCCTCACCATTGCTGTGTGGGAGAAGCGGGTCATTTGTCTAATGGCCTGTTCAGCATTCTCCACTTGGCTGAAGCTGCTTCGTGGCATCTTTTGACTTATTCCTCTATGCGCCGCATTTACTGCCAAGCGTGGTTAGAGCTGGGGACACCCTCCTTCCTTTCTGAGTCCCTCCTGGTTTTCCTTGCCGGTTCTCCTCCCATCTCTTTGTGCTGGCTCAGCCCTCAGACCTCCTCACCTGCACCTGCTCCCATCAAAGTCTCAGCCAGTCCCATGCTTTAATCACCACCCACGTGCTGATGACATCTCCAGCCCGACTCCTGTATCCAGCCACCTTCTTGACATCCCCACATAGCATCTTAACCAGAACACACTCAAGATGGAACTCTTGGGGTTTCCCTTGGCCTTTTTCTTCCCAGCTTTCTCCACCTCAAACCAGAGTGTGCTGAGTTGTTCACGCTGAAGATCTGGGAGTCATCCTTGCGTTCCTGCTTTCCCTCAGACCCCACATCTAATCATCCATGAATCCTCAACCTCTGTTCCAAGTTTAACTGCTTCTTTATTCACTCCCTATCCTGGTGCAAGCTACCATATTCTCTCTCCTGAATGCCTCTGACACAGTCCCAACTGGGCTTTTTTTTTTTTTTTTTTTAGACAGGATCTCACTCTGTTGCCCAGGCTGAAGTGTGGTGGCATGATCATTGCTCACTGCAGCCTTGAAATCCTGGGTTCAAGGAATCCTCCTGCCTCAGTCTCCTGAGTAGCTGGGACTCCAGGTGCATGCCACCATGCCCAGCTAATTTTTAAAATTTTTGTGGAGATAGGGTCTTGCTTTGTTGCCCAGGCTGGTCTCAAGCTCCTGGCCCCAAGTAATCCTCTCACCTCAGCCTCCCAAAATGCTGGGATTACAGGTGTGCACCACCACACCTGGCCCCAGCTGGGCTTTCTGCTTCTACTTGTCCTACCCTGGTGACAGTGACCATTTCGGCACATAAGAGTTACATGGGTGATTGCCAGGGGCTAAGGGGAGGAGGGAATGAGGAATTATTGATTATGGGTATACAGTCTCAGTTTTGCAAGATAAAGAGTTGTGGAGGATGGCTGGTGGTAATGGTTGCACATTACGAATGTATTTCATGCCACTGAACAGGACAGTTACAAATGGTTAAGATGGTGGCCGGGCGCGGTGGCTCACGCCTATAATCCTAGCACTTTGGGAGGCCAAGGTGGGCGGATTGCTTGAGGTCAGGAGTTCGAGACCAGCCTGGCCAATATGGTGAAACCCCATCTCTACTAAAAAATACAAAAATGATGATGGCATGTGCCTGTAATCCCAGCTACTTGGGAGGCTGAAGAAGGAGAATTGCTTGAAGCTGGGAGGCGGAGGTTGCACTGCACCCAGATCACGCCATTGCACTCCAGCCTGGGTGGCAGAGCAAGACTCTGTCTCAACAACAACAACAACAAAACAAACAAACAAAAAACCCATAAATGGTTAAGATGGTGAATATGATTATGTGTACTTTACCACCACCACCACAACAAAAAAAACCTGGAAAACAAATACATAAGGGGATCATAGTCCTACCCAGAATCCTCCCATAGTTTCTCAGATGATGAGTGAAACTTGGAGTCCCAGTGTGGCCTGCACAGCCTGTTGCTCACTCAGACCTCGCCCCACCCTCTCCTCCCCTCTCTCACTCTGCCTGGTTCTTTGGGCCCCGCATGTGTGCCCACAGACCCTTTGCTGGCTCTCATGTCTCACCCCCACAGAGCTTGTGCTGGCCTCTCTAGTGCAAAGCATCCTCTCCCCACCTACAGGCACCCCTTGCCCCTATCCGGCTTTGTCTCTCCCTGACACCCCATTATGTAGGCCTATTTGTTTACTGCACTTGTCACGTTCTATTGCACGGAAATGGGTAGGTGGTCATGGAAGCCACTTGGGCTCTGTGTTTGGAGGGGAGGGAAGAGGGACAGTCTTTGAACTCTTGCTGAAGATGACAAGGTAGCCAGAAGTGCCCCTGACACCTGGTGTGTGGCCCTCGGGCCCACATGGTACTCATACTTATTGCAAAAGAAGATAAAGATGGCAGAAGCGTGCCTGAGCTAGGGAGTTGTCACTTCTAAGCTGGCGATGGTGAGATGCTGAGGCCACCCAGGGCATGCGGTGCCTGAGGCTGGGACTGTTTTCCTTATCCACTCACCCCTCCCTGCACACTGGAATCACCTGGGGGACTTTTGTAAAATACAGGGTACTGGGCCCCACCCGAGAAATTTTGGTTTTTCAGGGATGGGGCCTGGACATTGAGAGTGACTCTCGTTTGCAGCTGGGCTGGAGAACCTTGGGAATTGAGGCTGAGAGCTGCCGGGCTGCCGCTTGTCCAGGCCGAGGGACTGTCAGATGTTCTGAAAGCAGCCTCTGTTGAGAAAGCCTGGGAACCTGTCTCCCCATAGACCAGGCTCTCCTCGCCTCCGCAAGGCCTTCCACAGAGCAGACCTAGAAACCTGGAATCTGGCCAGCAAGGAGGTTCCTCAGGACAGAAGTGAGCTGCCTCAGGCTTCCCTGGCGGGGCCTCATGCAGCCCCAGGCTTGGTTTCTGGGCAGAGGCATGGGGCACTCTCAGGCCCCGCTGGCCCCGCTGCTTCCTCCCTGCACAGTACTCGGTCACGTGCTCCAGTCCTTTCTTGGGCACAGCCCAGTGAAGCCAGCCTCCTGGGGCTCCCTCTTGCCCTGCCCCAGTCCCGTCCCCAGCCCAGGTAAATCCACCTTCAGGCCTCCGGTCCCTCCTGGCCTGCTGAGTGGAGAGAGGATTGACCAACACTAACCTCCCTGGAGGACATTCCATCCTTGGGGCGACCGCCCTCCCTCTTCGGCTTGTTTTTCTGTCTCTTTCTCAGTCTCTGCCTGATAAAAGGCCTTTGAAAGGTCTGCTGAACCACAGAGTGTCCCAGGCCTGCCATCTGGGGACCCTGGAGCTGCCGGCCCCTGGGAGGGGACCATGAGAGGCAGCAGCAGGGTGCAGCCCCGTCCCGTCCAGTCAGGGAGTCTTCATGGCTTCTCTCCTGCGAAGCAGCCCTTGTGGATTTCAAGGGCTGACTTTACTTGGAAAATAATTGTTTTGAGGGGGAGAGGGGACAAGTGGACGGGTCTTGATCCCACGCCCAGGCCCACACCTTGGTAGACTTTGAGTCAATGGCCACTGATGGACCATGGAAGCTTGCGGAGAGGACCCAGCGAGGATGATGCAGGAAAGAGTCCTTAGGCAGCCACCCTGAGACTGTCATCCTCTGTCCCCATAGGGAGCACTGTGGGAGGAAGTCTCCCCCTACTCAACACACCCACAAGATTCCCATCTTCTGCCCTCAAATCTGCTCTGCTCAGTCACGAAGCAGAACAGTCCGCCTCATGTCCTCCCAGCCCTACTGTCTGGATGAGATGACCAGCCTGGGTCATGCAGCTGCTGGAGGAAGGGACAGAACCGGCCTCCTGACCCTGAGATGTGTCCACCAGGGCAGGGAACTGTTGTCTCCTTGCCACAGTTATAACAGCCTTTGCTAACAGGTGTTTCTTATCCCACCTGGCTGCCCCGCACATTTCCCTTGTGCCAACCTCTCCTCCACCCAACCTCTCCTCCACCCAACCTCTCCTCCACCTCCCCCATCCCCCAAGTCCCCCACCCTCATCCTCTTGCAGACCTGAGCCCTGTCTGCCGCTTTTCCTGAGGCCTCACCTGAAATCTGTGTGTTTTGAAGTCTGGCCACTAGCCTAGCCCAGTGGCCTGCTCATGGGGCTCAGCACTCACCAGGGACTTCTGCTGCTCCTTGGGGCCGCCCTGCTGGCTTCCTGGGTAGCTCAAGGACCAGAAAGTTCTCCCCACTGCACAGCGGAGCAAGGCCAGGCTGGCCCAGAGGCAGAGGCAGAGGCAGGGGCCAGGAGAGGTTGGGAGGACTTGTTTATTCAAGGCACGGTCATAGCATTAACAAGAAGGTTCAGCATTCTGGCACATTCCTTTAGTGGTTGTGGCCAAGGTTAGCCCACACCCCCTCCCCCCCAACCGGGGGCCCCAGAGGACGCAACGCTGCTGATAGGCACTTTGCTTCCAGGGGCAGTGGAGGGTCAGGCAGGTGGGCATGGGGCCACTGGAGGCCCGAGGAGGGCCCCTCCTGGAGGCTCTAGGCAATACCGGTTCCCAGGCGGCAGCTCCTTCCAGAAAGGATTAAGTCAGGGGGTGATTTGGTGGATGGAGTGGGGTGGGGCGGCTGGGAAGTAGCTGGCAGAGGAGTGGGATGGCAGTAGGTGGGGGGAGGGGGGCAATGGGCGAGGCAGGTGTGGGCTGAGGCAGGAGGTGCCTGAGAGGGCCTGGATGTGGTGGCAGGGGGAGGCTAAAAGATGCCCCCTGCTCCACCGCCCTGCAGTGACCATGGGAGGTCCAGATGGAGCCAACTGCCGTGAGGCTTTGCTGGTTCCCCTAAGAGTGGACTATGGAACCTTCTCCACATGCTCACCACCTTCTCTCAGAGCCAGGCTACACTGGACCCAGGTTCAGAGGGAGAAGCCCTCAGTCATCCCGTCACATCGTCTGCCAGGACTTTTCCCATATGTGGCTTCCCAGTCCGGCAGGGGCTGCAGGGGCTGGGGGCAGGCGCCAGGGAGCTGTGTCCAGCAAAGAAGAGACCCCAGGCCAGCTTCTGGTGTGACCCCCACACCCCATACACCAAATACACATGATGGGGTCGGGCAGGGCCTGGAGCTGGCCACCTCCCCATCATGTGCCAAGCTCCTGCTGGGCCTGACCGCTATGCTGTAACAGTGTACTTTCCCCTTGTTGGTTGCTGAAATTCCAGTGGGGAGGGGGCCTGTGGGACCTGGGTGTGTAGGGGCCAGGCTAGGATCATTTCCTCCTTATTCCTAGCTGGACAAGGAATGGGAAAGACAGCCTCTCTCCAGCCAACCCAAGCTCTCTGGAAAGACACCCCCATGCCAAAATGTAGGCCATGCCCTGGGGGTATAGCAGTTTCTGCCCATTGAGCACAATTTCTCACCTGCGGTGAAGCTTGGAGCTTCTGGGGCTAGGATGGGGCAAAGGTGGGGCAGGGACAAGGTCTAGGTGATCTGAGTTCAGGGCAGCCATGTGCCTGGGGCCTGGTGCAGGTGCTCAGGTGAGGTGAGCCGGGGGCCGGCCTTCAGTAGGTTGGTGGCAGGGACCCAGACCTTTGGGTGAGGGGGCTGAAGAGGGCCCTGGAGCACACAGACCCCATTCAGCTTGGCTTGTTCTGGTTCATTGAGGCCCCCACTGGCCCTTCTCATGTCCTCCCTGGCTGGGCTGCACGGTGGTCCTGATGAGAGCCCATCCCAGAGGCAGAAGCCGGTCCCCCCCGGCTATGGCAAAGGTGCTGAGTGTCACCATCACTGTTCGGAATTCAGCTCCCCCAGGTCTCAGGTAGTGGCAGCCCTGGGAGGACAGCCTTGCTTCTCCAGAAAGGGCTTCTCCCTGGAGCACGTGGCCTTCCCCTCCACCACACCCCTGGCAGGCCTGGGGCAACATCACGATTGAAGCATCTGCAATGTCTGGACCAGGCTCACACTGGAGGCCGCTTGGGTGGTCTTCAAGGCAGGGTGCAGGGGCAGCCCCGAGAAGGGAGGAAGGGTCCTACTTGGGACGCAGGTGATGGACAGTCCTTAAGTGTGAAGCATGGGGTTCTTACCCTAACGTACTGCCCATCTTGGCCAAGCTGGGGGCCCAGGCACTCAGTTGGGTAGGAGGCAGGAGACGCTTTTAAGTGGCCACATCTTTGGCTTTGGGGGTCTTCTCTTTAGGCCCTGGGGCTTGGGGAGGTATAGCTGGTTTCCCACCACACAGAGTTTTGGGGAGAAGACCCCCCTTCCATGAATTCGGCTTCTGTCTCACCCCACTTTGTGTTACCCAGCAAGGACTAACCAAGGTTTCCTTCTGAAAAATGCATACGAGTCTCATTTGATGAGCCCTGAGTGATCACGCTCTAGCTACCCTTGTAAGAATAGAAAGAAGGGCCTCTGCCCTGCTGCTCCTGGGGACATCTTATGAGGGCAGAGGAGCAGGAAGGGAATGAGTTACCTCTTCTCAGGTCTACGCTTTCAGTTGGCTCTTGCTCTGGTGGGTGCAGAAACTTTCTCTTTACAGATCCCCATGCAGGGAACCCCGTGATGAGGTGGTCCTCCATGTCCTGTCAATGTGCCCCGTGCACGTACCTTTGCCTCCTCAGACTGCAGGGGAGGAATGGGCCGGGGCTGGGAGGAGGAGCAGCAGCAGAAGCTCCTTGGAAGGGCAGCTGATGCAGAGTGGTGATGACCCCACAGAGCCTTCGGCAGCCTCCTTCTGTCTCCTCCCTTAGGAACACCTTCTCCATCTTGGTCCCAGGAAGGGACCCCAGCGTTCAGTCTCTGTGCCGGGGCTCCAGCCACCTCTCTCAAGACATGGGCTTGCCTGTATCCTCCATCCCTTCCCAGGCTCCTTCAGCACTGCCGAGCACCCCCAGTTCCAGCCGGGCAGCAGGTCAGCACCCCCGTATGGCCCATGGCTGGGGTGGTGGATGTCTCCACTGTGGGCTTCTCAAAGTCTGCAGGAGGTAGTGGGGAGGTCCAGGCCACCCTCCTGCCTCCCCTTGCCAGGCCCTCCCCTGACCCCTCAACAAGTCGCCAGTGGAGGCCTCAGGTCCCGGTCAGTGGTACTGGTTCTGGCCCTCCAGTTCCAGCCCTTCCTGGAACTGGGCCGAGTCTAGCTCCCTCGCAAAGCCCCTCAGACCACTCTCTTCTTCTCCCTCTTCCGGCTGGTTGTTCATGGTGCCATAGGTGTGCCTGGCTGGGGAGGAGGCGGGGGTCAGGTTCAACTCTGGTTCTTGCAGCACGGTGGCCACATACAGCTGCTTGGGATAGAGACAGGGGGACAGGAGCAAGGTCACGTCGGGGGCAAGGCCCTGGGCACACCCTCTCCCCTCATGCCCCACCCCCATCGCCTCCGTCTCCTCCAAACCTTGGAGCCTGCCTTCTTCCCCAGCAGCCTGGGTCCTGTCTGTCCCACCCACCTAATTGTTCTTGATCATTTAATGAGCATCTAGGTGCTCCCAGGGCTGGTTCAGTGGCAGGACTCCCCACTCCTAGGCCACTGCTCCTTTAGAACATGTTCCATTCACTCTCAGTTCCAAGTCAAGCTGCATCCAGGAGAGGTGACGTGAGGCTCCCCTCAGCTGGGGTCTGGAGAGACCCTCTTTCCTGAGCTAGTGCACTTTCTAATACAGCTTCAGCAGCACATTCAGAACTCCCTCGGGGTCTGTCACTGGTTTGGCCTGTCCTCAAGATGTGGAACTGCTAGCGGAGACTTTGGCCACATGACCTGTCACACCCAGGAATGGTCCCCATGCCTGGGACGGCAGCAGATAGAAAAACACAGGATGTACTAGGAAAAAGAGCAATTGTCATCCTCTGAAGTGGCTCTTAAACCATCTCCTTACTTAGAAAATAGGTTATTAGGGAATGGAATGAAACCTTTCCCATAGGAGTTTATTCCAGTGAAACCAAACAGCCCTGGTTGAAGGAACGGTTTTCCTACAAAAGAATCTAGACATTTGCGTGGTGCCAAAGTAAACCATCTAGATGACCTTTTGGTCACAAAGGGGTAAATGTCAACTGAACCATGGAAAAATCCATCTGTCATTCCCCTAATTAGAAGGTCATGATGGCATCATTAATGAATGGGAATTAACAGGATGTTACATCTCTCAGAGTGTAAATTGCAGCACTACCTGTAATGTGTTCTAGCCCCATGTTGAACTTGCATCTATCAAGCCATCAGATCTAACTTCCAGCGTTCAGGAGATCATGGAACCTGTCATAAGACATCATGAACAGCCAGAAAAATCCAGGTGGAACATTCTGCAGGACTGCTGGCTTGGTCTCTCCAAGTCATTTAAAAGGCACTGCGCTAAAATAAAAGGGACATGAAAACCTGAGGCACATGTGCTAGATTTGATATTGGGTTGGACAAGCTCTAAAAGATACTTCTGGAACAATTAAGGCAATTTGAATACGGGCTGGGTGTTCAAAGAGATAAAAAATTTATATATATGGAAAAAGATTGTTAACTAAAAATGCAGGTTATAGGCCTGGCGTGGTGGCTCACACCTGTAATCCCAGCACTTTGGGAGGCTGAGGCAGGTGGATCAGCTGAGGTCAGAAGTTCGAGACCAGCCTGGCCAACATGGTAAAACCCCATCTGTACTAAAAATACAAAAATTAGCCAGGTGTGATGGCATGTGCCTGTAATCCCAGCTACTCGGGAGGCTGAGAGAGGAGAATTGCTTTAACCCAGGAGATGGAGGTTGCAGTGAGCCAAGATGGTGCCACTTCACTCCAGCCTGAGCAACAGAGCAAGATTCTGTTTCCGCACCCCACAAAAAAAGGTTATAAAACAGTATGTGCAGTACTATTTCATTTTAGCAAAACTATGTAAATCATACATAATTATCTGGAAGAGATACATAGTATATAAATATCTGGAAGAAAATACACTATCAGTGGTCATCTCTGGGTGGTGGGAATATGGACTTTTTATTTTCTTATTTCTGCTTATCCTTTCCCCCTATAATGATGTGCAATGTTCATATAGCCCTGTGGTAATAGGCAAGATTTAAAAAAATAAATGCTAGTCGTGTTTTTTAAAAGCATAGGCTTTAGAGTCATATGGACCTGGTTCGACCTTTGTCCTGACACTTCCTTGCTTGGTGCCCTGGACTCTATATTGACGGAACTTCTGAGCCTCCATTTGGGGATGAAAATCCCTACTGTGTGGGTTTATCAAAAGATTAAGAGCGAAAACAGCAAAGCGCCAGGCTCATAAGAAGATTTCAAAAACTTATTGCTAACAATATTCCAAGAAGGGTCCTTTTGGAAGGGTCCCAAGAAAAGAGAGACTTTCTTGCTTTGAAATCCTTGTGGTCTCTTCATTACGGAAGCACCTTCTCCTGTCCCCTCTCAGAGATAATCTGTGCCTGTATGTAGGGTTTTTCAAAGTGAGGCAAACCTGGCACTCCGGTGACTTCTGTCCACTTGCTGGTGTTTTGTCTGTGCTTCTGTCACCGTGCACTCACTCCCAGCTCTGCCCACAACTAAAGAAAGCCTTGTCTCCCATAGGGCCCTGCCGCCCACTCCGCATTTCCACCGTGCCCGACAACTGTCTTGAGTCCCCCAAGCTCCGGTCTGTCTCCAGGCCTTCGCACAGGCTGCTCCTCTTCCTTGAAAACTCTTGCCCCACACCCTACTTCCCTACTTCACCTGGCACCCCGTATGCCCATTCCTGGGGTCAGATTCAATGCTCCCTCCTCTGGGATGCTTTCACCGAGTGCCAGCCTGGCACCCTTCTTCAGAGCTCCTCCCAGGAGCCCTGGCCTTGGGGCACAGGCTGACCCAGTACCCACCTCAGTGTGTGCATTGGTGGCTCTGCAGCTGCATTTGTGGCAGGGATGCGGGTGGGTGCTTGTGCCCATTCCCCTTCAGGCCGAGCCACTGTGTGAGAGACAGCACCCAGCCTGCAGGCCCTGCACTCTGCACTCTGAGCCAGCCTCTCTGCACGCAGACAGGCTTGCTCATTTCGGCGTCCCTGCCTTACCATCAGTGCAGACTTCTAATAGTTCCCTGAAGCTCTGTCTGTGTCGTTCTGCCTGCACCTGTGCCTCAGGGACAGCCTTTGGTCCCGAGGCCAATCCTCAGCAGGCCCCCCTGCGTCTACATGACCGAGGTCGCTGTGGTCTCGGCCTCCCTGACCAAGTACTTCCTCTCTAGGTGCCTTCCAGACAATGCCGAGTACACGGTGGCTCTTCTCTTTTTCTCACTCTTCATCCAGGACCACGGCAGCATTTGGACCTGGGTCAAGTCCTGCTCCATTAGAGGAGGGAGCCCAGGGGTTCCCCATCTCCTTCCCCATACCCAGAGTGGGCAGCAAAGCTGGCATCCCCCTCAATGCCACTGGAGTAGACCATCCCTGCAAGCACCACCCTCCCAACCTGTCCCTGGGACTCAGGACTCACGAGGGAAGTGGGCGTGGAGGAGGTGCTGCTTGGCTCCATGTCAAACACTGTCTGGATCTCCTCCTCCTCGGGCTGCAGCAGGGAGAGGTGGTGGGTTACAGGAGGTCTGCTCTTTGCCCCTCCCCATTCATCCAGAAGAGCCTCAACTCCACACCTGGACTTCTCACCACCTTGGAACTCAACTCATCTTCTGTCTTTCCAGACCTTCAGCCTGGCAAGACTGAGACCCAGGGGGACAGAGAGAAGGCTGGGATGCAAGGGAGTCCCTTCTGGAATGTTCTATTCCCAAGGGCCATCATTGGGGGAAGTAAGCAGAGCTGGAATTGAAGTTCAAAGATGAGCCTGCTTTGACTCCAGGAGAAGCCTTGACTTCAGCACTGTCGTCTTTCCTCCTGTGGCTTCCCCTCTAATTTGGAAAGTATCTTACACCAACACAGCCTAGGTTCCTGGCCATTCTCCTTCTCTAGAGTGGACACCTGGCCAAGCCAATCACATAATGCTGCTGTATTAGACAGAGTCAGCGGTGTCCTTCACGAGACCCTTCACTAGTGTGGTGCTCCAGCCAGGAGTGGAGAAGGAAGGCTGGGCGGAGAGGGCAGTGGGCACCTGTGCCCAGAGCCCTGGACACAGAGACACCAGAAGCAAAGAGATCCTCCTCCGAGTCCCTCCTCAGGCTCAGTAGTGTGTCAGTCCTTAAAATCAGCTTTCTTTTCTTTATATACATTCATTTAAAAAGGAAACAATTCACTATTATAAACAGAAAACTGTATTTCAGTTGCCATAAGCAGAAAGTTAATGTTAAATACGTAACCATGAAAAATGAAAAATTATGTTGTGATCCACTGGAAATCATTCCAGTGCCCCAGGATAGACATCCATTCTGGGAAATGCTGAGCTAGAACACACAGTTGTTGGCATGGCTCTAAAAGGGCATGGATTGGCTCCCCTCTCCTAATGATTAGGCTGGGCCCACTGCCAACAACCAAAGGAGTCATGTGGGGCAGGGGCCACCTCCAAACATGGCCGCCTCAAGTTCAATAGCCTGGGGTCTTAAAGGAGAGAAAATGACAATCCCCCCTCTTTTTGCATCATCGTCAACTCCCCCGCCAACCTCCTTTGCTCCATCCTCTCTCTTGGCCTCCAGTCCTTGGAGGCTCACAGTTCAGTGGCTGCACTGGACTCACATCGCAGCAGCCTGCAGCTTGGAGGAGGTGTCAGAGGGCAGAAAAGGAGAGGATAGCTGTCTTCTGGATGGGGGCCAGAGCCTAAGCTAGTGCAAGGCATGCATGCATGCATGCACGCATGCACACTGGGCTCCATGCTCTACAGTCAGAGACAAAGGCGAGAACCTTTCATCCTGTGGTGCTATGGGAGCCCAGACCTGGAGAGTATCCTACAGCTGTGTCCCCCAGGGACCAAGAGAACCAGGAGGAGGGGCAGGCTGGCAACTCACCTCGTAGTCGGCAACCATCCGAAGCTTCCCCAGAAAAATGCCAACGAAGGCAATCACCATGGCAATGAGGAGGGTGGACAGGGAAAAGATGGTGATGGCGTGGAGAGAACCTGGCGAGGAGGAGAAAAAGTCATGGGCAGGAGTCTGCCAGCCGAGATGCCACCCCAACTGGCAGATGCCAGGGACCATCACAGCACCACTGCAAGGGCTTTGACCTTGCCAGTCCTCCTCTGATAACAACTGGCATCTAGGAGTCTGACACAATAACATCATCCCTTTGCTCTGTTTGAGCAGTTTAGAATTTGGCATCTGTGGAGTCCATGAAAAAATGTTTTAATTGACTTCAGTACCCACTGCAGTGCCCATTAAATGTGTCCTTCCTGACCTGCTGGTCACCTCCAACACCATCGTCCCTGGGAAGTATCTTTGAGTGACTATTTCTGCCAGTGCCCCCAACGCCATCTCTGACCTACACCTTTCCCTGCAAGCCCTTTTGAAGTGAGCATGCTCAGTTATCTGCGCCGATGGCACAGAGAGGGAATCTAGAAGGTAAAAGTCACCTACATTACATTTGGGAATATTTGGCCCCTTTTTTACGGCAGCAGTTTTCTAACTAGGTAAATGTTGTTTAAATTATGCTTTGCAGCCAAAAATCACTGCTTAATGATGCTTACTGCAGTGTTTTTATAGTAGCAAAAAGTGGCAAACCTCAATATCCAATCATGGAGAACTGACTAAAACTGGTAGATTTTCATGCAACCGCTGAAAGGCACCTACATGTTCAGTCTTTTAACAACCTAGGAAATTGCTCAGAACATTGTGTTCAGTACAAAACCTCAGGGTACAGGACTGAATGTTACAATATGGACTATTGCAGTTTTGCAAAGTAACAATAGACCAACAGCTCCCTCTCAGTGTTCCCACGCCCAAAGCCCCAAAGCGCATGCCTGGAAAGGGGGCTGGGAACAAAAGACATCAGGTTCTGGGTGAGATGATGGGTCGTTTACATGTTGGTCTTTATATTTTTTCTATTTTTGATGATAAACATGCAGTCCTTTATTCTTAGAAAAAAGCATTATGGAAAAAATGAAGTCTCTGGGGTGGCAGGGAAAGGCTAGTGGGATAAGCAATTGGGGGTGATGGCAAATGGGTAAGCCACATAAATGACTGAGAGTTGACCGTATGGATGCCACCATGGCAGGGAGAGAAAAGAAAACACTGCCTCAGATTGCCTGAGCTCAGGAGTTCGAGACCAGCCTGGGCAACATGGTGAAACCCTGTCTCTACTAAAATACAAAAAATTAGCAGGGCGTGGTGGCACGCGCCTGTAGTCCCAGCAACTCAGGGGGCTGAGGCAGGAGAATAGCTTTAACCCGGGAGGCGGAGGTTGCAGTGGGTCGAGATCGGGCCGCTGCACTCCAGCCTGGGCGACAGAGCGAGACTCCGTCTCTAAAAACAAACAAAAAAACAAACAAAAAAAAGAAAACACCGCGTCTCCCTTCTCCCACCACTGAGAAGGTTAAGGTCAGGTGTCTGAGGGAAGGGCAGTGGGGTTGGGGGTTGCTGGGGGGTGAAGGTGCCTCCAACAGGGAGAAAGCTGAGAGATTTCTAATCTGCGGCCTGCAGGGACTGCTTCTGGGAGGGTGTCTCTGAGCTCCCCTGGGCAGGAGCAGTAGCTGTGTGTAGCTAAAGAGTGAGGAAAAAGCTGGCCCCTACTGCAGGCTCTGTTTCCTCTTCCAGGTTTTTTGGCAACCCATAAAGCCAGGCATCTACCACTGGGCACCGGCGGCTTATGCTTATAATCCCAGCACTTTGGGAGGCCTAGGCCAGGGGATCGCTTTAGCCCAGGAATTCAAGACCAGGCTGGGCAACATAGTGAGACCTCATCTCTACAAAATTAAAAACAATTAGCCAGTCATGACGGCTCACGCCTGTAGTCCCAGCTACTGGGGAGGGGGAAGTGGCAGAATTGCTTGAGCCCAGGAGGTCAAAGCTGTAGTGAGCCGTGATCGCGCCACTGCACTTCAGTCTAGACGACAGAGCAAGATTCTGATTCAAAAAATAAAATGAAAAAACAAAACAAAAAACCAGGCATCTTATGGGATCCCAGAGGAAATGTCATGGGAACTGAGCCTCCCAATAGCTGATACTCTATTTTCCGCCCGTCTAGACTTAGAAAGAAGGAATATGAGGTTTCCTTCCCTGAGCGCTGGAAACCCAAATCCACACCTGGGGACCATGTTGGTCCAGGGCCTCCTCTTAGCCTTGAAGCTCAGCTGAGACTCTAATGTAGGCCCTTTAGGCCCAGAGAAGTCACTGGGTGTGGCCAGGTCTGGTGAGCAGCATCTTGCCCTGCCTGGGCTTTTCTCCTCTAACAGGGTCAGTGTTAAGGGACTCACAGAACAGTGGGGCAGGTGGAGGTGGGGTCTCCAGGCTGTCTTGGTACCTACCCAACCGCAGGATGGAGAAGAACAGCATCCAGAACAGACCCAAGAGTGGCGCAAAGATGGCCTGGGAGACGGCAGCCATGTGGATCTGCTCGTTCAGTTTGGTGGGTGCAAAGGAGTAGTACATGTTATAGCGATCCGTCAAGTGCTTCATGCACAGGTAGAGCAGCCCTGGGGGACAAAGGTGGAAACTTACTCAGTGGCCCCTTCGAGTCTGGACCTTTGTGGCTCCAGTGTCTCCACAGGCCTGAGAAGCCAGATCCACGGCTGTCAGAGTCACAACAACCAAGGATGGGTTGGGGGAGCTCCGTGGTACTGACCTCCGGAGCCAGCAGCTTCCCTTGAGCCCCGAGAACTGACTGTTTCAGCTTGGTGAAGAGTCATTCACTCATGCGTTCATTCAACAAACATCCCCCATCGGCAGCCATCCAACCTCAGCTGCCCTGTACCCCCAGCTTGGCCCTGGCCCTGACACCTCCCTACCACAGGTCTCCCCATGCTCCAGGAGGTGGACTGATGTTGTGAGGCTCAATTCCTCCTCCCCATCTGCGGATGTGCAGCCCTTGGGCATGCCTTGGAGATGACTCACCAAAAGGCACAATGATGGGGCAAGTGATGCTGTACGCCATCACCACGCTGAACACGTTCATCATCCACGCATACTCACGCCCAAACTGGAAGTCTATGGCCTGGTT
Organism: Gorilla gorilla gorilla; assembly: GCF_029281585.2. Classification (NCBI taxonomy): domain Eukaryota; kingdom Metazoa; phylum Chordata; class Mammalia; order Primates; family Hominidae; genus Gorilla; species Gorilla gorilla. The sequence goes on along the minus strand of NC_073239.2, from coordinate 94,107,801 downwards.
CTGGGACAGAAGGCAGGTGTCACCCTGAGGTGGCCCAGTCCCCTTGGCTTGACTACTTCTGTGGCTCCTCATCAGCCTCCTGGCAGCTCAGGCCTGGAGGCAGCCTCCTTTCCAACCCTGTAGACCAAGGTGCCCCACCAACACCCATCCACACCGTCCCTCCCACCTCGACCCCCTTGGTGCTTCTAGCAGGCTCTACCCCTGACACCCTCCCAAAGGAAACTGAGGGCTGTGCTCAGCGGAGAGCCAGCCTGTACCTTTCTGATGTTGACTCTCTCTGGCTCTGATCTAGAGAAGAAGAGGCGGGTGCTGTAGCAGAAAAGTGACCCCAGACGCAGCAGCTCCATGCCTGTGCCAAGTAAAGCTGCCGTGATCACGTAGTTGACAAAGAAGGCGCCGTTGTCTGGCAGGAACACACACCTGGGCAGTGAGGGAGAGGGAAGGCGGCAACAGAAGTCACAGGGAGAGGGAGAGATGTTAAAAGGGAGGAGAGAGAGGAGAGCAGCAGAGGGAATGGGAATCGGAGTGGAGATACAGATACAGACAAGGAGAATAACATTTCCTCTCTTTCTTTTTCTCTGTCTCTCTCCTATAATATATATGTCCCCAACCCAATGAAGTTAACAAGCAGTCCCCTGAGCAGGGAGGGGCAGGGACCACATAAAGCATGGGTGTGTTAGGGGATACATGCATTGGCTTGATCCAAAGCAAGGGTGTCTGAGCCAGGTCCAAAGACTCGGGAGAATCCCTGAGTGGGTTTCTGGGGGGTCTGTAAACTAGGATGGGAAAAAATAACATCTTTATTTTCACTAATCTCTAACTGAAATTTAGCATTTTCTTACATTAAGAATGTGGGCAATATGGCAGGGCATGGTGGCTCACACCTGTAGTCCCAGCACTTTGCGAGGCCGAGGTGGGCAGATCACCTGAGGTCAGGAGTTTGAGACCAGCCCAGCCAACATGGTGAAACCCCATCTCTACTAAAAAATACCTTGAAGGATTCTGGGCCTTGCCTTATAGAGCAAGTTATGGAAGTTTGCATGTCATTTGCAACATATCTTTGAAAATTGGGATTCTCAACACTTGTTATCACTAAAACAAAAAAATCGAAATTGGCAGAATGTCCCACGTGGTCTGCATGTTGCTTTGTCAATGATCCCCCCTAGTTTAATATTCTTATTCCAATAAGTAATATCAGTTTTTATACTGATGTTTTTAAGACAGTAAAATGTAACTTTAGCTTGCTTATATAAAAAATGCAATATTGGTTGGGTGTGGTGGCTCAAGCCTGTAATCCCAGCATTTTAGGAGGCTGAGGTGGGCAGATCACTTGAGGCCAGGAGTTCAAGACCAGCCTGGCCAACATGGTGAAACCCCACCTCTATTAAAAATACAAAAATTAGCCAGGCATGGTGGCATGTGCCTGTAATCTCAGCTACTCGGCAGGCTGAGGTGGGAGAATCGCTTGAACTTGGGAGGCAGAGGTTGTAGTGAGCCAAGATTGCGCCACTGCATTCCAGCCTGGGTGACAGAATGAGACTTGGTCTCAAAAAAAAAAAAAAAAAAAAAAAGCAATATCTTGTGTTTATAAATACTATGTCAAAAATTTGATTTTTAAAATATCTTGATAACTGTAATTAAGTATAATTGTATAATTGGTTTTCTTTGTAATCCATGTATTTTGTGCACATAAAGACATCATTCAGAGTACACGTAAACCTGGCAGAATCAGAATAAGCTCTGTGGATGGACCAGTGTCAATTTCCTGGTTTTGATATTACACTATAGTTATGCACAATGCTTCCATTGGGGGAAACTGGATAAAGGGCTCATGGAACACCCACCCCCCATACAGTTTGGGGGCAACTTCCTGTGACTATACAATTATTTCAAAGATATCATTCTGAGAAGGGGTCCCTGGGCTTAACTAGATTGCCAAAGGGATCCCAGCACAGGAAAGGTAACAAGTCTGCCCAGTGAGGGTGTTCACAAGCATTTGTCTACACTTCTGTGAGCAAATTCAGGTGCTGGACTCAGGGAAGAGCACATATACCCACTCCTGTGTGCACACACAGCAGCCCTGGTGGACACATGGGAGTACTCACTGGAACCTGATGGATGCTTGCTCTAGATAGTAGATGTCAAAGAGCCAGCGGAGAAAGACATCCAAACTAGAAGCAAAAACAAGGCAGGTCTGTTAGTTAGCAAACCTATGAGCTAAGGCTGAGGGTTCAACCATCCTCCCTTGCCCAATCTCCAAAGAAAGACCCTTGCTTTATTCCAGCTGGCCAGTCCACACTTCCCCTCTTCCTTCTTAGTGCTGGGCTGTCCTGGCCCCGAGCCCTTTGGCCTTTCAGCTCAAGGCCACCTCCTCCAGCAAACCTGGGTCAGTTTGCAATACTGTAAGCAGACATTTCTCTCACAATATTCACTCATTTCTCTCACAGTACTCTCTCCCTCTTCTGAATTTCTACTGCTTTTTGGCTGTGTTGTTCCCATGTGGGGCTGTCAGGCAACTGGTAAGCATGCCTTGTGTCCCCAGCCAGATGATAAGCTCTATGCGGGCCGAACTCACGGCTGGCACGTTAGTGTTTGCAGGAAGCCCGGCTCATGCTACACCCATGACAGGCATGGGGCTGTCTTTGAGGAGTGGGTTTGCAGCAACCACAGGCAGGTCTACAGTATCTGAAAGAGGAGGTCTTAACTCTAAGACAGCCTGGCTAAGAAGGAAGGGATAACTGGAAGTGAGGTACCTGGTCAGTCCCATAGAGGGCAGAATGACTACCATGAACACCAGAAAGATGTAGCACTTGTGCACCATGACCAGATTCTGACTTGATCTAGAAGGAAACAGAGAGATATTCATCAATGGACGTGGCCTAATAAGAACCAAAGGCCTAACTTATAACTATAACTATGTAATAGAAAGGAAGAGAGACACTGATATGGTTTGGCTCTGTGTCCCCACCCAAATCTCATCTTGTAGCTCTCATAATTCCCACATGTTGTGGGAGGGACCCAGTGGGAGATGATCGAATTATGGGGGGTGGGTCTTTCCCATGCCGTTCTCATGATAGCAAATAAGTCTCGTGAGATCTGATGGTATTATAAGGGGGAGTTTCCCTGCACAAGCTCTCTTTGCCTGCTGCCATCCACGTAACATGTGACTTGCTCCTCCTTGCCTGCCACCATGATTGTGAGGCTTCCCCAGCCACATGGAACTGTAAGTCCAATAAACCCTTTTTCCTATGTTAATTACCCAGTCTTGAGTATGTCTTTATCAGCAGAGTGCAAATGGACTAATACAGAGTCCAATGAAACCTCTTTGTTTTATAAATTGTCCAGTCTCGGGTATGTCTTTATCAGCAGTGTGAAAACTGGCTAATACAGACATATGCAGAGTAGAGGTCTGGGCTGGGAAATTGGTTTAATTGTGCATACCGATGCCACCTCCATACACCACTGTGAGCTGTGCTGCATCTGGGAGCAGCAGGAAAGAAGAGCATGATCCACTAGTGATGTCTGTGCTGGGCACGGGAAGAGATGGGAAGGCACAGATGTGCCATATAGTTGATGTCTGTGTGTTAAAGAGACATTACCAAGAATACTCAAAATCCCTGCAGTTTCAGTCATCAATATAAGTCTTGTTCTTGGCCAGAGGAAAAGGCCAGGAAGGATTTCCGTTAGGATAAACCTTTTGGCTGCTGCCTGGTGGAATAGTAGGAACTTTTGGTGCGGAAAATAACTTTTGAGATGCATGCAGCTTTCAAGCCAAAGTACTGCCACCTGCCCAGGGTGTGGCAAATACTTTCTACCCAGTGAGCAGCCACCATAGAACCATCAAGGCTAACAAATGGGAATGCTCCTGATTGGGTAAAAGGTTGGCATGGTGTGGGCCATATGTGGTGACAGTCATAGTGAGTTTGTGGGCCCCTCTGTCTGGCCAAAGCATTCTGTTGACATTCCCACACAAGTCTTTCCTCCTGTGCCTTCTGCATGGAATGCCTGGGACTGCCTAGCTCATGCCTACAGCTCCATGCCTTCAGGATATGGCTGGGGGCTGAGGGAGAAGCCCAAGGAGGGCTTGGCTTTGGCCTCACACTCTTAGACAGTGGCTCTATCTCAGCAACCCAGGGGCCCAGAGTCAACCCAGACCCTCCTTCCAAAGACAGAACACCTGTTGGTCTTTGGGGATGGTTTCAGGTATCAAAACCATCCCTTATCAATTGTACTTCTTAGGCTAGAGGGGAGGCCCAAGTGCCAGGCTGGCGGGGAAGCCAGGGCAGGGGAAGAGGCTGGAGAAAGCACAGGGCTAGGAGAGGAGGCCCCCAGGTCACCTGGTCCAGTGGGCCTCGAGGAAGGCGGAGAAGTAGACAATCAGAGGCAGTATCACTGTGAAGCCCCAGAGCATCACAGAGGGGAAGAACTGGGTCACAACTGGGCTCTGCAGGGGGAGAGGGGAGGACGGCAGGAGAGACGTCAATGCAAGCATCCCCTTCCCCTTGCTTCTTCTCCTCCCACTCACTCCCAGGGCTGGCTTGCTCTCCTGGAGGCTGCAAGGGGCCTGGCCCTTCTCACTGGCTTTCCTGGCCAGGCAGAGGCTGACACCCAAGGTCAAGTGGAGTCCCCAAGCGGCTAGGCCTTCTATGCTGAGGTCACTGGAGCGGCAGCCTGAGCTTTCCTGAGTGACTTCCTCCTAAGGCCGGAGCTAGCCGGGAGTGCATCCCCAGCAAATTGCCTTTGCTGTGATGACATGTGAGCGCGGGAGGAGGGGAGGATGGAGGAGTCCCCAGGGAGAGCTGTGGCCCTCCCAGGATGCGTGGGGTCTGGGGCCTATTAGAAAGTTGACAAAGGGGAACAAAAATCAGCAGCAGAAGTGGTGTGGCTTGACTTGTGTGCGTGTGTGCGTGTGTGCGTGTGTGCATGCACACGTGTTGACTGTGTGTGTGCGTGCATGCACACGTCTGTTGACTCTGTGTGTGCATGTGTGTGTGTGTGCATGCACGTGTGTTGACTTTGTGTGAGTGTGTGCATGTGTGCGTGCACATGTGTGTTGTTGGAAATGAGGATGGGGAGAATATGGAAGAAGAGACCTTCTAGGCTCCTAGTAACAGTCTTGAGGCTAAAGAATTTGGAAATGGGCTAGGATCCCTCTGACCTGCACCATCAGCAGGAGGCATCCCCTAACTTCAGAGATGGTTCCTCCAGGGCTGAGGGCTCCCAGCCTGGAGTGCAGGTGTCTGGAGATGAGGGAGGTGGAGGCAGATCTTGAGCTCCCACTTCTCTGAGAGGGCTGCATTGGGGCTTACCTCACTCTTCCTCACCTTCAACCCTACTACCCAAACCAGGAGCCTGCTTCGCCGGATAACTTGCAGAGAGCAGAGCCACTCACACTTGCCACACCCTCTGGACCCCAAGCTGGCCTGGGATGACCCCGTTCATGAAGACCTCTGAGCCCATGTTGACAGGACGACACCCCCTCCAACTCACCCCAGGACCTGCCTGTGGACTCCCCACTCTCCCTTCCCACTCTAGCCCTGGTCCCTAAGACTGGCAGTCACCCACCTTCATCCCTTTAGAACAAAGCAAGCCCTACCCCGCCATTTGCACCACGGCCACCTCCACAATGTTCGCACTGTATGGGCTCCACAGCCCCCTCCCAGGGGGCCCCCCGTCCCATCCTCGCCTGAATTCTTCCTTGATCTCCCTGGGGCCCCCAGGCCTGGCCTGAGCAGAGGAGGCACCTGCAGCTTCTCGATGGGGCGGGTGACGTTGTACATGTCGATAGTGTTCATGATGATGGCAGGCGTGGTGAGAAAGAAGAAGAGGAAGAAGAGGAAGGTGTTGATTGCGATAAAGCGGGCCCACCAAAAGAAGCGGCGGACAGACAGGTGTTTCCTGGGGAAGGATGGAAGAAGGAGGCACATTTAGAGACATCAGTTCTTAGAGCCCATGTGTTGTTTGCTGCAGGCCAGCTGTGGACCCAGGCTGCCCTGGTCTAATCCAGCCTCCTGGGCCCAGACCTGCATGCAACAGGACCCTGGACCGTCCCCTGTCACACCGTTTATAAAGGATCCAGAGCATATAGCCAAAAAAAAAAAAAAATGGACCTGAGTTCCCTCTGCAGGAAAAACCTTTTTGCTAAGGGTTGGATGCCTCCCACACTTGTGGGAATGAGTCTGGGCGTACACACAGGTTGTGGTGCTTAGGAGAGCATGGAACTTAGTCCCCTTGGAGTCTCTGTTGGGCAATGACATGGGGAGAGAAGGCCCTGTCCTGCCGCCTTCTTCAGTCTCAGAGGAGCTCAGAGGAGAGGGGAGGGATGGGGGAGGCTTACCAAATAATGTCTTTGGGATGTGGGGCCATAGTGACCCTCCAGTAATATGATTTGACGATGGTGGTCACTGAGGACTGCTGGGGTTGCACACCACACTGGACATACTTGTAATCCTTACGGACACTGCAGAGAGGGGAGAAGAGGAAGAAAGGTGGGTCTGGGGGTGGGGGGATGGGCTTATGAGGGTCTCATGCCAGGAGCTCAGGGCCACTATGGTGGTCCTACAGATGGGGGCTCATCCCCTTCCTGGGGATTCTTGAAGCCTTGGATATGTCTTCAGGACCTTAGAGGTGGACAGTTCCTAAGGCCCAGTATCTGGAGGAAAGGGCATTTGAGGGTGCCTAGACTGCCCAGGCAGGGCAGAGGTGCCACGTTGTTCTGTTTCTGCCTTTCCCCTTAACAGCAGTGACAGCACATAGACACACTCTTTCTTTGAGATTTGATAAGGGAGGTACTACTTTTAGCCTCATCTTGATATCAATAGCTACTAATTATTGAGTTCTTTCTGTGTGTTTGACACTGTGCTAATTGATGACCAGTATCATTTCCATTGCACAGATGACTAAATCGAGGTGCCTAGAGATGTGACCAAAGAGGAGCAGGTGGTGGAGCCCCACCTCTGGCTTGCTAGCTCATATTCTGCTGTAATTAAGCCCCGGATCCTCTCTACCAAATGGCAATGTCTCAAAGAATGAACAATATTACCTTAGGTAGGTGTATTGCTTTAAACAACACAGAAACTGAATAGAAGGCATATCACTTGTCAACCTTCCGGGAGGGCAACAGGGCAGATATCAGTAACCAAATTTGCGAGATAAAAAGTTGAGAGTATAAGGAACTTGCAAAATTGTGTACCATTGTTTGTGAGCAAAATCTAGGTAGTTCTGCTCTTCCTTTGTAGGGTTGGGGTAGGTGGGAACAATGTGCTGTACAGGATCAGCCTCCCCCAGAAAGAAGAGCCCCCCTGACCCCCACAGTTCTTAAGAGATAAATTCTGGAGCTCCTTTAGGACTTTGGCCCAGTCCTAAGGATCCTTCTGGAACATTCCAGAGTGGACTGAATTCACTCCTTGTCAACGCATGGGCTGCCAGAGGCTGGGGCATAGAAGAGAGGGGACTGTAGAGCTATGAATTAGGGGAGGCCTGCAGCAGGAGAAGGGCAAACAGAGCTGCTCTATCCTGACGCTCTCTTATGGTGAGGAGGGAGTGATGTGTGTGTCAGCTGGGAGCAGTGGCTCACACCTGTAATCCCAGCACTTTGGGAGACCGAGGTGGGCAGATCACCTGAGGTCAGGGGTTCGAGACCAGCCTGGCCAACATGGTGAAACCCTGTCTCTACTAAAAATACAAACATTAGCTGGGCATGGTGGCAGGCACCTGTAATCCCAGCTACTTGGGAGGCTGAGGCAGGAGAATCGCTTGAACCTGGGAGGCAGAGGTTGTAGTGAGCTGAGATTGTGCCATTGCACTCCAGCCTGGGTGACAGAGCGAGATTCTCTCAAAAAAAAAAAAAAAAAAGAGAAAAAGAAAAAGAAAAAGGGAAAAGGGATGTCATTTTTGTCAAGGACAGAAGAGGGACCATGAGGTCAAAGGCTTCTCTGACCACCTCTGTGCTAAAGCAAGGACAGGGAGTGAGGAGCCCCGGCCTGGGCACCCCTTGAGACCAGCTGGGCCCCAGCAGCTGGGGGAAGCAGGTATGGCCATCTCATCCACTGGAGAGCCAGATGGCAGCTGCCTGTGATGAGCATGGAGGGCCCAGGGGAGGCAGAAGGGGAAACTGGAGGTGGAGAGGGAGGAGAGTGCCGAGAAGCAGGGGTATGCTTGGGGCTGGGTGGGGCGCCTGCCTGGTGCTCACCGCTTGGCCATCCTGGAGTCCTGGAAGGTGACAAAGATCAGGTCCAGGCGCTTGAGCGGCACGCGGTTGAGCTCGGCGTTGAACTCGTCCGTTAGCTGCTCCTCTAGCTCGCTGTAATACTGCTCTGCATCCACCTGGGGTGGCAGGCAGCCTTCAGGGCTGGGGCCAGAGCCCCAGGAAGGCCTCCCTGGTCACGAGGTTCCTCCCCACTCAAGCCTCCCTGGATTGTGGTGGCCCTGAAGCACCTCAAGGAGCCCAGGACCCTGGCTGGCCTCCAAAGTCCCACCTCTAGAACAAGAAGAGGCGATGACTGCCATTCACCCCTGCCCTTAGATCTGGGGAAAGTGAGGCATAGCTAGGGGTACCCGGGGGCTTTCAGGCTTGGGGTGGACCACAGAGAGGTGAGAGAATGTGTTTGCCGCATTTCCACGAGAGAGGGTGAATCTCTGGGCTGGCAGAAGTTCGGCGTGGTCCTGAAGCAGGTGTCTGAGTCTCGATGCCCTCTTTGAGCCACAGTGGTCAGGTGATAAGACAGGCTGTTGCCTTCAAATGTTTCTGTCCTATCTCTTTGGGAGCCTGAGGCCTGGCAGCCTCGTGTAGCCTGCTGTGTTTTCTCTGGTCCTTCTCTCTCATTCTCCCAACCAAGACCAGAAAGGAGACAGCAGCAAACTTCCCTGGATTGTTCTGAAGGTGGCCTCCAGAAAGGCTCCCATCTCAACAGGGAGGCAGGACATGGTGGATGGGGAGGAAGGAGCTGGGTGGGGAGCACTAGAGCAGACCTGAGTGAGGCCTGGGGCCCAACAGTGCAGGCAAAGGCACAGAGCCTAGAGCCCCAGGACCCCACCGCTCCCTTGCTGTGCTCCCAACGCTCAAGCCAGTTACCTCCTTGAAGCAGGTCCAGCACTTGCAGAAGCACAGGCGGGCGCAGGGGTGGATCCTGATCATCACCTTCCCAGACTTCTTGGCCTTGGCTGTATAGAAAAGCCGGCCCCGCATGGCATGGCGCCTGCCAGCGGTGGGCAACAGGAGAAGGACCTGCAGGTCAGGGGCCAGCAGAGCCCCATCCTCCCCTTTTACCCCCACCCCGGGCCCCAAAAGGCCCCGCTGCAGCCTCACCTCTGATCGTCCAAGTCGATCAGGTTCCTGACGTCGTAGCAGAAGTGGACTCTTGTCACGACACTGCCTGGATAGGCCTCGCTGCAGCCACAAACATGGGTGCTGAGTCGGCCTGTGGGGTTGGGGATGTTCTGCCCCTACCCCCTGCCCAGCATGTCGGCCCTCAGGGCTGGGTGGCTCAGCTGCCTGGTGTTCCTGGATGGGAGACTCCATCTCTGCTCCTAAAGCTGAACCTCAGGGTTTGAACCTTGGCGATCTGAGAGCTGCCAAATCCTTCCTACACAACTCAGAACAGGGCAAAAGGGCAGAGCTCCACCCACTGGGGAACCCAGGAGAGAGCTGTTCACGAAGAGATAATTAGCTCAGTGAACAGTGTCCTTGGGGCTAGGAACTTGGGGTCACAAAGGATGTCTCCAGATGATCTGCTCTAAATAGCTGTGATCCAAGGTTCCCTGTGCTCAGTAGTTGGAGCAACAGGAGAAAGAAAAATTCCAATCACCCATATCACAGCCATGCCATGCAGGAAGTCCCTGACTTCAGACACCCTGCTCCAGCTCCAGCGGCCCTCCCCATTCTAAAAAGCTGATCCTGAGCTGAGTCCAGGGAGAGCCACCCCAGGGTGTCCCAGTCCCACCATCCTGCACCAACTCACTACCCACTTGAGGACCCAGGCGGGGTTACAGGGAGGAAGCGATCCACGCCTCGGCCCACCCCAACCCACTTACTGAAAATGCTTAATGATGAGTTCTGGGTCTTCAATGTCCTTGGGCACATAGGTGATCATCAGTGTCCTTGTGACCTGGGTGGGAATAATAAAAATGGAGAAAGAAGACTGTGCTTGCATAGGAATTCCAGATACCTGAGTCTTTTGGTGGCTCAGAGCAGGCCTTCTGCTCACAGCAGGCTGCTGATGCCAGTGCCTCCTTGCTGAGAGAGCCAAGAAAGCCAAAGCCAAGCTGGGACACTGTGGGCCAAGGAAGTGCCAGCTGCCTTAGCCCACGGTGTCCCAGCTGAGCCAGGTAGCTCTGAGGTTCGTCAACTGTGCTTCCATTCTCCTCTGTGCCCAGCTGTGGGTGCCTTGCTCCGGACTGCTGTGGTGAAGGGAGGAAGGGCTGGAAAGCTGCCATCAGGCTGGGGTGGAGGATCAGAGCTCCATGATTGGAAAGAGCTGCCCGAGCGACCCCACAGTGATTTCTGCTCTCCCTGTAGCTTCCACTGTTCCAGCGTAAAGCCTCACATCGCTAGGGAAATCCCTCAGGTGAGACTAGGCCCGGGAGTTGGGAAGTAAACAAGACTCTGGGGAGAGGGTAGGGAAGCTTCCCTAAACTTCACACTTTATTCTGTGAATGGGAAATATCTTCCTGGGTCGTCACCTTTAAGATGACAGTCTGGTAATTGTGCTGCAAGAATCAGGGGTCTTGAAAGAGGCTTCTGGTGACAAGAAGGAAAGCTGAAGTAGCAGACACCAGACTAGTCAAGGGTGACCAAGCCTCCATGCCTGGCAGGCTGAAGCATTTGGGTTCACTTTTCAGGGAATGTGGATTTGCACTCTGGGGTGGGTTCAAGTGAATCAGTCCTTTTGAATGGATGGCCTGGAAGGAGCTGATTCCACACCACTGAACCTTTGAAAGGCTGAGGACGGGAACTAAGGATGCTCCTCACTCTTGCCCATCCCCAGCAGAGCATGGGTGCTGGTCCAGATGGGTGGCACTGCTGGTGCCTGCCCGTGGCCCCCCGTCAGTCATCTCTGCACACCAACACCTGCAGCATGCTTCAAATACTGCGACTGCTCTTTCCCGGCCTTGGGGCATGTTCAGCTTTTGTGCAGGGCCAAGTAGGGGAGGAGTTAAAGCCCCCAAGCGCAACCCTCAATGAACGGTGGACAGGGAGCTGGCGGAAAATACCCACGATTGCTCACCTCCAGGAAAATTCTGGGGCATGTGCTCTACACCAGCTCCTAGAGTTCCCCAGTCATGAAGCTCCACTTGCCGACAGTGGTAAGTTGCCCCTCCATGCTCCCTTTTTTTGGTTGCCTTTGCATCCTCACTCCCTTACTGGCCTTTCCTGGGATCACCTCCCATAAACAAGTGCTACTCATTCCAAGTCTCAGGGTCTGCTTGGATGGGGTCACCCAAACTGAGACGGTGGGGATACACGGGGGTCTCTGACCTCAGAGAGACTGCAGAAGGGCAAGGCACGGGCCTAGCAGGAGTGGGCAGGGCCAGGTACACTAAGTAGCAGCAGTTCAGCAGGGCCCAGACCACTTAGCATGGAGGCCCCCGCTGGTCCACTGGGCCTTGTTAATCCTTTAGTTTTCAGATGGCGGGAAGTCCAAGAGTCCCTGGGGAGGGGCGGGGCAGCAGAGGGGCAGGGATAGGAGGTACCTGGGCAGCAGCTATTTACCAACCAGTCTGAAAGTTTCATTAGGGGTGAGAGGATGGAGGGTGAGAGGGTGGAGGAGCGTGAGAGGGTGGAGGAGCGTGAGAGGGTGGAGAAGGGTGGAGGAGGGTGAGAGGGTGGAGAAGGGTGAGAGGTGGGGGCCAGGTGATTGTTACTAGGGCTGAAGGGAGGAAGCTTGGCCCCTGCTCAGGTGAAACCGCCCCCTCCCATCTATCACAGTCTCCCTGGACCCTCTGAGGGCTTCTCTGAGGGTTGGGAGTGGTCAGCCCAGTGGGGAGGGACCCCAGCTCCCAGTGGGAAGCAGCTTTGTAGGCTACTTACCTTTTGGCTATTCCTGGGCGCAAATCCCAGGCAGTGATGAGCCATGAACATGAAGTTGGTGATGAAGTAGAAGAAGGACAGCAGGCTATGCAGCCACAGGAGCTTGCTCCTGCAGGGAGGGAGGCAGCAGCAGTGAGGTCAGCCTGTGAGCTCCCCAGAGCCCACTGCACAGAGACCCCTGGGCCTCCTCCTACCCTCAGTCTCCTGGGGCCCCCCAGCCCATCACAGTCTCCTCAGACCCCCACAACCATCCAAGTCTCCCCAGACCCCAACCCATTACAGTATCCCCCCACCCCCACCCATCACAGTCTCCCTAGACTCCCCCTACCATCACAGTCTCCCCATACCCCCACCCATCACAGTCTCCCCATACCCCCCACCCACCAGTCTCCCCATACCCCCCACCCACCACAGTCTCCCCATACCCCCACCCATCACAGTCTCCCCATACCCCCCACCCACCAGTCTCCCCATACCACCCACCCACCACAGTCTCCCCATACCCCCACCCATCACAGTCTCCCTAGACTCCCCACCCATCACAGTCTCCCCATGCCCCCACCCACCACAGTCTCCCCATACCCCCATCCACCACAGTCTCCCCATACCCCCATCCACCACAGTCTTCCCAGACCCCCACCCATCACAGTCTCCCCATACCCCCACCCATCACAGTCTCCCTAGACTTCCCACCCATCACAGTCTCCCTAGACTCCCCACCCATCACCCCATCTCCCCAGGCCCCCACCCACCGCAGTCCCCCTGGACACCTCCCTCACCCATCACAGTCTCCTAGGGCTCACTGCTCCCTCCCACCCATCACAGTCTCCCCATACCCCCCACCCACCACAGTCTCCTCATACCCCCCACCCACCAGTCTTCCCATACCCCCACCCATCACAGTCTCCCCATACCCCCACCCATCAGTCTCCCCATACCCGCCACCCATCACAGTCTCCCCATACCCGCCACCCATCACAGTCTCCCCAGACCCCCCACCCACCACAGTCTCCCCAGACCCCCACCCACTGCAGTCCCTCTGGACACCTTCTCCACCCATCACAGTCTCCTAGGGCTCCCTGCTCCCTCCCACCCATCACAGTCTCCCCAGATCCTCCCACCCATTGCAGTCTCCGTGGACCCCCCAACCGGTCACGGTCACAGTCTCCTTGGATCTGTCCCACCAGTCACAGTCTCCTAGGACACCCCCACCCATCTCAGGCTCCCCGAACACCTCCCTTCCACCCATCACAGTCTCCCAGGTCTCCCTCCCACCCATCACAGTATCCCTGGATCCTCCCCTCTCACCTATCACAGTCTCCCCAAATATCTCCCCATCCATTGCAGTCTTCTCAGACCCTCCCCTCCCACCGATCACAATCTCCCCGGACCCCCCTCTCCCAGCCCACATGCAGTCTTTCCAGGAACACCTTCTTGGAGTCCAGACACTCAGGTGCCTTGGAAGGGGCATCAGTGGTGAGAAGGGGTCTTGCTCCAGCTCATGGGGGGGATGTTTATTGAGTGTTTACTCTGAGCCAGATCCAGGTGGGACTTAGTGCATGGTGTGCATTTTCTCACTAGACTCAACCACACACATAGCCATGCATGTGGTTATCTTCACTTCACTCATAGGGAAAGGAGGGTGAGAGAGGGTCGGTGACCCTCCCAAGGTCACTGTAGCAATGGTGCGCTGGGAGGTGAGCCCAGAGCTGCTGAAGTACTTAGATTCATCACTGCTACGCCATCCTGCCAGCTGCTGTGGCTCAGGCCCCCATGGTTGCACAGCAGACCAAATGAGGAAGAATCTGGGTTACCTGCAGGCCTCGGGGGAGGAGGACCAGATGGTTTGCAGCACCACCCCTGGGGTAGGAGAGTCGTGGCACTTGGACCATGTTTGCCATCCCTGCTTTCAACTCACATGATGCCATCCCAAAGCACTTGGCTAGGATTGCTACTCAGAAATAGGGCCCACCTTATTCTACATGGTTAGAGGGGAGAAAATTCACCTTGTTTCAAAATACCCCTGGTGCCTGGCACCTCACACGCCATTGCCATCTGCTATGATGGTGGATCCACCATGCTGCTCCACCCTCAGTTTCCACAGAGGGGCAAGGCTACATGGTCTCTACAGAATGCTCCAGCTCTCTGCCAGGATAGATTCATGGAGATTGATGGCTTTTTGCTGTTCTACTAGAATTCACTTTTTGTTGGGAAGATGTAGGTACCTCGGGCCAGCAATGGGCCTCGGGAAGGAGCCGATATCCCTACTCTGGTTGGCATCCTCAGGGGAGGATATGGTCAAAGCAGAGGTGAGAGGATGCCTTAGCCCCTTTCTGCTCATTTCAGAGTTTGGGTTAAGCCAGTCTGCTCCAAGGTGTATTGCAGGAGAGCAGGGGCAGAGGGATAGGGGTTGGGGGACGCGAGGTGGGGCAGGGGTGTGTGAACCCCACTCACGCTTGCTGGAACTGCTTCTGCAGCTTTGTCAGGAATCAGCCAAGCTGGCCTAGACACCTGGGCCATGGCATGGACCAACGGGGCCACATTTGGCTCGGGGCAAATTGATATGGCCTCCAGTCAGGTCGGCTGAAGTTGAAAGCCACAGGTTCTTGGCCTGTGAGGGGAAGGAGCTTAGAGAGCATGTCCACCAGCTCTTCCCCAATGACGGACATGAATAAGGACTGAAGCTCAGTGTTGGGGGTGCACTGCTTCAGACCTAGGGCCAGTTAATGGCAGAAGTGGGGCATGAGTCTGCTGTGGGACTCTGAGGGGGACTGTCAGGCACACGATTCACTCGGGTATATGACGGCTGACTGGAACCTATTGGTGGCAGGAAAACAATCTTCAATCTCTTTCAGCACATGGTCTCTGCCTCTTGGGATCTGGGTACACTAAGCAAATAGTACCATTTCTCCACGTCTTCATGAGTGGCCAGTTTGGGCAGCTCCACTCATGACAGATGAGGACACAGGGCCTCATCTCACACCAAGAGTCCTGCCCCACCGAGAGGATGCAGCTTCTGACATCTCACTCAGGACCCGGTTCCCAGGGAAACCAGGCCTTTCTTATCAGCAAAACGCTGCCCATGTTACAAACTGACATGTTAGACCTCCTCTCCACACCAACACCCCCAGCCAATGGAATGGGAGGTTAAGATCAGGTACCTACTCTGTGGAGACATTGACAATGGTGGTCCGAGCAAAGTGACTGCTCCAGTCTGAAAGAGAAAGAAGTTGCTGACCTCAAGCCTGGCTCCTCAGTTGCTGGGGGCGCCAGAATTCAAGGTTCCTGGACAAATGCTTCGGGTCCTTTGACCTCCTCTTCCTTCCGGTTCCCCAGAGCTTCTCCCCAACTTTTAACAAAAACATCAGAGGCCTCTTTTCCCTGGCACTGCTGACTGGGGCTCTCGGGAGGAAAGCGAGAACACTTCTTTGTGTGGTATCTCCAGGGCATAATTGGCACATAATGGACACCCAGTGAATGCTTGTTGGAGGCACCAGCCATCCAGCCACGAGCAGAATGATGAAATTAGCAACACTATTACCACTGGCAACGTCCAGAAAAGGCAACACTGCCTCATTCAGAGGAAATCCTTCTGGCTATGTGCATTAGTTTGACGGTTCAGACACCCCCTTATAAAATGTGTCTAAAAATCCTGCATGATATTATCACTGCCAACATACCAGCTCTTAGGATGAGACAAGACTCAGATATTACTCTAGTAGTGGCATTTGGTGGCACGGACACTCAGTGTGCTAAACTGAATTAATTAAGGTCTACCTCTGGCCAAGGATGAACAGGTAGAAACCTAAGGAATCAGGGGAAAGCTGGTTGCCCCGGGGGCATTTACGGTGCTATTCTGCACCACCCAGTTGTACAGTCTTCATACAGCTCCATTCAGCTTCATGATTCTAAATGAAATACTAGCTGCTATTCATTGAGCACCTACTATGTATATCCAACACTGTATAGGTATGTGGCATGTGATCTCCAATCCCTAAGACAGTTGAGGAAAGTGAAGCTCGGGAGACTGATTTGCCATATACAAGGTTAAATCACATGTTAGTGGCCAGGTGCGGTGGCTCATGCCTGTAATCTCAGCATTTTAGGAGGCCAAGGCGGGTGGATCACTGGAGGTAAGGAGTTTGAGACCAGCCTGGCCAACATGGTGAAAACCCGTCTCTACTAAAAATACAAAAATTAGCCGGGCGTGGGGGCGGGTGCCTGTAATCCCAGCTACTCAGGAGGCTGAGGCAGGAGAATCACTTGAACCCAGGAGGCAGAGGTTGCAGTGAGCTGAGATCGCGCCATTGCACTCCAGCCTGGGCGACAATAGCAAAACTCTGTCTCAATAAGTAAATGAGTAAATAAATAAATAAATAAAATATAAAATAAAATAACATATTAGCTAGGCAAAGGTATTTTCTGGGGAGCAGGTGTGGGTAAACATTGTGGAGCCATGATTTTTCTGTTTTGGAAGCCAAGGTCTCATCCACAATGCTGTTCCCTCCAAAGGGCTTACCCCGTTCCAATGAGTGGGAGTAGAGGTCCTACAAGGCAAATTCTGCACCTATGGTGTTATGTCCAACAGAGTGGGTTCAGGGATCTTTGCAGTGGGTCACATGTCACAAAAGGGTCTCCAGGAACGCCCAGCCAGAGTGGGGCCGTGAATGAACACTCAGTTCCAAACTGAATTAATACTATGTGCCTGCTGGGTGTCAGGCCCTGGGCCAAACCTGTGACAAAGGAGGAATCGCCTCCAGTCTCCACATGAGAGAAGCGAAGCATGGCTTGTTCAAGTTCACACAACAACAAACTCCCAGAGGCAGGATTAAAATAGATGTCTAGACCCTCAACCCAAGCCCTGACTGGCTTGCCTGGCTGCCTCTCAGGTCCAGCTGCTGCCCCAGGGCCAGCTGAGCTTTGCCTACCCAGAACAGATCCAGTATAGTTGATGGGCAAAATGATGCCCAGGGAGGGGATACAGATGATGAGCACAAAGATGATGAGGTGGTACTGGAACACGATGTAGATGCGCGCGTCGTCCCCACACTTGTTAATCAGATCCTCGTCCCTGGAAGAGACACACAGACAAGGACGTGCCTCAGGAGCCAGCGTGGCCACCACTTGTTGTGGGGAGGTAGAGAGAAGGGCAGAAAATGATCGCCCCCTCCCCAAGTGTTTTTTTTTTTAATATCTCTATATCTCATATATAAGGCAACTTCGAAATTGCCCTATATCTCAAAGCCTCGGTTATCCTTGAAGTATACTTTAACTGAATTTCGCAGACATATCAAAGATAGGGGCTCTGTTACAGATACACACTCAGGAATCCAGAAACACTCTTGAAATAGAGCATGCATTCATCCTTTTATTACTTCTTCAAACATTTTGAGTGGTTGCTATGGTGCAGGCACCAGACAAAGCACTCGTGGTACTGAGAGGCACTCTATTAGGAAAAAAGGAACACCTGAAACCCATAATGAGATAATGAGCTATCACTCCACACTCCCAGATTTGCCAAAGTTGGAAAGTTGGACAACACTAAGTGTTGGTGAGAGTGTGGGGCGCTGGGAGTTCTCCTGCTCTCATGGGTGTATATGCTGGCCCAGTTACACTGGAGAACAGTTGGTATTATCTACTGAAATGGAATACATGCACATTCTATGACCCAGCAATTCACTTCTAGGTTTATACCCAACAGAAATGCATGACATGTGTACCTAGAGACATGTATAAAAATTTCACAGATGCATTACTTGTAACGTCCTCAAACTGGAAACAACTTACATGTCTATCAAGGTGAAATGGACACAAGAACTGTAATATATAAATCATGAAATACTAGACAGCAGTGGTCCCTAACCTTTTTGGCACCAGGGACCAGTTTTGTGGAAGACAATTTTTTCCATGGACCTGGGTGTGGGGTGGTGGGGGGGCAGAAATTTTGGGATGAAACTGTTCTACCTCAGATCATCAGGCATTAGTTAGAGTCTCATAAGGAGCATGCAACCTAGACCCCTCATATGTGCAGTTCACAATAGGATTTGTGCTCTTATGAGAAGCTCATACTGCCGCTGATCTGACAGGAGGCGGAGCTCAGGTGTAATGCTCGCTCACCTCCTGCTGTGCGGCCAGGTTCCTAACAGGTATCGATCTGTGGCCTGGAGGCTGGGGACCCCTGTTACACAGCAATAAAAATGAATGACCCATAGCTGAACCTCACAAACACAATGCTGAGTAAAAGTTACCAGGCACAAACAACACATACTGTGTGGTTTCAAAAATAAAGTTCAGCTATAGGCAATACTGAGCTATAGAGTTAGAATGGGATGGGGATGAAGGTTGGGGGGCAGGAAGAGAGCTGCTGGGTATTGGCAATGTTCTAGTTGTGGATCAGGATGATGGTGGCACAGCCTTAGCTTTGTGATGACTGAGCTGTACATTTTTCTTTTTTTTTTAGACAGAGTCTTGCTCTGTTGCCCAGGCTGGAGTGCAGTGGCATGATCTTGGCTCACTGCAACCTCCTCCTTCCGGGTTCAAGTGATTCTCCTGCCTCAGCCTCCCGAGTAGCTGAGACTATAGGTGTGCGCCACCACGCCCAGCTAATTTTTTGTATTTTTTAGTAGAGACGGGGTTTCACCATGTTGACCAGGATGATCTTGATCTCTTGAGCTCAGGGGATCCACCTGCCTCGGCCTCCCAAAGTGCTGGGATTACAGGCGTGAGCCACCGTGCCGGGCCGAGCTGTACATTTTTTGGTGTGCACTTTTCCATGTGCATGCTATACTTCAATTTAAACAATTTAAAAGCAACAACTTCTCATAGAAACTTTGGAAAATATGAAAGAGAAGTAAATAATTCATCTACAATCTCATGGAACCTAAGACAATGATTAAAAAGCATTTGGGGCTGGGCATGGTGGATTGCGCCTGTAATCCCGGTACTTTGGGAGGCGGAGACAGGTGGATTGCTTGAGCCCAGCAGTTCGAGACCAGCCTGGCCAACATGGTGAAACCCCACCTCTACTATATATATATATTTTATATATATATAAATTAGCTGGGTGTGGTAGCATGTGCCTGTAGTCCCAGCTACTCTAGAGGCTGAGGTAGGAGGATCGCTTGAGCCTGGGAGGTTGAGGCTACAGTGAGCCAGTATCATGCCACTGCACTCCAGCCTGGGTGACCTGGGGAACAGAGCAAGACCCTGTCTCAAAATAATAATAATGATAATAATAAGCATTTGGACTTAATTTTTGTTTGTTTGTTTGTTTTGAGACAGAGTCTCACTCTATAGCTCCGGCTGGAGTGCGTGACATGATCTTGGCTCACTGCAACCTCTGTCTCCCAGATTCAAGTGATTCTCCTGCCTCAGCCTCCCAAATAGCTGGGATTACAGGTGTGTACCCAGCTAAATTTTTGTATTTTTAGTAGAGACAGAGTTTCACCATGTTGGCCAGGTTGGTCTCAAACTCCTGATCTCAAATGATCTGCCCGCTTTGGCCTCCCAAAGTGCTGGGATTACAGGTGTGAGCCACCATGCCCAACCTCCTTTATTTTCTTGTTGTGCTCATTTTACTTGGTGATTATAGTTATAAAAAGCATTTGATGCACTGCTCTTTTGCTTGGCATTTAATCTCAAGCATTTTCCAATGGTTTTACGTAATGGTGACAGTGGCCTCTGTTGATGGAGCACTGGTTCATGCTCAGCACCATGCAGGCCTCCCCACTCCACTGGTGGACACACCATGGTTTACCCACCCCTGCCCCCTTGTCAGGATTGTAGGTTGTATGCAAAACTAGCATCCAGTCTGGGATTCAGATTTATTTTTAAGGCCGGGTGCAGTGGCTTATGCCTGTAATCCCAGCACTTTGGGAGGCCAAGATGGGCAGATCACTTGAGGTCAGGAGTTCAAGACCAGCCTGGCCAACGTGGTGAAACCCCGTCTCTACTAAAAATACAAAAATTAGCCAGGCATGGTGGCACGTGCCTGTAATCCCAGCTACTTGGGAGGCTGAGGCAGGAAAATTGTTTGAACCCGGGAGGCGGAGGTTGCAGTGAGCTGAGATCGTACCACTGCCCTCCAGCCGGGGCGACAGAGTGAGACTCCGTCTTAAAAAAAAAAAAAAAAAAAAGATTTATTTTTAAACAATACTACAAAAAGCACACCTTCAAGGTTTTCAATGTTCTCATTTGAGGAATTATTTAGAGCTCTTGATTTTTTAACTTTGAGCGGCTAAACGTTTCCCTCCCTGGACTTGAGAATGAAATGCCAGAAGTGGAATGGATGAGAACTTCTGGAGAGCGGGGGAAGGTCCTCTTGCACTGCCTGAGGCGGGGTGAGGTCCAGGAGCCTCCAATCAGGTGGAGAGAGCAGAGGGCTGGACAGGACTGGATGGCACTGAGAGCACTAGAATTCTCTTCCTGGGCCAGGAATTCCTGCCTCCACCACTAGGCCTGTTTCCTTTCTCCATCTTTCTTGTAAGTGCCCCACCCTGACCTTCCAGCCAATCGCCCTTCTTCCTACTCACAATTAATTCTCTGTCTCTGCTCTCATTGCTTCCCTTCCTTCCACCTCTTTCTGAAGACGTGCTGGATCCATTGTTCTGCTCTCTCATCTTCGGCATCCTCCTCTCTCTGCGTCCACCTGCATCCACCCACACCTCTTCCCTGTAAACTACAACCAGGCTCAAGTGCTTGTTGGTTCCTCTGTAATAAAACAGCTCCTCAAGGATCCACTCTCTGATCTGTTCCCTGACCTGTTTTCCCTCCTCCTTCCAGTAGCTTCACTTCCCTCCTTCCATGTACCTCTGGAAAAAGGTGACCTTCCTTCTCTGCCTCTGTGTCTTGGACATCCTATCCTCGGCCTGCCCTCCCAACAGAGACCCCACTCACCAAAGTCAATGTCCTTTCCTCAGCCCCCATTCTACTCCACCTCTGTAGCACTAGAGGTTTCTGGGCCGCCCCACCCTAGAGGGGAGCCTTGTCCTGGCCTGGCTTCAGTGAGTCCAGCCCAGAGGATGCCTCTTCCTCCCGCCTTGATGAGGCACTCCCTTGGGCCACTTCTGGTCTTACAACCTTGGATGACCCATCTGCTCCCATGACTTCAACTACAGCCTCCATGCACCATCTCCCAAGTTGAAATCTCTAACTCTGACCTTTCTCCTAGGCTTCAATCTTGTTTTTTCAACAGCTCCTTTGTCAGCTTGCATACTTGCCCTGACTACATCTCATCATTTTGTGTTTCCTCTCCCACCTAATGGCATTACTACCCTCCCCAGAAACCAGACCTCAATTTCTCCCTTTTTCTTAACTAGGCCACAACCTACTGACTGTAGCCTTATGATCTCCCTCCCATCTTCCCCTCCCATTGTTTCTCTAGTCACTGCCCCGGTTCAGGTCACTAGCACCTCCCACCTCGACCACTGGAATAGCCTCCTTAACTGCTTACCTTGACTTTGGACTTTCTCTAATGCCATTCACTCTCCATACTTCTGCCTACACACATATATTGTTCTGAGTTTCCAGCTTAAAAATACTAATTGGCTCTCTACTGTCTCTAGATGAAAGCCCAAGATTCTCAGTATGCCAGCCAAGGTCCCAGCTGAGGCCCAGTGCGGTGGCTCATGCCTGTAATCCCAGCACTTTGAGAGACTGAGGCAGGTGGATCACCTCAGGTCAGGAGTTCGAGGCCAGCCTGGCCAACATGGTGAAACCCCATCTCTACTAAAAATACAAAAATTAGCAGGACATGGTGGCGCGTGCCTCTAATCCCAGCTACTCGGGAGGCTGAGGCAGGAGAATTGCTTGAACCCAGGAGGTGGAGGTTGCAGTGAGCTGAGATTGTGCCACTGCACACCACACTGGTGACAGAGAGATATTCTGTCTCAAAAAAAAAAAAAATCCCAACTGATCCTTCCAGCCCAATCTTTTACCCTCCCCCGCCACACTTACCATGAAACCTTGCTTCTAGTCACACCAGATTTACCATGTCTGTGCACACCCTACTCATCTCTGCAACAAACTGGCTCACACAGTCCTTTACTTCTGATGTGCCCGCCACATCCCACATTGCGCCTGTCGAAACTCTTCCTGTCCTCCAATGCCCAGCTCAAAACTATACTTTTCCAGTTGGAATTCATTTCTCTCTTCCCCAGATGCCATCTGCACAGCAATTATAACCCTCCCATTCTGAATGCTATGAAGGGAGTCTTGTTCACCTTTGTTTCTCCAACCAGACCGCATGGGTTTGTGCATGGGGACGCTGCTTGACTTATTGCTGCTCAGTAAACGCATTAAACTGTCTTCTATGACACTGCTCTCAAGGGGTGCTGGATGCACGGTGCAATGCCCTGCCTTCCTGCCTTCCCAGATGCTGGGTCCCTGACAGAAGGGCCTCTGTGATAGGAGTCTTTGGGTAGAGGTGGGGTGGAGGGGTTTAAAGGATGGGCAGGACAGGACAGATGGAGCACATTGAGGGAGAGCCCATGAGTGTGTGGGGTCTGAGGTGGAGGCAGAGCTGTGTGCACACGTGTACGTGTGTGTGCGTGTATGTATGAGTGTGCATGTGTGTATGCCTACGCAGTGGGAACATAGAGTTCTGGTAAGTGTCTGCTCTGCTGAAGTGTCTGGCTGGTGTTGGGGAATCAGGAGAAAACAGGTAACTTGAGGTCGGCTTGCAGGAGAAAACAGGTGACTTGGGGGCTGCTTGCTTGCAAAGTGGGGTCTGGCATTCAAGAAACCCACAAGGTGAGGTGGGCAAGGGCTGCCCCTCTGCTCTCCAGGCACTGAGGCCGAGCGAGGCCTGCCCTTCTGCCCGATGTTTGCTTGGGCAGAAGGGCGAACACATGATATGTTGAATGATGTTCACAGAAATCAAGCAGATAGCACAAAGGAAGGGTTTCTTTTTCCTGGTGTGGAGTTCACAGAAGCATTTCTATAAGCACGCGAGTAATGATTCAGCTATTAAAAGTGGTCCTTCCCTAAGGACTGAGGCAGAGATAACAGGGGCAGTGGGCTGTGCCCAGTTCCCACTTCACCAACTGTACCCCAGGAAAGCATCCTTCACTGGTAATGGGCCGAGGTGGCGGGGAGGATACGGAGCTCAGGCCCTGTCTTCCCAGGCTGGGGGCTGCTAACTTTTCCAGGAGCCTCCACCCCCCACCCCCAAGGCAACACGGTCACAAGCTCACAGAGCCCGGGCACTTACTTCATTGTTATGCTGTTGAAGAACCAGGAACAGAATCCCTGGGGGGAAAGGAGAGAAACTGTGAGAAAACCCAGGTCCTGGCCTGCCCTGCCCAGCTCTGGGAACCCAGGTGGCCGGGTCATCTGAGGCAGCCGCGGCAGTGTCCGAGACCTCCTTCCTGGGAAAAACAGTCTGAAGGCTCAGCTGGGAACCAGTGGTGACTGTGGAGGGAGATGCTTCCCTGGAAATGAGTGGACATCTCTGCCCTCCTGTTACAGGAAATGGGGTTTAGAAGGTGACCCTTGAACTGGAGGGGGAGAAGTGACTGCTTCTGGGGTGAACGTCTGTTGCTCTCTGTCTGTCCTTCACGCTTCCTTCTGGAAATGCCCTTCACTGGATGCGTGTGGTCCAGTGGGCTCCTACTCTTACTCTGTCCGAGTGGGAGTTTGCCTCCAGTGATTGACTGGCCAATGGGAACTTTACCCAAGTGGGGCCAATTAAAATTTCCTTAAGGAAGCCAGGCATGGTGGCTCACACTTGTAATGTCAGCAGCTCAAGAGGCTGAGGCAGGTGGATCACTTGAGCCCAGGAGTTTGAGTCCAGCCTGGGCAACACAGCAAGACCCCACTTATTAAAATTAAAAAAAAAAATCCCTTAAGGGGATTGATATGGGTGTTGCAAGGAAGAAGGTCTCTTTCCCTCTGAATTCCTGCACCTCAGTAAACATCATGAAACCTGGCGTGGTTTGGTGGCATCTTTGATGCCATGTGCTGAGGGTCCTGTCCTGTTGATGCCTTTCTCTTGGGGTCTTGCTGTCTGGAGTTTCTGGGTGGTGGGGAAAGGTGGCCTTAGCCATGGGGAGATTGGTGGGGGACTAGAGAGTCATCTTTGGAACGGTGTGTAAGAGAGGGGGCTGGGGCCTGCAGCTCTAAAAGCTGCCAGCTCTGGTAGATGGTGAAGTTACTCTGGTGCCTGCTTCCTTCTGGGATCCCAGAGGACTCAGCAAAACCTTGCACAAGGTTACAGCTCTAGATTGGCCCCATTTGGGTCATGTGCACTTCTGTGAACCAGGCAGACCTCTTGATTGATAGTCCTCCTGAACCACATGGACTGGGGAAGAGGTACTTCCCAAAAGGAAGCAACTGTCAGCCAACCCGACACAGGGAAGGAAACTTAGAAGGCGGGCCTTATGCCGAGGGGAGCAAAGGACATCTGTTTCTTTTTTGCCTGTCCTCGTTGCTTCCTTTTGAGAAGGCACAAAAGAAACAGAAGTCCCTTGCTCCCCTCGGCATAAGTCCCACCTTCTAAGTCCCCTTCCCTGTGTTGGGTTGGCTGATGGTGACAATGGCCACTCGAGGGTGTTCACAGCAGGACATTCCTCCAGCTATGCCCTGGGGAGCTAAATTAAGGATAAATGTTCAGGTGTGAGTCAGAGCAAGGAAGGGAAATAGCACGGTGGTGGCAGCAGCAGTGGGGAGCATCCCCAGGGAGGGGTAACTAGCAAAGCAGAGCTGGGCCAAGAGAGGTCCAGCCACCCCTCCTGCATGGAGAGTCTGTCTCCATGGCTCAGCTGGGCAAACAGGGTGCAACTGACTAAGGGAACAAGTAGCTTTCTTGATGGTCCCTCATGATTAGGCACCACTGGGGACACATATTCCTGGGAATGTGTTTCTGCCCCTTCCACTACAGGTGCACAGGTGTATACTGGAATAGACAGAGGATGGGTCATCCAGGAAAGGACAGAGGTCATGAGTAGAAGCGTGGCCATGAATATCCTGTGTGGATCTCTCTCTCTCTCTCTGTCTCTCTTATGTGTGTGCACACACATACACACACACACACTCCCTCCCCTGAGTACACATTGTCGCTCTGAAGGCATAAACCATTCAGAAAGCTCAGCAGCTGAACAGCCACATGAGAGGCAGATACAGGGCTGCAGTTCCCAGGAGCCAGCTCAGCTGACGTGACAGAGTGACAGCTGTCAGTTCACTTCACCAATCTGAGCCCCTGCCACCTGGGGGTAACAATACCTGATCCAACTTGCTGAGGGAACCATGGTGAGACCCATTTTCTTCACCACACCACCTGGCCCTGGCTGAAGGCTCCCCATCCTGGCTGGACACTGTGGGGGCCACCTCACTGAACTCTCTGTTCTCCATTTAATTTAATTTACGCCCTCTTCAGTTTGTCGCCTCACTGCTGCCATAAGGATTTATCTTCTTAGATTTTTAAAAATAAAACTTTTTTTGTCATTGTAACAAGAAAAAAAAATCAAAGTGATATTTCTAAGAATAAACCTGCGAGCCACCTTGCAAGGTAGATGTTGCTGCCTTTTTTCTATCCAGGAAGCCTTCAAGAGACGAAGTCACTTGTCTGAGGCTCTGCACTTTGGAGAGGGCAGATTCTAGCAAGTGAAGGACCCCGCCTCTCGAGGGATGACAACGGAAGGAATTTGGCTCCGCTTACTTAGCGCAACTGACAAATATGCATCAGATGCTAAGTACATGGCAGGCTGGATTGGATGTGGGGTGCAGTGGTGAGCAAATCCAAGTTCAGGGCCTGTGGAAAGCAGACACACTAGACTGATCTTGCAGATGAGGGATCGTTACAGACAGGGTTAAAAATGTTGAAGAAAAGGAATGCATTTTCTGTGGCTATATAACAAGAGATCTGGACCCAGGAGGGGTGGTCAGGGCTCCCTGGGGAAGTGTGCTTAAGCTGAAATCTCAACAAAAGGTGAGTGACTCAGAGAAGGGCCACTGGGGAAGGGGGAGAGGGAAGAGCCTGGGAAAGGGCTGGTGGAGGGAAGCAGGTGGCCCTGTTGAGAAGCTAAAAGGTGGACTCATGTGGCAGGGATAGGGGAGTTGGGAGGAGTAAGGGAGGATGGACCAAACTACCAGGCCACGGCACAGCATCTGCAATTGATTCCACGGGCCCTAGGAAGACAGTGAAGGTCTCTGCAGCAGAATATATGTCCCCAGGCAGGGGAATCTCTCTGGATGCAGGTGGAAAATGGATAAGGGCCCTAGAGTGTGGACCTAAAGGGATCAGTTACAGCTACTGCAGTTGTCCAGGCAAGAGGCTGATGGAGGCCTGGACCAGGGGATGGTAGGAGGGATGGAGAGAAAGAAAGCTGGGAAGGTCAAAGCAACACAACGTGGAGACACATTGGCTATGCTTGGGGACCTGGGTAAGAGGGAGAGGAGACCCTGGGGAGAATGGTGGGAGGTCTGAGACCAAGGTCAGAGGAACAGGTGGGTGTGTGGTGGGATATCATGAAATGTTTTAGACAAATGGAACCCCAAATGACTACAATATCCATATGGAGGTATTTTGAAAGGCATTGAATAATCAGGCTGGGGCCCAGTGAGAGAGGATTAGCTGGAGACAGGAATATAAAAGTTTATGTGTAGAGATGGCAAAGGAAGTTGTCAGTGTGGGTGTCATTGCCCAGGAGTCAGGGTGAGGGGAAGGATATGGGATCAGCTGGTTGGGGGGACTCCCGGTGTGGAGGAGAAGCCTGCAAAGGAGACACAGGAGGAGCAGACAGAGAGGCAGAAAGAAAACCCAAAGAATGTGACATCACCTATGCAACGGAGAGCACCTGTGCAAGAGAGAATGACGGTCTAGAGGGTCGGACGTTTCAGAGAACGCAGGCAAGATGTGAACTGAGAAAAGTCCATTGGATTTAGCGGTGGGGGGAACCACTGCTGACCTTCAGGGTTGTCTGGGTGGAGTGAGGGACGGGAGCTCACATTTGAGGAGGTTGAGGCGTGAGTGGGAGAGAAGGCATGAGTGGGAGGGGAGGCGTGGGTGGGAGGGGAGGCGTGAGTGGGAGGGGAGGCGTGAGTGGGAGGGGAGGCGTGAGTGGGAGGGGAGGTGTAAGTGGGAGGTGAGTGGGGAGGGGAGGCGTGAGTGGGAGAGGAGGCATGAATGGGAGGCGTGAGTGGGAGGTGAGGCATGAGTGGGAGGGGAGGCGTGAGTGGGAGGGGCGTGAGTGGGAGGTGAAGCGTGATTGGGAGGCGAGAGGGGGAGGGGAGGCGTGAGTGGGAGGGGAGGTGTGAGTGGGAGGGGAGGCGTGAGTGGGAGGGGAGGCGTGAGTGGGAGGCGGGGCGTGAGTGGGAGGTGGGGCGTGAGTGGGAGGTGGGGCGTGAGTAGGAGGGGAGGCGTGAGTGGGAGGCGGGGTGTGAATGAGAGAGGAGGTGTGAGTGGGAGGCGGGGAGTGAGTGGGAGGGGAGGCGTGAGTGGGAGGCGGGGTGTGAATGAGAGAGGAGGTGTGAGTGGGAGGCAGGGCGTGAGTGGGAGGGGAGGCGTGAGTGGGAGGTGGGGTGTAAGTGAGAGAGGAGGCGTGAGTGGGAGGCAGGGCATGAGTGGGAGGGGAGGCGAGAGTGGGAGGGGGGGCGTGAGTGTGAGGGGGCGTGGGTGGGAGGGGAGGCGAGAGTGGGAGGGGAGGCGAGAGTGGGAGGGGAGGCGTGAGTGTGAGGGGGCGTGGGTGGGAGGGAAGGCGAGAGTGGGAGGGAAGGCGAGAGTGGGAGGGGAGGCGAGAGTGGGAGGGGAGGCGAGAGTGGGAGGGGAGGCGAGAGTGGGAGGGGGGCGTGGGTGGGAGGGGAGGCGAGAGTGGGAGGGGATGCGTGGGTGGGAGAGGAGGAGTGAGTGGGAGGCGGGGCGTGAGTGGGAGGCGGGGCGTGAGTGGGAGGCGGGGCGTGAGTGGGAGGCGGGGCGTGAGTGAGAGGTGAGGAAGTGGTGACAGCAGCATGGGCCACTGTCAGTTCAGCTGTGTGTGGGGGTGGGGAGGGAGGACGTTCTCAGAGCTCCCTCTCAAAGTATTCAGGGCCCCGCCGAAATGTCACCACTACCCGAGACCATCTCTGACCTCCCCCTGTGGCGTTCTCCACCATGCCTCTGTCTGGTCGTCTCCCCTGCCTGGGGAAGACAGCGCCATGAGGCAGGACTTGGTCCCCAGCTCCCAGACCAGTGGCTGGCACAGAGCAGGTGCTTCCCAGCAAGTGGCTGAAGGAATGCATGAATGTCGGGTGGAGGGCTGGCCTTCACCAGGGAAGAGGAGGAAACAGCAGATTGCGCTCCACTAAACAGGGCTGGGAAGCCTGAGGCTGAGGGAATCCCTACCGGATGACTAGAATCTTCTATGTGAAATGGGAGGCGAGGCCTTGATTCAGAGTCAGAGGCAGGGATGTGGGCAGGACGGGACTGTGAGAAGGGTTGGAGATTTGAGCAGAGAAGACAAATTAATGTTAAACATCTCTCTAAGATATCTTAATTCGTTAACACTTACTTGGCACCCTAGTAGTAGGTATGGTCAATAACTCCATCTTTCAGGTGGGGAAACTGAGTCTGGGGGAGGCTGAGGAATTTGCTCAAGGTCACACTGCCAGAGTGGTTGAGGCTGGCTGATTACAAAGCCCCAAGGTCTAAGCCGTGTTTCTTCCTGTGCACACTATGCCTGCCTGCCCAGTGCCGGGACTCCCACCGCCCAGACCGCTCCCAGCACTCACCTTGTCTCTGCGTTCCATCTCCAAGGAAGTCTCCGAGGGAGATGTCTTCTCGCTCTGCTCCCCATAGATCAGCGAGGTCAGGCTGCCAGCCAGGGAAGGGGCAGGGAGGTAAGAAAGGAGAGAAAAGGTCTCAGCTGCCTGCCCTGCTCCCTCCCCACTCCCTGGCTGAGGGCTGCCCTCTGCTCTGCCACGGGCAGGCGCTCCTCAGCTCCTTTGCTGAGCACACAGCTCTGGGCACAGACAGCAATTGCCCCTGTGCCAGGTACACCAGGCATCTGGGAGTTCAGCCACATGATCCAGAAAGTCTAAGACCAGAGAAAAACACGGCCTTGTGCCCAGGGATGGCTGCCCTCCAAGTCCCCTTCCTGCAGGGAGGGCAGAGCAGGGGCAGAGGCCACTTGCTGGCGAGACACCTGCTGCAGCTCGGGCGCTGGGCAGAGCTGCGTCCTGGCCATGGCAGCAGGTTTTCCCCAAGGGGGCAACGGCTCACCCATCTCGACCCCTCCTCACCTGTCATTGTGTATCAGCAGAGCCAGGCGCCCATAGTCCCACGCAGCTTTCCGGAGGAAGGAGTAAACCACAAGGACGAGCTACAGGCCAGGAAAAGCAATGTGGGGTGGGAGACTTCATGGATCCCTTCCCCTTGGCTGGCCCCCTGCATTCCCTTGGGGGAGACCCTGTCCCTGAGGTCCCCAGGGAGCTCCTCCACTAGAAGGTGAGCTCTGTTGGAGTAGGGGCCATTCCTTTCAACTCTAGGTTGCCAGCGCCCAGCAGCTTCTGGGCACAGAGTGGATGCTCAGAGTTCATTGAATGGAGCTGGAGGCATGTTCAGATCTATGGGACCAGAATGTGCCTTGAAGACCTCAGCAATGAGAAAGAGGAAGGAGGCCAGGTGGACCTCTGGACAATGATGCACAGAAAAGAATCCCAGGAATTCTGCCTGTTCCTCCAGCCTCTTTGAGGCCCACCTACCCGGGCCACCCTGGGCAGGACTGACATTCAGGTGGTTTGTATCACTGTTGTTGTTGTCCATTTGGACAACTGGGTCCCCCACTGCATCACCTATGAAAGTTCGACCCTGTCTGAGGCTTTACTGTCTGCCTCCTGCAGTGCCCAGGACTCACCACCCACAGGGCGATGTTGAGGCACAGCACGGTGGGGATACCCCCAAAGGGCTGCCCCTGGAGGACGGTGTTCCGAGACTGGAAGCATTCATCCACTGTCATGTTCTGTAACCTTCCCCCTGTACTCAGGTCGTCCGGTGAGGCAGACATCCTGGGAGGATCCCTGGGGAACAGAGGGCATCCAGGTCAGACGCAAAGACTCCCTTGCATTTTGCAAAACACAGAAGCCTGATGGGGAGTTGTGGGATGGGCACCGAGTGCCTTGGCCGGGCTAGGCCACCCACTTCAGACCCAAGACAGGAGGGCCAGCCCACGAGACGGCACACAGCCCTGTCCTGCAAGAGAACAGCTTCCTCAAACCCAAGGCCGGGATGACAGACTGGTTCTGGTTTCCTGGGAGAGTTCTTATTTTGTACCACTGGATCCCTGAAACAAGGTTGTAAAATGCACATCCAAATGTGCATTTTACCAGTTCTACCTTGGGAAGTTTTTCTTGTATATAAATGAACAAATTTCACAAAGGTGGGTCAGACCCCAGTGTGGAAATGTTTAGGTTGGAAGTCAAAACCGCTGTGTTCACGGAACGCCCATGCAGACGGGGCTCACTGACAATCATCTCTGCATTCAGCAATCTCTGATCCAGTCACCATCCAGCCATGGTAAGGGCCATAGCTCCTAGGGAATGCAGTGCCTGGCATGTGCAGTGACTCAAGAAACACCCCCCCTTTTTTTTTAACTTCTGTGGGTCCATAGTAGGTGTATATATTTATGGAGTACCTGAGATGTTTTGATACAGGCATGCAATGAGATATAAGCACATCAGGATAAATGAGGTATCCATCCTTTCGAGCATTTATCCTTTGGGTTACAAACAATCCAATTATACTCTTTTAGTTGTTTTAAGGTGTACAATTAAATTATTTTTGACTATAGTCACCCTGTTGTGCTAGTAAATACTAGGTCTTATTCATTCTGTTTTTTGTACATATTAAGCATCCCCACTCCCCACCACCCTCATATCCTTCTAAGCCTCTGGTAACCATCCTTCTACTTTCTATCTCCATGAGTTCAATTGTTTTAATTTTTTTGCCCCCACAAATAGCTGGAAATATGTGGAGTTTGTTATTTCTATGCCTGGCTTAGAAAGGTCTGTCTTCCAGGCATTTGAACTAGGGAGACCAGCACCTGCCCAGGGACCTGAGCCAACTCCGTGAGCCTGAACATTTTGGTGAGACACCAATGCAGAGCCTGCCGTCCCTGGCATCACATTCCTCAGGCATGGATAACAGTGGGAAGGGCAGGTGAAAATGGGAGGTGTCCGGTAGCTACTTGAACTTATCTGCAAGGTGGTTGTTCTCTCAAAAGATCATTCATTTTGCCTTCAGACCTCACCTCTACCTGGAAACCCTTCACTTCCATTCGAGAAAAGTAGACTCATTCATCCATTCATTGATGCATTTGAATATTTGGTGGGCAACTGCTTTATGCTAGACAAATGCACCAGTGAACAAGATAAATAAAAATCCCTCCCTTGTGGGATTCTACTGGGGAGACAAAGTGGAGGGATGAGGGTGAGGTTAGAATTGTAAAGGGGTGATTAGGGAAGTCCTCACTGAGAGAATGACATCTGAGCAAGGACTTGAGGGAGTGAACCATGCAGCTGTTGGGGAAAGAGCACTTTAAGTGGAGGAGAGGCCCTGGGCTTCGAGCTTGCCTGGAGAGTTGGGGAAGCAAGCAGACCAGTGGGCTGCACAGGGCAGGGCAAAGGGCATGGGGAGTGAGCCATGGAGTGAATTAAAATGACTTTTTTTTTTTTTAAGAGAGAGACAGAGCCTCACTCTGTCACGGTGGCACGATCATAGCTCACTGTAGCCTCCAATTCCTGGGCTCAAGCAATATTCAAGAGTAGCTGGGACTACAGGTGCATGCCACCACACCAGGCTAATTCTTAAAATTTTTTGATAGAAACAAGGGTCTCACTATGTTGCCCAGGCTAGTCTCAAACTCCTGAACTCAAGTTATTCTCCTGCCTCGGCCTCCCAAAGTGCTGGGATTACAGGCTTTAATGAGATCTCTTTGATCCTTATATGGAGACTAGGTGGGGGAGCAGGAGGGGTGAACAAGTGGAGAAGTAGATGCGGAGAGCTCAGCCAGGGTCCGGGCAGGAGACAATGGTAGCCTGGACTGGGATGGGCGCAGTGGAGGTGGGAGACGTGCTCAGATTTTGGAAATATTCTGAATGTGGAGCCAACAAGATTTGCCGGCAGATTAGATAGGGGATGTGAAAGAGTGAGAGGAGTCGAGGATGACTCTCAGGTTTTTGGCCTGAGCCACTGGAAGATAGAGTTGCTGTCATGGAATGGGAGAGGCAGAAAGTGCAGGATGGAAATGGACAGTGGAGGTGGAGGGGGAGTGGGTGCAAGGGTGCAACCAGGAGTTGAGTTTGGAACATGCTAAGTGGAGACGGGGAGCAGGGATTTGGATAGGTTAGTCTGCAGTTCAGAAAAGAGACTGGAGACATAAATGAGACAAAAGCCACTGGCATAGCGACAACTCTTCGAGGCAAAGCCCTGAATTACAGAAGAGAATGTAGTGAGAGGAGAGATCCAAGGTGGGAGCCTCGGGGTGCGCCAATATCTACAGGGCAGGGGAGGAGGAAACAGAGAAGGAGACTGAGAAGTAGCAGCCAGTGAGGAAGGAGGAAAAGCAGGAGAGGGTGGTGTCCTGGGTTGAATGAAGACAATGTTTCCAGGAGGAGGGAGGAACCAGTGCTGATGTGGTCAAGAAAGATGACAACTGTGAATGAGCCATGGTCGCTCTCTCTCTCTCTCTCCCTCCCTCCCTCCCTCCTTCCTTCCTTCCTCTCTCTTTTCTACCTTCCTTCCTCTCTCTCTATCTCCCTCTCTATCTCTTTTTCACTTGAGGCACGAGCCACTGCGCCCAGCCAAATTAGCCATGGTTTAAGCCACGTGCAGGTGGCCAGACTGGAATAGGCTCCAGAGAGAATGACAGGAGAGGAATTGGAGCCAGTGGGCAAAAACAGCTCTCTGGAAGAGTAATTGGAGGTGAAAGTGGTTAAGACGGGAAAAATAACACATTGTATAGTGGTGGGAATGATTCAGTAGAAGAAGTAGGAGGAGGGGGGAACTGCTGGAGCAAAGTGAGACTGCGGGAGGGTTGGGAACTAGTGCACAGTGGAGATGTTTACTGAGAGTCAGGCTGTTGGCTGGGTGAGTGGGAGGGAAGGCAGCACACATGCTCAGGTGCTGGCTGGTCCCAGGAGTGGTGGCGAGAGCCAGTGAGTGTTCTGTCCTTACTGCTTCTAGTTTCTTTTTCTTTTCTTTTCTTTTTTTTTTTTTTTTTTTTTTGAGACAGAGTCTCACTCTGTCGCTTAGGCTGGAGTGCAGTGGCACCATCTTGGCTAACTGCAACCTCTGCCTCCAGGGTTCAAGCAATTCTACTACCTCAGCCTCCTGAGTAGCTCAGACTACAGGTGCCCACCACTACACTTGGCTAAATTTTGTATTTTTAGTAGAAATGGGGTTTCACCATGTTGGCCAGGCTGGTCTCAAACTCCTGACCTCAGGTGACCCACCCACCTCGGCCTCCCAAAGTGCTGGGATTACAGATGCGAGCCCCTATGCCCAGCTTTGCTTCAGGTTTCTCAGTAAAAGAAGGAATGAGGTCTCAGCACAGTGTGAGGTGGTGGTGGGCAGATGTTGGATATTTGGGGACAGGAAAAAAAGGTAGAAATAGAAGTCTAGGAGAATGAGAGAGGATGGATTACGGAAATGGAGCAGGATTGCCAGGCAACAATGGGGCCTGTGGAGGCTCATGATCTTGAATTGACGAGAGCAGCCAGACTTGCTGTGCTAGATTCACCTGTATGGTTGCAGGTGTGGAAGACTTAGTTGGGGTAGAGGTTTCCCCCCAGCAAGTATGAGCATAACACAAGAGGGTTGAGGGTGTAGCAGGTGAATAATTGTAATGATTTGCTGTGGAATTTGAGCCAGGAGAGAAATAAGATGCAAGATGGGTGAGGACCAGGGAAAGCTACTGGAGTTCCAAGGGGAGGTAGAAGAATTGTGGACGACTAGTAAGTGTAGAGCAGAGGGAGTGGCATGCCGAAAGTGGGATGTTTGGTGCTGAAATGAAAGAGATTCCAGCTATCGGTGGTGATCGGGTCTAGGACATGACCGTGGGAGCGAGCGGCTGAGTATCAGAAGGATCATCTTTGTGGAGATGTGGACATTGACATCAGCAAGAATGAAGACAGGAAAAGCACTGGGGAGACAGTGAGGGGGGAAGGGGAGAGTGGCCTGGGGGACTCCTTGACGACTAACAAAGATGGGCAGCAAGATGTCTAGGTTGACACCTGTGGGTCCAAGACAGGGGGCTCTAGAAAGCAGGGAGGAAGAGTCTCAATGTTGCCAAGGGGAACAAGAAAGACACGTCCCCATCCCCAGGCCAGTGGTGTTGGAGGGGAAGCAGGAACCACCCTCTGAGAGGGTGGAAAGGGAAGCTGGACTGGGGAGTCTCCCAGTCAGAAGGTGAGGAGACCGAGGGGCTGGGGATGCTTCTGGGGATTATAGGTTCCGTGACACTGAATCTCAGCTCCAACGCTCGCTCATCGCTCATCGGGTGACCTTGAGCAAGGCACTTACAGTCCCTATGCCTCACTTTACTCCTCTGTAAAGTGGAAATGGCAACAGCCATTAGTACCCACTTCACAGGGCTCTTAAGAGGAGTGTTAGGATGTGTTAATCTTGTAGAACAATGCCTGGAACACAGGGAGCATCACATAAATGTTTGCAAAATGAAGAATGGAGATCCAGGGGGCACCATGGAAAGGTTTCAGGAGTTGGGGAGGGCTGAGAGATGGGGATGGAGAAGGAACGAAGGTAAAGGGATTGAAGCAGGGGACAGGAGGTGGCCTGGGAGTCTGGGCTGCTTGTGCTCACTCACAGAACCCACGATGGAGGGCCTGAGAGTAGTCCTGGAAACAGAAGGGGTGCACAAAACTCCTCCCACTCCCACCCTCTAGATTAGCGTCTAGCAGGATCCGGGAGTCTCTTGCCTGTCTTTCTCAGTTCCCCTAATTCCTGCTCCATCGAGCTCTGCCTAGGCCACCCATAGTTTTCTTGTTTCTACCCCAGGTGGCTAATTAACTCACTCACTAGCACGTTTAGCCAGATGCAAACTCATAATAGTTTACATCGAACACAGTACGCTTTAATGGCATGCCTTCTGCCAGAGCATCAGAGTAGCAGCCAATGGCATTTCTAGGGTCTCTTGGAGGAAGGAGCTGGCATCTGAGCTACCTCGGGCTCCAGGTCAGCTAAGGCAGGAGGCTGCAGTTCTGCTGGTGGTCACTGGGAGGAGCCCGCGCTAAGGAAGCGGGCGGGGGAAGGTGTAGGAAGGCGATCCTGCAGGTGGAGAGGCCCGAGGAGACTTTTCCCACCTAAGTCACTTCTCCAGTGAAGGTCCACGTCAGGCCCGGAGGCTCCACTCAGCTACGGGGCTGCTGCAAAAGGACAAATGCGGTGGAGAGACCACAAGACTTACAGACCCAGGAAGTCCCTTGTTGGCAGCACCCTCCTTCAGGGTCCCTTTGGTCATCTTTATGCTCAAATGCACGTCCTTTATCAGAGCTCTGCTTTGCAAACAGTTTCCCCCCGGCCTATTGCTTTTCTTTTAATTGTCTTGATAGTGTCTTTTGAAGTGTAAAAGTTTTGAATTTTGACAAAGTGACCTCCAAGCTGAGATGTGAAAGGGGTGTAGGAGTTAGTCCTGTGCAATGGGGAAGCGTGGGCAGAGGCACCCGTGTTGGCAAAGACCTAGAGGGAAGGCTGAATATAACGTTTTGAGGAAATGAAAATGAATGGCAGTGGCTACAGTGTAGAATAGATCACTATTGGTTCATTCATTCATTCATTCAACAAGAATTCATTGAGTATCTATTTCCCCTGGAAGTACAAACATGAGGTCCTCTCTAGGGAGTTCACATCCCAGCCTTTGGGGTTAGGGAGAGGACTGCTGTTGGGCGGCTTGGACCAGGTGGCCCTTCTGCCTGGGAGGACCCCTAGTTACAAGGCCCCAGCCACTAAGCTTGGAGTTGGGCAGGAGGTGGGGAATTCCATCCAGCAGGTTGGTCAGGTGCAGGCTTTCAGCTCAACCTGGCTGCTCAACCTGCAGGGCAGTGAGGGAGGAAAAGAAAGGAGACAAGATCCTCACCCTCTCCCACCTCACCACCCTCCTCAGCTTTCCCAGGCAGCAAGCAGAGGCAGTAATGAGGGAGGCTGTTGCCGTGGAAACCTAGAGCAGCACCAAGCCTTTTCTCTGCATCCCTTCACCCTCCCTGGACCATACTTCTTTCTGGAGGGAGAGCTAGCTCTTGGGTGTGAAGAAGACAGGCAGAAAATCCAGATTTTGGCTTAGTGGAGACTAAAGCACCAGCACTGGA
Organism: Gorilla gorilla gorilla; assembly: GCF_029281585.2. Classification (NCBI taxonomy): domain Eukaryota; kingdom Metazoa; phylum Chordata; class Mammalia; order Primates; family Hominidae; genus Gorilla; species Gorilla gorilla. The sequence continues at coordinate 94,071,485 of NC_073239.2, read as the reverse complement.
AAGAATGAAGCTAGAAACTCTAGGATGCCAACAGAAAACACAGCAGGGCCACCAGCCCAGCAGGGCGTAGCGGGGGCATCAAGGAACTCATCTGTTTAGACATCACTTTCACAGTATAGGACAAAGGCTGTCTGGGGCAATGGGAAGGATCAGGCTCTCTGAAGCCACTGACTGGACTTAATCCCAGACCCACCTTTGCTAGCTGTGTGAACAGGGGCAGTGACTTCATCTGTCTCAGCCTCAGTTCCCATATCTGGAAAATGGGTATAATAACAGTATTGCCTCACAGGGTTATTGCAAAGGGGAAGTAAGATAATTCACATAAATCCATTTGCACAGTGCTTGAGAAATATGACTGCTTAATTCACCAGCGCTGCCATCCTCCTCCTCATCAGCTTATTTGTAAGGCTGTGGTGAGGGGCCCAGACTGCACAGTCCCTACACTCCTCCTTCCAGCCTCTCTGTTCTGGGGCAGGCAAGAGGAGAGAGATGTGAGGATGGAAAGGTCCATCCACTATCCCACAGACTGCAGCTGGTAGGTGGTGGTTGTTTCTGTCCTTCCTGTGCATAAAAAACAAATGTCAGCCTTGCTTTGTGGGCCAAGGAGGGGCAGTGGGAGATGATGTGAATACTGGTTGGTGAGTCAGGGTTTCAGGGCCCCTCCTAGCTGCATATCTTATCTGATGGGAGAGTGTGTGGCCCTCTTCCTGTCCCATTTCTCCTCCATCCTGGGTTCCTATGCCAAAAGCTGGCAGCTCAGCTGTTCTAGGCTTGGGCAAAGTTGTCCTTGGCAACTGGGCAAAGGCTTCAAAAAGAGCTAGCTTTGCCTTTCTGTCTGCCCAATCCTACTGCTCACTCCCAGGCCTCCAGACCTAGCCTGGTTTTATCCACTGCTGCCCTAACTAACAAGGCCAGCACTTTGCTTCCCACTTCCCCTTCCAGATGAGTTAGACATCTCAAGGCCAAAGCCAAATCTCAGGGATGACCCCAGAGTTAGGATGGTCCAGGAGGGCCCAGGGAGGGACAAATGTTATTAATAGGTAACGTTTACAGAGCAAGTAATATGGGCTAAATATTTTCTATTTAAGTACTAGCTCATTTAATTCTTATAAGTACTCTAGGGTATGAGAACCATCCCTAAATGCAAGAGAAAATTAAGGCCTAGAGAGGTTAAACAACGGGCTCAAGGTCATGGCCCAGAGAGGTTAACTGGCCCGAGGTCACGGTGCTAGTGAATGGCAGAGCTGGCCCTGAAGCCAGACCATTCGTAACCCTCTGCTTTGCTGGCCCCTGAGCCTCTGCTGCTCTGGACATGCTGAGCAGGGGGCAGAGGAAGGGGATGACCTTGCTCAAACTTTAGTCCAGGGACAGCAGCTTCCCTAGCCTTTAGGGTGATGCAGCGGAGAGCAGAGTGGGCTGAGCCAGGAACCCAGGCTGGATCTGCAGCCACTACGCCTGCATTTCCCAGCACAGCCCAGGGCCCAGTCTGCTCCACCACCCCCATGAGTTCTCAGGAACTGGTCCATAGGGCATGTGTTTTGGTTTGTATTAGAGAATCACTATAGCCACAAGCCATGCCCTAGGAAAAGGTGCTATAGTTGGGGAGCCACCCCCACCTTCTCTCCAACCCCATGACCCCCAGAGTGCACAAAGCCACAGCTCCTACCCTGCCCCCTTGCCATTTAGCCTCCTCAGTAGCTTCAATAATTAATCATCTTTTTGTTAACAACAGGTAAGGTTATCTCCCATGGTTCTGGACTTAAACAAACAAGCTGGGATTCCTGGTCATGGGCATCCACTCCCACCTCCCCTTCTTCCTTCTTCTCCAGGTCTCCTGCCCTGCTCCCACCACCCCTTGCCCCTTCTCACTGAGGGACCCCCTCTCAGTGAGGTTCACTCTCATGGCTAGGGGGCTGGTTACTATTGGAGGAAGTGTGGGGAGAGGGAGGATGTGTCACTGGAATGAAGGGCTCTGGTTCACGTCCTTCACCACTGACATGTCTGCTGGCCATAAATCTTTCCCTAAATATCAGTAAGCCCTTCCCTGACCCATACCATCCTCAAACTCCTCAACTCTTCACAACAAAGAGTGGTTTGCTCAGCTTTACATATGGAGAAACTGAGTCTCCAGCAGACATGGAGATTTGCTTAAGGCTCGGGAAAGTGGTGGATTGGGGATAGAACTGGGGGTTTTTGGCTCCCCACTCAGTGCTTTCAGTGACTCCTTAGCCTGGGAGGGGGTCACTGGAATCACCTAGATGGTGTTTAGTACATCTAGATACTCATGTTCCACCCCAGACATTAAGCATGAGAATCTCCAATTATTGTGTGCAGCCAAGACATAAAAGCACCAGACTGAGATTTACAGGGTTATTTGCACCTAGAGAAGGAGTTCTTGATGACCCAAAAAGTTTTCTCACTCCTCCTAAATAAGGAGAGATGGTGGAGAGATTTGGGGATAAAGGATGATACGTCAGTGCCTCTTAAACCATGTCACAGTGTGGCAGTTCGTGAGGCTGGTCCTTATATTCTCCTCCCATGCAATCTCTGCCCCCACCCCCAGCTGGTCCCGAATCTGTGGAGAGTTGGCTGAAGATCTACAGAGGCCCACACCACCTCTTCACTGTAAGTTCCAGGCTCTGGTATTCCTCCCGTTACCCTAGAGGCCACTGGCCTGGCTACTTCCTCATGGTACCCTCTGTTCTGCCCCACTAGCCCCCTTATTCAGAGTTGCTTGCCCCACCCCTACACAGCTTGAGCCACTTCCTCCTGGACTTGGGTGAGCCTTGGTCTCATCAGCATTTAAAGCCCCTGAGTCCAGCTTATATTCTACTCCTCTGAACCCTCTTTCAGATTACCAGCCCTGTCTGCACCTTGTTCCCACCCTCTTTACACAGCTGGCCTTGCAACCACTGCCTGGGACCATCCTCTCATTTTTCCGCGCACGTGAGCAGCCAGCTTACCAACAAATCCATGGGCTCTTTGATAGTAGGGACCATATCTTTCTCTTATACTTTCCATGGTTCTCCCAAAGACCATCACATAGTAGGCCTCAATGAGAGACAGAAGGCCCTTTACCCAGAGACACACTCAAGGGTAGGAAAGAATAAAATGTAGGTGGTTTGTACACATTCGCACAGTGCACAGAGTACATGAATCCCAAATTTTTGCCCCCACATAGCGCACATTGGCTACCAAGTTTCCCTCCAGCAGTCACTGCAGGGAGTGGAGGGAGCATACAGCCGCAGGTAAGGAGACTGGGTGTGAATCTGGCTCTATTTTTTATCAGCTGCTACTTAACCTCTTGCTATTCAGTTTTTTCTTAAAGATCATATCTGTCCTGCCTATACCAGGGTGATTATGAGTGTTAGTTAAAGGGCATAGTGCATGGAGACTCTTTCTGTAAACTGTGCCACAAACTAAGTTGTTGCTTTTGCTGTCCTCTTCATAGGATCGAAGCCAGCCTTCCCCGAGAGGTCCCCAAACGTCCCTCCGCCGCAGTCACTCCTGAAGCCTCAGCATGGGGTGAGAGGATTGCAGTTCCACCTTCCATTGGGCCCACGATGCAAGCAGAGCAATGATCCCGCCGCCCCTGGCTGGGTCCAGCTGGGCTCTCAGCACCATGGACAGCACCATGCTGGGCAAAGGCATTTCTGCTTCTGCTGCTCTCTGCCAGGGCTCGTGGGCAGGGCCAGGCAATTCTCGCTGCTGCCCCAGCCCAAGAATAAGAATAACAGCTAACACTTATTGAGTGAGTTCTATATGCCAGGCCCTGCGCCAAGTCTTTTCAGGTGTCGACTGGGTTAAACCTATCAGGTTGCATATGGGACACGGTTGATACCCTCAGCATCCATTCCCACCTCTGTGCCTTCCTATATTGCAGAAGCTGGAAAGTTAAAAGGTACATTTCCAACACTCCCTTGCAGCTGGGGTTCTGGATACAGATTAGAGCTCATCAATTAGACATGGTGGAGATAGATTTACAAGGCAGAAGGGAGGAGAGGGAGGAGGAGGCCTTCTCCCTGGTGCTCAGGCCGTGTTCTGCTGACAAGCCATGCTGAGGACAGGAAGGGATTCTCTGCAGGAAGTTCAATGCCCAGTCTCTGGCTCCCAGGGAGGGGGTGGTGTGAGAGGCAATTGTGGCAAAATCTGCAGCAGTTTTCTCATCCCTAGATAGCAGGTGAAAGGACGTGAACTCTGTGGCTCCAGTAATGGCCCTCCTGACTGGGTGAGGAGTAATTTGTCTGGAGGGACAGTTCTGCTCTGTTCTGAAGACCCAGCTTCTAATTCTTCCAGTGATTTCGAGACCCTGAGATTCCCTGTATGAATCAAGCTGACTACAGCATCATGTCCCAGTCCTGGTTTTGCTTAAGATTACTAGAGTGTTTTTTGTTTCTTGTACAAAGACCAGGCAGGTTCTATTATTATCCCATCTTATGAATGAGGAATTTCAGGCCCAGAGAGGTTAAAAGACTTGCCCAGATCAGGGAGTTAGTACCGTGAAGTTAGGGCCTGAGCTGGGGGGCTGGTTCCACAGCCCCCTCCTGATCACTTTGCTATGTGCCACCCTCGAGGCAGAGAACGCTGATTCCAACAAGCAGGAATGAAGCTGCTAGGCTCAAGACAGAAGTACATTGAAAAAAGGAAAGGCTGATAGGGAATACTGGAACCACACTCCAGGCTCCCATGGGTGTAGCCCCTGAGGGGGCCTCAGGAGAAGAAAGGGGCAGGAAAGGACATGGGCATTTGTGATGGGACAGGCCTTCTTATGGCTATCCCACTGAACATCATTTATTCCTCACAAGCAACATGAGAGGTAGAAGCCTAAGAAGTAAGAGTCAGTATCCCCATCTTACACGTACAGAAACTGAGGCTCAGAGAGGTTAAGTAACTGGCCTAAAGTTACACAGCTGGAGAGAGACAAAGGCAGGACTGGAATCTAAGTGTCTGGCTCCACTACATCATGCAGCCTCTGAAGGCACAAGCCTTTGAAGGAACAGAGCAGTTTTGCCCAATTCCAGGAGGACTGTATTTCTGGGGTACAGGAGGATGGCCCCCACATCTGTACTACATCTAAGGGACTCTCAGCTAAAGAGAAGGACCAGGCAGCTTCTATTATTATCCCATCTCATGAATGAGGAATTTCAGGCCCAGAGAGGTTAAGAAACTTATCCTCTTAACACCTCTGTGGGTGGCAGATGGAGTTGGGATGCCATCAGGGGAGAAGGTGGCCACTTGGACTCAGGCTGGAAGCTGAGTGTGTTGGCTTCCCCACCCCATCCATCTCACCTCTGGGACCCCCACAGAGATGCCTCTCCTTGCCAGGAAGTTTCCTTTCCTTGTCCTCCAGACCCTGGACCCCAACCCCTGCCTTTCTGCCTATGCCCGAGTAAGTGAGCAACCATGATGGTGCCCAGGGGGCGCTGGAGACAGAAGGCAGAGGCAGCTGTGGGGACGTCACAGTCACCCAGGCCCCTGGGAGATGGGCAGTGACTCAGGGAGACACGGGGAGGAGGACAGGTGACTTCATGCCTGTGTTAAAAAGGTAAAATAGGAAATAAAAACAGCAAGATACAATGCTGTTAAATGAAATGATCTGGATTCTAAAAAGAAAAATAAAAGAAAAAAACTAAAATTATATCACATTCTTTTAACAGTCCTTAACATTTTTTTCTGAGTTTGAAAAACTATTTAATATGAACATGTATTGTTGCTTCTAATTAGAAAAAGATCATATATTAAAAGGAAGGCTTGAGATTGACAGATATCCATGTAATCAAGCTTTCCTCCTGCATCAAATCCCTCTTCCCTTCCTCAAATGCCCTCATTCTGATCAGCTCCCACTCAGACTTGTTGATGGGGAGGAGAGGGTGGAGGGACTGAGCTCTCACAGTGACATGCAGCCCAGTGGTTCCTGTGCAGGCTGCCTACTCAGAAAGAAGAATCAAAGCCTGAATCCAATGCCATCTCCTCTCCCTCTCCTGTCAGGGCCTGGCTGGGCCATGTGCAGGCAGATCAAGAAGCCAAGGTGGTGCATCATCGAAGCCAAAGTGGCCACCAGGTCCCTGGGCGTCTGCCTGAAAGCCAGAGGCAAGCCTCTCTCCCTGCTCCACCCCAGGTCAGTGGCTCCTCCTGACAGCAGTGGTACTGTGCTGACTACAGCATCAAGTCCCAGGGGCAGTGATCAGGAAGAGGACTTGGAGGCCTCCCCGGCACAGCTCTCACTAGGGCAGGCAGGGGCAGCCTCCCCAGCCCCCTGCCCTGCCCCTCCCACCTCCCCACCCCCTCAATGGATCAGTGGAAGATGGTAGCTACTGAGGCCCCTCTAGTCATTTTTGGGGGTGTTCTAAACCTAGACTCCTATAGGGAAGAGAACAAAAGAGAAATGGTAGCCTCCAGGAGGTAGGGGGTGGGGTCCTGAATGGGCCTGGCCTCTGGATTACCTCTGAGCCTGACGGAAGGCCTATGTGCGCTCTCCTCCAGGTGACAAAGTATGTTTACAAAGTCATCTCACCTGGCCCCCAACAGTCCTGCCAGAGGAGAGGTGGCAACTGTCCCCATTTACAAATGAGGATGCTGAGGCCCAGAGTGGGTGTGTAGCCTGCCCAGGGTCACACAGCTAGCAGCTGAGCAGCGGGGGTGGAGATCTAAAGCCAAGGCCCGAGCTTCTGCACAGCTCCCTGCTCCTTTTGACATCTGAGCTCTCTGCTCCTGGCCTGCTCCTGGGCAGAGGCTGGGACCAGGGGAGGCCCTCTTGGCCCCAGGAGCCCCTCCAGTCTCACCTCCCCCAGCTCCCCACGAGGAATCTCAGCTCCAGCCGATGGAAGGCCCCTTGCCCATCAAAGGCCTTGGTTGTCTCTGCCCCCTCCATTCCTCCCCTCTGTGGAGGACCTTGATCCTCCCGCAATGGGAATGCTCCATTGGCAAGGACCAGTTCAACTCTGCTTTCTTCAGGGAGCCTTCTGGGTACACCCCCTGGTCTTGCTGATCTCACCCTCCCTTCCATCCTACTGTTCTCACTTATTCTTTCCTGAGTTCTCTACCGGGTAGGGGTTGCTAAAGAGGATGAGATGTGTTCCTCCCCTCCTCAAGCTCATTCTAGGTGAATGAGAAAGGCCTTGGCTGAAAGGCAGTGATAACGCAGTGTGAGAAGGGCTCACAGATGAACCGAACCCAATCTGCAGTGCCTGGGGAGGCCTCCTGGACCAGGCTGTGATGGAATCAGCTAGAAGGGCTTTCTTCGCTCTCCTTAACTTGGCCAGCAAGGCCTGGGTGTGGGGCCCTGCCTAGTGTTCTGGCTTCATCATGTCAAACTTCCCCCTCACTTCCATCTCCAGCCTCCTAGGTTGTTCCCTCAGTTCCTGGAGCATGCCACCTTCCCTCCTGCCACAGGGCCTTTGCATATGCCAGTCCCACCACCTGGAAGGTTCTCTCTCCCATTACTTGATTCATTCTCCCCCTGGTTAATCTCAGCTCCATTTTTGCTTCCTTAGGGAAGAGCTCAGGCCAGGCCCAGCTCCCCAAGTCCTATGCCTCTGAGCATCTTGGGAGGCAGGCATCATGTATGCAGTAAATGTGGATTTCTAGTACTAGACTCTCTGGGCCCAAGTTCTGCCTCTGCTACTCACTAGCCCCATGTCTTCGGGCAAGCTTCTTAACCTCCCTGTGCCTCAGTTTCCTTATCTGTAAAATGGAGATGTTAATAGCACCTACTTATTGGGTGGATGTGAGGTTTAATAGAGCCAACTCACATGGAACATTAGAGCAGTGCCTAGCACATTGCAATGGCTCAATAAAGTTAAGTATAATTTTCCTTGTTGTACCTAGTACATTCGATGTTGTTTACGGGATGACGTAGCAGACGGCTGACTCCCCACACCTCCCCGCAAAGGGAAGCTCCTTGACAACAGAGCCCTTGGCTGTGTTTGCTGATTATTTCCTCTGCTGTGCTGGATGGGGTTGAGTGCTTTACAAATATTTGCAGAAGGAAAGATTGGCAGTGGGTTGGGGTAGGACTCATTTGGCCCCCATGATGAGAGTGTTTTGGCTGGAGAAGATCTTACAAATCATCTAACTTAAGCCCTCCTTCCACAGAGGGACAAAGGGAGCTGCTGGTGAGCATTTCCCTGGGCTTCCAGTCTCAGGGGGCTGAGCAGCCCTTGCCCACCTCTGTCTCCCCCTAGGGCTTTGCTCAAAGCCTATCATGGCAAAATCTCAGACTGAGGCATCTGTTTCTGTTTTGATTTAAAAAAAAAAATGTGGCGCATCTCATATTTGAGTGTTGTGGAGCAAATACATTCACCACAACTGGGTGAAGCTGCGGGATCCAGTTTGACCCTGAGTTATTGCTGCAATTCTCGTCTCCGTGGTAACAAGTCCCCACTAAGTCTTCAGCCAGCAAGGCTGGGCAATGGCTCAGCTCAGCTCCTGTTTTGCAGGGCCCCTGGGCTAAGATGCCGGCAGGCAGCCAGCATGGTTCTCCCTCCAGCCTCTCCCCTGACTGCTTCCTCTGCAGGAGTCTGGAGGGGGCAGGAAGGAGGAGAAGGAGGTGAAGCAGCCATAGGGATATAGCAGCAGAGGCTCTGACCCCAGAGTCAGCTCCAGCTAGAGCCGGGTTGGAGGCTGCCAATGAGGAGGTGTCTACCAGCACGAGCAGCCTACTGGGGCCATCACACCCCACCTCCTGCTGCTGCCAGGGTGGGCTCTGATCAACCAAAGCTCTGCAGCCAGTCACACTCAGATCCAACCAGCTGTTGACAATTTATTACTGTCTAGATAGAGCCACCCTGCACTGAACACCTGCTCTGGGCCAGCCCCGAGCTAGGTGCTGAAGAGGCAGGGATCCATTACATATGGCCTGTCCTCAGCAAGCACACAGTCAGGTGGAGGAGACCCAAGTGGTGTGAAAGTAGCCAGAATAAACAACAACGGGTGCATGGCCAGGCAGGAAAAGCAAGATGCAGACGGCACATGGAGAATGCTGCCTCCTGTGTGTCTCCATTTCCTCTAGAAGGATGCACAAGAAACTGTTGCCAGTGCTTGTCTTCTGGGTAGGGAACTAGGTGGCGAGGAAGACTTACCTTTCACTCTGTTCTCTTTATTGTTTTTTTTTTTTTTTTTTCAAGATGGAGTTTCGCTCTTTTGCCCAGGCTGGAGTGAGGTGGCAGGATCTTGGCTCACTGCAACCTCCGCCCCCCGGGTTCAAGTGATTCTCCTGCCTCAGCCTCCTGATTAGCTGGGACTACAGGCGCCCACCACCACGCCCGGCTAATTTTTGTATTTTTAGTAGAGACAGGGTTTCACTATGTTGGCCGGGCTGGTCTGTAACTCCTGACCTCAGGTGATCCACCCACCTCGGCCTCCCAAAGTGCTGGGATTACAGGGATAAGCCACCACGCCCAGCGTCTTTATTGCTTTTTGAATTTTGTACTATATGCATACCTAACCGTTTTGAACAAAACAAAACAACAAAACCAAACTGAAAAGCAGCATCACCGGGTAAGTGTTGTAATAAGGATGTGGGCTTCTCAGTGCTGGACACCCAGAGAGGAGGAGTGGATAGCTCTGACACTTAGGGACTCTCTCTCCTCTCAGGCGCTCAGTTCCATGTGCCAGGTAGAGGGGTGTGTGTATGTGTGTGTGTGTGTGTGTGTGTGTGTGTGTGTGTGTGTGCCTGCCTGTCTGCCTCTGTAGCTATGTGTTTGGGATGTGCAGCGCTACTGGGTTGAACAGTATCCTCCCAAAATGCATGTCCACGTGGAACCATGGAATGTGACCTTGTTTGGAAATAGAGTCTTTGCAGATGTAATTTGTTAAAATGAGGTCATACATGATGAGGGTGGCCCCTGAATCCAACCACTGGTGTCCTTAGATGAAGGCCATGAGAAGACAAAGGGAGAGACTGGAATGAGACAGCTGCAAGTCAAGGAATGCCAAAAACTGCTGACAACCCCCAGGAACTAGGAAGAGGCAAGTAAGGATGCTCCCCTAGGTCCTGCAGAGGGAGCACGGCCCTGCTGACACCTTGATTTCAGACTTCTGGCCTCCAGGACTGGAAGAGAATAACTTTCTGTTGTTCAGAACCACACAGTTTGTGGTAATTTGTTGCAGGGCCCTGGGAAGCCAATACAGTGGGTCTATGCATTGGTGCTTGTGTGTTTTGAGGTGTGTCTGTCAATGTGTTTGTGTGTGTGTGTGTGTGTGTGTATCTGAGTATGTTTTGAGGGGTATTTGGTTGTGCTTGGGAATGTGTTTGTGATTATAATTTGGGTTTTAGATGCTTGTGTTTTGGGTTGCATGCATATTTATGTGTTCATATGTGTGCATGTTGAGTTGTATACACTTGTGTGTTTTGGGGCTTGTGTGAATTTATGTGTTTTTAGCCAATGATCTCTAGGGTCTCCCTTAGCTGTGTCATTCCAGAAGTCTGCCCTGGGGCCCCTGCTGCAGGGAGCACCTAGAAGGGATGCAGGGCAATGGCAGTGGGGATGGAATGGACTCAAGAGCAGGTGGGAGCAGCATCCTGTCTAGTCTAGGGCCACCTGGGAGAGGGCAGGGGCATCTCAAGTGTCCCCATCACACCTGCCCTGTCAGTGCAATGATCTCAGCCTCAGGAGTGGGGGTCCAGTAGGAGCCATGTCCTGGGGGCCCAGCCCCAGGGCCTTCTTGGAAGCCTTCAGCAAAGAAAAAACCGCCCCCGCTACTCCCAGAGACACTCTACTTCCTCTCCTTTTTGGTGTTAGTTTATGGGAAAGTGAACGCACACCCTTGAAACATTATAGCAATGGGTCTCACACTTTGGTGGGTCACAATCAGCAGCAGGGCTTGTTACATCACAGATCGCTGGGCCCTGCCCCAGGGTTTCTGCCACAACAGGTCTTGGGTAACGCCTGAGAATCTCTATCTCCAACAAGTCCCTGAAGGATGCTGATACCGCTGGGCCAGGGACCTCACATTGAGAATCACTATCCTAGACCACAGAACAGGAGAGGGAGGCTCCTCTTTCAGCTTCCTCATCTGACCCCCAGACTTCGGTGTGGGCAGCCTCGTGTTTTTAGGATGGGCCCTGGAAAAGGCAGCCTCAAGCTGATTCTTTCAGTCTCACTGTCTCTCCCACCCGTCGTTCACAAAATAATTTATTCAGCAAATTACAGTCCAGACTCTGTTCCCTGAACTCAAGGTGCCTACAGGCAAGACACAAGGCTCTAGTGGGTACACAGACCCCTAAGAAGACCATAACAAGACCGCATAGCTGCACTCTGGAGCTCTGTTCAAGGAGTACTGGGAGCACAGAGGAGGAGCTCCTGCCTCAGTCCTGGAGAATCCACAAAGGCTGCCTGGGGGAGGTGCCAGCCAAGGCAACTCTTAGAAGATGGATAGCTTCTCTTTTGCTGTGGGTGTGACCACAAAACATTTCCCACTTGGTTTTCTGCTACCTTGCTCTTAGCCAGCCTATTGGGAACTTTTTATGAACACTTTATTAAACTGTTACCAAAAAAAAAAAAAAAAGACAAACAGCACTAGATCACTTTAACTGAGCACTTATTACCTGCCAGGTGCTGTGCTAAGACTCTGGAAGCACGAGAGCACCTGTGTCCTCACATCACCACCAAGAGGGGAACTATTGTCCTTGAGTGAGATTTGAGCCTAGCCAGTTGGCCTCAAGGCATCACATTCCTAGCCTGACGACACATGGGCCTCCTACCATGTGGAGGACAGGGCAGAACATTCCGGGAGGAGACCTGGGCATGCATAAAAGCCGAGAGGCAGATGGGGAGCGGGGGCAGGACAAGATGTGAGCCTAGTTCAGGTCCCCTGGATGGAAATGCACCACCCCTCAGGGGCAGCAGAGCCAGGATGGGGGCCAGGTTGAAGCCTATTTCTGGGCTGTGGCGCCATCTGTCTAAATAGGGCCAGAGCCACGTTGGCTGCCTCATGTGCTCTCTGAGCACAGCTGGTCCAGTGATAGGTGGGAGGCAGATGGCAGAGGCTGTGGGTCTGGCTCACAGGGCCTCACAGGGCCTGGGGGGCATGAGGGACCTGAGAATCCCTGCTACCATAGTGGGAGCTCTCTATTCACAGGTTTGCTTGTGATGAAGGTTAGCCCTGCAGGGAGGCTGTGCCGAGGGGCTGAGGGGTGGTGGCTGGCACAACCTCCATGACTCGTGGTGGATCCACATCTTAGCTCCCTGGCAGTCTCCATGTGGCTCTGGGGATCATCAGAGCCTCCTCAACTAGAGCACAAACTCCAGGGCAGGAGCCAGCCTCCTCTGACCTTGCTCCTGCCCCTTGGGTGGGGGATCAGGAAAGCCACACTGATCCAGGCTGAATGAGGACTTGAATGGAGACCTGAAGCCAGATGATGGAAAAAGAGAAAGTGAACTGCAGCTGCAGCAAGAGGTATTTCAGTTAGACACAAGGAAGCACTGGCCTGGGAGACTGAAGGGAGTACTAGCTATTTCTGGGGGAAGAGAGGGATCCCTCCTTCTGTCTGCGACAATCTGCCTCTCTGGAAAAAGGATGGTGGGGATTTCTCTCTCCTCGTCCTTCAGCAGCTCTTCTCTCATCTCTCACCTACATTTTAGTTTCCCCTCCTTTCTTGCCTGCCTCCACTTCTGCCTTCGTTGTCTGAGTGGGCCTGGCTCATCACAGTGTTGCTGGGAGCCTTTGAGCAGAGACACAATTCAGCCAGTGTTCACTGAGTCCCACACCTGCTGGAGGTGAAGGAGTCCAGGCCCTGCCCAGAGCACTTCCAGCCAGGTGGAGACACAAGACAGGAAAACCGGTGCCTACACCCAAGGCAGAGTAAGAGCCACACACTGAGAAAGGAACAAGCCAAGCTGTGGGGCTCAGAGATCACAGCCCGGGGGGTCAAGGAAGGCCTCGGAGAGGTGGCATTTGGAGACTGGGTGAGATTTCCATACTGACAGAAACCAGTGGGAACAAGGATAGTCCAGGCAGAGGGACAAATGAGAGGAAGAGGGAAACAGAGAGTGGACTGTTCTGGAAATGGCAGGCAGACTAGCTTGGCTGAAGAGGTGGGATGAGAAGGGTCTGGTGAGATAACAGGCAAGTTGGGACCAGATCATGAGGCCCTGAATCTCAGTTGAATGATTTGCACTTGATTGTGTAGGCAGTGCGTAGCTATTGAAGGTCTTGGAGGAAGGGCATGGCATTATCTGGGCTGGGACTAGAAGAGCTTCTAGATTTTGTTCCTATCCTAGGATCTCATGAAAGGCATTTGGCCTTGATTCTGAGCCCCCGGGCCTCTCAGGAATCCCCAAGGGGAGCAAACAATCTGTGTGTCTCAAATGTTGCCTTTCCAGTGAGGTCTGTCCTGACCATCCTTCTTCATAACGCAGCTCCTCCTGCACCCCTGATTGCCCTCCCTTTCTTTCTCTGTGTTTTTTATTTCCCCCATTGCATTTATCTCCTTCTAACATACATCATCCATAATATGCTGTTCATTATCTGCCCCATTTGAATGAAAGCCCCCTGAGAGCAGGGTCATGTTTGTTTTACTTGCTGCTGCCTAGTCCAGTGCCTAGAATCTCAACAGATTCATTCATTCTTCAAGTGGATAAAGAGAAAAATACCACCTTGCGGGAACCAGCATGCTCTGGTTTGCCCCCTCCCTGTCCCTTTACTGCTGGCTTCCTGGGCTTGGCAGCACCGAGCCTCCAAGTGGAAAAATCTCTGAGAAAACCAAGCAGAGCTGTGCTGCTTCCCTCCTGCACTTCCCATCCTTGCCAGGAAACATTTGAACTGTTTCCTGCTCCTGCCAAAAACCACCACTATTTTCCTGTATCTCAGAGCGGAGGCCAGGCGAGGACAATTTCCCCACCTAAGGAAAGCTAGAAGTTTGCAGGACTGAAACAGCTCCACTTGGCAGCCTGGAGAACAACTTTGATGGTCTGATCAGAATCGCGGCAAATTCCCAAGTGCCCTCTCCACGCGTGCAGTGGCTCTGGGCATTTTGCTCCATTTTGCCCTCACCCTGACTCTACGAAGCAGGTGTTATCCTCCACATTTCACAGATGGGAAAATACAGAAGTTCATTGACGTGGCCAAGGTCTCTCCACCAGATAAGGAGGCTGGTCTCAAATGCTGTTCTGTCCTGCCCCAGCCCAGGGCTTGTTCCTCCACAGTGTGTGGCCTCTCTTCCGCCAGAGGGGCTGAGATGCAGGATGGAGCTAGCTGAGTTCTCTGTCCCAAGACGCCAGATCATGGGTAGTCTCTGCTGGCCTCAGGCTTCCCACCTGAGCCATGGGAGCCAAGGTTTTGGCCACGGCCCCATGATGAATGAGGACCATGACGTCACGTCTGCTGCCTGGCCTGAACTCATCAGAGTACACATTATAACTGCGGTCACTGCCTGTCTGGGCAATGGCCAAGTGTCCTCTCTTGACTCTGATGTGGACCAAGGCTGGAGCTCAAAATAGGGCTCACTGCATTTGCAGGCCCAGTGGATCCAAGGGAAACCAACCCTAGCCTTGTGTGCGGATGCAGGGCCCCAGATCCAGGTCCACTCCTGGCCAGTCTATGGTTGGGGAGGCAGAAGAGCTTGGATCAAACCCCCAGATGTAGGCTGTAGGTGACTGCACTTCCATTCCTTAGGGACTCAGTTCACCCACTCTGAGAGTGGAAACCCTCTCCCAACAAACATTACTGATTCCTTACTACATGCAAGGCAAACGATATTCTTCTCTGCCTTCAAGCCCTTAAAGTGAAGTTAGAGCACAGTCATTAACTAGACAATGGGGAGTCATGGTTGGTTGTAGAGCCAGGGAATTGGATGACTGCACAGTGTCTTAGGGAGGTTGATCAGGCAGCAGACTATGGCTGGGAGAGAACAGACTTTTGCGGTGATCAGATCTAATGTGTTAAGCACTTACTGGGTGCTAGATGTTGTTTCAAGTACTTTACAGATATTACCGTAGTTAATCTTCACCCTAGGGTACTATTGTTAACCCCATTTTACAGATGAAGAGACAGAAGCACATAGAGATAACAAAGCCAGTAGGTGGTTGAGCTGGGATGTGAACCCATCTGGCTCCACTGCTGCCTCTTCTAGTAATCTTGAACAAGAGTCTGGCGCAGGGCTGGGGCCCTGGGAATGGCCAGAGGAACAGAATTGAAACACTGCCTGTGGCTAAGGCTCCCTGCCCTGGAGGGCTCTCCCAAGAAAGGACCAGGAAATTATAAAGGGGACATAAAGAACCATGTTTAAGATTATTTTCATCAGTAACAGCAACAATCACGACGCTCTTGGCCAACACCCCGTGCAGGATAGTATCTTCTTTCATGTAACAGAGATTTGAGACACTCTCAAATAGAGAAATCTTATCACAGTTAGAGCTTCCTCTGGAAAGCTTCCTGGACTCTCTAATCCTTCCTCAAAGATTTATTTATTAATGTATTTACTTACTTAAATAGGGAAGAAAGCCTCACTTAGATGCTAACCTAGCTTCAATACCTTCTAGCTTGGGATGTCCAGTCACTGTCAATGTTCCTTTTGCAAAGTGGGGAGGAGTTGCTGGAGGTAACTGGGAAGGTGGAAAGAGAGGAAGAGGAGCGTGGGGCACAGGCTGGGCTGAGGGGCAAGGGGAGGCCACTGAGCCCAGGAAGGGCTGTCTGAAGCCAAAGGGCTTCCCGCGCTGTTTTGACAAGATTACACCTGATTCCTCTGAGATGTTCAACCACAACACTGGAAACTACACTATTGATTTAAGTAATACTTGAGAAGTAAAAAGAGATTGCGGTTGGATTCTGCCTCTAAGATCCCTAGCTCTAGCAGTCTATGAAGATACCATCTGTCTTAATCCTTTCCTAGAGGATA
The DNA here is from genome assembly GCF_029281585.2 of Gorilla gorilla gorilla. Taxonomy (NCBI): domain Eukaryota; kingdom Metazoa; phylum Chordata; class Mammalia; order Primates; family Hominidae; genus Gorilla; species Gorilla gorilla. The sequence continues at coordinate 94,055,647 of NC_073239.2, read as the reverse complement.
AAGTGTCAAGAGTTAGGGAACTCTTGGAAGAGCCGCGTCTGGCCGGATTCTAGGCTTGCCCCAAACCAGAGTCAGCTGGGCAAGAACCACCAGGAGGCCCAGCTAGTAGCTCAGCCCCGGGGGAATTTCCAGGTGACAGAGGACATCCTAACCAAAACCAGAGCATCTTCTGCCCCTTCCCAGGCCTCATGGGCAGGGTCACCTGGGACAGAGCCCTTCGGAATGGGGTTAGGCCGTCCTGCCCCTTTCCTGGCAGGTTGTGGGTTTGGGAGGGCTTAAGGAGGGTCTTTGCCCAAGTGCTGGCTAGAGAGCTGCAGGCCATGGGCGGCCAGGATGGCCACATTTCCCAGGCTCAAGGTGGGGAGCTGGCGCTAGGGCTTAGCCCTGATGGGTGATGGGATGATGCCGGGGCACCTACCTGGAACAGCAGCTGAGGTTTGGGGCTCAGGCCCCACGTGGCCTCTGGGCTGTAATAGGACCTTCCCTCCTCTTGATCAGTCCCCAGGAAACAGTCCTTCTGAGTGGCCCAGCAGTGTCCCCGCTCGATTCCTGACCCCGAGGGAGGCTCCTCCAAGGCTCTATGGCACAGGGACAACAGAACCCTCTCAGTGCAGGCGGGCATGCATCCCAGTCCTCCCTGGCCTCCTTGCAGCTCCTTCCCAAGCCCAGGCTGGCCAAGCCCCTCCCAACTCCAACGTGCTTGTCAGTATCTCCCACAAGGCCTGCCTTGGGGAGCTGTGATGGGGTGAGGGGTACTCCAGAAGCATCCATGACCCCCAGACTGCCCCAGCTCCAAATCCAGGCCAGCCAGTGCCCACCCCTAAGGTAGGTGAGCTGGGAGCTACCATTCAACCCAGCTGAGCAGCAGCTGTGGGGAGCGGGCCATGGAGACAGCACGGCACTGGGAGACCAGGCACCAGCTCTGTCACTTCCCCTGCTGAGCTGGAGCACCCCACCTTCCCTTGCTGCTGTGGGGGTGTTCAGCCTAGATGCACAGACGATGCCAGCAGGGTTGAGCTCGGGGAGGTCAAAGGGGTCATACACATCACCCACTTCAGAATCATCTGCAGGAGGAGGGGGAGGGCTTGCTAAAATGCAGGTGGAAGGGCACTACCTTGACCCACTGAACTTGAATCTCCAGGAGGGTGTTTGGGAACCTGCATTTTAACAAGTTCCCCACATGGGTGCCCATGAAGTAAGACTCAGTAGATGACACACTGGGAAAGGGCAGGAAAGTCCAAGGATGATTTTATAATCCACATAAAGGGATCATCGGTCCCTTTCCTGAAAGCAGCATCACAGGAGCCCAGTCTCTGCAGCCAGCTAGCCAGGGAGCCCCGGCAGCTTGCTCAATCCTCTCTAGCTCTCATTTTCCTCATGGATAAAATAAAGATTGGCGGTGAACTCTTAGGCCCGCCCACATCTGAAATTGTGAATGCAAGGAGAGGTGAACCCACTGAGAAACGAATTTAAAAGCAAAGTTCAGGGTGAGGCATTTTAACTGGTATTCTCCCCTTTATAATTTGTTTCTTCTTAAATATTCTTGTTTGTTTTGTTTTTTTGAGATGGGGTCTCACTATGTTGCCAAGGCTGGTCTCCAATGCCTGGGCTCAATTGATCCTCTCGCCTCCGCCTCCTAGATAGTTAGGATTACAGGCACATGCCACCATGCCCAGCTTTAAATATGCTCTTTAAATTCTGAAAATAACATGCTTAGGGGGAAAAAAATCAAACCATTCAAAATAATACACAATGAAAATGAAATCCACGCTAGGCATGGTGGCTCACACCTGTAATCCTAGCACTTTGGGAGGCCGAGGTGGGAGGTTCACTTGAGCCCACAAGTTAGAGACCAGCCTCGGCAACATGGCGAAAACCCGGTTCCACAAAAAGTACAAAAAAAAAAAAATTAGCTGGATATGGTGGTGTCCGCCTGTAGTCCCAGCTACTCGGGAAGCTGAGGTGGGAGAATTACTTAAACCCAGCAGGTCGAGGCTTCAGTGAGTCATGATAGTGCCACTGCACTCCAGCGTGTGTGACAGAGCAAGACCCTGTCTCCAAAAAAAGGAAGAAAGAAAGAAAGACAGAAAGAAAGACAGAAAGAAAGAAAGAAAGAAAGAAAGAAAGAAAGAAAGAAAGAAAGAAAGAAAGAAAGAAAGAAAAAAGAAAGAAAGAAAGAAAAAGAAATATGGCATGGATGTCTCTGCCATCTCAGATCTATGCCCCACTCTCCAACATAAGTATCGTTTCCTAAATTTTCCTCGAGAATTTTTTTCAGAAATATGAACATACACACACACACACACACACACACACACATATATATATCTATGCCTGCATCTTTATTTTAAACCCAACCAGGAACATATTCCCAGTACTTACATTTGCTTTGCTAATTAACATACATCACACATCTCTGCATACCAGCACAGACAGATCCCTCCATTCTTTTCATAGCTCATAGTGTTCCACTGAACCGATGCACTACACTTTCTGTGAATCTGTCCTTGTTGATTGATATTTAGGTTATTTCTACATTTTTTGCTGCACAAGCAAAGCTGTAATGAACATCTTTGTTTTTTCTTGTTTGTTTTGAGACAGCATCATACTCTGTAATGAATATCTTTGTTTTTTCTTGTTTATTTGTTTTGAGACAGCGTCATACTCTGTTGCCCAGGCTGGAGTGTAGTGGTACGATCCCAGCTCACAGTAGCCTCAACTTCCTGGGCTCAAGCGATCTTTCCACCTCCATCTCTCAAGTAGCTGGAACCACAGGTGCCCACTACCATGCCCGGCTAATTTTTTTTTTTTTTTTTTTTTTTGAGACGGAGTTTCGCTCTTGTTGCTCAGGCTGGAGTGCAGTGGCGCAATCTCGGCTTACTGCAACTTCTGCCTCCCGGGTTCAAGGGATTCTCCTGCCTCAGCCTCCCGAGTAGCTGGGATTACAGGCATGTGTCACCACACCCGGCTAATTTTGTATTTTTAACAGAGACGGGGTTTCTCCATGTTGGTCAGGCTGCTCTCAAACTCCCAACCTCAGGTGATCCGCCCGCCTCGACCTCCCAAAGTTCTGGGATTACAGGCGTGAGCCACCTCACCAGGCCTAAATTTTTTTTTAATTTTTGTAGAGAAAAATTACAAAGTCTCACTTTGTTGCCTAGGCTGGTCTCAAACTCCTGGGCTCAGGTGATGCGCCTGCCTTAGCCTCCCAAAGTGCTGGGATTACAACCATGAGCCACCGTGCCCAGCCTACATCTTTGACTTTATATCTTTGTGCACATATATGAGGCCAGCTAGAGGATATCCCTGGGTCAAAACTTATGTGAACCTAACATTCTGATAGATATTGCCAAATTGTCCTCCAGTGAGGGTGAACCAGTTTGCTCTGCCCCAGCAACTCATACCCTCACAAGTGTGCATTATCAGATTGTTGGATTTTTACAGTGAGTTTAAAAATGGCATCTTGTTTCAATTTGTAATTCTGTTGTCAAAAAAGACAGACGTATTTTCATGTTTATTGACTGAATGGCCTTTGCACTTATTTTTCTGTGACTTGTCTGTGTCCATCCTTTCTAATTTCTTATTGATTTTTAAAGAAGTTTTTCTAAATTAAGGCAACTTACTTCTTGTCATGTGTATTGCAAATTGTCATTCATCTCTTTTTGAGTTTATTTGTGGCATCCTTTGGACTTGCTTAAAAAGCCTTTCCCATTTGAGAATCATGAAAGTATTTGCCCATATTTTCAACTTGTATTCTTAAAGGTTTCTTCCTCCTTTTCTTCTTCTCCTTCCTCCTGTTGTTGTTGTTCTTCTTCTTCCTCTTCCTCCTCTTCTTCTCCTTCCTCCTCCTCCTCCTCTTCTTCTTCTTCCTCTTCTTCTTTTTCTTCTTCCTCTTCTTCCTCCTCCTCCTCCTCCTTCGTCTTTGTCTTATTCTTTCTTGAAGCAGGGTCTCACTCTGTTGCCCAGGCTGGAGTACTTATGTGACACAATCATAGCTCACTGCAGCCTTGAACTCCTGGGCTCAAGTGACTCTCCCGCCTCAGCCTCCCGAGTAGCTGCAACTACAGGCACACACCACCACCCCTGGCTTTCTTCTTTCTTTTTAAAATATCTTTGCCCCCTGTAGAATTTATTTTGATGTAGGGATTGTGGTAGAGCCCAACTTTATTATTTTTTTCAAAGGGCTACACAGTTGTCCTAAAGTCATGTTTGAATAATCCATTTCCTGCTCTCCTACCCAACAATCCTCCCTCTAAATTCAAAATTCCAATTTGACTATGTAGGAGGATGGATACAAAGAGCATAAACTCAGAGTCAAGTGCTTGGTTCAAATTTCCACTCTACTGGACCTAGGATAAGTTGCCTACCCTTTCTGTGCCTCAGGTTCCTCATCTAAAAATGGAGGTAACAATAACGCCATCTGCATGGAGTTATTGTGAGGATTAAATGAGTTATTACAGGTAAAGGGTGTAGAAAGATGCAACTAATCTATGCTACCCACAAGAGGCTGAACCTTAGATGTAAAGGCTCACATAGGTGGAAAGTGAAAGGATGGAAAAAGTCATTCCATGCAAATGGTAACCAAAAGAGAGCAAGGATGGCTGTATTTATATCAGTCAAAAGCTGCCACAAAAGACAAAGGAGGCTATTACATAATGATAAAGAGTCAATTCACCAGGAAGATATAACAACTATAAATACATATGCACCTAACAGCAGAGCACCCAAATATATGAAGAAATATTGACAAAACTGAAGGGAGAAATAGACAACACCGCAATAATAATTGGAGATTTCAGTACTCCTTTCAATAATGGATAGAACAACCAGACAGAAGATCACTAAGAAAATGGAGAACTAGGCCAGGCACGGTGGCTCATGCCTGTAATCCCAGCACTTTGGGAGGCCGAGGCAGGCAGATCACCTGAGGTCGGGAGTTCGAGACCAGCCTGACCAACATGGAGAAACCCCATCTCTACTAAAAATGCAAAATTAGCCAGGCTTGGTGGCGCATGCCTGTGATCCCAGCTACTTGGGAGGCTGAGGCAGGAGAAATGCTTGAACCTAGGAGGTGGAGGTTGTGGTGAGCCGAGATGGCACCATTGCACTCCAGCCTGGGCAATAAGAGCGAAACTCTGTCTCAAAAAAGAAAAGAAAAGAAAAAGAAAAAAGAAAAAAGAAAAGAAAAGAAAATGGAGAACTTGAGCAACACTATAGACCAATTGGACCTAATAGACATATGCAAAAACTCCTCCAAACAGCAGCAGAATATACATTATCTCAAGCACATACGGAACATTCACCAGGATAGCTCACACCTTAGGCTACAGGTAAAGAATAGGACAGTGGCCACACAGAGGAACTACTATATGGTGGTGTTTACTATTATTATTATTGCATATTAGGTGTGCTTTGTTTATCAGTCTGTGAAGCCATTCCATCATTTGACAAATATCTACTACTATGTGTCAGGCCCTATCCCAAGTGCCAGGGAATCAAGAATGAAGTAGTCTTAAGAGCTGCTCCTGCCACCTCTGGTTAGACTTAGTACTGGTTATTTTAGCCCTTTTACTGATATTTTCAATTTCTTCCGTTATATTTAAATGGTTAAAGTCTGTTTATATACAAACAGCTATATATTTTTGCTTCTAATAGTTATTACCAATCATGTTGGTATATTCTTTTATTATTTCTAATTTTTTTTCAGTTGACAATCTTGTTCTTTTTTCTCCAGGTTGGCAATCTTACCGTCTACAATTTTGATAAATTTAGCACTTTTATAACTTACATTTTCAAAATTTGTGTTGGTTTGTACCTCTAGAGTGGTATTAAAGAATTACAGTCATGATCATTCTTTCCTTGTATGTATGTGTTTATGTCTGAATACACACACAAGCACACACAGGCATACACAAAATCATGTTAAGCAATATCCATCTATTCTTATGAAGTAAGAGTTAAAATCAGAGACATGTTGAATTTTATCAAATGCATTTTAGACATTTTTAGCACTTACGAAGTTCCTTGTATGATTTTTTATTTCTTTTGAGCTATTAGTTTGTTCAATTACATTAATAGTTTTTCTACTATGGAATTTATATTTCTGGAATACAGCCCCACTTGCTTGTGGTATGTTCATTTTTGTAACATAATGCTGTGAGTCCATTTATTGCTATTTATGAATTTTGCACCACTATTCATAAGATTTTTTCGTTATTTTTCTCTTTTTGTGCTATCTTTGTCAAGGTTTGGTATCCATGTTGTTCGTGCTTCATAGAATAATTTAGAATCTCTCTTTCTCTGTGATTTGGTGTAGTTGGTGCAGTTTAAATAACATTGGCATTATCTGTGCCTTGGAGGTTTGATAGAAACTAGAAGTGATCTGAACCTTAGTTTTTTTGGAGGAGAATTTTATGAAAACTCAGTTTCTTCAGTGATTATTGGTCTGTTGGGATTTTCTACCTCTCCTGATGTCAAACTGATGATTTACTTTTTCCCAAAAAATCATCAGTTTCAGCTAGTTTTCAACTGGATTTACATATGGCCAAACACAGTACCAATAATAATAATAATAATAATAATTCTTTCTACTTTCTCTGTATCAGTGACTATTTCCCCATTTTAATGTTCAATTTTGTATATTTGCCTCTAATCCTCTCCTAACCCCTATTAGATTATCTCATCTCTAAAAAATCATAAAATGACACATGATTTTCCCCCCAGGAGCCTATTTACTATGTACACAACTCAGAAATAGAAGAGCTGAAATCAGAGAAGGGGATGAGAGGGCCGCAGAGGGACAGCTTGATACAAAGTCAATCAACAAACATTTCAGACGTGCAAAGAGCCGGCACAGGTATTCCCTGGCTTTAAGCACCCACGGCTGCTTTTCCCAACTCCCCCACCCCAGTGAAACCTGCCAGTTCCCCGAGTCCTTCACACCCAGCTGTCACCTCCTCTTGGACCCTTTCCTGACTCCCCAGGGAGATGTCAGCACCTTTCCATAGACATCTCAGATTACTTTTCTTCAACTTTGAAAAATCATTTAAACCAACTGAATTAACAAATGTAAACATTCCGTCATTTTTGCTTCAGCTGTTCTTTGTTAAATGAAGTGTTACTGACAAGTTAGAAGTCCCTCCTTTTCCCCTTTCAGTCTCAGCTCCTACTCTCTCCAAGGCACTACACACATGATCTTGGTAGGCATTGCAACAGAAATTAGTAAATCCATAAATCATAGCTAGTACAGTTTTGTGATTTTTGTGAAAATTAAATTTTCAGCCAGGCACAGTAGCTCACACCTGTAATCCCAGCACGTTTGGAGGCCCACATGGGTGGATCACTTGAGCCCAGGAATTTGTGACCAGGTTGGGAAACATAGCAAAACCCCATCTCTTCAAAAAATACAAAAAAAAAAAAAAAATTAGCTGGGTGTGGTGGTGTGCATCTATAGTCCCAGCTACTCAGGAGGCTGAGGTGGAACGATCGCTTGAGCCTGAAAAGTGGAGGCAGCAATGAGTCAAGATCGCACCACTCCACTCTAGCCTGGGCAACAGAGCAAGACCCTGTCTCAAAAAAAAAAAAGAAAAAGAAAAAGAAAATTAAAGTTTCACTAATGGTATTATTTTGCAATTTCCTTTTTTTGCAACATTGTTTTTGAAATTTATTCATGTTAATACAGGATGTATCCATATGTGTATGTACATATATATCAGCTTTGCTAAGGTATAATTTATAAAAAGTAAAACTCCCCAGTTACACATAGTTTAACTGCTGCACAGTATCATAGTTTTATTCATTATTCTATTATTACAGATATTGAGGTTGAGGTCTCTCTTTTTTTTTTCTGTTTGGTTGCCCAGGCTATAGTGCAGTGGCACAATCATAGCTCACTGAAACCTCAAACTCCTGGGCTCAAGCAATTCTCCCACCTCAGCCTCCCAAGTAGCTGGGTCTACAGGTACACACCACCCCACTTGGCTATTTTTTTTTCTTAGTAGATACAGGGTCTTGCTATGTTGCCCAGGCTGGTCTTAAACTCCTGGGCTCAAGCAATCCTCCCACCTGGGCCTCCAAAGTGCTGGGATTACAGGCGTGAGCCACAGAGTCCAGCCAAGACCTCTTTTTTGCATTTCAAGCATTGCTGCCCTAGATACCCTTGGAGCTGTTTCCTTATGCACATGTGTGAGTTTCTCTAGGTAATGTATACCTAGATGTGAAATCGTTGGTCATAAAGCATATACACATTCGGCTTTACTAGCATTCTTGCCAGAATGTCTCATGGAGCTTTGTATTGCTATTTTCACAGAATGTTATTATTTTTCTCAAGCTATTGTCATTAAGCCACTTCCTTGTTTACCCACACCGTTCCCCATGAACTATTGGAGGACCTGTGTGTGACTGGCACTCAATGAACACTTGAAAAGTGAAAGGATGAAGTCCTTTCTAGCAGAAGAGATAGATTCAAAGTGTTAAGGGCATTCAAGGCTGTTAAGATCTCATCTGGCTGAGATCCAGGGAGGGCTTCATCAAGGAGGTAGCATTTGAATTGGGCTTTGACGGACAGGAAGATGAACAGATGAGGATAGGGATAAGGACCAGGACTGGGATGGGGAGAGGCAGTGGCTCAGACAGTCCAGGACATGTTTGATTTGCCAGAGCAATGGTTCTTAGCCGAGCTGGGGTGAGATGGGGCAGAAAAGCCAGGCATGTGTATTTTGCAAAAACTTCAAGGGCATCTGACACATCCCCCCGCCCCACACACAAATAACCCCTGAGTGGGAACAGAGCATGTGGGAAGGGAGCCTCACTGGAGAAGATGGGTTGGGCTTACTCCAAGATGAGCCTTCAATGGCAGTCTCTGGGTCAGAGCTGGGTTCAAAGGTAACTCCCAGGGGAAGCAGGCAGAGTCACGGGGACACCAGGCCCTGGGATAGGGCTGGGTCGGAAAGCCTGCTCTTCCCACTCACTTCCCTTCCTCTGTCTCTGGGAACAGATCAGGGCTGCGATGGTCTGGGTTCCCTCCCCAGCCACACAGGAGGGTGCTGGGACTGGGGCTCCTTCTGCTCCTCCACTTGGCAGCTCTGTGACCCAGGCCAGGGGCTTCCTGTCCCTTCCTCCCTGGCTGCTCCATGCAGCACAAGCTGCATGTATGTGCCTGGGCCAGGGCCCCAAGAAGCCCCTCCATGGAGTGTGGAGCCTGGGCCTGGCCTTGCCGAGTCCCCTTCCTTTGCCTCGGCTCAGCCCCTCGGAACCTGGGTGGGGGCGGGGTGGGAATCCTAGCCTTCTACCTTCCCTGCTCCCATGACTCGAGATGTCCTTCAGCAGAATCTGGTTCTGGGCGCCCTGCCCAGAGTGGAGGGGAAGGGGAGAAATGCACAACCTTCTCTTCCAAGTCTTTTCGTCTCAAGCAGCTTCAGCAAAACCACCAGCCCCAGCAGTAAGAGGTGAGCTCAGGATGTGTCAGCTGTGCTTGGGAGGACGGCACACAGATGGCTCCCCTGGACACAGACTGGCCACGGCCCCAGTTTGGGTTCTGCTGCTTTGGTGTGTGATTGTGGTTGCAGCTGTCACAACCTCTCAAGCCACAGCTTTCTTATCTATTGAGCGGGTGACTCAGACCTGCTTTCTCTCCCAAGGCGTGGAGAGGATTAAAGAGTAATGACAGAGAATGTGAGGCTGCTGAGTGGCTCCAGGGCCTCAAGCCAGGCTTATCGTTCAGGCTGTTGTTCTTCTGCTGCCTGAGAAGGTCTCCCCAAGCCAGGCCTAGTTGACACGCCTGGGCACATGAGGCGCCAGCCAAGGAAGGATCCCTGGTCCAGCAACAGCTTGTTCATTGTATGAAAGGACACTCCCTGCCCACACCACACAGACACACACACACACACACACACACAGACACACAGACACACACACACACACACACACACACACACACACACACACACCCCTTTGGTTCTGAGAAGATTCCCCCTCTGCCAGGTCCTCAGGGATGTGAGAAGCCTTTTTGATTTTTTATTTTGTTTTGTTTTTTGAGACAAGGTCTTGCTCTGTCGTCTGGGCTGGAGTGCAGTGGTGCAATCACAGCTCACTGCAGACTAAACCTCCTGGCCTCAAGTGATCCTCCCACCTCAGCCTCCTGAGTAGCTGGGACTACAGGCTTGGCTAATTTTTTCACTTTTTTGTAGAGACAAGGTCTTTGTATGTTGCCCAGGCTGGTCTTGAACTCATGGGCTCAAGCAATCCTCCCTCCTAGGCCCCCCAAAGTGCTGGGATTATAGGCATGAGCCACCATGCATGGCCTGAAGCATTTTTGAAGGTGACAGTTCAGTTCTAACAGTGCCTGGAGCAGTCGACATTGTTGGTCAGCCATTCTTGAACATTGTTTGGTGTCATCAAAAAAGCATGGTCTGGCTGGGCACGTTGGCTCACTCCTGTAATCCCAGCACTTTGGGAGGCTGAGATGAGTGGATCACCTGAGGTCAGGAGTTTGAGACTAGCCTGGCCAACATGGTGAAATCCTGTCTCTACCAAAAACACAAAGAAATTAGCCGATGTATTGGCGCACGCCTGTAATCCCAGCTACTCGGGAGGCTGAGGCAGGAGAATCGCTTGAACCTGGGAGGCAGAGGTTGCAGTGAGCCGAGATAGTGCCACTGCACTCCAGAGTGGGCAACAGAACGAGATTCTGTTTCAAAACAACAACAACAACAACAACAACAAAATATGGTCGCCATCCCAGGGGTCCCTGGACAGCTGGCCACTCAGCAAGCAGAGGGACGAGCAAATGGAAAGAAGGGGACTCCTGGTCACCAGGCCCCAAGCTGGGCACCTTTCCGCTTCCTCCCATTCATCCTTCCAGTGGCTCTGTGTGGAGGGGATTGCTTCACCATGTTGCAAATGGAAGACTCACGGAAGTGAAGTGAGCAGGTAATGAAATAGGTGGGAACGCAGCTCCCAAGTACTCCCCCAGGCAGCGTGTCCATGTATGACAGGTCCTCTGTGCTTCCATGTCCCCAATCAAAGCAGGATTGATTTCCCCACAGGGCCCTGGGTGCATGCTCCATTGCCCTCTGTAGTGTTTCTACCCTATGGCCAAATCACTGCCACTCAGACACCCTAAGGCAATGAGTCCTCAACACCCAAAACCCAACGGACAGCTGTATCCCAGCGGACTGGCCACAGCTCCATCTTGCCCACCTATTTCTCCAAAGACCTTAGGGTCACTTGCTCTTCTGCTGGGACTCCATGGCCTGAGGCCAGCATGCACCTTGCTGGGCACAACTCTGAGAAGACTCAGCCAGAGTGAGGAGAAGGCTTCTGCCTCCAGGACCTTCCTTGGCCAGGCCACTCAGTAATGGGGAGGGGACAGTTTGGTTTCCTGTTGGAAGCTGGTCTTTCTGCCTCTGATCCTCTAAGGACACCAGAGGCCCTGGCTTGGCAGGAATGAAGGTCTACAGGCACAGGGCTGGGCATGACTCACTCACCTCCAGCCCAGCTTTTCCCATCTCATCATGAGGGTGCTCGTGTCAAACGGCAGAGTGAAAGGCTGGGAAAAGCAGAAGGTGGGAGCCCAGGACACTTGGGTCCTAGTCCTAGCTTTCTAAGCAGGTCTATGCTTCGGTTTCCCTTTGGGGAGCATTACTAATGACTAGAAGGAGGCAGGAGGTGACAATGAGGCGGCCCTTCCCCGCCCACTCTGCCTCTGCATGTCTCAGCACCAGCCCCAGGGGTGTTGGCAAGGAATGTGGCAGCTTGAGTACATATCCTGCCCTAGAAACACAGAACATGGAGTCCTGGCCACACGTTGTTCTTCTTAAGAGCCACCCTCAGTTGGGCCTAAGCAATGCAGACAGATCTAGAGCAAGGACACACCATACTTCGTGAGCTGCCCACGTTCTCATCTCAGCTCCTCCTGTAACCCTACCTTGCAGGAGTTGCACCAGCCAACTCATGCGCAAGAATGTGGAGTTCCATTGACACCACCCATGCTGATGTGTAAGCTGTGAAAACCACTGCTCTCCCACGAGAGGAAAGAAGAGTGAGCACTGGGGCCCCACCTCAGGCAAAACAGGGCACTAAAAGCTGCTGATCTCACTGGAAGCTGAGCACTTCCTCTGAGCACTTTCATTACAGCCTTTCCCAGTGTGAGCCTGCCCATGGCCTGAGCACCACGTGGGTTCCTGCAAACTGGACGCTCTGTGCAAACAGCTCCCAGCACTTTACACCCATTATCTTTATGGTTCTTCCACCCGCCGCTTCCCAGGAAGAATCAGAGCAGAGGTCGTGGAATTCGAGAGTTGAGGCAGTGGGGAGGGTACAGGCCTGTAGGAAGCTCCACGGTGCCACTAGACACCCGCATTTTTGGGGGTGAACATCCTGTTAAATATGTTAAATATAATGGGCAGCTGGGGATGGAGGGGATGAAACTCCTCAAGGGCCCAAGCACAACTTGAAGCAGGCTGGGGAGGGCTGACCTGCCTTCCCAGCCTAGAAGGATGCCCTAGGCTGGCCACAGAGGGAGAGAGCATCCTCTGAAGAAGAAATGACCATGTTTCCCCCATCGAGGCAGGAAACAGATGGCTTCCACCTAGACCAGAGACTCCAGGAATAATACTTCCCATTTGTAATAAACACTTGACAAGTTTCCAAAGCCCTCCCACCCATCTGGAGAAGGTGTTTTCATGCCTAGCTATCAGGTAGAGAAGCTGAGGGCAGAGTGCCCGCCAATAGAGGCACTCGGTCCAGCTCTCTGCTCTTTAAGTCTGGTTCTCACCAGGGGGCCTCTCTGAGGCCTGACCCTTTCTCTGCTAGCTGGGAGGGACACATACCATGTGGTTTCCCTCCAGTATGGTGGGCCCTCTCCTCTCTGGTGCTATATTGTCACCCCCCAAGCAGCAGGTTCTCATCTGGTTTACTGGGAACCCCATCCCTTCCCACAGGTCACCCCAGCAGCTCCTGGTGGTCATCATGCAACCCAAGGCTCCTGTGAAGCCAGCAGGGGCCAGCTTCAGGGGTTCTGTGCTCAGAGGGTGTCTGAAAAGGAGCAATTCATGAGCCAGGCACATGGCAACTCCTTTCACTTGGAGTAAACCGGTGCTGGCCCAAACCCCCGATCTGGAGATGCTGTCAGGGAGATAACTGAAGTCCCTCTACCTGTGGATCCCCACTCCCTGGCTATGCTCACAGCTGCTGGCACTCGGGCAGGAGGGATGCCTGTTTTTGGCTCCGATAGGCCCACAGAAATTGTGTATCCCTGTGGGGGCATGATGGGAAGGTAACCAAGAGGATTCACTTCCCCTCTTCAAGCTGCTTCCTTCCCAAGAAACTAGAAAACATATCTTAAAGGAGGAGAAAATGCTGGTGCTGTTCCCTGTCACCGACCTCCTCCACACCCATCAGGAGGCCCTCGCAGCCTCAGCTTCTCAGTGCTGGGACTGTGGGGTGCGAAGAGAAGACAGGAAGAGGCCCCTCCAGTCTGCCCTTTGGTGGTTGGGGAGTCAGAAGACCTGCATGTAGGTAAGATACCTGGAGAAATCACTTCACCCTCTGTGCCTCAGTTTCCTCATCTGGCTCTGGCTCTAAAATGTCGCTCTCTCCTTGCCTCAGTTTCCCTCCAGGGAAGGTCATCTGTCCCAGGGAGAAGAACAAGGTGAATTCACTTCTAAGGGGAAAGTTCACTTCTAAGGGCAATAGATGGAATGTAGCCCATTTCTCCCAGGGACAGGGGCCGGAGAGAGAACAAGGATGAGGTGATAACAGAGGGTGGTGCTAAGAGATGGACCCTTTCTTGAGGGAAACCACATCTTCCTGGAGCGTTGCAGCCTGTTGAAGGAGAAAGTTCATCTCCTCATTCCCATCAGCACGGGCCTTCCTCTCCTCAAAGCCAACTCTCATTCTTTCCTTGAACCCACAAGAACAGCACACGCTCACACCCCCTCTGCTCACTTAAGTGTTTTTCATGAGCAATTTTCTCCTGTCCCCAGACAATCTAATTGCTGCTTACACCGATGATACCCTGGAGCCCCATGCAGAAGTTGCAACTCCCTGCATTCTCAGGGATGAGGAAATGGGGTGCTGGGGTGGGGGGAGGTCCTGGGGTCTAGAGAGGAAGAAGGGCCCCTGCCCCTCCAAAGGGCATTCGGTGAAGGCAGTGCCTGGGAGGCCAGCTCTGTAGGGCCTGCTCAGTGACCTTGGTCAAGCCACAGCACCCCTGGACCTCAGTTTCCCCAGGGCCTTCATCCAAACACAACGTTTCTCTCTCAAGGCCAGGGCGAGTAGGGAGGCAAGAGCCTTTCTTTGGAAGCACATGGGGAAAGGGTGGCATTGTTCCCCTGGGGGCCCAGGAGCCCAGCCCGCCAGGCAGCAGCGCAGCAGTGACGTTGTCATAACCCATAACGGCGGAGCAGACTGCCGCCTCCCGTCCCAGCCCAGAGAGTGGGCGGCAGAGCCCCGGGGAATCCCTGGGTTGGGGAGAGGGTAGCCCCGAGCGGTAACTCCCACCTGGCTGCCAGGCAGGAGGCCGGGGACCCCCCAAGCAAACCTCCTACCCACCTCCGTTCCCCCAACCCAGTGAAGACCAGTCTACTAAAGCCACGCCCTCCCGGGTGGGCGGCTCAGGCCACCCTTTCCTGGGTACAAGCTAGAGACAGCCAGCGTGGCAAGGGACTGTGGCGCAGTCTCCCCTACCCCCATCCCTCCCAATGCAAGGTCTCAGAAAGCACAGAAACAAGCAATCCTTCCCCGCCCCCTCCCGTGCGGGACCTGGATCCGGCGCCCCTTCTTCCCGGCCCGACCAGCCCCGGTCACCGCACCCGCGTCTCGTGCTCACCACATTTGCGTCCTCAGCACCGCGGCCCCAGCCCCAGCCCCAGGCTCGGCGCTCAGGCCGCCAGGCTGCAGTGACAGGCTCCACGCTCCCCACCTGGGAGGAGACTGCCAGCGGGTCCTCCTCCTCGCCGGCTGGGCGAAGCCAGCCCCACCTGGCAAGGGACTGTCAGCAAATTCCTCTGTGCATCACTGCGAGAGAGGCATCCCGGCTCCTCCCAAGCAGGGGCCAACCTCGGCCCCGCCCCAAAGCTGCTCTGACCTGCCGGGGAACCCAGGCTGGCAGATCCTACTCGAAGACCCAGGCTCCGCCTCAGAGACCCTGTCGCTACCAGGAACCATCTGCAAATTACTATCTCAAACGCACAAGGCTGCCGGTCCCTGGTTCCAGCTTGCTCCAGCTCCCCTGATGCATTGGGCCTTGGCAACTCCTTTGCCACCTCCCCTCGCCCTCCCTGAGGCATGTCGCCTTTCCCAGTCTCCTTAGTCCCATCAGCCAGAAGCAAGAAAAGCCACTCCACTCCCACAAAGATAGCCCTCTGCCCCGCCCAAGGACCAGGTCCTGGCACCAGCCTAGTGGCTGGTACCCAGCTGCTACCCAGACTCCTTCTCCAGCAAAGGAGTGATCTACAATTGGCCACAGCCCCACCAGGGAGGCCCAAGGGAGTGAGCTGGGTCATTTCCGGTTTGCGGTGGGCCACACTCCTGCAGGTCTCAGAGTTTCATCAAAGTCCTACCCACTCTGCTATAGACACTGGTTTTGACCCTGAGGACAGGTGCCAGTGTTTGCAACCCCCAAAGATCAGTGTGCAAAACAAGGGGCAGTAGTAAACAGCCTCTCCCTCCCAGGCAGGGGCCTAGGCACATTTATGTCATCGACATTATCTGGCACTTGCAGTACAATAGCTAATGGGAAAGGAGCCACTGCCCAGTGCTCTCTGAAAGTGACTCCCTTTCACCAGTTAGGGCTGTTAGCAATATAATAAGAAGGCCATAGAGGAAGCCCTGTGAACACAAGGTCATGAGGTGCCAGAGGAGGGGGTCAAAGGCTGGTTATGCTTTCATGGGTTGATTTCTCCATAACCAGCAGCACAGCACCTCCTTCCACACAGCCGTGTCAGGCTGGCGCACTCTAGTCATCTCCCTCTTCCCCTGAGCCCCTGGTTCTCATGACCCAACCACCCCACGAAGACCCAAGGGTGAGCCACATAGACAGACTCTGTCGAAGTCTATCCATTATCCACTCACTCGTCCAGGCTGGAGTGCAGTGGCGTGATCTCGGCTCACTGCAAGCTCCGCCTCCCGGGTTCACGCCATTCTCCTGCCTTAGCCTCCCGAGTAGCTGGGCCTGCAAGCTCCCGCCACCACGCCCGGCTAATTTTTTTTTTTTTTTTGTATTTTTTAGTAGAGACGGGGTTTCACCGCGTTAGCCAGAATTGTCTCCATCTCCTGATCTCGTGATTCGCCCGCCTCAGCCTCCCAAAGTGCTGGGATTACAGGCGTGAGCCACCGCGCCGGCCCACTCATTATCTTTTTCATTCACGGGACGGGAAGGCTTTTGAACACGTATTCTGCAGTGGCAACAGGGCATCAGGGTCTAGGTTCCAGCCCTTGCTTAGCGGCTATCATGCTGTGCAACCTTGGGTAGCTCACTTGATCTCTCTTTGTTTTTCCCTCTCATCTGTAATTCTGAGAGGGCTGGGCTAGTTGGGGTCTCACACCCCTCTGCTCTGACACCTTTATTCTCTTCTAGGATAAAGGCTGGCGGGTACAAAGACAAACCAGATCAATACAAGAATAGTGCTGGGAATGCTAGCTGCCTGCATTTCAGTCCCAGCTGGGCCACCTAAATGTGGGACTTAACCTCTCTGTGCTTTTTTTTTTTTTTTTGGCATATGGAAAATGGGGGAAAACAATAATCATAAGCTTAAAGGGTGATTGTGAGGATTAAATGAAATACCATATACAAAATAAATGCTCTGCAAATATTCATTGTTGTTGCTGTAGTTATGCTATTCACAGTCTGGTGGGACAGCATAAATTCTCAACAAAAGCAGTTCGTCTTTTCCTTCTCTGCTTCATCATCACAGAAGCTGTTGTAAGCCCATATCCAACCCACTCCACCTCCTAGAGGAGAAACCTGATAAGCATCAAGGTCATGCCGTAAAGAGAGGCCAGGTGTGGTGGCTCACACCTGTAATCCTAACAGTTTGGGAGGCTGAGGCGGGCAGATTACTTGAGGTTGGGAGTTCGAGACCAGCCTGGCCAATGTGATGAAACCCAGTCTCAACTAAAAATACAAAAATTAGT
Source organism: Gorilla gorilla gorilla (assembly GCF_029281585.2). Classification (NCBI taxonomy): domain Eukaryota; kingdom Metazoa; phylum Chordata; class Mammalia; order Primates; family Hominidae; genus Gorilla; species Gorilla gorilla. The sequence continues at coordinate 94,038,511 of NC_073239.2, read as the reverse complement.
CGGGCGTGGTGGCAGGCACCTGCAATCCCAGCTACTTGGGAAGCTGAGGCAGGAGAATCACTTGAACCCAGGAGACGGAGGTTGCAGCGAGCTGAGATCATACCACTGCACTCCAGCTGGGTGACAGAGTGAGACTCCGTCTTGAAAAAAAAAGAAAGATACAGTAAAGGGGGACGGAAGCCAGGTGTGGTGGCTCACACCTGTAATCCCAGCTACTTGGGAGGCTGAGGCAGGAGGACTTCTTGAGGCCAGGAGGTTGAGACCAGCCTGGGCAATATAGAGAGACCTACATCAGAGAGGAGAGGAGGGGAGGGGAGGGCAGGAGAGGGAAGGGGAGGGGAGGGGAGGGGAAGAGAGGAGAGGGGAAAGAAAGAAAAAGAAAGAAAGAAAGGAAGGAAGGAAAGAAGGAAGGAAGGGGAAGGGAAAGAAGGGAGGGAGGGAGGGAGGGAAGGGAAGGAAGGGAGGAGAACCCATGGAAGGAGGAGAACCCATGGAGATGCCAGGTGGGCTGTGTGGTGGGGAAACAGATGACCCTAATGTCCCAACTGACCACCTAGGTGAGTGTCGGCTTGTAGAAGGTTCTCAGTAAAGGTGTATGGGTATGAATAACTGAGGCTTTCAAAAGAAAGGCCCTTCTGGTCTGTGACACTGAAAACACTTATCATGCTCTCACCTGTGGATTGGGGTGGGAGAGCCTTTGGCCCGAGTTGTGAAATCTGAAAGATGATGCCTGTTATTGTCTTCATGACTGCGTTGTTAACCTCCAATGTCTGGTCTGGGAACATAATCCAGAACAATATAAAAGAAACAAAAGGACTCTGAGTAACCCTTACAGTGAGCTGAGATGGCACCACTGCACTCCAGCCTGGGCGACAGAGCGAGACTCTGTCTCAAAAGAAAAAAAAATAGACAGAGAGAGAGGTACAGAAAAGGGGGATGGAAGCCAAGTGTGGTGGCTCACACCTGTAATCCCAGCTACTGGGGAGGCTGAGGCAGGAGGATTTCTCGAGGCCAGGAGGTTGAGACCAGCCTGGGCAATATAGAGAGATCTACATCAGAAAGGAGAGGAGAGGAGGGGAGGGGAGGGCAGGGGAGGGAAGAGGAGGGGAGGGGAGGGAAGAGGAGGGGAGGGGAGGGCAGGGGAGGGAAGAGGAGGGGAGGGGAGGGAAGAGGAGGGGAGGGGAGGGCAGGGGAGGGAAGAGGAGGGGAGGGGAGGGAAGAGGAGGGGAGGGGAGGGCAGGGGAGGGAAGAGGAGGGGAGGGGAGGGAAGAGGAGGGGAGGGGAGGGGCTTTTTCTGCAGATCACCTTGTGTCTTCAATTGGTGCCCACCTTTATTTACTCCACACAAAATTTCAATAGATCCAGTGTGGCAGAGACTGCTAAGAGCCCCTTTTCTTTCCCTCTTCCTTTTTGCAGTAGAGCTCCCAAGATTAAAACCTGGATTTATGGCTCTCCTACTAGAGACCACATATCCCAGAACCCCTCGCAGCCAGGTGGAAGTATGAACTAAGTCCTAGCCAGTGAGATATGAGTGGAAGTAATAGGTTTAATTTCTGGGCCACATCCTTAAAAGGAAGCTGGCTGTTCTCTACTTCCTCTTTCCTCTTTGTGAAGACTGGGATGTGGACATGGGGTGGAGGGGAGGGCAACTTTGATGATGCTGACCAGGACAACTCCCTAGAGACAGTCAAGCATCAAGGCAGGAAGAACTTGAGTCACAAGATGACCTGGAGAAGTGCCCTAGAATGCTGACCACCTGCATTTTTCTCACGGGAGAGCAATAACCTTGTAAAGTCACTATTGTCTGGTCTCTGTTGCAGCAGCTGAACCAATAGCCTAAAGGAGAAGCCACTTTCCTGATTTTCAAAACCACAGCAGATGAGCAGGAGCATGTTAGAAGGGGAAAGGACTAATAAGAAAGCAAGCACAGTGAAAAGGGCAAAAGTCAAGAGCAAGAGAAGAGAGAACAACGATTAAAAAAAAAAAAAAAGGCCGGGCGCAGTGGCTCACGCCTGTAATCCCAGCATTTTGGGAGACCGAGGAGGGTGGATCACGAGGTCAGGAGATCGAGACCCTCCTGGCTAACATGGTGAAACCCCATCTCTGCTAAAAATACAAAAAATTAGCCAGGTGTGGTGGCGGGCGCCTGTAATCCCAACTACTCAGGAGGGGCTTTTCCCCTTTTGCTCAGCACTTCTCTTCCTGCTGTCATGTGAAGAAAGATGTGTTTGCTTCCCCTTCCATCGTGATTGTAAGTTTCCTGAAGCCTCCCCAGCCATGTGGAACTGAGTCAATTAAACCTCTTTTCTTTATAAATTATCGAGTCTCAGGTATGTCTTTATCAGCAGCATGAGGACGGACTAACACACCACCTAATCTACCAAACATCATAGCTTAACCTACCTTAAATGTGCTCAGAATACTGACATTAGCCTATAGTTGGGCAAAATCACCTAACACAAAGCCTATTGTATAATAAAATGTTGCATATTTCAACACTTTATTATAAAATGGGCTTTGTGTTAGATGATTTTATTTATTGAATACTGAAAGTGAAAAAGAGTGGTTGTATGGATACTTGAAGTATGATTTCTGCTGAATACATATGGCTTTTGCGCCATTTTAAAGTCAAAAAATTGTAAGTAGAGTCGTTGTAAGTTGGACTGCCTGTATTGATTGATCAGTGAAATTGTCTGAGATCTTAAACCAGCCCAGTGAACAACTGCAGGGACCCAACCCTCATAGTTTTGTTGAGCCTATGGTGGCCCTGGGAACTTGTCTCTGCTATTTAGAAATAATTTCCATCATAAACACTCAAGCTCACAAAGACCTACACACACAAGAATGCTCATTGCAGAATTGTTTGCAATTGCAAAAACAACAGTAACAATTAAAAAAACCTCACAACTGTGCACAGCCTACGCAAATGTACATGGGTTTTCTGTGGTACCCAGGTGAGATGTTCAGGAAAAATCAAAATGAGAGAGAAAAGGCAGGAAGTGAAAGCCACACACCAGTGTCCCTATTACCCCAAGGCCTGGTGCTGGGTGAGGCTGCTAGGCAAAGGGTAAGCAGGGGGCCATGGGGTTGGAGATGATGGGAGTCAGACCACAGATTTTACTACAAGACCCAGAATATAAACATATGCCACTGACAGGGACAGTATTTTCAAGGCAAAGCCAAGACACTATTTATACTTTAAGTGGCAAGCCACATACTCTAGGGTATCCCTGATCCCAAGAGCCAAATAAAAACTCTCTAAGAAAGTGGATACATTTTGGGAGCTCAGCTCCTATCACACGCTCTAATCTGCCTTTCCAGACAGAAGTGAATTTGTTTTCCTGTGCAGAAAGTAGTGGGGAAATGTATTGGAATGGAAAACCATTTTTCCAGTGTCCTCTGCCTAACCAGACACAGGGTTGTGGATTTCGAGAGAGAAGAAGAAATCAGGCTTAGGTCTAGACTCACAGCACTGTCTCTACTTGGAAGCTGGCATTCCCCAGTGGAGGAGTCAGGCCCTATGATCACTCAGCCCTGCCACAGAAGAGAATCCAGGCTTCCCTTCTTCTGGGGCAACCCTGGCCCCTCTGCCCTCTCTTACCCCTGGCCTCAGATTGGGCCCCACTCACCAAGACCCCACCGGTGGGTAGTCTTAGCCAGCAGCAATCTCTTTTACTAGTACTAGTGGAAGACGAGAAATTCACAGCTGGTAGGAGGTCATTGTTATCCACCGCCACTATCACTGAATGATATTGGAAACTTCTGGGCGGGTGAGGTCAGAAGCAGGTGTTGATGACATCACAAAAGAAACACCACTGTGTTGTGCTGGAACTCTGGGATTCTGGTATCATTTCTTCACCCAGGATTGAGCTCAACTGAGCATTTTCAGACAGATCTGGGGTTGAAGCCTGCACAGCCTCACCTCAGTTCTATCTTGAGCCTGGCTGATGCCCTGCAGAATTAGATCCTTAAAGAATAAATGGGTTGGCCAGGTGTGGTGGCTCACGCCTGTAATCCTAGCACTTTGGGAAGCCGAGGCAGGTGAATCACGAGGTCAGGAGTTCGAGGCCAGCCTGGCCAAGATGGCAAAACCCCGTCTCTACTAAAAATACAAAAATTAGCTGGGCACAGTGGCAGGCACCTGTAATCCCAGCTACTCAGGAGGCTGAGGCAGGAGAATTGCTTGAACCCGGAAGGCGGAGGTTGCAGTGAGCCAAGACCGTACTACTGCACTCCAGCCTGGGCGACAAAGCAAGACTCTGTTCCAAAAACACACACACACACACACACACACGCACGGGTCCTTGCATTGATATTTTATTGAGGCTATAGAACTCCCCTGCTTCCCTGAGATGATACTAATGAGGCAGAAATATGGGTTTCTTCTGGGCCAGAAAGTGAAGATCTCCTCTTCAGGGCCTCATGTCCAGGCTCTTGAAATCAGCTCCGTTGTACTCCTTCCCCTGGAAGTTGGTGTCTGTTTTCAGTAATGAACCTTTTCTTTGTTGTATAAGCTTTATTAACTTTGTGAAATATAATACATATACAGAGAAGCATATACCATACGCAAGTGAGCACGATAATGAATAATCATAAAGCAAAGTCTTGTGTAGCGACACTGTTTAAGTCGATAAATAGAACATTATCACCAGAAGTTTCCCTGTATCGTTTCCCAATCCACCCCTTTCTCTTTCAGTCCCTTCCCTGCACAGAGATAGCCCTATCCTGACTTCAGTCTTTCCTTGCATTGCTTTGTACTTTTACCACCTGATTATTCATTCCTAATCAATATGGTTTGGTCTGGTCTGTATTTTGAGTGTACATTAAGAGAATTGGAGTATAAATATACTTTCATGTTGGGCTGTTAAAACTCAACATTGGTTTTTTGTTTTGTTTTTTTGAGATGGAGTTTCAGTCTTGTCGCCCAGGCTGGAATGCAATGGCACAATCTAGGCTCACTGCAACCTCTGCCTCCCAGGTTCAAGCGATTCTCCTGCTTCAGCCTGCCGGGTAGCTGGGATTACAGGTGTGCGCCACCACGCCCAGTTAATTTTTGTATTTTTAGCAGAGATGGGGCTTCACCATGTTGGCCAGGCTGGTCTCAAACTCCTGACCTTAGGTGATCTGCCTGCCTCACCTCCCACAATGCTGGGATTACAGGCATGAGTCACCATGCCTGGCCTCAACACTGTGTTTTTAAGATTCATCCACACTGTGGTATGCAGTTGGAGTTTATTCATTTTCATTACTCTATTGTTTGACTGTGCCATAAATTAATCCTTCCTGGTTTGTTTGGCATTTGTTTTTATTTCCAGTTTTTTAATAGTGAGTGCTATGATTTGAATGTTTTTTGTCTCCTCCAAAATTAATTAATTGAAAAATATAGGCCAGGTGCGGTGGCTCATTCCTATAATCTCAGCACTTTGAGAGGCTGAGGCCAGCAGATTGCTTGAATCTAGGAGTTTGAGATCAGCCTGGGCAACATAGTGCGATTCCATCTGTTAGAAAATACAAAAATTAGCTGGGCATGGTGGCGTGCACCTGCAGCCCTAGCTACTCTGGAAGCTGAGGTGAGAGGATTGCTTGAGCCTGGGAGGCAGAGGTTGCAGTGAGCCAAAATCACACCTCTGTGCTCCAGCCTGGGCGACTGAGACCCTGTCTCAAAAAAAAAAAAAAAAAAGAAAAGAAAAGAAAAGAAAGAAAGGAAAAAGAAAAAGATGGTCAAGCAAGAACTCAATCATTTTAAACTGTTCCAGAGCATAGAAATAGAAGTAAAATGTCCACATTATTTTATACAAAGCCCTGAAATAATACACTGAAATAATACACAACAATGATTTCACACAAAAATTATTTCTTAAAAAATTTTTTGGTTGACAGGGTCTTAAGATGGCTGCCGGGCGGCTGCATCCTGACAGAAGAAAAGATGTTGAGTGGGCTGGTACCTCCTGGCCTAAATGAAAGTGATGTTGACTCAAACTCTGAAGATGAAGCTACATTGGAGAGCTCTGGGCTTAACTTACAGGAAGATAAAGAGGATGGGAGCAACAGAAAAGCAGAAATCATAGATTTCTCAACAGATGAAGCAAAAAGTGAAGCAGAGTTAAATGTAAATGCCTAAGAAGAGAGTCCTTCTGGAATTCCCTTAGATATGTGGAATTGAACAGTCCTCAAATGCAGCCCAGTGGAAGGAGCTTACTCAGTATGTTGGAGTCAATGATAGGTTTGACCCCCCTGTTAAAAGGAAAACCACTGAGAAGGCCTCGAAAAGAGGATAGAGCAGGCTGTGGAGGAGTGGAATATTGAGAAGGCTGAGGAACTCAGCAACCAGCTAGCTACTCGAGAGCTTGGTGTAAAAATTGCCAAAGCAGTTGTCTGCCACAAGTTTGTAAAAGCCAAAAATGGAGACTAAAAATTCACAGGGCTGCCTGAAAAAAGAAGAAACTCGCATGGGGGTTTGAAGCAAAGAAGAGATGGGCAACCAAAAGCAATGGGATATATGTAACTGCCAGAGTGCTTGAAGACATTTATAGACTCAAATGCTCAATTTACCGAGAACGTTTTCCTGCCTGTGTTAAATGTCAGAAAATTGATAGCACTAGAAAAGAAATAAGCATAAAATTTGGGAGTTTGATTATCAGCTCTTTTCAATCTTTCTCTAAGGACTTTGTCCCATTGAAGTGAATAAAATGAAGCATTCTGTTATTTTTATAAGAAATGTAAGAAAAAATATAGAAAAAAAGGAAAGGATTTTGTTTATTTATTTGTATAAACCCACAGTACAAAATTAGTTTTGCAGCCAGTCGCGGTGGCTCATGTCTGTAATCCCAGCACTTTGGGAACCCGAGGTGGGTGGATCACTTGATCTCAGGAGGTCGAGACCAGCGTGGCCGGCATGGTGAAACCCCAGCAGCTGGGCATGGTGGCGCATGCCTGTAGTCTCAGCTACCAGGGAAGCTGAGGCAGGAGAATGGCTTGAACCCAGGAGGTGGAGGTTGCAGTAAGCTGAGATCGCACCATTGCACTCCAGCCTGGGCGACAGACAAAGACTCTGTCTCAAAAAAAAAAAAAAAAATCAGTTTTGCTGCTTTTCATTTATTTGGTTTAGCATAGCCAGTGAGCTTCTTGTACTTCCTTTTTTTTTTGAGACAGATTCTCACTCACTGTGTCACCTAGGCTAGAGTGCAGTAGCGTGGTCTTGGCTCACTGCAACCACAGTCTCCTGGGTTCAAGTGATTCTCTGATTCTCATGCCTCAGCCTGCTGAGAAGCTGGGATTACAGGCAAGCACCACCATGGCTGGCTAATTTCTTTTTGTATTTTTAGTAGAGACAGGGTTTTGCCATGTGGGTTAGGCTGGTCTTGAACTCCTGGCTTCATATGATCCACCTGCCTCGGCCTCCCAAAGTGCTATGATTACAGGCATAAGCGATCATACCGGCCTTGTACTTCCTTATCTGTACCCAGTATAATTACACGTTTACTGGAGCTGTGTTTTTAAGATTGATAATTGTTTACAATGGATTAGTCGTAAGTGCCAGTCTCAACTGATTCTGTCTACAAATGATGACTTGACCTTAATGTCATAAAAGTAGTTACTAATTTTTTTTACTGAAGGCAGTAGACCTGATATTTCAGAATTGCATAGTAAAAGCAATTTATTAATTTTTGTGTACTTCCAGATAAACTATTACAATAAAGAAAGGGGCCGAATGTTAAAAAAAATTTTTTTTCCATCTCGGTTACTGCCTGAGCAAGTTGGAGCTGTGGGTGAGGGTTCCCTGGAATGGGGACAAGTTGGTTCCAGATGGTTTTGATACACCTCATTCTGCAACCTTCCTTTTCATACTCCAGCGCCATAACAAACACATGGTATGGAAGTAGTACTAGGAAAACTCCCTCTTCCCTTCTTCAGACTTGCTTCCCTACTTCTTTACTACTTTGGTCAGTATCACTGTAACGTGGCAGCTGCCTCTGAGGGGTCAGTCATTCTCCTTCAGTTCACTCACAGATTATGAGCCAGGTAATCTATTAAAAGCCTCTAAATGTTATTTGTTCATCCAGAATCCCTTTCCAGGAAGATGTCTCCTCTCGCACTTTGTGAGATTCTATTCAAAATAAGGATTTTGAAAAGCCCTGACATATTCCTGGGAATCTAGAGGATAAGCGCATGCTCAAGAAAAACCTGAGAAAGCCCTAAGCTCTCACCTCTGCATGACCTTCAGTCTCTAAGCAAGAAGAAATTGAAGACTAAGGCAGAGTTATAAACTGCCTAACTGAACTCTGAAGGCATGTCCCCATACACATACACAGGCTTATCTATAAAGACACGGCAATTTTACTGTTTTTTGTCCCAGGTGTTTAAGGAAATCTCTGTCCAATCACTAGCTGATTGTGAAGCTAATGGAACAGAGACTTCTGTGGCCATACACACACACACACACACACACACAAAGAGTTCTTAAAATTAGTTTAGAAAAGGCACTAAACAAACAAACAGCAACAACTACAACAGGCAGGAACAACAAACCCTAGGGAAATCTGATTTCCAGAGTTGCCAAATTATAATATTCGAAATGTCCGGTTTTCTACAAAAAATTACGAGGCATGGAAAAAACACAAGGAAGTATGGCCCCTACACAAGAAAAATGACAATTGATAGAAATTATTCCTGAAGAAGCCCAGACATTGGGCTTACTTTTAAGAGACTTTAATTCAACCATTTAAAATATGCTCAAAAAACTAAAGGAAACCATGTACAAAGAACTAAAGAAAACCATGAGAATGATGTCTCACAAATAGAGAATATCAATAAAAATATCAAACTTATAAAAAAGAGCCAAATATAAATTCTAGTGCTTAAAAGAATAACTGAAAGGAAAAATTTATTAGAGAGACTCAACAGCAGATTTGAGCAGGCAGAAGAATCAGTGAACTTGAAGATAAGTCATTGAGATTACTCAGTCAGAGGAGCATAAAAAAGAAAGATATAGAATAATGAGCAGACTTTAAAAGACATCACCAAGTATACCACAACATATGCATAATGGGAGTGCCAGAGGAGGTAGTGGGGTCTAATAGAAAGAATACTTCAGAGAAATAATGGGCAAAAACTTTCCAAATTTGATGGAAAACATTAGTCTATACATCCAAGAAACTCCAAGTAGGATAAACTCAAAGAGGTTCACATTGAGACACGTTATAATTAAAATGTTCAAAGATAAAGACAAAGATAGAATCTTGAAAGCAGCAAAAGAGAAGCAGCTTATCACATAGAAGTAATGCTTAATAAGATTAACAGCTTATTTATCATTAGAAACCATGGAGGTAAGGAAGCAATGGGATAGAACATTAAAAGGACTGAAAGAAAAACAGCTGTCAGCCAAGAATGCTATATCAAGCAAAACTATCCCTCTGGAATGAAATAGAAATTAAGAAATTTCCAAATAAAAAAAGAGTTTGTCACTAATGCCCTACAAGAAATGCTAAAGGGAGTCTCTCATGCTGAAATGAAAGGACAGTAGGCAGCAATTTGATTCCACATGAAGAAATAGAGAACACTGGTAAAGGTAAATATAAAAGTCAATATTAATGTATTTTTAGTCTGTATCTGTTCTTTTTTCCCATATTATTTAAAAGGCAACTATATAAATAAAAATTATTGATATATATATATGATAGACACAAATGTGTAAAGATGGAATTTGTGACAAAAGCAACATAAAGATGGGGGTAGAACTATATAGTAGCAAAGTTCTTATACTGAAACAGTATTAATCTAAGCTAGATTGTTATAAATTAAACATTAATTTTAATCCTCAGGACAACCACTATGAAAATAACTAAAAATATATAGTAAAAGAAAAGATGAGGAAATTAAATAGTATATTAAAAAATATCAGCCAGTCATGGTGGCTCACGCCTGTAATCCCAATACTTTGGGAGGCTGAGGTGGGTGAATCATTTGAGCCCAGGAATTCAAGACCTGCATAGGCAATATGGCAAAATCCCATCTCTACAAAAATACAAAAATTAAGCTGGCACAGTGGTGTGCGCCTGTAGTCTCAACTACTTGGGAGGTTGAAGCAGGAGGATCACTTGAGCCTGGGAGGTGGAGGTGTCAGTGAGCCAAGATTGTGCCACTGCACTCTAGCCTGGGTGACAGAGAAAGACCCTGTCTCAAATGAACTAAAATAAAATAAAATAAAAAATATCTTTAACACAAAAGAAGGCAGTAATGAAGGAAATAAGGAACAAAAATGGTATGAAACACAGAAAACAAATAGCAAAACAGCAGAAGTAAGTCCTTCCTCAATTACTTTAAATGTAAATGAATTAAACTTTCCAATCAAAAGGCAGATAATAGCAGATGAGTTTTTAAAAATGATGTAACTATGTGCTATCTACAGGTGACTCACTTTACATTCAAAGATACAAATAGGCTGAAAATGACAGGGAGGAAAAAAGTATACCATGAAAACAGTAACCAAAGGGAGTGGGGGTGGCTATACTAATATTGGAAGCAATAGACTTTAAGACAAAAATTGTTACAAGAGATAATGAATGACATTATATAATGATAACAGGGATACTGCATCAAGAAAACATAACAATTATAAAGATATATGCACCCAGCAACAGAACCCCAAAATATATGAAGCAAAACCTGAGATAATTAAAGACAGAAATAGACAAACAATAACAGTTGCAGATTTTAATATTCCACTTTAAATAATAGAACAACTATACAGAAGATCATCAAGGAGGCAAGATGTGGTGGCTCACACCTGTAATCTCAGCACTTTGGGAGGCCGAGGTGGGCAGATCACCTGAGGTCAGGAGTTCAAGACCAGCCTAGCTAACATGGTGAAACCCTGTCTCTACTAAAAACACAAAAATTAGCCAGGAGTGTGGCAGGTGCCTGTAATCCCAGCTACTTGGGAGGCTGAGGCAGGAGAATCACTTTAACCTGGGAAGTGGAGGTTGTAGTGAGATGAGATTGTGCCATTGCACATCAGCCTGGGCAACAAGAGTAAAAACTCCATCTCAAAAAGAAAAAGAAAAAATAAAAAAGATCATCAAAGATATAGAAGACTTGAAGAGTACTATAAACAAACTAGACCTAGCAGATATTTATGGAGCACTCCACTCAACAACGACACTCAAAGTGCTGGGATTACAAGAACGAGCCACCACAGGTGGTTCTCTTCCTCTTCTTATAAAAAAGATGTCAGTTCTATCCAATTAAGATCCTGTTTTTCTTTTTTTTTTTTTTTTGAGATGGAGTCTCACTCGGTCACCCAGGCTAGTGTGCAGTGGTGTGGTCTTGGCTCACTGCAACCTCTGCCTTCTGGATTCAAGGGATTCTCATGCCTCAGCCTCCTAAGTAGCTGGAACTACAGGCGCATACCACCATGCCCAGCTAATTTTTTGTATTTTTAATAGAGACGGGGTTTCACATGTTGGCCAGGCTGGTCTTGAACTCCTGACCTCAGGTGATCTGCCCACCTCGGCATCCCAAAGTGCTGGGATTGTGGGAGTGAGCTGCTGAGCCAGGCCAAGGCCCTCTCTTTATGATCTCATTTAACCTTTAGGTCCTGTCTCCAAATATAATCACATTGTGGGTTAGAGCCTCAATACATGAATTTGGGAGGGATACAGTTCAGTCGAAAACAGGCATCTATGAAAAACCCACAGCTCACATCATACTTAATAATAAAAGATTGAAAGCCTTCTCCCTACAATCAGGAACAAGATAAGCATGTCAGCTCTTGCCACTTCTGTTCAACAATGCATTGGCAATTCTATCTAGGGCAATTAGTCAATAAATAAATAAAAGATAATCAAATTGGAAAGGAAAAAGTAAAACTATCTCTATTTGCAGATCACATACTCTTTTATATAGAAACCCTTAAAGAATCTATAAGAAAAGACTATTAGAGCTAATAAACAAGTTTAGCGAAGTTTTAGTGTACAAGAATCAGTTGTAATTCCATACACTAGCAATGAAAAATCTAAAAATAAAATTAAGAATTTCATTAATAGTAGCATTGAAAAACATAAAATAATTGGGAATAAATTTTACCAAGTAAGTATAAGATTTGTACACTGAGGCCAGGCGTGGTGGCTCACGCCTGTAATCCTGGCACTTTGGGAGGCCAAGGAGGGAGGATCACCTGAGGTCAGCTACTCAGGAGGCTGAGGCAAGAGAATTGCTTGAACCCAGGAGACAGAGGTTGCAGTGAGCCAAGACTGCGCCACTGCACTCCAGCCTGGGCAACAAGAGCGATACTCTGTCTCAAAAAAAAAAAAAAGATTTGTACACTGAAAACTACTGTTAAAAAAAAAAATTTAGCCAAAATAAATAAAAGACATCCCACATTCATGAATTGGAAGACTTTTTTTTTTTTTTTTTTTTTTTTTTTGAGACTAGGTCTCTCTCTATTGCCTAAGTTGGAGTGCAATGGCTTGGTCATGTCTCACTTCAGCCTCAACCTCCTGAGTGCAAGTGATCTTCCTACCTCAGCCTCCCAAGTAGCTGGGACCACCACACCTGGCTAATTTTTGTATTTTTTGTAGAGATGGGGTTTCACCATGTTTCCCAGGCTGAATCTTAATATTTTTAAGATAACAATACTCCTCAAAATGATCTACAGATTCGGTGCAATCTCTATCAGAATTACAGCTGACTTGTTTGTAGATATAGACAAGCTAATTCTAAAATTTGTATGGAATTACAAGACACCTGAATGCCGATCACAGTCTTGAAAAAAAAAAAAACCAGCGTTGAAGGACTGACATTTCTCAATTTCAAAATTTACCACAAAGCTTCAGTAATTGAAACAATGTGGTACTGGTATAATCTCAATTCCATTTCTATATGAAATAGAATTGAGAACCCAGAAATAAACCCATACATCTATGGTCAGTTAGTTTTCAACAAAGGTGACAAGACCACTTGATGGTGGAAAGAATGGTCTTCTCAACAAACAGTCCTGAAATAATTCAATATTTATATGCAAAAGAATTAATTTGGATACCCTACTTTGTACCATATCAAAAAATTAACTCAGAGCATATCAGAGTCCTAAATATAAGAGACCTAAAACCCTGAGACTTTTAGACGGAAACATAGGTGTAAATCTTTGTGACTTTGAATTAGACAAGTTTTCTTAAATATGACACCAGAAGTACAGGAAATGAAAGAAAAATTGAATTTCATCAAAATTTAAAACTTTTTTGTATCAAAGGACACTCTCAGGAGAGACAACCCACAGAACGGAATAAAATATTTGCAAAACACATATTACATATGGGACTAGTATCCAGAATATATATATATATATTTTTTTTTTCCTTTTTTCTTTTCTTTTTTGAGATGGAGTCTTGCTCTGTCGCCCAGGCTGGAGTGCAGTGGCACCATCTTGGCTCACTGCAAGCTCCACCTCCCGAGGTCATGCCATTCTCCTGCCTCAGCCTCCCAATTAGCTGGGACTACAGGCGCCTGCCACCACGCCCAGCTAATTTTTTGTGTTTTTAGTAGAGACGGGGTTTCACCGTGTTAGCCAGGATGGTCTTGATCTCCTGACCTCGTGATCCACCCGCCTCAGCCTCTCAAAGTGCTGGGATTACAGGCATAATCCCGTGCCCGGCCGTATCCAGAATATATTGTTTTTAAACTCTTACAATTCAGCAATAAAAAGACAACCTAATTTTTAGCAACAAGCAAAGGACTTGAATAGACGTTTTCCCAAAGAAGATATATAAGTGGCTAATAAGCACATGAACAGATGCTCAACATCATTAGTTATTAGGGAAACAGAAATCAAAACCACAATGAGATGCCACTTCACACCCTCTAGGATGGACACAAAATGGAAAATAACAGGCGTTGGTGAGGATGTAAAGAAATTGAAACCTCCATACATTGCTGATAAGAATGTAAAATGGTGCAGCCACTGTAGAAAATAGTTTCGTGGTTCTCCAAAAAGTTAAATATGGAATTACATATGTCCCAGCAATTTCACTCCTAGATATATATGCAAGAAAATTGAAAATATGTTCAAACAAAATGTGTACATGAATGTTCACAGCAACGTTATTCATAACAGCCAAAAAGTGGAAACAACCCAAATGTCTATCAACGAATGAATAAATAAAATGTGATATATCTATACAATGAACTATTATTCAGCCATAAAAAGGAACGAAGTACTGATATGTTCTACAACGTGGATGAATCTTGAAAATGTTATTCTAAGTGAAAGAGGCCAGATACAACAGGCCCCATATTGTATGATTCTGTCTATACAAATGTCCAGAATAGGTAAATCCATAGAGATAGAAAGTAGGTTGTTCACTGGCAGGAGCTGAAGTGTTGGGTGGTGGTGGTCATGGTGGTGGTGATAGTGAAGGGGGCACTGAACTGACTGCTTCATGGTTGTAGGGTTTTCTTTTTGGGGTGATGAAAGCTTTCCGTAATTATTGGTGATGGTTGCACAACTCTGTGAGTACACACACAAAAAACACTGAATTGCATTTTTTTTTGGAAATATGGAACAGAAGTTGTGATGTATTACTACTGGTGGTATAAGAGAGCTAAATCATAATTGATCATAATAGGGTATAGAAAAGTAATATCTAGAAATGGATATATAGAGAAATAGCAGCATAAATATGGTATTGTCTCTAGAAATATGCAGATAAGTACCAGATAAAACAACTGAGCACTTAAAGAAGCTGTTTCTGGGGATTCAGGAGTAATAGGTTGGAAGTGGGAAGTGGGACTGACATTTCTTCTTCTTTTTTTTTTTTTTTTTATGCTTCAGAAGACTCTTCAAGTGGTTTAAGGCCAGGCGCGGTGGCTCACGCCTGTAATCCCAGCACTTTGGGAGGCCGAGGCGGGCAGACCTCCAGAGGCCAGGAGTTTGAGACCAGCCTGGTCAACATGGCGAAACCCCGTCTCTACTAAAATGCAAAAAAATTAGCCGGGTGTGGTGGCACACACCTGTAATCCCAACTACTCGGGAGGCTGAGGCAGGAGAATCGCTTGAATCCGGGAGACAAAGGTTGCAGTGAGCCGAGATCGTGCCATTGCACTTCAGCCTGGGTGACAAGAGCAAGACGCCGTCTCAAAAAAAAAAAAAAAGTGGCTTAAATGGTGAATTTTATGTTAATTCTGTCTTAACAAACAACAACAACAACAACAAAAAAGTACAACTGGAGTGGATTTCTGTGTATATGGGCGATAGGGAATCAATTTCAATTTTTACCTGTGGACCTTCATCATCATTTATTGAAAATACTATCTTTCCTGACCGCTCTGCAGCGCCACCTCTGTCATAAGTCAACTGTCTGAATAAGTGGGGTCTGTTTCTGGGCTCTCTGATCTTCCGGCCTATTTGTCTATGCCTGAAACCACCATTACTGTAAGTTTACTGTAAACTTAAAATCTGAGAGAGCAAGTTCTCCTACCTTGTTCAACTTCTAGAATATCTTGTCCTTTTTTAGCTCTTTGCATTTAGAATCAGCTTGTCCAGTTCTAAAAACAAACCTGATGATATCTTGGCTCAGATTGGATTAAATCTATAAATAATTTGGGGTGAATTGATATCCTTAAATTATTAAATCTTCCGGTCCACGAATATGGTGTATTGGCATACCAAGAATATGGTAAAGTTTTATAATTTTTTCTATGAAGGTCTTGCATAGCCCTTAAAAAATATATTTCCAAATTCTAATACATTTATATTATATAAATTATACATTGAATTTTTTTCATTTTCAAATTATTTGTTGCTGCTATATAGGGTGTAATTGATTTTTATTTTTATTAATTTATTTTATTTATTTATTTGAGACAGGGTCTCACTCCCATCGCCCAGTTTGGAGTACAGTGGTGTGATCTTGGCTCACTGTAGCCTCAACTTCCCAGGCTCAAGAGATCCTCTCACCTCAGCCTCCCAAGCAGCTGGGACAACAGGTGCATGCCACCTTGTCCAGCTAATTTTTTTGTATTTTTTGTAGAGACTGGGTCTTGCTATGTTGTCCAGGCTGGTTGATCTTTATATATTGATTGTTTAATTCAGCAACTTTGCTAAACTCTCTTATTAATTCTTAGTAATTCTAATAATTCCTAGATTATTTTGGATTAAAACAATTTAGCCATTATTAAAAAAAAAAGTTCATGCCCCCCAAGTCTAATTACATGTATATTATTCCAGTTGATATTGTCACCGATCATGTAGGCTCTGTTCCTTTCATCAGGCTTTTTTCTCTCTGGTTCCCTTGTAGCCTCTTCAGACGTCATCTACACCCTGGCGGAGTACCCAAAAGCCCTTCACAGGGACTCAAATCGCTGTAAAGCAATTCAACTTTCCTATCAGATTTATTTATATATTTAAAAAATTAAAAAGAGTGCCCATGCATAGTCAATGCCAGGGTTCAGGAGAGTGGTTGCCTCTTGAGGGAAGATAGGAGGAGGGGATTAGGAAGTACATCAAAGATAATTTACTGTTTTCTTTCTTATGCTGGTGGCAAGAGCATGGATTTTATTTTTATTTTTATTTTTACAACCTTGAGCCATAAGAGCATGGATTTTTGATGGGTTATTTTTTATATTTTTTTGTTTGTTTTAAATATTTAATTTTTCAAAAGACACAAAGACATGAATCTCTACATGTTGGAATCTCCGAAAGTGAAAATGAAAGAACTGAAATATAGGATGTTTGGGAATTGAAACAAGATATCAGGAAATCATCAGGGTCTAGACTTGGGCTCCCTGATACTGCTTCTCCTGTCCTTCCAAGATGCTCCCTTGGTCCTTGCATGCTCCTCTGTATCCTGGAACAGCCTAAGGGGCTCTTGGTGGAGTGGGCAGGAACAGAGGCTGTGGACGCCCATGGTCATTTGCTAAGTCTGATGCCTCTAAGCTGGCACTACCCGCTTTTGAGCATATATTATCCTGACTTTATTGCCAGCATATTATTAGTTGTAGGAAAATATAGCTAACTACTAAGTGCCTTTAGGCTACAGCGAGATGATTTTTCCTCGCCTTCAGTACCCTTTTGGCCGAGCAATGCTTAATATTCTCAGCTCTGTCCATTGTTTCCTTTCAGATCTTTCTATCCTGAGCAGGGATCCTCCCTCTCTCTGATGCCTCACATTGTGATGAGCTGGAAAGCCAGCTATCCCCTTGCCCCAGCAACTTCCTTACTAGCCTAGCCCTTGCCAAGGCATTCCAAACAACAACAACAGTAACAGTAATCACCAACATTTGTTATACCTCACACACATTAACACGTGTATCTATCTACATGGATAGATAGATACAGGTATATACTATTATTATACTTCTCAATTAATCTTCAAAATATCACAGGTAAGGGAGACATCATTATTATAATTTGTAATGCTTTATAGATGAGGAAACTGAGGTTCAATAACTTGGCCAAGACTATATGAGCAGGAAGAGGCTTGGCAAAGACCGGAACCCAGTCTTTCTCTCTCAAGATGCTGTATTTCTTGTGGATGGTCAGAACTGCCTGGCCAACCCATAGAAGAGTGAGAAACAATAAATCATCATTGATTTAAGCCATTGGTTTCTTGGGTGGTTTGTTACAAGGCAGTATATCCCTGAAACAGATGCTGAATATTAGATTGTAGATTAATATTTTCAGCATGAAGATATGTTTACAACATATTGTTAAGTGAAAAAAAAGAAGTTATAAAACAATGCATGCAACACGAGTTCATTGTTGCAAAAAACAAAAGCAGATGATCTGAATCTATTCGATTCCCATTTGGGGGTAGTGAGTGTTTGGATGTTGAGGGATGCTTGTATTTGCAGGAGGATGCTGATGCATTTCGATCCTATTGCCTGGAAGCTGATGACTGGAACCCAAAGCGGGATAATGTGTGTGGAGCATCTTCCACTCTAAAGAGAGGTGAAAACCACTGTGCACCTCCTGGGGCTTCAACAGCCTCCAGAACCAGCTCTCCACTCCCACCATTGCCAGAAACCCTCCTCCTTTCTATAAGAGGATGAGAACAGTCAAGACCGCCTAAATAATTTTTGAAGCCCAGTGTAAAATGAAAACAAGTTGCCCCTAATTCAAAAATTATGAGACTTCAAGACAGAAGAGCATTGGACCAACCACCAGCACTTCTGACCTGAGGCCTCATGGAAGTGCACAGACCACACACCCCTGAAACTGCCCTTGTTCCTAACCAAGGGTAGGGGCTCTGCTTCCCCCTCCGCTTTCTGGAAGTAGGGGTGAACTCCTGGAGACTTGCTCACAGAAACTGGGGTGCCTGTAAAGGAAGGGGCTGGCATCCCATGGCCCAAGGGGGGCAGGAATGGGAAGGAGAGTGGACAGAGGCAGCCACACAGAGCCAGCAGCAATGGAGGGGCCCGCATGCCCTGTTCGGCCAGGTAAGGGTGCATCAGTTTCCTGGGGGCCCCATAAACACTGGGGAGGTGGCTGGGGAGGAATTTCACTGGTGGGCCTCTGGGACTTTGAGCTGAGAGGGAAGATATCTAGCCAGAGTAACCCTCTCCCTAGACAACTCAACCACATACCCCACTTGGAAGCCTGCGGCAGAAGGCATTGATTATCAGGCAGTGGTGGCCAAGAGAACAAGATCTGTGGCTGCTCCTCTCCAGCTCTCATCCCCCAACCCATCACACACCAACCTCAAATCCTGGAAATGAAAGGACTCCATGCGCGAGGGGAGGAAGAGAAACCTCTGCCCCCCATTCCTAGCCTTGCTTGATGCTGATGGACATGGGGCGGCGGCAGTCGTCCTATAATTGCACATGATTTTTAAAAATTATTTTTAGAGATAGGGTCTTGCCCTGTCACTCAGCCTGGAGTGCAGTGGTGCAGTCATAACTCACTGCAGCCTGGAACTCCTGGGCTCAAGCAATCCTCCTGCTTCAGCCTACCAAGTAGTTGGGACTACAGGCTACACACCACTACACCTGGCTAATGTTTTATTTTGATTTTTTTTGTAGAGACAGAGTCTCGCTATGTTGTCTAGGCTGGTCTCAAACTCTTGGCCTTAAGCAATCCTCTGCTTTGGGCTCCCAAAGTGCTGGGTTTACAGGTGTGAGCCACCGTGCCTAGCTGAACATGATATTTAACTTTTATTTTATTTTATTTTTTTTGAGACAGGGTCTCACTCTGTTGCCTAGGCTGGAGTATAGTGGCACAATCATGGCTCACTGCAGCCTTGACCTCCTGGGCTCAAGCAGTCTCCCCACCTCAGCCAGTAGCTGGGACTACAGGTGCATGCGACTGCTCCTGGTAAATTTTTGTATTTTTTGTAGAGATGGGGTTTCACCATGTTGCCCAGGCTGGTCTCAAACTCTTGAGCTCAAGTGATCCACCGGCCTCGGCCTCCCAAAGTGCTGGAATTACAGGCGTGAGCCACCGCGCCTGGCCTTAACTTTTTTTTTTTTTTTTTTTTTGAGACAGAGTCTCCCACTGTCACCCAGGTTGGAGTGCAGTGGTGCAATCTCAGCTCACCACAACCCCTGCCTCCTGGGTTCAAGCATTTCTTTTGCCTCAGCCCCCTGAGTAGCTGGGATTACAGGTGCGCGCCACTACGCTCAGCTAATATTTTTATTTATTTATTTATTTGTTTGTTTATTTATTTATTTATTTTCAATTATCTATTTTTGAGATGGAGTCTCACTCTGTCACCGAGGCTGGAGTGCAATGGCGTGATCTCGGCTCACTGCAACCTCTGTCTTCCGGGTTCAAGCGAGTCTTCTGCCTCAGCCTCCTGAGTAGTTGGGACTACAGGCCCATGCCACCATGCCCGGCTAAATTTTTTTGTATTTTTAGTAGAGACGAGGTTTCACCATATTGGCTAGGCTGGTCTCGAACTCCTGACCTTGTTATTTGCCCGCCTCAGCCTCCCAAAGTGCTGGGATTACAGACATGAGCCACCGCGCCTGGCCAATATTTTTATTTTTAGTAGACATTGGGGTTTCACCATGTTGGCTAGGCTGGTCTCGAACTCCTGACCTCAGGTGATCCGCCCGCCTTGTTCTCCCAAAGTGGTGGGATTAAAGACATGAGCCACCGCGCTTCTGGCCTGAACTTTTAAATTGAACTAGACTAACCTGGATTTTTAATAACTGGAGGTGACCAGAAAGCTAGGAATCTGCCAGGAATATTGTTCAGGGTCAGAAAAGGAGATTTGACAAAGCATGGTTGAAGGCTGTGATTAGAGATAGAGCAAAAATATTTCCTGTTTGAATCCTGTTAAATTCAGACTTTTCCAAAAGCCAGGTCCATGTGAATAGAAATACGTTCAGAAGGAATTAGAGCAGGGCGTTAGGCACCAGTTGGGTGTTGGGATTTTGTACTAAGACAAAAAGTGGCTTTTAATGAAAGGAGATGTGCTACCCTCCCTCCAGCCTGTCCCCTGAGTCTCCATCTCCTCTGGACCCCTGCCAGTGATGGGCAGCCCCTATCCAGTGGCACGCAGCCTCACTCATGCCTGTTCTGTGCAGCTCAGGAACCAGTCTCATAAATGTCTGTTGCATCAATACATCACTGCAGAGCCAGGAAAGCTTTTGTGCCTCCCTGGAGAAGCCAGGTGGGGGTGATTTGCAGGGATCTGGTGCCAGCAGGGTGGTGAAGGTGAGGGTGGAGTTGGAGAGGGGCAGACAGGGTGCCCAACTCGTCCTCGTGTCATTTGGGGAAACCCCTCAGTCCTGGGCCATCCGGGAGGGTTGGTCACCTGGGCAGCAGGATTCGGGCTGACAGAGGAGAAGGCTGGTCGGCATGGGGTGAGGACAGAGCAAGGCTGGAGAGACCGCAGCTGGGAACAGCCTCAAAGGAGAGAGTGCCGCCTCTCCTTTGTCTCCACTGCTTTCACATCTTGTGGGGAACAAAGCCTCTTTCTGCTGGGAGGGGCTCCTTTTCCCTAAACCAGGAGGTGTGTGAGCATGTGAGCATGTGTGAGTGTGTATGTGTGGTGTAAGTGTGCGTGTGTGATATATGTGATGTATGTGATGTGTGTGTGCATGTGTGTGTGCATGTGTGTGTGATGTGTGATGTGTGTGTGATATGTGATGTGTGTGTGTGATGTGTGCGCGCATGTTGTGCGTGTGTGTGATGTGTGGTGCTGGCGCACACCCTCCCTCCCTCTCTCACTCCTTCACTCCCTCCCTTTCTCACTCCAGCGGGGATGACTCAGCAGGGAAGCCGGGCCTGCTCCTCACTCTGGCTCTGATGCAGCTGCCGCCCGCTCCCTGTCCCCTGCTTCCCCTCCTGGTGGCAGCCACACTGGCTGGTCCCAACTGCAAGAGCCGGGGACTTCTTGGGCTGAGGCCCCTGTGATCTCTCCTTGGTGGCCTTGAGGAGGGGGCTGACCAGCCTCCCCTGGCCGCACAGGCCCCTCATTCTCCCCCTCCCCATTCCAGCTGCTTTTCCCCTCCCCAGCTAACACTGATGGGGGTTCCCGTGTACCAGGCACTACGGTAGGACTTCATTCATCCTCACCCCGTGAAGCCAGCGCTCTGACTGTTGTCATCCACAGACTGAGAACGTGAGGGATGGGAGGCCAAGTCATTGGGCCAGCCATTCATTCACATGCCGTTCTGACAGATACGCACACCCACGTGGGCTAAAGGGTACAGGCAGGGACACTCAGGAAAGAACCCCAGGTAGCAGGCTGGGCGTGGGGGCTCACGTCTGTCATCCCAACACTCTGGGAGGCTGAGGCAGCTGGATCGCTTGAGGTCAGGAGTTCGAGACCAGCCTGACCAATATGGTGAACCCCTGTCTCTACTAAAAATACAAAAATTAGCTGGGCATGGTGGTGCATGCTGTAATCCCAGCTACTCAGGAGGCTGAGGCAGGAGAATTGCTCGAATCCGGGAAGTGGAGGTTGCAGCGAGCTGAGATTGCACCACTGCACTCCAGCCTGGGTGACAGAGCAAGACTCCATCTTAAAAAAAAAAAAAAAAAAAATATCCAGGGCGTGGTGGTGGGTGCCTATAATCCCAGCTACTTGGGAAGCTGTGGCAGGAGAATCTCTTGAACCCAGGAGATGGAGGTTGTAGTGGGTCAAGATTGTGCCGCTGCATTCCAGCCTGGGTGACAGAATGAGACTCCAAAAAAAAAAAAAAAACGCCAGGTAGCAGCAACAAAGTGAAGTGAACAGCTCGAAACAATCTGGTCAGTCAGTAGGACACATCACAGGAGTTATGGCGCATCTGCATGATGGAGGACTATGCACTCATTAAAAAGGACCTGGAAGCTGGGCAGGTGGCACACACCTGTAGTCCCAGCTACACAGGAGGCTGAGGTGGGAGGATGGCTGGAGCCTGAGAGCTGGAGACTGCAGGGCTTGAGGATTGTGCCTGTTGATAGCCACTGTACTCCAGCCTGGACAACATAGTGAGAGCCTGTCTCTACAAAATAATAATTAATAAATAAATAAAAAGGAGTAGATCCATGTGTGCATGAATATTGAGCAATTGCCAAGGTACATCAATCAACAAAGAAAGAAGAATGTCCACGCTTGTAATCCCAGCACTTTGGGAGGCCGAGGCGGGTGGATCACTTGAGCCCAGGAGTTCAAGACCAGCCTGGCAACATGGCGAAATTCTGTCTCTATTAAAAATATAAAAAAATTAGCCAGGTGTGGTTGTGTGCGTCGGTAGTCCCAGCTACTCACGAGGCCGAGGTGGGAGAATTGCTTCAGTTCAGGAGGCAGAGGTTGCAGGGAGTCAAGATTGCGCCACTGCACTCCAGCCTTGGTGACAGAGTGAGACACTGTCTCAGAAAAATAAAAAGAAAGCAGAGTGCAAAGCAGTATGCTAGTGTATCTAGGGGGCAACTGTGTGTGTGCGTGTGTGCACCCATGAGCACACGCACGCATGCTTATGTCCCTATAGAGGCTCTTATCTGCAGACCAACTCTGGAGGAGGATACAAGTAATCGGTGGCAATGGTTGTCTCTGGGAAGGGGAACAAGAGACTGGGGGCTGAGGTGGTGGGCGGGGGGGACCTCCACTTATGACACCTTTATATGGTTCTAATATCAGACAGTGCCTTCTGAAAATGAGAAACCATTGTTTAAAAACTGTAATGCAGCCAGGCGCAGTGGCTCATGCCTGTCATCCCAGCACTTTGGGAGGCCAAGGCAGGTGAATCACTTGAGGTCAGGAGTTCGAGACCAGCCTGGTCAGGATGGTGAAACCCTGTCTCTACTCAAAATACAAAACTTAGCATGGTTTCGTGGTGTGCGCCTGTAATCCCAGCTACTTGGGAGGCTGAGGCATGAGAATCACTTGAACCTGGGAGGCAGAGGTTGCAGTGAGCTGAGATTGTGCCATTGTACTCCAGCCTGGGCAACAAGAGCGAAACTCTGTCTTAAAAAAAAAAAAAAAAAAAAAAAAACCTATAATGCAATATGTAAAAGAAAACTCCATGTTTGCCTGACTTCAAAGTTCAAACCCTTAACCTTAAGAGAGGACTGCCAGAGAAATTTGGACTAAGGTGTGCAGGTGAGTGCTTGTGTGCGTGTGCATGCATGTGTCTGTGTGAGTGTGCATCTGTGCATGTATGTGTCAGTACACGTGTGCTTGTGTGTATGAGTGGGCATGTAGAAGCAAGTGTATGCATATAAACTTTCAGAAATCCAGCTTCTGGTCCCCAAGTCCTATTTCCAGGAGGTGAGCCATGATAACCTTAACCCCAAACTATCCTCCCACGCTCTGCCCTTCTCTCTGTCTCAGATAGATGGCTGAATGGAACCACAGGGGAGGGAAGCATGGGAAGTGTGAGTGGGCTACCCAGACGGGCCTCCTAGCACAGGACTCCACTCCGTGGAGCCAGCTCCCCTTCCCCTTTCCCTTTCTCTCCCCTCCCCGCCACTCCCACCCCAGGCCCCAAAAGTTCTCAGCACTACCCTGATCTAGCAGCTTGGGACTGTGGGGTGAGGAGGGGGGAAGACAGGACTGGAGCTGAGCAGGCAGGGCACCAAGTGGAGGAGGTGGGGAACTGAAGGTTGCCTTTGCTGAGTAGAGGGATGATTTTTTGGGGCTTGGAGAGGTTGGAGAGAGGGCAGAGCCAGGGTGCCTGGAGATCAAGTTTGGAGGTGATGGTGAAACTGCCTGGGGAGTATGGGGACAGACAGGGCAAGTGGAGCAGGCAGTGGTGCCTATAGCTCTTGGTCTCACGTGACCCCCTTAAACCACAGGCCAGGGTACATGGTTGGCTGCTAATTTTACCAGCGGGGTCAGATTTTCCATCCCTGATCCAAAATTATCCCCGAAAAGCTGGCAGGGACAGCCAATGCTGTGCACATTCTCTTGCCCCCAAATGTCTCCTCCCACATCTGGTAGCCTGCTTGAAATTCCACCCTTAGAATCCCACGTGGGGTTCCAGTCCCAGGTCTGCCACCTACAAGCTGGGTGACCTGGACCAACTACCAACTACCAACTACCTAGCGGCTCTCAGGCTCAGGGCTTGATCTGTCAAATGCGGATGAGGGTGCAGGGCTGGTGTGAGGGTCCGTGGAAAAATACCTGCAATACTCAATCAGTGTTAATGCCCCATTCCCCCTCCACACCTAGGGTGTCTGAGGGCTCCAGACCCAATCTTACAGGAAGAGGTAATGAGCAGGGAAATGAGTATTTTAAAGGGTGGGAGCAGAGAACAATTTGAGATGAGGGGCGTCAGCTCCTGAAAGGTGTCTCCTAAGCAGGAAAGAGAAGGCGGTGGCAGGTCAGGAAAATACATTTAGCAGCATCATAGAAATCTCTGCCCAGCTCACCAAGGCAACCGCCGCCTGTCCCTGCTGTGCAGCTGCCGCTGTCGCGGGGCCTCCCCCTCATTTCTCCCCTAGCTTTAACTTTAGCCAGATTCCACTCTAGAAAGGGAGGTGGCAGAGATGGGTGCACAGAGGGCTTTGTCTCAGTGCTGTGGGAGGAGATGCTATAGATGGACCGGGAGGAATAGGACTGGAGGCAGCTGAGCACATCAGGGGTTATAGGATGAGGGTTGGCAATGATGATAAGTACAATAGAACACAAATGTCATTTATATGCAGAGAGGAAATTACCCCATTACAGTATTTGTATAATCCTTGTTCTGTGGTGTTATGGTTATTAGGTTATTTTATTTTCCTGCTTAATTTATGCTGGGGAGCCTGCTAGGTAGAGATGTTCCCTGTAGGAAGGAGATGTCCCTCATAGGCAAGATGTAGTAGAGAATTCTCATGGTTCCTCAATTCCCATTCTCCTCTTCTTCTCTAGGAATTGGACCTACAATTTTTAGCTAAGCACAGGGCCACCTGGAATAAAGACTCATCTGCTGACCTTCTTTGCATCTAGATATGGTCATGTGGCTAAATTCTAACCAATGGGAGACAAAGAGAAGTACCACAAGTAATTTCCAGGGGGTATCCTAAGAGAAAGAAGGTATGCCCTTGCTCATACTTTTTTTCCTACTTCCTGCTGATGGATGTTGAATCAATGGCTGGAGCATGAGAAGCTATTTTGGGCCATAAGGTAGAGGCTGCGTACTAAGAATTGAGGAGGAAATGATAGAAAAGGAGCCTGGGCCCTGATGTGATGAAGGACTTTGCCAGCCCTGGGCTAACACCTCCATCGTGAAGATGAAGACCGCATCTGAGGGATGACCGAACAGGGAACTGGAAAGAGCCTGGGTCCCTCCTGGCACTGTAGAGTGGCCACATTAGCTCTGGAATGCCTGCCTCTGAACTTCATTTACATTAGAAGGAACTGCAGGTCTAGCTCATTTAAGCCACTGCTACTTTGGATTTCTTGTTTCTTCACAGCTGTGTCAAACCGTAAGTGAAATCCATAGCAAGTTTGTTCTAGGCTTCCCTGACCCACATGAGAGAGGCAGAGAAGAGCCCAGCTGAGCTTCTTTTCTACAACTTGGAGTGATCTGCAATGGTGGGGGCCAAGGATAGTGTCCAGTCATTAAATGTCCTAGGAACTAGGAAGGGAGGAACTGGGTA